>NC_138743.1:6740982-7373157 GCF_965113295.1 Leuciscus leuciscus
CAAGGTGAACCCTGTTTTGAATTCAGACAGTTTAATATAACTTTCTAGTATAAACGTTACTGCCGCTTGACAACCCTCCGTAGACCGTCCCATTTAACAATGCTCATTCCAACCTTTGTGGCCTTCAGAGGTGTTGCCTTAGAAGGATGCAGCCTCTGAATTGGGATGCAGCTTATATCTCTGTTTCATGGACTCTTATTTTGATAATCTTTTGTCTTGTTGTGCCTATGTTGAGTTGTATTTAGTTCCTGTTGCCCTTGGCTGAATCCGAAATCGCCCCCTAAACCCGTCTCGTCTCTTCACGTTATGGCCGCCACGCCAGAGTCTCGTCATGTCATGATATGAACTTTCTGTCTGCCAAGTCACTGCCAAGCAAGTCAAATCAGAACTCTCTACCAGCCCCTTTTATGGCCAAGGAGGCCATCTATGATCTCTCTGCCTGTCCAGTATCAGCCAAGGAGGCCGTTCTTGAACACTTTGTCTGCCTGGTCACGGCCACGGAAGCCGATTTTGAACTTTCTGAGCTCCCTGTTATGGCCGTTGAGGCAGTAAATAATCTCTCTATGCTCTTTTTCAGTTTTGCCACTGTATCCATCATGGCCAGTACCGTCACTGTCCACTGTGGTCTTCGGCTCCACCTGCTCTAGCCAGTGCGTGACACACGTAGGCTACTTCTGGTCAGCCAAATTATTGCCATTGAGATGAATAAGGTTTAGGACAATTCCAAGAATCGATTCAATTTGAATTCAAAAGGATTTAGAGAATTCCAAACTATTTGATTTTATAGCAATTCCTGCGGTATTGAGAATCAAACCTACGACTTTTGGGTTATTATAAGTACAACTCTCAAACCATTAGGCCACAATTAAATAACAGGTTAAATAAAAATATAATGAATATGTAATATAGTGCATATATTTAGCAAAATGCTCCTCGCTGGAGTTTATTTAGCTGACTATCAAGCTATGTACATTGAAAGACTTTTCTGAGGTAAACGTAACAGAGTGACATTCGGCAATTTTTACCAAAACCAATTTTTTTGGGCGTCTTTCCACAGTCGAAACATTGCTTGAGCAATCATATGAGTCATGAATCATTTCGGTAAATTGTAGCCTACTCTTTCAACAAACCTTATGATGTTCATTCATGTTTATTTTGTGTTATAATTAATATTAAATTAATATTTTTTTCCATAATTCGGGATGCAATATGTCTTTTATGTCATACATAAAAGAGTGGTGCAGGGATGACATAATTTTGTAGGTATGGAAGTAAAATAATGTCAAATGTTTTTGAAATAAAAAGCCTGTTGAATTGCACTACTTGAAAAAAAAAAAAATAGGCATTGCATTAACCATGCTTGCATTTAGTCGACCTCACCATCAGATGGTGCAAAAGCGCTTGTTGTTGACGAAGACATTCATTCATAAAATGAAAATGATTATCTGTGTCAGTATATGCGGAAAAGATGATAAACACACAAAAGCTGTGTTTATGTTTCATTCAATAACTTCATTGTTACTTTCCCTGTGTAGCCTATATGTCATCAGCTTTCTCTACCATGAACAGGATTATAATCGGTTTCCCTCAATACCTCATACTCAAGGATTCCCCTTCCGTTGGGACAAAACACTTAACGTAGCTTAATGGACTAATAATACAGTGATATAAAAGACCAATCTTGCACCTTATTGGGGAAGTAGGCTGTAGGCTACTATATAGGCTACAGGCAAGCAGATGGACTCAGAATATGAAGTTAACGTGCAAAGTTTCATGCTGAGCGTTTCGTGATATACTGGCATAAAATCAACACTTGATCAATTAATACTAACACTTTCTCTTCTATTCTATTCTATTCTATTCTATTCTCTCTCTCTCTCTCTCTCTCTCTCTCTCTCTCTCTCTCTCTCTCTCTCTCTCTCTCTCTATATATATATATATATATATATATATAGTATGCCTACGTGTATTGCATTAGCTTAAACTGTCATAGCACTTGCATATTGTTGTCCTATTGTTAGTTTAACTGTAAATTGCTTTGGATAAAAGCGTCTGCTAAATGACTAAATGTAAAATTGGCTTGACATTGGACATTCGCACATTTAGGGACCGTCTCTAAAGTTGCATACAACATTGCCATACACGTTTCTAACTTCAATAGCGAACTTAAATTTATTTGAATAAATATCAAAAATCCAAAGGGTGCGCGCATCCCTGACACTTCATGAACACTTTACAGTTGGTTTTATGACTGTAAGTCGTTCTATTCAAATGCTATCGGAGTTAGAAATGTGTATACCAAAGTCGTATACACTTTAGAGACGGTCCCTAAATGTGCGAATGTCCAACATCAAGCCATCTTTATGCCAGTCTATCACTGGGAAACGCTCAGCATTAAGCTTTGCGCGTTATTCTGAGTCCATCTGCTTGCCTGCGAGTTTGGTCTTTTACATCACTGTAGTCCATTAAGCTACGTTAAGCGTTTTATATGTCCAGCAGGGGAATCCTGAAGTATTGAGGGAAACCCTAATAGCCTGCATGCAGCACATCACCACAATATAAAGTTAAGGCAACTAAACAACCAAGAGAAATATATGTCAACCTCAAAAATGTAACATTGGATCTGTATATCCGCATCGGGGAATAACATTATAATCTCGTTCACGGTAGAGAAAGATGCACGTAGGCTACGCAGGAAAAGTAACCGCGAAGGCACTGAATTTAAAGCTGCCGTCGGCAACATTTTTTTGATCAAATTCAGTGAAATTGACACTATAATCCGACAGAACAACATAAATAAGGTGGTTTTAGAAAAAAACCCGAGCTTCTAACTCCACCTGGAGCGTGTTATTTGTTTTGCAAAAATCCACCGCTCCCGCTTCATCAGGTCCAATCAGCGCAGGGGGGTGTGAGATCTGACTGTCAATCACAGGTCGTGCACACGCCACAGATCCCCTCTCCCTCGCGCAAACGCGCACGTTACAATATCACATGCACACGACACGCCTGAAGTTCGCCTGAAGATTGTACGAAGTGTGATGGCAGAGAGAAAATCTAATAACAAGCTTCCAATTCCTTGGTTATTGCTATCTATGGATAGATTAGCCAGGGCAGCCTACCTCCGAGTCCATGGTGTTGATCGATGCTGAAGAGACGGACGCATTCACAGAAAATCAGGTACACACGCACTGACGATGGGCGGGTGTTCGTTGGTAGTGGGGGAGGGGCATGAGAGTTGTAAACATTCAAAATTTTGGCTAAGTCCACTCAATCTGGCAGACTTGCCGACGGCAGCTTTAACATAAAACAGCCGTCATAATAATCACAAATACACTTACATTGCTGTAAATGAGTTTTATGAATGAATGACTTGCTCTAATTTTGCTGGTCTTCGTCAACAACACGCGCTTTTGCACCCCCTGCTGGTGAGGTAGACTAACAGCAGATGGAGAGTATGCTCGGCAATCTACTGCTTTTCCTGCAGTTCCTGGACGTCAATGTTGAATTTACTGTCGAATTTGAACCACTGAATTTGTGGAAGCGAATTTGCAAAGCGAAATAAAATGGACCGAAAATTGCCTGTTGAATATTATAGGTTGTATTTTTAAACAGTTTGAATATTTTGGAAGTGAAATATGAATGGTGAATATGGATTATTGAATTTTTAATAATGAAAAGGTGTTTGAAATGTTTTTAATTGAAATATTCACAGCTTAAATATTCAACAATGTTGAATTTCAGCCCATAAAAATGCAAGCCCTTAAAATACAATGCGTTAAAATGCAAGCATGGTTAATGCAATGCCTATTTTTTTCAAGTAGTGCAATTCAACAGGCTTTTTATTTCAAAAACATTTGACATTGTTTTACTTCCAAATGTAGGCCAAAACCCAGAAACGGGTTAGCATTTTAGCACTTAAAGTTCATTTGTTCTGAAGTCTGTTTGAGTGGGTTGTTGGTTAAGTGCTTGAAATAAGGTCTGTGGCAAACACAAGCTCATTTGTTCATGTTTTATTCTACAAAATAAAAAATAAATCATCAGTAATACCCTCTTGTGTTTTTTTAATTTTTTAATTTTTTTTTTATTGTTACTTGTCTTGTAAAAGGTGGTTGCTAACAAATGGGACTAATGTGTCTAAATGGGACTACAGAGGTTGCAAATTAAATGTCATCAGGCAGAACAGGAAAACTCATCTACTCACAACTCTGCTTTCACAGCCTCCTTGTGTTTATAATCAGGCTCTTGCAAACTATTATAACTCTAAATTTCAGGGAAAATGTTTTTAAACGAAGACTGAACAAGTAACTTTTCGGAAGCTTAGTGGTGATGCGACCATGGTGTAGTTTGTTTATAGTCTATGTTTAGGTTTTGACTTCTGCCGGCTGTCTTTACACTTGAAAATGTATAAAAGTTGGGTTCATTTGTGAAGATTATCATGATGAACAAAATATGTGAGAATCATAAACTTTTGTTAGTCACAGAGCATATTGTCTGCAATAATCCAAAAGTAAAAAAAAAAAAAAAAAAAAATCCTATTGGGTTATTGTCGAGGGAACCAGGGTTATGCGAACTTCCAGATGGGCCTAAAAAAAACCCATCATTACTGCAGCACTTTATGCACATATTGTTTATAAGTGTGCGAGGATTCCCTCATTTTTGCTCATACATGCCTACTAAATGAGTGGGCAGTTTTTGGACCTGGTATTTATGTACGTTTATGTTTAAAATAGTCACGTCTGCTTCACAACATACTGAACTAAGATGGACATTTGCTTTTTTTTTCTCTAAAAGTTTACATTTTTATATAGGCCTATCTTTTTCACAGTTAAAACAGTTGGGAGTTTACACAGTTCTTTATTTATGTGAGGTCAGATCGCAATGAAATGGTCAAACAGTGAAAACAGTGATATCAGACGAGTTTGGTTCAAATATCCTCATCGTTATAATTAGAGAAAGGGTTTTTCTAAACCATGGGTAGAAAAAGCCATATATTATGGGGTTTATGGTTGAGTTAATGTAACCTAACCAGACAAACACTTCAAAAAGAGCAACTGGGGTGGAAAAGTTGATGTAGGGATCCATCATAGAGTTAATAAAAAACGGCAACCAGCAAATAATAAAGGCACCCACGACCACACCGAGAGTTTTCGCTGCTTTACGCTCAGATCGTCGAGAGCTTTTAAACACATTCTCATTTTCATGATGGGTTGCCTGACCGATTGTTCTTACATGCTTTTTTGCAACAACAAAAATCCTCAGATAAAATCCAACCATGACAGAACAAGGCAAGAAAAAAGTAAGTAATGTGTCTAAAACTGACCACAATTTACTGAAAAGTAGACTGCAACTTCCTATACAGTATATGGATTCAATATATTCATCCAGTCCTTCCACATTAGCTTTTGAGTACACCAAACCATATGAATATAATGCAACCATGCTCCAACTTATCATCACCATGACCCATGCAACAGGTATAGTTATTCTCGTAGGGTATTGAAGTGGATAACACACAGCCTGATGTCGATCAATAGCAATACAAACAAGATGCAAAATAGACACAGAAGTGAGAAATAAGTCAAAAGTGGAGTGGAGCAAACAGAAAGTATCTCCATAGTACCAGCAACCATTGACAGAACGGATCATACTGAAAGGCATGACCACCAGTCCAAGCAGCAGGTCTGCGAGAGCCAGAGACATCACCAGGATATTAGTGGGAGTCTGGAGCTGTTTGAAGTGCGCTATGGAGATGATGACCACAGAATTTCCTAGAATAGTCACAGTCATTGCTGACACCAATATGAGATAGAACACAGTCTGAGTGGACACAAGGTGTGTGCCTTTAAGACAAGAGTTGTTCACTGCAGGAAAACACAACTCAGTGGGATTGTATTCTTGTGAAGATAAATCCATCCTGCCTGTCTCTGTCCTGTTTTTTATTTATTTAGTCTAGTAAGGGCTTTAAATACTCTTCACGTTCTTCTCTGACCCTCCCACACCATCACAGTGTAACAAATGACAATCAAGTACTCAAGTACTAAAAATAAATATACAGACTGAAATTACATTATTTAAATGTTCTGTCTGTCTATTAATAATGTTTATACCATAGACTGTAAAAGAAATATGGACGTAGTGTCCGTGACGTCCCCCGTAGGTTTCTGAAGAGCATTTTTGAAGCCCAAAGTGGGCAGAGCCAGCCGTCGCCATCTTGGCAGCGCGTCACCATGCCTCATTCCCGGATAACCGAAAATGGGCAAAAAGCCAGGATTAGCTGAGGTGACGTGACGCTAACAAACAGCAGACAAACGGCTAGTAGTGACAGTAGCGGCAATCCACCTGTCACTCAAGTGGCCACGCCCTTAATTAGGCAGAACTTTAAGGCTTCATACAATTTAAATTGATGAGTCATAAAAAAATTCACCCCCCCTCACAGTTTTCATGAAGGGCAAAATTAGCTATATAGATCAAAACCACTTTTTGTACCAGGCTGTAAACATAGTTTTTTCTCCTGTTAAGTTGGGCATTTTAACATGGGGGGTCTATGGGATTGACTCTCTTTTTGGAGCCTGTCTCTAGCGGCCAGTCAATGAATTGCAGTTTAATTCACTTCCGTTTTGGATTCAAGAAAGAGACCGGAAGGTTGCCGCTTGGTTTATACATATAAAAGTATGGTTTTAATCAGTGTTATTTTTTGTCATTGAGATAGTGTTTTAGTTTTCTTTTTTTTTATATTTTCACATAAGTCAGCAGGAAACGGAAGTTTCAATAGTCTATTCTTCCTTATCTCAACAAAAAATGTAGGGCGGGACTTGATTTTGTCCAACGGGAATTGATTGGATGGTTGTCGTTTGCTTTTGGTGGATCTCATGTGTGACAGATTGCGCCACCCTCGTGCCAGTAAACACGTCATCAGAATGAATAAATTAATGAGGCATTTATTTAGCGCTTTTCTTTTGTACTACTGTACACCCAAAGTGCTTTACATTCATATCAGGGGGTCTCTCCTCAACCACCACCAGTGTGGTGGGGATTTATGAATGGAGGTGTAGCGACACAACTGACGCTGGTATGTCACATAATAATGACAACATGGTGGATGTAGTACGTCCGGATTACATTCATACTATATAGAACATACGTTTTTAACAGTCAAGAAGTAAGTTCAAATTCAAATCTAGTACTTACTCGGACAGTATGTGATTTTGGACACCACTATAGTTTTCCCAGGAGGTCTCCCATCCAGGTACTGACCAGCAACCCAGCTTAGCTTCAGTGGGTAACCAGTCTTGGGCTACATGGTGATATGGATGAGAAAAGATGTCACTGCCAGAGGGAGGGGAAGGTTTTTTTTTTTTTTTTTTTAGATTATGAGGGCATTGGAATAAAAAATAAAAAACAACAAAAAGAAACATATGTGCACAGAAAAATTATTTATAATAAATGCTGCAGAATTCCATATAAAATTGTCAAAATTGTTAGTTATATTTATTTTACTTCAAGAAGTGAAAATGTTACTTGAAGATTTTAGTTTTAGTGTTTAAGTTAAATATAAAAACACAGGCCTAAATTAAATAGTGTTAAATGACTATGCCATTTTATCCATTGCAAAGCTGAAAATCCATCCATTTGTTACAAACAGAATTGATTATGGTACTGATCTGTTTAGTGGCCTCCCCAAAAGACAAATACGTCCTATGAATTAAAATGCAGCACCATGGATCATAACATATCACCCCATGTTTAACAGACATCACTGGTTAACTGTACAAGAAGGCGAAAGAGCTTTATGTTCTTGCCCTGACCAATTTACAAAATATATATACTGTATATATACACAATACATTTTCAGCAACAAGAAAATCATGTATTTCTGGCCAGCAGAGCAAATGCCATTGAGATGAATAAAAAAACGCTAAGGGATATCTTTCTCCTGGAAGGCTGATTTATAGACCTCCTTGGGTTAAAAAAAAATAATACTAAAACCTACTGAAGAAATATGCACTAAGCTTTACACAAGCATACCACTTTTAAATGTGAACTGAAAACTGATTAAAACCTAAAAATGTTTGAAACATAAAATCAGAATTCAAGCAGGCGTTTCATCATTCTGCATGCAATATGTATTTAATGTCATGCATAATGCACAGTGCACAGTATGTTTGCCAGAGATCTGATTTTAGATCACCCTTTAATTTACAGCAGTACAGATTAAATCTGATTTTACACTGTTCTTTATGTGATCTGCAATAGGAAGCATCAGTATGCTGCACAGTGAGATCAGAAATTGAAATCAAACAGTGAAAACATTGATATCAGACGAGTTTGGTTCAAATATTCTCATTGTCAAAATGAGAGAAAGGGTTTTTCTAAACCATGGATAGAAAAGGCCATATATGATGGGGTTTATGGTTGAGTTAATGTAACCTAACCAGACAAACACTTCAAAAAGAGAAACTGGGGTGGAAAAGTTGATGTAGGGATCAAGCATAGAGTTAATAAAAAACGGCAGCCAGCAAATAATAAAGGCACCCACGACCACACCGAGAGTTTTCGCTGCTTTACGCTCAGATCGTCGAGAGCTTTTAAACACATTCTCTTTTTCATGCTGGTTTGCATCGTCAAGTTTTCTAGCATGCTTTTTTGCAATCACAAAAATTCTTGCATACAGTCCAACCATGACAGAACAAGGCAAGAAAAAGCCTATTAATGTGTCTAAAGCCCCCCACAATGCATTGAAAAGTAGACTGCAACTTCCCATACAGTATATGGATGCAATAAATTCCTCCAGTCCTTCCAAGTTAGCTTTTGAGTACACCAAACCATATGAATATAATGCAGCCATGCTCCAACTTATCATCACCATGACCCATGCAACAGGGATGGTTATTCTCGTAGGGTATTGAAGTGGATAACACACAGCCTGATGTCGATCAATAGCAATAAAAATTAGATGAAAAATAGACACAGATGTGAGAAATATGTCGAAACTGGAGTGGAGCAAACAGAAAGTATCTCCATAGTACCAGCAACCATTGACAGAACGGATCATACTGAAAGGCATGACCACCAGTCCAATCAGCAGGTCCGCGAGAGCCAGAGACATCACCAGGATATTAGTGGGAGTCTGGAGCTGTTTGAAGTGCGCTATGGAGATGATGACCACCGAATTTCCTAGAATAGTCACAGTCATCGCCGACACCAATATGAGATACAACACAGTCTGAGTGGACACAAGGTGTGTGCCTTTAACACAAGAGTTGTTCACTGCAGGAAAACAAAACTCAGTGGGATCGTATTCTTGTGAAGATAAATCCATCCTGCCTGTCTCAGAAAACAAGAACCTATAAAATTCTGTCTTAGTTGGACAACTGGTATTTAGTAACTTTAACTGTGTGAGAAGAGGCCCTTAAATACTCTTTATCATCCTCTCTGACCCTCCTACATGACGAGGCAGCAAAAAACAGCTAAGCACTTGAAATACAGTTTGCATTATTTCAGCTTAATAATTATTGGCGTACACACTACCGTTCAGATGATTGAAGTTTGTAGGATTTTCAATGTTTTTGAAAGAAGTCTCATTAAGGCTGCATTTATTTGACCAAATGCTTAATATTTTTGTGGAAACCGGAATACACCTTTTTATTTTTTTACTCAAAAGATCAGCATTTATTTGAAATACAAATATGTTATTTTAAATATTTTAATATTATATAAATATATAATACATTACAAATCTTTACTGTTACTTTTGATCAATTTAATGCATCCTGACACTTGCATCCTGAACCTGTTTATTGGTTCATATCTAGCACTCAACATGGACCTCAAAGATACAAATGCAAGATTTATTAAGATCATTTACAATCCCATAGTGCATTGCAATATACTCTGTAAAATATATCCAGGATGTTGGATGAAGTGAGATAAGTGTCCATTATAGTTCATTCAACACTGAAAAGAATATTAAAAAATAAAATAAAGTTTCCTCACTAGGCTTTGGAGCAGAGCAAGATACTATTTTATAAATCTTGTTTATGGATTTAACCCTATATCCTGGGCCTAATTATTGCCTGTAGCATTATGTTAATTTTCTATAAAATTTTTCATTCATATTATGTTAATTTAGTATGTTTTAACTCCATAAAATGACTTTTCTTAGCTTCACTATACATCTTGGTTGTTTGTTGACTGTATTATCTAATTAGCACAATCACAATGATGCAACTCCAGGCGCTCTGAGGTGCAGGTGAATGTTTTCACTCCTGTAGGGATCAATCAGAATAAAGTGTGATTCTTTTGTAGTTTAATGAGGACAGGTGTAAATGTGCCAATAAACAGCAGAACATATTGCAAACATGTTTAACACGTTTAATAAGTCCCTCTGCTCACAAACCTTTTTTAGATGAAGAAAACAAAACAAACCTAGTTATTTCCACAGAATTTCTCTAGAGACCGATATTACACAGGTATGATGTCAGTTTCACTGATTTTTGTGCATATTGTAGTTGTGCACTACTGTTCTAAACATATTATATGATGTGCAGCTTAACACCATGTTGTGGGTAATGCATGACTAGTAACATGACCTGTGACACTGCTTGCAGTCAATTCAAATTTTTATTGACTTCAGAAAAAGAATAACAAATCAAAAATAACATAAACAAAGACACTAAGGTGACCCTCCTCACGGAGGTCCCTCAACAGAACTGACTCAAACAGACAAAATCAATTATTTTATACTGAAAGGTTCAACCATTTCATAATAATAGGGAATTTAAATAATAGGTACACATACATAATACATATATAAATTTAAATGAAAATAAAATTCAAAAAACATTAACATCAATTTTACAAGGAAAGAAATACAAATAATAAACAATACATTTCTACATAATATAAAAATAAACACAATGAAACAATAACCCCCTGCTCACACTGAGAAATGGACTATGCCTACACTACCCAGAATTCCTTGGGATGGCATAAAATGAGGAACAGGAAGGCCGCACTTCCTAGTAAACCCCCACCCCCGGAACATGCTGCAGACATGAACCCAGAAGGTACGTTTTGAAAATGGGGATATAAACTAATATAGTTGATGTAAATTCTAAATAAAGAAAATAAAGAATAAAACTCTTGGTAGTGATGGCCAGATCGAGGCCTCGTGAAGCAATGAAACAGTTGAACCAAATGTGCCATATTGTTTCGAGGCTTCGAATCAATCCGACACCCGTCTCAACGGTGACACCTAGTGGTCACTTGCAGGTGTTGATCTGAAACAACCTTGACGAGCCATTAAAAAAATGTGTTGTTTTTTTATTATTATAATTTTCTAATATGTGAAGATTGTAACCTATAGGCTCCTCACTGTGCATAATGTTATTTTGGTCTTGCAAAATGAATATTAATAAAAGAAATCAAGCCACAATGTCTTACTTTTTTAGAGATTTTTATTCAAAAATATTAATTTCTCTGCTGTGGAAGGACTTAGACTACTTCTTTTTTTTACAGATAATTTCTCCAGCCTTTGAAAAAATCCTCTCACAAGGGACACTTGTTGCTGGCATGCAAAGATATATATATATATATATATATATATATATATATATATATATATATATTGTTTTGGTGATTTTCCTTTTATTGTGACAGGACAGTAGAGAGATGACAAAAAAACGAGGCGGGAAAGGTCCACGTGCCGGGACTCGAACTCGGGACGCCCGAGTGCAAAGACGCTACATGTCGGCGCACTGACCACGAGGCCATTGACGAAGACGGCGAAAATATATATTTTTTTTATCTAGGACATACAAATGAGGAAAGATTACTGCTATCTCTTTCCAGTTTCATTTAAATTCCAGTTAAATTTAAATGCAAGCCTAAATAGCCTATAACTAATCAAATCGCACTATGTCACTATATCACCAAAAATCCGCTATCTCAAAATCAAACTCCTCTCACAAAAACCCACGAGGTCAATATGCGTTGATTTCACTTTTATACAGATGTGCGATTGTGTGTCTGTTCTCGACCGTGTCAATCAAACGCTGATTCGGCGGACCACACCTGATGAAACACTTAGTGAAACACTTCGAGGCTTCGTTTGGCCATAGTCACGTGACATAGGTGTTTTGAATCACGCTTCGGATCAGTGTTTCGAAACATCTGCGCCTCGGGATCTCGCAAAGCTTCGGAACGACTGTTTCGCGTCAGCCATCCTTAACTCTTGGTGTCTTTTGTCATCAGTCTAAATGTGCACCTTAGACTAGAAAAAGTTACCAAACTCATATTTAACCAAACAATGAGAAACAAACAAACATTTATGCAAAAAATATAAACCAAACAAACACAGGGCATACATCGCAATCAGGGGTAACTTATGACATTGTCATTAACTTATGAGTTAGTCAGATCAACAAATCAGATTCGTTTTTTCAAGTTTTATACATTAATTTTAAATTTAGAGTTAATTTTTCAAATCAGTAACACAAGTTACTGTGTTTTCCCATTCATTTACTGACATTTCTCCTGTCCTCATGTTGAGAAAAATCGCGACCAAGTGCTGAGGCGTTGTGTGTAAACATGATGGTTATTGTAGTTCTAGAATAAATGTGAGCAGGTATTTATTCATTTCACTTGCACAAAAAAAGGTAGGGCTGCAAGCTTCTGTCCATCTTGGCCACAAAAAAAGAAGCTGAAAGCAGCAAAAGTGGATATAATCTTGATATGATTGAGAGCCTCTTCGATATACTCCTCCATGGCCTTCTGTTCTGGGATGGAGAGTTTTTTACACTTTTCCACGGGGCACTGGCTCACCCAGTATCAGGTCGATGGCACAGTCCCATGATCTGTGTGTTGAAAGTTGTAAGGCTCTTTTTGGGCAGAAGAAGTCTGCAAAGGGGGAGTATATATATACAAAATATATTCCTGGTAGATTTAGTTTAGGCGCTATATATATATATATATATATATATATAAAGATTGATGGAAACTGCATTTCTCATCCTTCAGGAAGTTCTCGTAGTTTTTCCTGGAATGCTGAGGAGGCGTTGACCAGGCCATACGGTATGACACAGTACTCAGTGTCCTGAAGGGGTCACAAAAGCTGTCTTCCACTCGTCCCCCTCATGTACCCGGACCAGCGGGGACGAGAGATTTAGGGAAATATCCACTTCTGGGACGCACAGAGTTGCCGGCTCACTCACCTGGTCAGACTTTTCCTTAGGCTCGGGCTCTGGGGCGATGATAGGCTCAGACCTCTTGTCTGGCATACTCATTGTGGTAGGCTCTGGCTCTCCGTCTTTGGTGGGCTCTGGTGTTCGCTCTGTGTGAGACGACTGGGTGGGCTCTGGGGCTGGAGTGGGGCTGGAGACGTCCTCCTCAGTGGGGCAGGTGGTGGACACATGTGGACCCACAGTTCAATAGATCCACTCCACAAATGCAGCGAAATCTCCTTGATGACCGTTTTCACTGGCAGGCGTGCCTTAGTGGGTTATGCCAAGTTCACACTACACGATTTTAGTGCCGATTTTAACTCACAGATTCAAGTTTTGCAAAATCGCAGACAAATGCTTGAAATCGGCTGGCAAATCGGTGCTCGTTCACGTGAATGACAATCATGCAGTGTGCATTTATAAATATGCAACCTGAGAGAATCGACAATGCGTCGCCGATGCCTGTGAGATATTTGGCATGCTAAATATCTGGACCTGTCTGCGATTCAAAATGTGAAATGTGTTCTAACTGAAAATTACATCGGCGGTGACCTACAGCCAATTAGAGAGCAAGATACAGGGCAGCGGGGAGTTCGGGGAGAGGTTATAGATCAGAATATCAGAATAAATTTGCGTACATGCACAGCTTTACAATTATATCAAACAGAAACAAAGCACAAATATTTGCTTGACCAGCCGCAAAAGCAGCACATTGTAAAACAATTTATTTACTCCCAACTGTATTTGCAGAACACACAATCTTTGCTCCCCACGTCTTGCCAACCATTTCCTCCTCCATAATCTTTTTTTCTTTTTCTCCTTTTCACTGCAAATCAGCGCACAGACAATTTGGATCGCAAGCTTCTTGCGGACTATCATTTTTAGTAACAATTCCAGTGTCACGCATGTGTGATCTTGCGTTATTTCCTTGCCACGTTCGTTTGGTTGTGAAATGTAGTTTAAGGACCAGACAGAGTTGTCTGCGACTCTTCCTATTGTAAAGTCATGCAATGTGTAACCCTGTCGCTGCACACAGCAGCAACTGAATGCTACCCCAGATAGTCAGTGTGAAAAGAACAGTGATCTGATGACTTTGAAAATCGTGCAATGTGAAGTTGGCATTAGGCATGCCAGATCTAAAATGTTCTTAGTGTGGCCCTCCAGTGAACGGTGAACAAATGAACAAGACCCCAAGATACTTGAACTCCTCCACTTGAGGCAGGACTCTCCACCAACCTGAAGTGGGCAAGCCACCCTTTTCCGACTGAGAAAGATCGGTACCGATCTGTCGTGGGGAAGAAAGAGCTGAGCTGCAAGGCGAAGCTCTCGATTTACCGGTCAATCTACGTTCCTACTCTCACCTATGGCAGTGGGTCATGACCGAAAGGACAAGATCCCGGATACAGGCGGCCGAAATGAGCTTTCTCCACAGGGTCGCTGGGCGCTCCTTTAGAGATAGGGTGAGGAGCTCTGTCACTCAGGAGGAGCTCAGAGTAAAGCCGCTGCTCCTCCACATTGAGAGGGGCCAGCTGAGGTGGCTCGGGCATCTGTTCCGGATGCCTCCTGGACGCCTTCCCGGGGAGGTGTTCCGGATGCGTCCCACCAGGAGGAGACCCCGAGGAAGACCTAGGACACGCTGGAGGGATTATGTCTCCTAGCTGGCCTGGGAACGCCTCAGTATCCCACCGGAAGAGCTGAAGGAAGTGTCTAGGGAGAGGGAAGTCTGGCCGTCTCTGCTTAGACTGCTGCCCCCGGATAAGCGGAAGAAGATGGATGGAAACTAATAATCACAGGCAAACCAGAACAGGGCAAAACACAATAAAACAAAACAGACATAGAACTACAAGTTAAAGAAACACAGTGTTCAGTTTTACAGGATCAATTTTGAGCATTTAAGCTTTTGAATGATGCCTAATTTATGATGATTACAAAAATATGTAATAGGGAAAAAAGGCAATAAAAAAGTGGGACACTGACAGGTTAACAGACTACATTCTTTGTTTTTTGCAACTCAGTATCAAAATAAAGGGAAAATCTCATGGGGAAAAAATCTGTTGTTGACAGGTGAAGGATGTAGTGACAGTAGTGAGGCAAAGCAGGAGGGGTGAGAGATATAAATATGTGCTTTCAGCACATTCGCTCTTGCATGGACAGGTAAGGTCTTTGTCATGCATGTCTAATGGTATTATTTCTGTTGAAGCTACAGGGCTGATCATGTTTTTGTGTGGTTATAGCTTTGAAATCTGATGTAATAATTATTAGTGGTATTTTATTGTGGGGAAAATCACATTGCTGTTATGATGAAAAACATGTCATTGTTGGCTTATAAATAAATGTAAAACATTTTTTATTTTTGTTTTAAACAGACCATGTCTAGATATGGACCTGAGACTGGGATTGACCATGGGCCTGTTCTCTGCTTTGAGTCGTTCAACAACTCATGTGTTAAATTTGTCTACCCGTCGGAGATTCAGATTTTGTTCTATTTGTTCTTCAGTGCCATAGCGCTTACCACAGTATGTGGAAACCTGCTGGTCATCATTGCCATCATTCATTTCAAGCAGCTGCACACGCCAACAAACTACCTCATCCTGTCGCTGGCCGTGGCGGATCTGCTAATCGGAGGCTTTGTGATGCCTCCCAGTATGCTGCGCTCTGTTGAGACTTGCTGGTACTTGGGAGACATGTTCTGTAAAATACACAGCAGTGTTGATATTATGTTATGCATCACATCTCTCTTGCACATATCTTTTATCTCTATCGATCGCTATTATGCTGTATGTCACCCTCTTCAGTACCGGAATAAAATCACACCGCCCATTTCCCTCATTATGATTTCCCTATGCTGGGGTCTGGCAGCCTTTGTTGGATTTGCTATGGTTTTTCTAGAACTCAACATTATGGGTGCAGAGGAGTTTTATTTTGATAATATAGCTTGTAAGGGAGCATGTATTATCTTTCAAACCTACGCAGCCAGCACCATTTCCTCAATTCTTGCTTTTGGCCTTCCTGCAATAATTGCTGTCTGCATATATCTAAAAATTCTCCTTGTTGCACGAAGACAATCAAAATCTATACAGCATTCAGCACACGTGGGCAAGAAAACCAGCATATCTATAAATAAAACTGAGGGGAAGGCAACAAAAACACTTGCAATCATCATGGGGGTATTTTTAGTGAGCATTGCACCCTTTTTCTTTTGTAATCTAGTAGATCCGTATCTTGATCACACAATACCTCCGGCTGTATTTGATGTTTTGTTGTGGATTGGATATTTTAATTCTCTGTGTAATCCTTTTGTGTATGCATTCTTTTATAGATGGTTTAGAAAAGCTCTAAGAATTATTCTTTTGGCCAAAATATTTCAAGTTAATTCTTCTCAACTTGACTTGATGGAAATACATGATTAGAAATGACAATTGTTTGGTAAATAATATATAAATGTAAATAAACCCAAATATCCTGGATATGTTTTATGTGTCCACGCTATGTAACTACAAATAATTACACCTCTGTACAGTAACCAGATCACACATGCATTATTTATAACCTAAACATTTGAGTTTAAAATAAAAAATAAAAATGTAATGTGAGATCAGAATTTAGGTATTGCATTACTTTTTTTGCACTGAGCCACTACATCAAAACTGTGCAGGTTAAATGCAGACTATATAATGCTTTATAACATTACATGACACATGTACATTTTTATGTTTGTCAAGAATAGAATTTTCTCCTGAAAAAACAACACTTCTTTTTTTTAAGTATCAAAGACAGTGCAACTTCCTAAGAAACACAGGAGGATGTAGCCTCAGCAAGTGAAGCCTCCTCTGGTTGTAGAAAATTCAATGAAAGATATCCCCCCCCCCCCCCCCCATATATATATATATATATATATATATATATATATATATATATATATATATATATATAATACAGTAGGGATGCACCGAATCCAGGATTCGGATTCGGATTCGGCCGAATCCTGGGCTTTTTGACAGGGTTCGGTTTCGGCCGAACCTTAGATTTATTTTCCACCGAAACCGAACCCTAGACTTGCACTACGCTGGTCGACGTCACACGGCCGTTGATTACGTGAAGGTGTTTACATAGGACCGTTCGAATGTAGTAGGCTGTAAGAATCTGAAAATGGAACTCATAAGCAAAAAAAGTTTTGTTTGGCAGTACTTTCAACCAAAAGAAGGCGATTGAAGTCGAGCTTTATGTTCAATTTGCAATGCCGATTTGTCTCGTGGTGGCAAGGACCCTAAGCAGTAAGGATGCGAGTAGGATTCGGTATTCGGTTTCGGATTCGGCCGAATCTTAAACAGTGGATTCGGTATTCGGCCGAACCTCAAAAATCTGGATTCGGTGCATCCCTATAATACAGTGCTTTCAGAAAGCATTTAATCCTTTGCATTTTTCACATTTTATACTCTTCATTTAATAACACAATAAGAATATGAATATTAATACACACACACACACACACACACACACACACACACACACACACACACACACACACACACACACACACACACACACACACACACACACACACACACACACAGCCGAATGAGACCCAGGCCTATTATTGACCCAGTCGATCAGTTACTTCAGCTTCATCAGAAAAAATGTGATGGGAATGTTTAACCCATTAAATCATGGCTTCCTGGAGGGGAGATTAATTATATTCTATGTGACTATGCACTAATACTGAGTGGCGCTTCGTTCACTGCAGGAGTGGTAGAGGAGGACCCTTCCCCCTTTTTTTTTGAGGAGGGGGGCAGTGTGCATCAAGCCCCGGTGGCCACAGAACTTGGCCCACCAGTTCCCAGCACTTCCCAGTCCAATGATTCCAAGTCCAGAGTCTCCAGCCATCATGGCCGCCATGCCAGAGTCTCCAGCCGTCATGGATGCTGCACCAGAAGCTACTAAGGCGGTCCCTAGGTGTTTAAGACTGGTTTCCAGTTTGGTGGACCCACTGCTGATGTCTGTGCGAGCAGCTGGCATCCCTGTAGTCCCATCACTTTCATGTCTGGCGGTTCCAGAGTTCCTACCACTGTCGTTTGCACTGCCGGTGACGGCAACAGCCATTCTGTGTGTCTGGGCGTTCAGTTTCTACCGAAGCGGCAGCACCTGATTTAGTTTTGCCTGAGGCGGTGGCATACACTTGTGAACTCTCAGTCTGCCCTGAAACGACCTAGAGGTCGTCCATAAACTCTCAGTCTGTCCTGTCACGACCACAGAGGTCTCCTATGAAATCTCTGCCTGTCTCGTCACGGCCAGTGAGGCCGTTCTGGTCCCTAGTCTTGGCCAAGGAGGCTGAGCGTTATTTCTGGTTTCCGTGTCATGGTTTTGATCTTCTGCTTGTCTCCCTGGATTTCCCTGTTTGCCTGTGTCTTGGACTGTTATTATCTGGATTGTTTGCCCTGTGGTTTTGACTCTATGCTTGTTATATGGATTACAATTGTGAATTACCCTCAGTAAAGCTGAGTTTGGATCTCCAACCCAAGTCTCGGAGCAATTCGCAACGGATACGTTGTAATACTCATGTCATTACACAAATTTGTGTCCTCATAAACCATATACAAGAGCACACACAAACGATTCATCAATTTTGATAATGACAATATTTACCCTCTCTCATGTCGTTCCAAACATATATGCAGTTATTTTTGAGAGAATGCTTTAAAGCAGACAAAAGGCCATGATATTAGAGGTATACTGCCCTAACAAAAGCCAAATTTAGAGCAAATAGATCTTTATTGATTCATGCGCATCCATACTCTCATTTTCTTTATAGTAAAATGGAAGTGACGCACAAAGAAAATATGTTATAGACAGTATACATAAAACGGAAATTGTAACGTGAGCACGCAAAAAAATTGGAAACGTTTCTCATGCACACGCAACATGCCATCTGGTGGTCAAAATAAACAATAGCACCTAAAAAATGGCTGTGTCCCGTTACAGTCCCTAGTTTCACTTAAAGGGTCATGAAACCCTAGACTAAATTTTCTGAGATTTTAACAGAGGTATGTGAGTGGAACATGAAGACAATGTTAGCATCTGTTTGATTTAATTGTAGGGGAAAACTGGTTAATTTAATTTTTTGTTTGTTATTTTCATATTCCGGGATTAAAATCTACATCGTGTCCACGTCACAACACTATAGTACTTCGATGACTCGTCTGTGTCTCATAATTATTCATGAGAATGAGTTTTCTTATCCTATTAGAAGACACTGTCTCTTAAAGGTGCAGTATGTGAGATTGACAGCTAGCGGTTGAAATGGGTACTGCAGACCAAATTCAAAATATTTGACAGAGGAATATTTGCTAAAAAATATTTGAGAGAAATATTTGCTTAAAAATATTTGAGCAACATATTTGAGAGAGGGAACACTCACGCGGGTTCCCAGATTGAGGACACGCAACAGGAACAAGGGCAATTGACAATGGAATGCGAGACTTAGGCCCAATCCCAATTCTATTTTATACCCCTTCGCCTACCCCTTATCCTTGCCCCTTGAAACAGAGTGGCAAGGCGTAGGGGTGAAAATATTCCCCTAAGAAATGGGACACCACTACTACACCGTTACACGTCATTATACGTCGTCGTACATTATAGATGCGCCAATGTTTATCACACACTTCCAAGATGCCGTCGTCAGCTGTAGTCATCTCAATTGCGTGGGTTACTGCTATTTTTTTGCATTTTTCTTCTGAAGTTCGCAGAAAACAACGGAGATGACGATATCTTCAACGCCTAAGTATTTTTGGACTTCAGGAAATGTTACTCGTTGCAGCGCGAAAACGAATGAGCCTCCGGGTTTCCTCAGGTGTCCCTGTTTGATAAAGAACATACAAGACTGGTTAATCATGTTGCAAAAAGCACGAAACTGTGTAAGCACTGTTCGTTTATATCGTGTTCACATATAACCACAAGGAAAAACAATTCGTTCATAGCAGACGTACGGTAAAAGATAAGCCAATTCCCTGCCGCAATTACATTCACCAGTTATCAGACATGAAAATATGTTTCGGGACTATCGTTAACGAACTTCAGCGATTTTTTTGCAAACGTTTCTTTGAAGAACATGACCGTAAATATGAATACAAGATTGAATGTGACAAAGAAAATTATTATTGGCAGCCATGTTGCCTCTGTAGCCGGTGTATGCAGATACATTTCTCATACCCCTTCGTTTGAAGTGTGGTCCCGAAAAATCTTCGTTTCAAGGGCTATCTGGCCCTTCCCCCTACCTACCCCTACCCCTCCCCCTACCTCTCCAACCAAAAAAGAATTGAGACAACCCTACCCCTTCACAGGAACGCACAAAACAGAGGGGTAGGGGAAAGTGTAGGGGTAAGAGGTAGAATTGGGATTGGGCCTTACACTGTAAGTTCATGAGTTGATTTATGATGAGTTGATATCGCGTTTTAATATGCTCCCGTTCATAGAGATTTTTAGATGGGTGCGGAGGCTTTTCAGGTCGGGTAGAATCTGCGATCTTTGACCAAGTTTGTTCGCTGGCTTCCATGGCTGCAATATGTTGTGTGATTCTGCCAACTGGCAACCTGTGGTGGCTAAATACTATTGGGTAAATTCATGACACCACATGGTTTTTTTCCAGCAAAGTGTTTGTTTTTCCCTGCGACGCTGCCATGGCTAGACTCTGGCTATCATCAACAGACACATCAAAATTGTTTGTTTGTAGCAAGCATTTTTCTCGAGAAGTGAATATTTTGTTGTTTAAAAACCTTTATAATGATCAACCTTTATAATGATCATGTTAGCTTATCTATAATGCAAGATGGGCACCGCAGTTCAGAGAATCGGATCTGTTGGAATCTTCTCTCGAAATACATGAAAGTTAGTGGCCGGCGAAGTTGGAGAAGAATAGAGTAAACTTTATAGTTACTTACACAATGTGTTTCTGATATGAATAAAACACATCATCAATTTATAATTGAATGTAAAATAAATGTTTACTAAGCAATCTGGAACGATGCTTTCTGTGTTACAGACAATGAGGTGACAACAGGCGTACTGCCAATTAGAGAAAGCACTGCATTTTTTTCTTCTTTCTTTTGTCCATCATAGAGATAAAGCCATCCAATTGGTGAGAAAAGGGATGTACTATTGGGATTTTGCTTTACTATAAATCTGGTCTCTCAGACGCCATAAGGTGCCTTTGCACCTGAAAAAAAGAGGTACGGGTCTGGGTGGTAAAGTCATGCTATACTGAACTTTGTTTGCAGATAAATATAAAGTAATCTGTGATCATTATTTCATCAAAACCAATTTAAAAGCTTATACTGTCATTATGATTACAGTAGTATAGGACAACAGTAATATTTGAAATACACAATAAGCTTAAATGTTTGCTAGTGTTGGCAGCTAACCTTTTTCTTTACTACAGATCGGTGAATCTGAATTGTGTAAATGGATGCGCAAATCAACATCAGCCAATATGGAATCCTGGAAAAGCCTTTTCTTTGTTATGAGTTTAGTAACACATCTTGTCAGAAGTTTGTCTATCCTTTGGAAACTCGAATATTACTCTACATCCTTTTTAGTGTCTCGTCGATTGTCACAATCATAGGAAACCTGTTGGTGATCGTAACGGTCATTCGTTTCAAGCAGCTTCACACACCAACTAACTACCTCATCCTGTCGCTGGCCGTGGCCGATCTGCTTGTAGGAGGAGTTGTGATGCCTCCCAGCATGCTGCGCTCCATCGAGACGTGCTGGTATCTGGGAGATTTGTTCTGTAAAATACACAGCAGTCTTGATGTGACTTTGTGCACTGCGTCAATTTTAAACCTCTGTATAATTTCTTTAGACAGATATTATGCCATATGTTACCCCTTTCAATATCACAGTAAAATGACATCACTGGCCACACTAGTTATGATTATTATCAGCTGGACTGTTTCAGCTGCTCTGGGGTTTGGCATGATCTTCATGGAGCTGAATATTCTTGGCATTGTAGATTTTTACTATGAGAACATATATTGTGATGGAGGCTGCTTTGTGTTTCAGAGTAAAGCTGGAGCTAGTGTATTCTCATTAATCTGTTTTTATGCTCCCGCTTTTGTCATGCTCTGCATGTATCTGAAAATCTTACATGTGGCTAAAAGGCAGGTGCAGGCCATTCAGAGTGTGAATTCTGAATTAAAAAAAGAGGGAAAAGCCACTAAGACTTTAGCCATCATCATGGGGGCGTTTTTGACTTTCTGGATTCCCTTTTTTCTTTGTAATCTTATAGATCCCTTCATTGGATATTCTGTACCTCCACTGCTGTTTGACTTGTTCCTGTGGGTCGGCTACTATAATTCTACATGTAATCCCATAGTGTACGCCTTCTTTTACACCTGGTTCAGAAATGCATTCAGAATCATTCTATCCAAAAGAGTATTTCAGACTAATTCTTCAAGAACAATGCTGTTTTAATAATGAAACACTCATAAAAATGCATTTCTTGATGTTTCACTTTTTGAGTAGGCCTAGTACATATTGCAATTTAACTGAACCTTTCTCAGAGGAGTGCAAAACAAATCTGTTTTTTAAGACTCTTGTATGTGATTGTTTGTGTCTGCATATGAGTGCTGGATGTCTTTGCATTCAGGGCCCTTCTGAGTCCACCAGTGTTGATCTTTGGCCCTCTCATGGACCCTTATGAATTAAATTCTAATAAAGTGTGTAAAAACTGCAGGGTCAGTGCTAGAATAATAATTAATAACATATAAACTGACCCGTACACATATTTCTAAATGACTGTGCAAACAAATTCAACATGACAGAAGCACCAAGTACATATTTCAGAAAATTATTTTAAAGATGTAAGATGTACAAAACGCGTTTACTAAGGTATTTGTAATATACTTATTGTAGTTTGTCAACTGTAACTATTTCAGGTTATTTAAAACCAAATAACATACTGTATTTCACAAAGATATTTTATTTAAATAATTTGAGTTTCAACTTGCTCAACTAGTTTATTTTGGGGGGTGTTTACGTGATTAGGTATAATTTGTGGTTCTCAGGTAATCAGTGGTTCTCAAATCTATACAAGCCCATCGCTATCTGACATCCAGTCAAGTTAGTACAGCACTCAACTATTGAGCTGATGAGTTGAATCAGCATGATAGAAAAGGGAGATTTCCTATAGGAATGCAATGAGAACCACTGCTTTAATTAATCTGCTGTTACAACAACTCAGACAACACATGCAAATAAACAGTCATTCCACAAAAGGAGTGCCATTTGTGTACCCAACATTTAATGAAGTGCACTATTTACATATTTTGCAAGCTTAATATATTAATCCAAAAACTAATTTCAAACGTATCATATTAAAGAAAAATGCTACAGTTGTTGTGACACGGAATGTAGTTTTAAGAGTTTTCAGGCCAGAATGTGGATGTTTAAACATCATATCTGCAGTTTATTTTAAAAGATAGCGCCTTTCTGAAACTTTGCTCCAAAGTTTTCTGAGTTTTGAGGTTCGGGCGATCACCGCAGTCAGCGCTCATATGCCCCGCCGAGAACAGCCTTATCTCGGCAAGTCTTTCTGACTTTTGCCATGGGCTCTGATGTCTTGGACATGAGATATAACTCATTATAAGTTATAACACAGAGATATAACACACAGAAACTGTGTGTTAGTGGTGGGGATTTTTTAGGGATGCACCGAATCCAGATTTTTGAGGTTCGGCCGAATACCGAATCCACTGTTTAAGATTCGGCCGAATCCAAAACCGAATACCGAATCCTACTCGCATCCTTACTGCTTAGGGTCCTTGCCACCACGAGACAAATCGGCATTGAACATAAAGCTCGACTTCAATCGCCTTCTTTTGGTTGAAAGTACTGCCAAACAAAACTTTTTTTGCTTACGAGTTCCATTTTCAGATTCTTACAGCCTACTACATTCGAACGGTCCTATGTAAACACCTTCACGTAATCAACGGCCGTGTGACGTCGACCAGCGTAGTGCAAGTCTAGGGTTCGGTTTCGGTGGAAAATAAATCTAAGGTTCGGCCGAAACCGAACCCCGTCAAAAAGCCCAGGATTCGGCCGAATCCGAATCTGAATCCTGGATTCGGTGCATCCCTAGGATTTTTCAACAAATACAGTGGAGGTTGCATTCTTACGCCAGTAGGTGGCAACAAGGGACTATCTGTAAAGTGTGTTGTTAGACCATTCAGTCAGTTCAAAAATGCTGATTTATTCAGGGATAAAACAAGGTTTTAAAAAAGGAAACTGCTTGAAGTTTGTACACCAGACATTTCAAATCCCCTTAATGGAAAGGATGCTTTTATCAGTGGATGTTGACATGGCATACTGATTTATTTTCACAAATTTATGACTTGCCCTTGAGAATGAAAGCTTTAAAGAGGTTCGGAAACCAGACAAGAATATAAAATAAGGCACTATTTGAGGGGACACCATTTGTAGTGGTGTCCGAAAACATAGTGGACATCATTGAGTGTACTCATTCAATTCTATGCTCCACAATAACTGCTAAAGAATAACCATAATGCACTGCGAGGGTCATGCTGAATGAATTTCCACATCTCGCCAGAAGATGGCGGCCGAAGGTGAATCATCCATCCATTTTTCAACCACTGGTCCTTTTTAATTGATTAAGAAATTGTTTAATTAAGGTTCATGAATGCTAGTTTCCATGACAACGTTCCAGATAAATAATTTCATTACTACTGGAGCTGCCAGTTTGCTAAGTTTCAAATGATTATTAAACCGCAAGCACAAACTATGCAAACGCAGCAGCCCTACTGGCGCAGTCCGAATTCGTTTACTCATTTTCATTCACTCCTTCAAGTGGACAAATTTAGTGAAGTAATGTAGGGAATAGTGAATATGTATGGGGGCGCTTTCGAACGCAGCTATTGTTTTCTATGCATGTACGCGTACCAGCAGCCCCACATGGCATCTGTCCGCAGCACCCGGATCCAACTCATGATGCTGTTCAAAATCCTGCCGCGACACTATAGTTTTCGATTAAGTTACATTCAATTTGTCTCAAATCGTCATAAATGTACATTCTGACTTCACCCTGTGCTGCAAGATACATTACATTTATTTTTTTGTTATTTTACAGCTTGAATAAAGTCTTAACATGCTGTGAGATGTCCTAGACATGGCGCTGCGCTTCTCGGACAGTTTCTGACCGCCTTTACTCAAATACAGTAATAACTTAACTGAAGCAGTCCAAGCCATCACTGCTAGTTCCAAAGTGACATTTAGAATAAATAACGGAGGCGTGTCATGAGAAACCGGAAATGTGAAAACAGTCCAGAGGGATTTTGTTAAAGGGGTGGTATAATGCCCTTTTCACAAGATGTAAAATAAGTCTTTCATGTCCCCAGAGTGTGTATGTGAAGTTTTAGCTCAAAATACCACACAGATATTTTTACACAGCATGTTAAAGTTGTCACTTTTTGAGGATGAGCAAAAACGCACAGTTTTTGTCTGTTCCTTTAAATGCAAATGAGCTGCTTCTCCCAGCACAGGGGGCGGAGCTTCAAGAGCTCCTGTCCTTTTACCTCACGCAGACATGCACTGGAAATTTCAAAAACTCTTAGCCTTTTATGTTCAAACCGAAGTCAGAAATTTGAAGAGACTCAAGAAGAAGTGACAACATGTAGAAACATTTCTGAATGGTTAGTTGATGAATTTATGTAGCTGATGTGTAGTTATCTTCTAGTCATTGATTAGCATATTCTGTCTTGATAATCTATAAATTGCGTTCCCGGGGGCGGGGTTTATGTAAATTCTAGGGTTGGTGATGTGACTAACCAGGGAGGAATGTTGTGTAGTCCCTACCAGCTGTTTGTTGTAGTCCTTAAAAAGCAATTTTACAAGAAAATATCTTCCTTTGCTTTGAACTTGAGCGTTGTAACTTTGCAGATGTTGTTTATGCTCAAACAGCAAAATTACACACTAACTGAAGTTAGAAAAGTGAAATCATATTCAACCACCCCTTTAAGTTATATAGGCTACTTGTGCCGTCGAAATTCGAACTGTTGTATATAAGCAATATCACACTCGCAATCCTGTGATATGGCTCCAAGCAGATAAAACAGTGTTTAGTAATTTTTCTACTATTTACAAGAAAGTGGCATTGTTGACTCATTAATGCTTTTTGCATTTCTATTTCAAATTTTCCACCACAATAAATTCTGTGTGAAATATCATAGCAAGTACTAACCACCAACTTTTCACTAGCTAAGGTCACTGATCTTATGAATATTTTTTAATCATTTTGTCGCCTACCTGATTTGTCTGGTTACAAGTGAAATAGTATTACTTTATGTAGTTTAGATATTGCCTGAAATCATAATAAAATATAGTTAATGGCAGACATAGCAACAGCCACCATTTCTGATAAGGTGGAACTAAGTATTATGGTGGATGTTTCTAGAAAATGAAGGCTGCTTTGGGTGCTGTTGTTGCTGCTGCTATTTTACAGGTACACATAAAACAAGTGCATTGTAAACTATGATGTATAAAAAGGTATTTTTGTTTTTAATTTTTAATTTCTAAATAGCAACATGCATGGCAGTCCTTTCATGGAATGACTCCTATCAGAAGGTAATTCTTTTTAGTGAATTAACTTTTCTTTTCAGAATAAAAAGCTGTTTAAATGAAATGCAGTTTCAGGGCCTTGTTGATCTTTTGAAAGGCATTTTGTTGACTGTTGGGAAGACTATGTTACCTTGGAAGCTCAAATGTTGTGTGATTTGACAGGAGGGATGTTGTTATGAAACTCTTGTGCTATAAATGTGCAGCACTCAAAATCTGCTTCATGATGTAGTTTTGGTTTATAGAAGGAAAGGTAAGAACATGGATGAGAGTCTGTGAAACAGATTTCATGTAAATTAACTGTATTTATAATTGAATAACTCATAAGATTTTAGTATTATATTTATTCTCCTATATTGGTAATTTAAGTGGCACAGAAACAAAGTGGTTTTAAAGTAGGTTATTTATTTTTATTACATGGTTTTCTTGACTTTATGCAGAAATTGTATGTTCTAAATTTTATGTAATGATCATACATTATTAAAATTTATGTTGCAGGCTGAAATTAAGTTTCCCCTTGTTTTAAACAGTGAAGCTGAATTGTGTAAATGGACGTAGTAATCAGCAGCCAAAATGGAATCCTGGAAAAGTCTTTTCTATGTTATGAGTTTAGTAACACGTCTTGTCCGAAGTTTGTCTATCCTTTGGAAACTCGAATATTACTCTACATCCTTTTTAGTGTCTCGTCGATTGTCACAATCATAGGAAACATGTTGGTGATCATAACGGTCATTCATTTCAAGCAGCTTCACACACCAACTAACTACCTCATCCTGTCGCTGGCCGTGGCCGATCTGCTTGTAGGAGGAGTTGTGATGCCTCCCAGCATGCTGCGCTCCATCGAGACGTGCTGGTATCTGGGAGATTTGTTCTGTAAAATACACAGCAGTCTTGATGTGACTTTGTGCACTGTGTCAATTTTAAACCTCTGTATAATTTCTTTAGACAGATATTATGCCATATGTCACCCCTTTCAATATCACAGTAAAATGACATCACTGGCCACACTTGTTATGATTATTATCTGCTGGACTGTTTCAGCTACTCTGGGGTTTGGCATGATCTTCATGAAGCTTAATATTCTTGGCATTGAAGATTTTTACTATAAGAACATTAAATGTGACGGAAGTTGCACATTGTTTCAGAGCAGAGCATCAGCTACCGCAATGTCATTGGCCTGTTTTTACATTCCCGCTTTTGTCATGCTCTGCATGTATCTGAAAATCTTACATGTGGCTAAAAGGCAGGTGCAGGCCATTCAGAGTGTGAATTCTGAATTAAAAAAAGAAGGAAAAGCCACCAAGACTTTAGCCATCATCATGGGGGTGTTTCTGACTTTCTGGACACCTTTTTTCCTTTGTAATGTTATCGATCCCATCATTGGATATTCTGTACCTCCACTGCTGTTTGACTTGTTCTTTTGGATCGGATATTATAATTCTACATGTAATCCCATAGTGTACGCCTTCTTTTACAGCTGGTTCAGACATGCATTCAGAATCATTCTATCCAAAGCAATATTTCAGACGAATTCTTCAAGAACAACACTGATGTAATAATGAAACAGATCATATGCAATCTCTTGATATCATTTTTTTCTGATTGGTACATAATGCAATTTTCTTTTATTGAATTTTCTATTAGATTTCTTAACTGAACTTTTATACTTAAAGAAATGCAAAACTAATGTGTATTAAGAAAACCAATCCACCAGTGTGGATTTTTGCCTATCTAAATTAGAATAAAGTTTAACCGTGTGAAAAATGCACGGTCAGTGCTATAAAACCTCTCCCCTCCATAAACACACTTTCAACGTAAACTTTAAAAGCACATGAGACAAGATGAAAAAGAATTTGACCCTAATGCCTGGCTCACACTATAGTGTGAGCCAGGCATTAGGGTCAATTTTTTTTTCATCTAAAAAAAAAAACTAAAAACTAATTACCTCCTCAGTTGATTGTATATTTATCATGTGGCAAATTTCCACATACAATTATTACATTAATAAAGCTGTATGTAATCATGTCTGTTGGATGTAATCAAACTATTTCTATCTGAATTATCACAATTACATTGACCTAATGTAATTTTTCTTCAAATCAAACTGAACTGTATTACATTGACCTAATGTAATTTTCTAGAAAATTAAACTTAACTGTATTACAATGACCAGATGTCATTTTCCTTGAAAGTCAAACTTACTGTATTAAATTGAACTAATGTAATTTTCCAGAGTCAATGTAACTTATGTATTACACGGACCAATGTGTTTTTCTAATAGGTCTAACAAAATGTCACAATCTAATGCAATTTTTCTAGAGTAAAATATACACAAATGACAATATTGTGCTGATCTTAGAATTGTTTGTATACATTTTTTTGCAATTATTTTCAGACTGTTGAATGTGCATTCAAGTATATTGTGCAAGTATATAGAGCCTAAGTCCCTCCCCTTCCGGTCGACCACCATGGGACCTTATTTCGGAAAAATATTGTATTGTAGTCAATGGCGAGAGACAACAAATATTTTGATCTCGTTTGAATTGTGCCCTGAATTACACATATGATGTTTGTCAATTTAAAAGATACATTTTAAAGTCAAGAAAGTCGCAGTTTGATGTAAAACTGTTGAGGTATAAGACTGTGAAAATACGTAATTACAAAGACTACAAACCCAAAAGGCGCACATGTTTGGTCATACCTTTTCTCTCAATGAATGAAGCTGACTTTACTGAAGCTAACGTCTGTCATTTTTTCTATAGTCGTACGTTATAATCGTAACATTACGCCGTCTTGCCTGAGTGTTTTGTACCAGACTGCACACATACGAGCAACGGATCGTTGTAAACATTAGTAAACATGGTGACATTCTTTTGTGGGCGGAGCTTAGGTGGAGGCAGAACGATCCCTCTGGCTGCTTCAATAACGTTAGTTAGCAAGTTTTGTTAGCTTGTTTTTTAACAATTACTGGAGAAAATCTGATTTTATCTTAATGTGCAAGGTCACTCACTGTCCAGGACCGCGACTGTTATTTGCAAAAGTTAATTTTAACAGACGGAACCAGATTGGCTGACCTGTACACACTCAGTCAATGGATGGACGATCTGACAGGGTTAACGTTAACGGTACCTCCGGTTGAGTGGCCTGACTTCTACACCTACCCGATATGGCACAAAGGTCTCTGTCTTTGGATCATTGTTTTCAATAATGTGCTTTTTTGTCATTTGTTGTGTATCTTTGGATTATGTTGTGTTGTAAATAAATCCAAACAATTTAAAAGCCATTCTTTTTTAAATCTCCTCATTCTTTGTGCAAGGTTGCTCAGAATGACAGGGCCTGATAGCTCCTAATAGGGCAGTTAGGCTTTGGCTTTCTCAGGTGTGAAAACCATACATATTAATGATGTTTACGCCTCCCGCATAAAGCTTTCTTACACAAAACACGTCTTACAAATTTTAAATTAATATATTGTCTTATCTGAATGAGCAGTCAGGGTGATTTTCACATAGTTTTGGAGCAAATATTCTAGGCTATGTGATACAATTTCAAAAGTCTTGTGAAGAAATAATCAGTATGGGTTTCATGGCCTTATTTCAGTGACAATTTTTTTTGTATTTTTACAAACCACGCATAAATGTCATTATCTCAAAACTACAAACTTTTACATACATGCTGCTGACATATTTTTGTAGCAGAGTTTGTGCTAAATACAGTGTAATCAGACTTAAGCCTTGAAAATGTCACAAGTAACAGAAATAAGCACAAATGTCAGAGCATGTCAGAACACCTCCAGGGCCAGAAAACACCTCAGGGTCGGCAAACGTGCCCGCGCGTTTTGCTGGATTTTCTTCACATTGTAGCACAATAAACTTAAATTACTCCGTAATTTATGGTCATACAGAAAAAAGAAATATAAAAAAAGAATCTGTGAGATGTCTTCTTTTGTATGTGTCCACTTACAATCAAATCAAAACATTGTGCTTTTTTTAAATAAAGAAAATAAACAGGGTGTGCGTTCTGCCTCTCCGTCTTGGTGAACTTTTTTTCTTGAGCACGTCTATAAACTGAAACAAAACTCAGCGAATACTTGTCACACATTTATTTATGAGCCATATGTAGTGTGGTTAAAAAGATGAATATGATTTATGCAATACTAAACAAAATGGTATGTGAGTTTATTGTTGTTTTGTTGGTTAACTGGAGAAAAATTAATTGTAATTCAATAAATGTCCACTAGGGGGAAACCAAAGGCTGCAGGGAGTAGCTGACACATGTTTTGCGTCACAGCAGAGAATGTCTAATAGGAAGAGAATTGGCACTCTCTGGTTACTTCCGGTTTCTGGACTGGCTGCAGTAACACGTCTCTGTCCATGCGGGGGCGCTCGCAGGGGAGTGCAGAATGCATGGAGGTCTATGACGCTAAACCATCAAAATCCACTTTTCTCAGGATATAATTTTTTGTCTAGTAATTTGAATGTTGTATTCGAAAGGAGATGCAAAGAATTTACACATTGCTGGGTGTTAGATTTTTTAGAGTCACTTATTTGCTTTAAAAAGTATTTTAAAATGTCAATGACATCATACACATCGTACGACCAGAGATACTGCTTGACGGCAATCCTTCAGTCGCTTTGGTGCTTTCGCGCTCGGCACTTTATTTTCTCTCGACAACACAGCTGACACAGGTAAATACACGTGCTAGAAGAGTTTTTGTTTTGTTTGTTTCTGGTCCCGCTTCGGATGCCACGATGCTATCAAGCGGTATCTCTGGTCGTAATCAGTCCTCCACTGACCAATCAGCGTTCATTAGCAGAATGCTAGCATGTTATGGGCAACAACAACTCAACCTGTAAGAAATCGAAAGGACATAAGTACTCGTTCATTCAATTTTCGACCTATAACCCATGTTGAACTTGCAAAACCTACAATAAAATCTGAGATTTCTCAACGGCAATCGGGTGAAAGAGACAAATTTAGCCGTCTAGCCCCATAGACTCCCATTCAGTCTGCACTCGCCCGCGATCACCTCCAGTGGAATTCTAATGGAACTGCAACCAAGATCGATACAATGGGGCTAATAGGAAGTGCCAAGGCTCTCCGTAGACGGGCTCTGGTCACAGTCAATACAGCTGGCGCACAGACAACAACGAGTTTGTGTCGTCTCATTTTATTTATGTCTATTTTCCCCTTTTCCAGGTATAGACTATTTATAAATTCATTTCTGTTGTGAGTTAAAACTATACAGTGGTTGTAAAGCTCATTATTTCTCCTGAACATATATGAAAATGTGAGATTTGATGGTTTAATTATCGTGTGTTTGACATGCTAACCATGAGAAAACTGGGGGTTAAACTGAATGTATCTTATGTCCTTATCAAGCAGCAACCTCCCCGTCTCTCTCTTGAAACCAACACGGAAGTGAGTTAAACTGCAATTCATTGACTGGCCGCTTGAGGCTGGTGTCAAAAGTGAGTCAAATCTGTATCTCCCCCATGTTAAAATGCCAAATTTTACAGCAGAAAAAAACGTGTTTACAGCCTGGTGTCTGTATGTGGCTTTGTACAGCTAATTTTGCCCTTCATAACAACTGTGAGGGGGGTGATTTTTTTTATAACTCATCTGTTTAGTTGATTGATATTTAAAGTTCTGCATAATTAAGGGTGTGTCCACTAGAGTGACAGGTGGATTCCCGCTGATGTCAATGCTAGCCGTTTGTCTGCTGTTACTAGCCGTCACTTCACCTCAGCATATGTTAGCTGCTTAACTTGCCATCTCTGCAGTGTTTGTGCTTTTTTTCGGGATTATTTCATACAATTTAATACACCCATTACTTCGGATTCCGTCGTTGTCGTCGAGTATCGTTCGAGAGAGCAACCAGCGCTGTATTTCAGTTGTTTTCCTCTGTGAACATGCACCAATGGATGTCTGACAATTTCGTTTCTTTTTGGAGTTTTCAGATTTAAAAACGTCAATAAAGGCTCGTTCGTTCTGCTCTCACGGAACAGATAGATTATAATGCTTATGTACCGTCAGATGAAATCCTGCAGGTGTCGGCGCTTTCTCCGTCCATGACTCCATGACCATGATATATTAACGTATATATTAACGTTAATATATCTATGGTTTAACCCATTTGAGAGGCGGACAAAATCAGAATTTAAAATGGACTGAATAAGCTCTCTACGAACTTGACGAGCGATGCCGCGCTGACGGACCATACACTATTAAAAAAGAGTGACTGACATGTATGCACATAAATCACTGTCACACACACTCTCTCAGAGTAATATTAAGTTACTGCATATACATTTTCAACTAGCAGAATAGTACAGAATCACGATACACAGTGTCACTTGGTGCCATGTCTTTTAACTATTATAATATTTCGAAGGGCAAAAACAGGAACTTTTAATTGGCTTTACATCATCAACTGTCACTTTAGCGCGAGGCCCTGTGCAGTCGCACACTTGGTACTGTCAGTAGCATATAGCATAGCATTACCTCCCCACCCGCCCCGCCTCTTTGCCCATTTTCTGTTATCCGGGAGTGACGCGAGGCCAAGATGGCGACGGCCGGCTCCGCCCACTTTAGGCTTCAAAAATGCTCTTCAGAAACCTACGGGTGACGTCACGGACACTACGTCCATATTTTTTACAGTCTATGGTCCTTATATACCATTTATTATCTGAAATGGTTAGGAGTAAATGTTATGTGGAATATAGTCTATGTTATTTTTCTGTATTTCATGGTTAATCTGTCTATTGATAAGTGACTGCTGAAATAGTGTTTCATTTTATTTTAGTATTAAAGAAGTTGTAGAAAAGTTGATACAGGTCTAAATGTAAAAAAAAATGCAGCTTTAGTGCTAATACATATTCAGTATAAAAAATGTGAAGTTATAAAAAATGTATTTAAATCACAGTTATGATGACTGTTGTGATATATTGTTATACATTGTTGATTTGTCTGCATATTAATGTGAACTAATGTATTGATGAATACATTCAATTCTCTTTTATGTTGTTTTGAAAAAGAAAGAAATGAGTTCACACAGTCAATACAGCTGGCGCACAGACAATAACGAGTTCGTGTCGTCTCATTTTATTTATGTCTATTTTCCCCTTTTCCAGGGGTGCAACACCATATATCTTTATAATCATTTAAGTGTGTACTTTTAAACTAGAAAAATGCATTTCCGGAGGAACTGCGAAGTGTGCTTGCTCGGGTGCGGTTCACTAACGTTAGCAGGTAGAGGATAAGGGTGCGTTGAAGTTTGCTTGATCTGAGAATTTCAACAATAGTACTTTTTTCAAGATTGTGCAAAAAGGTGAAAAGTTATGTGCATTAAGAGACAAGTTCGGTATTTTACACTTAAAGCCCTGTTTACAGATCGTATCTGATGAAATAGAACGGTTAAGATTAAAATTTGGACACATGCTGCTGTCCCGAGAATTTTAGGTTCCCCCCCCCCCACCCCCACAATGGTTGTCTATATGCACTGGAAGATTCCGTCCTAAAAACACATTAAACTTTCGTTTACAAAGACGTGAAACTCACCGAGTGGTCAGGGGTGTTCACTGATATGTTCCCTCAAAAATCGCTGAAAAATATGCATTCCAACAGGTTTTATCGTAGTTTTTGTCCAACTCCATTGACTTAATAGGACGTGCTGTGAGACCGCAGCACCTTTACGGTATTACTCCGCCGCTTCTTCTTCTGCTTCTTCTGTGTATTCAGTGAAATGCCCGTGGTTTGCTTGCAATTGGCAAAGGTGCATTATCGCCACCAACTGGGCTGGAGTGTCTATTATTCAAGCTCTCAACGGAAGAATCACGGGTGTGACGCGTTTGGCAAAATAGGTCCACAAAAGCGAAATAAACCTAAAATTCTCGGGACAGGAGCATGTGTCCAAATTTTAATCTTAACCATTCTATTTCATCAGATACGATCTGTAAACAGGGCTTTAAGTGTAAAATACCGAACGTGTCCTTTAAGAGACATGTCTGCAATGTAAACTAGTGCCAATGGCATTGTTTATGTGGCTTGGTTGTTGGTTTTGAAATAATTGGTTATGAATATACAGCAGAGAGTGGGAGTGTTTTGGGTGATGAAATAGTAGCCTATTGAAAAGAAGTTGACAGTCTTCATTTACTGTATCCAATAAGCCAATACAAAACTCACCCAGCTGTTCTGTAGTTGAGTGTTCCCTTTGATTAGGAACAAATTTACTATCTCAAATTAAGGTCTACCGTAATTAGCGATGCTTTGATTGCTGCTGTCAAGATAGTTGTCATCACCTACACAGAAACGCTGATTTTTATAGCCTACCGTCAGTCCTCATATTGTAATTAAATGAAAAACGCTATCAGTTTCACTATTAGCTTACTCTAGCGATGCAATCGCAACAACATGGATAACGCTGTTTGGCCTTGCCTAACTTAATATGACATATGCGCCATATGCTAGAGTTACACATCCCGCTGCCATTTCAGGGCTTGAATTTCGGTGCGGGAATGTGGGGATTGCGTAGCCTGGATGCCAGCCGAACGTAGCCCCGCCCACAAATTTTTTGGGTCGGGAAGTTCGGTCTGGACTCGTTCCATTGAGGAGCTATTATGCCCGAACAAAAATTGTTCGGACCAATCAAATTGTCAGGGCGGGCTTTATACGATGATGGAGCAACGTAACGTAATCATCCACGTCACCAACGAGCGCTTGGGTTGAATTCGTTTACAACACAGATGACTGCCGCTGGAGAATTGTTATTTCACGAGTTCACACTTACAAATAAGTCAGATAGAATAAATGCATATTTGGCGTGCTGTCCGAGGAGAGGGCGGGCTCGGTATTCGGCCCGAACCCAAAGTGCTCCCCCCGTATTCCAGGCTGTGGAAGAACAGGCCGAGAGTGAGTGGAGGGATGCTGAAAACTGTCATGGAATGTTAGGTGAGTTGACAAAGTGAATAAATATGCTTCCTCTCATGCTGATAGTGTAGACCAGACGGTCATTGTTTGATGACAAGTTGATTGGATTGATTATTTGAACGTGCTCCTCTCGAACTTTGTTTATAAAACATTATGTGTAGATTCCGCCATCGCGTCTGTTATAGAAGATATCAACAGCGCATTCATTTTAAAAGAGGAACAGAGAACCACGATCAAGGCATTTGTCGATCGGAAACATGAATGAAAAACATACATCACTTACTCCGTTGCTCTGATTGGTTATAGGTCTATCCAATTGAGTGCAGAGGCATTTTCCTTCCTGGTTCGGTTGAAACACGCCCCATAATCAAAGCTCAATGGAGCAGTATCAGACTCACATTCTGACTAGAATCTGAGTATGACGACGTCAGGCTAGGGATTGCGCATAATTTAAACCATTCCCGCAAGGTTACCTTTTATAGTGCGAGAAATTCCCGAACAAATATATTCGCTTCATCTCAGAACAAATTATTAAAAAATAAATTCACAGATTCACTTATATCACATTTCAATGTAAGGGGACTCGCAGTGTATGTAGATATAAATGGCTCATTCTAAGGTAATAAAAACATAACGGTTCATTAAGTAAGGTCTTTATACACCACTGAAAACATAGTTATGTATTTGATATTGCATTTCTGTCAACAGATCCTCCTAAATATTACACAATGCACCTTTAAGAACCTATCGTTAACGCTGCCCTGCAATTTATCTACAAAAATCACATAGAAACGTACTCGGTTACTAACGTAACCTCGGTTCTCTCTAGAAGAGGGAACGAGTACTGCGTAAGATATCTTACGCTAGGGGAAAATCCTTTTTCCGCGAGATATTGAAGCCAAAAATTATCCTTAATTTTGTAATAATGCAAAACGCGTTGCGGCAGCATGCAGACATAGGCGAGGCAGCTCGCGCGCCTATTGGCTGCTCTGCGGCAACTGCAGCAGCCTATCGAGCGAGGCCTGGCGTGACGCCAGACCCAATCAGGGCACTTCGCGCCCGCTGCGTCACGTCCCGCCGAAATGGGCGTGGTCTAGGCCTATAAATACCGCTCGCAGGCAGCTATTATCTGGTTTTTCATCATCGAAGCAACCAGAGCGTGTGCATGCACGGCAAGATACGCAGTACTCGTTCCCTCTTCTAGAGAGAACCGAGGTTACGTTAGTAACCGAGTACGTTCTCTTACGAGAGGTCTCTCGTACTGCGTAAGATATCTTACGCTAGGGGACCCAATGCAAAACGCCATGCATGCTGAGATCTGACACCAAAGACCCAAGGGTGAAAACCCGGGGTACATATAGTGCACAATCACTCAGGGAACTCACAGGGAGTCCGGGAAGAGGGAGGGGCGGAGCCGCACTCTTCCACATATGGCAGCGTCGCTTAGACGCGAATTTCATCATACAGACAGGGCGGGGTGCGGCCTGAACTGATGGGGAGATGTGGGTCTTACACAGTTTGCCCAGGCACATCTCGTGCTGCTGCTTTTCACTGTCGATCATCGAGCTGTGCTCAGTAGACGCAGCATTCTGAGCTGATAGCATCAGGTCAGATAATACTGGTTAACTTAGACCGACAGCAGCCTGGCCTGCAGGGCGGGAACCTCTAGGTTGTAGAACCTTATAAATGTAGACGGGAAGGCCCAGCCTGCCGCCGTACAAATATCTTGCAAGGCAATCCCACTTGACCAGGCCCACGAAGAGGCCATGCCACTCGTGGAGTGCGCTCTGACACCCAACGGGCACTGCATGCCCTTGGAAGCGTATGTCAGCGCTATAGCATCAACTATCCATCTGGATAGGCTCTGTTTCGACGCGGCTAGTCCCTTAGGATGCCCGCTAAATGAAACAAAGAGCTGCTCCGTTTGTCTGAAAACAGACGAGCGAGACACATAAGCTCGTAATGCCCTGACTGGGCAAAGGAGGCCCGCGTCTCTTTCCTCATCAGGGACCGGTAGGGCTGACAGGGAGATAACCTGCGCCCTAAACGGTGTGTTGAGGGATTTTGGAACATAACCGTGCTTAGGTTTGAGTATAACTTTCGAGTCATTAGGCCCAAACTCCATGCACGTCGCGCTCACAGAGAGCGCGTGTAAGTCCCCTATGCGCTTCACTGAAGCGAGAGCCATCAGAAACACAGTCTTGAAAGACAGATGTTTCAAATCAATTGACTGTAAAGGCTCGAATGGCGCACCTTTCATGGCTTCCAGAACCGTAGAAAGGTCCCATACGGGGACTGCGGGAGGTCTGGGAGGATTCAGTCTCTTAGCCCCTCTAAGGAAGCGGATGACTAAATCGTTCCTTCCTATTGACTGGCCAAGCGTTGTTCCTGAGAACGCTGCTATAGCCGCCACATAAACTTTGAGCGTGGAGGGGGCCCTGCCCTTGTCCAAAAGCTCTTGTAGGAAGGAAAACACCTCCGTCACTCCACAGTCTGTGGGTGACACGCCACGGGCTGTGCACCAGCCCGAAAACACTGACCATTTCGAGGAGTAGAGCCGTCTCGTAGACGGAGCTCTAGCCTGCGTGATCGTGTCTAATACTCCTTTAGGGAGTCCAACATGTACCCGTTGATGGCCCAGACATGAAGGGACCATAATTCCGGGTGAGGATGCCAGATCGAGCCGTGGGCCTGTGAGAGGAGGTCTCTCCTCACTGGTACTGGCCACGGGGCAGTACTTGCTAACTGCAACACGACCGGGAACCAAGGTTGGTTTTCCCAGAACGGTGCTACCAGCAATACTGAGCATCCTTCTTCCCTGATCCGCTCTATCACCTGAGGCAGGAGAGAGACGGGGAAAAACATAGAGCGGGCGGCGGGGCCACACATGGGCCAGCGCGTCCCTGCTTTTGGAGAAAATTCCGGACAGTGAGCGTTTTCTTGAGACGCAAACAGGTCTACTTCCGCTCTGCCGAATTTCTTCCACAGCAGTTGGACTGTCTGTGGGTGTAGAGACCATTCGCCTGCCGGAACATTGTTCCTGGACAGCCTGTCTGGTCCTATATTCAGGAGCCCTGGCACGTGCGCTGCCCTGAGCGAGCGCAGGTTGCGCTGAGCCCACACCAGGAGGCGTTCTGCTAGCCTGTACAGGTTCCTGGACCTGAGGCCGCCCTGGCGATTTATGTAGGACACCACAGACACGTTGTCCGAACGGACCAGGACGTGGCGTCCTTTTATTTGGGGACAAAAAACGCGTCAGCGCGTTGTTTACTGCCAGCATTTCGAGGCAGTTTACGTGCAGGAGCTTCTCCCGTTCCGGCCACTGGCCGAAGAACGGTCTGCCCTCGAGCAGCGCTCCCCATCCCGAGGTGGACGCGTCCGTGGACACCACTTTCACCCTCGAGGAAGTCCCCAGGCTTACACCTGACTGGTACCAGTCGTTCGCTCTCCAAGGTTTCAGAGCTGTGACGCACTTCTGATTGACCCTGAGGCGAAGCAAACCGGATGCCCACGCTCGGCGTGGGACTCGCGCTTTCAGCCAAACTGCAGCGGGCGTATGCGGAGCAGGCCCAGCTGGAGCACTGATGATGATGCTGAGGCCATGAGACCCAGCATCTTCTGAAACTTCTTGAGCGGGACAGACGCGCCGCAGCGGAACGAGTTCGCTGTGCGTTGAATGTCTACCGCGCGCTGTGGTGATAGTCGCGCTATCATGGACAGCGAGTCCAATTCTGTGCCCAGGAAAGATATCTTCTGACTGGGTGACAGAGAGCTCTTCGCCCAATTGACACTGAGACCCCAATTCTCGAGGTGATCGAGTAAAACGGTCGTCTGTTCTATGAGCACTGAGCGAGATTGCGCTAGAATCAGCCAATCGTCCAAATAGTTCAGTACTCGCATGCCTCTCATTCTGAGGGGTGCGAGTGCCGCATCCATGCACTTCGTAAACGTACGGGGTGCCAGGGACAAACCGAACGGGAGGACTGTGTACTGATATGCCTGGCCCTCGAAGGCGAATCTCAAATATCGCCTGTGACGTGACGCTATCTGTATTTGAAAATACGCGTCTTTCAGTTCTACCAGAAAGACTCGGGAGAGTTATTTCAATAAACCATACATTTATTGACAGCTCAGCAAGCTGATAATCTACAAAGTCATTTGGCGTAGGCCCCGTCCGTAGTGCATAGTCCGAGAGTATCGGATCTGCAATTCCTGCCTAAAGATGAAGGCAGGGGCGCAGCCGACCCCCCTCCTGGGAGGTATGGACGGGACCATCCTGGTGGTGGTGGGGAGGATGGGGGTAATCGTCGCTTCAGTATCTGCGAACTCAAACATGTGTAAGTACCGTGCTTTTATACAATAAGCATAATAATATGATTGGATAGAAGTGAAGCAATAAGTGACGTAATAATTGAGTCTTCCCAGCAGAACTTATGCTAAAGCTTTCATTTCTACCAGAAAGACTCGGGAGAGTTATTTCTATAAACCATACATTTATTGACAGCTCAGCAAGCTGATAATCTACAAAGTCATTTGGCGTAGGCCCCGTCCGTAGTGCATAGTCCGAGAGTATCGGATCTGCAATTCCTGCCTAAAGATGAAGGCAGGGGCGCAGCCGACCCCCAAAAATAGGTGGAGTATGAATACACCGGGACGGGGCACGCCAACCCCCAAAAGATGGTAACTGAGTATACCCACCAGTCTAGAGTCCTGGGGTTCCTGAAAAATAGAGAAGGAAGATACAAATGGTGAAGATACAAATTAGATGTGAGAAATACAGTGAGCCTAAAGTTTAATAGGGAAGAAGGACAATTCTAATATAATTTTTTTTATTTATTATTTTTTTTAATATATTGCCAGTTCACTCCTAGGAAAACACAGAGACGAGGCCTCATTGGACCGGCAATGCCGCTTTTGGCTTGCATAGACTAGGTCACATTGGACCACACAGACAGCCGCCTTGGCAAAAATAATAAACAGGCCTCCTTGGACCACATATAGCAGCCACCTGGGGCTGAGCATAACACAGACTCTGGCCTCATTGAACCACATGGGCTTTATAGACCACAGAGACGAGGCTTTAATGAGCCACACGGCCACAATAGACCACAGAGACGAGGCTACTAAGCCACAACGGCCGCTAATGCCACAAAGAGACGAGGTAAGACTGGACAACACATACGTTTTTTTATTTTTTTATTTTTTTATTTTTTTTATTTTTTATCTTAAGCCTTAAGATCACGAAACCTATGCCCCGGGGGGCAACTGGCCACCATTGCATCTTTTAATGACAAGACCGAGCCACTAGAGCCACATGAAGACAAACCACACAAGACTACGGCATCTAAGCCACATAAAACCTCTGCCCCGAGGGGGCCACTGGCCGTTCAGGCATCTTTTTGAAAGGACAAGGCAAACATATGCCACAAGGCGCCAAGCCCCACATGTACACGAGGCCCACGTGGCCACAAGGCCACTAATGCCACACGTAGACAGACATACTTGAGTACAAGGCCACTAGGCCACATTTAACCATGCCATGAAGGCCACAAGACCACGAGACAAGGCCACATTAGGCTACACGGTCACAGTAGACCACACAGAACATAAAGAGTTCCAAACCATAATCCCACACTTAGACGAGACGTACAGACAACGGCCACTAAGCCACACAGAACAAGGCCATAAGGGCCACGCCTTGAAGGCCGAACATAGGACAAGGCAACATGGGACCACGAAGCCATGAGACCGACACAGAGACGAGGCCCACCGGGCCACAAGGCTGCTAAGTCACACTGAACGAGGCCAACAAGACAAAGCCACTAGGCCACACAGAACCTGCCATATTTAATGGCCACAAGACCACGGGACAGCCACATTAGGCTACACGGTCACAGTAGACCACATAGAACATGAATATTGCATGAAATAGCCGTCACTTTTTTTTATTTTTTATTTTTTATTAATGACGAACATGTAACGAAGGCACAACGGCTGCTACAGCCACATAGAGACGAGGCCACATTGAACAGAGCCGCTAGGCCACACATAATAGATGACTAGATAGTCATTGAGGAGTGCTGGCTAGAATAATAACAGGATGAAGGAAATAAGATTGACACCACCACCAGTAGTTGCATAGTTATTTACCTTATGGTTATTGTAGAGCTTGCTGGGCTTGAAGAATAGTTTTAGAATCGGGTCTTATGTAAGACTTAAATGCAGAGGAAGACCATCTGCCCGGGATCTTGAAAGCTTAAGTAGAAATGCCACGTTCAGCTGCTGTAGTGGCTGCCCCAAACCTAAATGAATGACTGTTATACTGGAGGGGAGATAACTGCAGCTTTTGAGGACAGAACTAGATGAGTCCTGAACCACGCTTAAGAGAGAGATGCTTCGAAGGTAGGAAATAGGGAAAGTGATCTGAGAATCTAGAGCGGATTTTTAGGAATGTAATCAGATGAGAAGGGACAAAATGTATTACTAATTTTAGAAATTGATGATGTGATACCAGAAACTTGAGAGTCGGTTGGAGTGCTTAAGAAAGAGTAAAGAAATTAGGGGAGAAGGTGAATCAGAAAAAGGACCTAGGGCAAGATCGGAGCGTTAGATCTGAAGAAAATTCCCCTGGATGCATGAGCCATGAACACAGTTAAACATGGATACGATCGGAATATGAAAATAGGAAAAGAAACCAATATGGATGGGAGGTAATAAAAGGGGGTTAAATGGATTTCACTTTTCTGTAATGTTACTGTTAAAGCATAAACAACAACTGCAAAGTTACAATGCACAAAGTTCAAGCATTGAAGATTTAATTTAAAGAGATCGCTTTTTAAGGACTACAACAATGCTGAGAGGGACTGTGCGGCATTCCTTTGGATTAGTGGCATCACAAACCATAAAGTTATATATTCAGCTCCCGGAATATGATTTATAGCATAACAAACAGCATGAACTAATCAATAGTAGAAGATAACTACGCATAAGCTACATGATACATCAACTAACCATCCGGAAATGGGGTCTACATGTTGACGCTTCTTGAGTCTCTCCGTCTATGCTGACTTGGTTTGAATATAAGCTAGAAGTTTTGAAATGTCTGTGAGAGGTAAGCAAAGCTGCAAAACAAGCTGTCGAACTCCAGCCCTGTTCCGGGAGCAACAGCTCGACTGCATCCAAAGAGACGACAAAAACCATGCGCTTACTCACCCTCAATGACAATTCCAGCATAGGATATGAAAAGTATTTAGGGCATTCCAAGCCGAACCCCACACACACACCATGGGGACACTGAGACCCACCACACATCGATTTTACTAATTGTAGATAAGGAAGGAACAACCGGCTGTGATCCGGATAAGAAATAAGGAATCTGAAAGAAAAGCAAAACATATAATCGATTCTGCAGAAATATAAGCTTCAAAGGTGTAGGGAGCCACATCTTCAGTGATATACGGTCTAGCTGGATTGAGCAGTGACTAATTTATTTGATCACAGTTAGAGGAGGGCAGGGTGATGGATAAGGGCTGCTGAAAGGCAGAGCCGCCTGAAGACTACAGTGCATCTATGTCATTGCAGTGGTCAGGAATGAGCTTGCGTGACCTTAATCATAAAATTGGAGACTACGGATTCCCAGCTGAACGTCTCTGGAACAGCATGATCGTCTAACAAGAACTGCCTTAGTGATGCAACCGAGCTTCGTTAGCACATACAACATAAGTTTTGCCACCACTTCGAACCCAGAGATGTTAGCAGCCGCTATAAGGTAATTTCGGTGAAGTGCAAATGAACGGAGTCTGAGCAGGCTTGGTAATTTATCTGACCTTTGCTATCCAAATGTCCAAATCTGAACGGATATGCACCCTTCGACTATGGCCAGAGTTAACAGACGAGAAATAAATGCCCTGCCTTAAAGAGATACTTATGGTGAATTTATTTTTTATTTTTTTTTATATATATTATTATTATTATTTTTTTTTATATATATTTATTTATTTTAAATTTTTAAATCTTATTAAATCTCAGTAAAATACTTACCTGTAGTAAGGTGACAGCATACCGATAAGATACCTCAATCACATTTGATATTCTGTTGTTGACTTTTGAGCATAGACTCTTTCTCAGCTGCGCAGCGTACACCTGACATTACTCTCAAGTTGTATGAATGAAGTTATTCACGACCGAGAGATCACTGCCATGGCAACAAGTGAGTTCCTTGAATAGAAAAATAGGTAAACATTTAAATCATACAAATAAGTAAATATAATGTCATTCGAGTCTTCTTGACTGAGATTCGTCTGGTGATTGGTTTGAATTATATATTCTACACTTATAACTGTTAGTTCTACTGTGTTAGGCAAGTTTTGGCAAAGTCTGTGACCTTTGACCTGAGCATCCTTAGTCTGCCTTTGTACATTTAATATCAAATCCTTATCATGTCGATATTTCGATGACACATATCGGTGGATTAAAGTAGTCGCCAAGAAATTGTGTTATGGCGGTTGTACCATATTTCTGTTAGTGAAGAACTTAAATTCAAGAATTAAAAGATCTTAATATGAAAAATCATATCATTGTAGGCCTATAGGCCGCAAGTCAAATTGAATAGAGATATAGAGAATTATTAGCACTGTAAATGTATCATTTACTTCCTTTGTATTGAATACTCCTGCTACATATATACCCTACATATACCCTTCATAACCATGTCTTCTACGGCATACATATAACATCCAACGATCAACTAGCTTCTGATATGGACATATATTTACATATATATCACTTTCAAATTTTTTGAAACCCTTTGTAAATTTATAACTTATGAATTTATTTTTTATTTTTAATAATTTAACAGTAGCTATTAATTGCTTTTGTTTTATGTTTGAATAATAGATAGTTATATTTACAGAAAATAAACGAAGATGAAATGCCCCCTTTTATTGGTTAAAGCGCAATCTAGGTAGGCTATGAGTCGAAATCTTCCCGGCGGTCGGGAAGTGATTAGCAAAACATCTCCATAAATGCCGAAGCAATAACGAATTCAGATAAGGGCGTACAACGAGTTGAATAGGTACGCTCCTTTATTGACAGGCACTCTCACATAGTGAGTGAGCAGATGAGGAGCGCGAGCTGTAAATGGCATACATAAAGCCAATTTGATAAAGTTGCTCTTAAGCTTGATTTAATTATTTTCAGCAACCCAGCTGTTAATATTTTTGCAATTAACCATGAGAGCGTGGAATCAACGCTGAAATAGATTAGTATATTTTTTTTTTTTTGTAACTACCGCGTCACCAGAGTCACAATTGAACTTTACCGCTGATGAAGGGAGCAGTAGAGTAGCAAATTAATATACTTACCTGAATGGAATTTAATCATAGTAGCCTAATAGGGATGTAAACAGTGGCCGCGGGAAGCTACCAACGTGAAAGCCTTGAAAATGGAACTTGAACTTGAAAACCCTGTTAGGAGATCGTCTCTTGTGAGATTTAAAGCCGCCACATCTTGTTTCCTCTGCAAGCGTGGTGCATTCGCGCACCGCGAAAATGGCTGAGATCAAATCAACGATATGACTTGTGTTGTTATGAATCGAACGCAAGTGAATGAACGCCGGTGTCGTTCTGCGAACTGAATTGAAGCGTCAGCATCTGCGAACTAATCGTCGCTTCAGTATCTGCGAACTCAAACATGTGTAAGTACCGTGCTTTTATACAATAAGCATAATAATATGATTGGATAGAAGTGAAGCAATAAGTGACGTAATAATTGAGTCTTCCCAGCAGAACTTATGCTAAAGCTTTCATATCTATTGACACAAACCAATCTCCTTGGCGAATCTGCACGAGGATTTGTCTGGTCGTGAGCACCCTGAACTGTCGCTTCACAAGCACTCTGTTCAGTTGCCTCAGATCTAGTATGGGTCTGAGACCCCCGTAATTTTTCGGTACCAGGAAGTATCTGCTGTATAGCCCTCCTTCGCTCTGAACTTGAGAGAGAGAGAGGCTCTATGGCCCCTTAGTTCAATAGTTTCGCCACCTCGGCTCGAAGTAAATGTGCTACTTCTGCTTTTACCGTGGTCTCGACGCGCGCCGCATAGCGGCGAGGGCGTCGGCGAAACTGTAGCGAATAGCCTCTTTTTATAATGTCCAGCACCCACTTCGAAACCCCGGGCAGCTTTGCCCATGCGTCTGCATGAATAGCTAGGGGTTGAATACGAAGCGCGCTCCGCTCGCTCAGCGATGGAGAGGCTTCGGCGTGCTGTAACACGAGCGTCGCGCTCGTGACATTTGAGGCATGGGGCGCGCTGATAACAGCGGGCTGGGCGGTTCCCGTAGGAACTGTCATGTCTATGTGTGGATGTGGGCGCGGGACAGCGGGCACATTTATCACACTGAAAGCATCGTTCGCTTGAGTGAAGCGAATGCACGTTGGTTTCGTTTTTACAGAAACCGTGAGACATGCATAACGTGGTGTTAGTGGGCACATTCACCATGTTTGAAGCGCAATCGATCTGAGTCGGTTCATGTGCGCGAGCCCTGTGTGACGGGCTGTGCTTGTGTGTAGAGATGGGCACTGGGCAGTGGGCATTCTTTCTACACATAAAGCACCATCGGCCGTGGCCGGGACACCCGAAAAATTCACACTTATGGGATTTATCTGGGTAGCCGTAAAAACGGCGTTTGTGTGCAGGCAAGCGTGCTGCGTCGCCGACTTGTTTACTGCAGGATACACTGGAACAGTCACATTTACTGGAACTGAACGAGCGAGAAGTTGCCATAGAAACAGAGAGCGTCAACATGCTGGCGTTTATTGCAGGCCTGCGTGCATTACAACAGGCTCGTTCACTGCAATATTGACATTTCCAGTCGCCTGAATTCCAGAGGGGAATGGGAAATGTATAGGAAAAAGGAGGTTGGTCCGTCCGCAGCGGGACCAGAAAAACTCCCTTTTGTCCTTACGCCAGTGACGCACGGAACACCATAGAAACGGTGTTTGGGTGCAGGCGAGCGGGTTGTACAACGCGCTCGTTGGCTGCAAAATACACATCTGCAGTCGCCTTTTCAGGGAACTGACAGAGCGAGCATTGACGGCATAATTTTATCTGCCGCTAGACCCGGGGATCGAACGCGGGTCTCTCGCGTGCAAAAACCTGAGAGTCTGCCACTGGGCCACAGGGGGAGACACATTGTAGCTCAGTTAGCGCGAGTATTATAAGAGAGCGTCAACGTGCTGCCGTTTGTTTGCAGGCATGCGTGTATTACAACAGGCTTGCTCACTGCAATACTGACATTTCCAGTCGCCCGAACTTCAGAGGGGAATGAGAAATGTACGAGAAAGAGGAGGTCGGTCCATCCGCGGGGGGACCAGAAACGCTCTTTTCTCCTTTCGCCAGTGACGCACGGAAACCATAGAAACGGTGTTTGGGTGCAGGCGAGCGGGTTGTGCAACGCGCTCGTTGGCTGCAAAATGCACATCTGCAGTCGCTTTTCAGGGAACTGACAGAGCGAAGCATTGGCGGCATAATTTTAACTGCCGCTAGACCGGGATTCGAACTCCGGTCTCTCGTGAGGAAAACCAATGATTCCGCCACTGAGCCACAGGGGGGAACACAAAGACTTTCGGATGCACGAGCATATAACAGCGTCACATGTTTTCTTCGGCGTGAAAAAATGAATGAATGAATATGCGTGTGCCACTCAAACCAGCAACAGATCAAGGAACAACAACAATCATCTAAATCAGACTGTACTTTGCTGTTTGATGATCATCCAACATCAAACAATGATTACAGTATCAAACCGATGTGTCAGAGGTGAATATACGCAGGTTCTAAATCGTTTTAGTCTTCTCATCATGTAAGCGCATGTTGTCACTTCGAGAAATCAATGAAAAAAACTGAGAAAATAAGAACATTTTCAAACATTTAATAATCGATCTCAGCCCCGCTCAGTTTCTGCTGAGCTCGGGATTCCAATTGGACAAGTTAAAACCATGGGTTCAGCCTCGTCCATTGAATTCTGGGCATTAACTTGATACAGTTTATTTCCAAGCCTCATTGCACAAGGAAAATCGATAGGATATTTCTGATCTCGTCCACCTTCCCAGACAGTCTAAACTGTTCTAAACGCGAACTGCTATCTTTACTTGGCCACTTAAACTTCAGATGCGCATAATCCTGCAAGGATTTCATCTCTCACCTACTCTTCCCCGCGTCTTTGATTAACGCGCAAGAAGACTTGATTTCCCAGTTGACACAGCGAGAAATCTCCCGGCCGGGCTTCCGAAATTCGTCACTCCTCCGTCGGTCGGTAGGGCCCAACAACCCAACACTGTGAGCTGCTCCCGTCGGAGGTTACATGGGCCCTCTCGGTCGGCAGTCTCCGATCTTGCTGCTCCCCACCCATTGGTCGGCAGAGCTCACCCGTCTGACGCCGTGAGCTACTCCCATCAAGAAGCGCCGTGAGCCCTCCCGATCGGGCATTTCCAAATCTTGCTGCTGCTCATTTGTCAGCCAGTAGGGCCCGTCCACCTAACGCTGTGAGCTGCTCCCGCCAGAGGCAACACGGGCCCTCCTGGTCAGGGGGCTTAAATCACGCTGCTCCTCATTCATCGGCCGGTAGCGCTCGCCCGTCTGACTCCGTGATCTGCTCCCATCAAAAAACGGTGCGAGCCCTCCTGACTGGTTGTTCCAAATTATTACTGCTCCCCGTTTGTGGTCTAGCAGGCGTCAAATGTCCAGGCTTCTTCTCAAAACGCCAGCCCGCCAAATCTTTGTGTTTTTGGTCTTTAGTCTGGCGGCTATCCTTTGCTCTTTTTTCAAATACGCATAATCTTTACTCAGTTTAATATGTTGTAAGTGTGAACTCGTGAACCACTAGCTAAGGTCACTGATCTTATGATTTCTTTTTAAATCAGTATGTTGCCTACCTGATTTTCTCTGTACAAGTGCAATAGTATTACTTTACGTAGTTTAGATATTTCCTGAAATCATAATAAAATATATAGCAACAGCCACCATTTCTGATAAGGTGGAACTAAGTATGGTGGATGTTTCTAGAAATGAAGGCTGTTTTGGGTGCTGTTGTTGTTGCTGCTTTTTTACAAGTACACATTTTGTTTAAAAAAGTGTATTGTAAACTATGATGTAGAAAAGGGTATTTTTACTTTATATTTTACATTTCAAAATAGCAACAAGCATGGCAGTCCTTTCATGGAATGACTCCTATCAGAAGGCAAATCTGTTAGTGAATTAACTGTTTTTTCAGAATAAAAACCTGTTCAAATTAAATGCAGTTTCAGGGCCTTGTTGGTCTTTTGAAAGGCATTTTGTTGACTGTTGGGAAGACTATGTTACCTTGGAAGCTCAAATGTTGTGTGATTTGACAGGGGGGAGGTTGTTATGAAACTCTTGTGCTATAAATGTGCAGCACTCAAAATCTTCTTCATGATGTAGTTTTGGTTTATAGAAGGAAAGGTAAGAACATGGATGACAGTCTGTGAAACAGATTTCATGTAAATGAACTGTTTTTATAATTAAATAACTCATAAGATTTCAGTGGTACAAGATACACATAATGTAAGTGGCACAGAAACAAAATAATTTTAAAGTGCTTTGTTTTATTTTTATAACAACATGGTTTACTTGACTTTATGCAGAGCAATGTTGTGTATAGTTTATGTTCTGAATTATATGTAATGATCATACATTATTGAACTTTATGTTGCAGGCTGAAATTAAGTTTCCTCTTGGTTTAAACAGAGAAGCTGAATTGTGTAAATGGACGTAATAATCAGCAGCCAAAATGGAATCCTGGAAAAGCCTTTTCTTTGTTATGAGTTTAGTAACACGTCTTGTCCGAAGTTTGTCTATCCTTTGGAAACTCGAATATTACTCTACATCCTTTTTAGTGTCTCGTCGATTGTCACAATCATAGGAAACATGTTGGTGATCATAACATTTGTTGTTGGTCATTCATGTTGGTCATTCATTTCAAGCAGCTTCACACACCAACTAACTACCTCATCCTGTCGCTGGCCGTGGCCGATCTGCTTGTAGGAGGAGTTGTGATGCCTCCCAGCATGCTGCGCTCCATCGAGACGTGCTGGTATCTGGGAGATTTGTTCTGTAAAATACACAGCAGTCTTGATGTGACTTTGTGCACTACATCAATTTTAAACCTCTGTATCATTTCTTTAGACAGATATTATGCCATATGTTACCCCTTTCAATATCACAGTAAAATGACATCACTGGCCACACTAGTTATGATTATTATCAGCTGGACTGTTTCAGCTACTCTGGGGTTTGGCATGATCTTCATGAAGCTTAATATTCTTGGCATTGAAGATTTTTACTATGAGAACATTAAATGTGATGGAAGTTGCATATTGTTTCATACCAGAGAGGCAGCGACTACAATGTCATTGGCCTGTTTTTACGTTCCCGCTTTTGTCATGCTCTGCATGTATCTGAAAATCTTACATGTGGCTAAAAGGCAGGTGCAGGCCATTCAGAGTGTGAATTCTGAATTAAAAAATGAAGGAAAAGCCACTAAGACTTTAGCCATCATCATGGGGGTGTTTCTGACTTTCTGGATACCCTTTTTTCTGTGTAATCTTATAGATCCCTTCATTGGGTATTCTGTACCTCCACTGCTGTTTGACTTGTTCCTGTGGGTCGGCTACTATAATTCTACATGTAATCCCATAGTGTACGCCTTCTTTTACAGCTGGTTCAGACATGCATTCAGAATCATTCTATCCAAAAGAGTATTTCAGACTTCTTCTTCAAGAACAATGCTGTTGTAGTAATGAAACAGATTATATGCAAATTAATTTCTTGATATCTTATTTTCTGATTGGTATATAATGCAATTTTCTTTTATTGTATTTTTTTATGCAATTTCTTAACTGAACCTTCATACTTAAAGAAGTGCAAAACAAATCTGTGTATCAAGAATCCTGTAAAATACACCATTGTGGATTTCTGCCCATCTAATGGATCCTTTTGAATTAAATTCTAATAAAGTTGAACTGTGTGAGAAATGCATGGTCAGTGCTATAAAACCTCTCCCCTCCATAAGCACATTTTCAACGTCACTCGTCACTACAGAGACAGTACTCGTAAAAGTTTTAAATTATGTTTTAATGGCTACTGACATGGGTGACTCTGTTTTACTGGTGCTTTTGGATTTAAGTGCTGCATTCGATACAGTTGACTATGATGTCCTGCTTTCTCGTCTAGAGCAAGTTGTCGGCATCAGAGGAACTGCTCTAAGTTGGTTTCACTCATACCTTAAAAATAGAAGCTTCTCGGTCAATATAGGAGGATGCCATTCGAGTGTGGTCCCCCTGACTTGTGGGATCCCCCAAGGCTCTATTTTGGCCCCTTTATTGTTTTCTCTCTATATGCTTCCTTTACGCTCTATTTTTATCATTGCTATGCAGATGATACACAACTTTATTTGCCCCTGAAGCACAAAAATGGCTTGGACTCAGTCAGTGCCTGTCTTTCTGATGTCAAAGCCTGGATGTTGTTACATTTAAAAAAAAAAATCTAAATGAGAGTAAAACAGAGAGCATCATGTTTGGCCAAAACATTTCTCATTTAAATTCTGGTGTCTTATCTTCTTCGGGTAAATCGTGTGTAAAAGACCTTGGGTGTCTTATTTGATAGTGCACTTAAATTTGATAAGCAAATCAATATAGTGGTCAAATCAAGTTTTTTTTTTTTTTTTTTTACCAACTAAGAGCGCTGGCTAAAGTGAAGAGTTGTCTTTCTTTTAAGCACTTTGAAACTGCAATCCATGCTTTTATTTCTTCTAGAATTGACTATTGTAACTCCCTGTATTTGGGAATAAACTATTCTTCCTTATCTAGATTACAAATGGTCCAAAACGCAGCTGCAAGACTTTTAACCGGTGTTCGCAAATGCGAACATATTAATCCTGTTTTAATGTCTTTACATCAGCTCCTAGTCCGCTCTAGAATTGACTTTGCTTCTGCTTGTTTTTAAATGTTTACATGGCCCCGCCCCCTCGCACCTTTCAGACTTGTTGTGTATACACCATCCATTGAGAACTCTTAGGTCTGTCAACCAGAGTTTGTTAACTGTTCCAAAGTCAAAGTCAGGTGGCTGAGCTTTTTCCATAGCCGCACCTAAACTTTGGAACAGTGTACTGATTCATATTAGAACTGCACCAACATGACATATTTTTTAAATTAAAAAATAAAAACGTATCTCTTCACTGTTGCCTATAACTTGTGATGTCCCTTGTTGTCTGTTGTTGTTTTATTTTATTTTTGTTCATTGTTTTTGGTTTTAGAACATTGTACAGCACATTGGTCAACTGTGGTTGTTTTTAATTGTGCTTTAGAAATAAATTGAGATTGAGAACGTAAACCTTCAAAGCACATGAGACAATATGAAAAAAGAATATGACCCTAAGAAACAAATCTATACAACTGTCCTTTTTTTATTTTTTTTTTAAATATACGACAACATAAATTCTGCATGGTGGTCAAAAGTGGTAAAGCACTAAGTACTGTATATCTACTATAAGCCTCTATCTTTTATTTGAGGAGATCCAGACAGACTATGCATGAACACAATCCATTAAAAGGTTTAGCTATTTCTTCAGAGTTCATTCCAATGGGAATTTCCATTCAGCTCCATCCGTTGACACCAAGGATGATCACTATAATGATAATGATAAAGATACAGTTCTAAAAATCAAATATATGAGCAATATCACACGAGTAGCAGTGCGATGTGACTGTATATCAGCACAGCAGTGCAGACCGAGGGAGTATATAAGTAAGAAACAACGGAGTGTCTTTAAAAAAACTCATGTGGGAAGAAGGAGGCGGGAACCGGCAAACATTGAACAGACTTTGAACAGACTTTAATACAATAAATGAAACAAATACAAAACGAAAGTAAAAAAAAAGCAGCCCCTCACGGACGACTACTGCCACATATAAAAAAATAAACAACATAAATCCAGGCCTGGCCTCTCTCGTTCTTCACTGTCATCGCTCCTCCGTGAGAGATATGAGACCGGTGCGTCGCGCAGGTGTCGCTCATTATCAATCACACCACCGGCCTCGTCCTGCTCGCCACAGTGCAGAACTACTTCCTTCCGCCATGATTTAAATCTCAAATTGACAGTTTGACAGTTGAGCCCAAGCTAAAACGTCACTTTAGAACTAACGTTAGGATTATGGTATTATGTTACTTTAGAACTAACGGAGGAACGTTGAGTCGCTTCATTAGAGTAGAGTATTATGGTATTATGAGAGAGAGATCGACTAAACGAGTGCATTACATGCATCTGATATAGCATTCATTCTTCAGGTCGATGAAACAAAGGTTATTTAAAAAACAATGATGCAACTTTCACAAAGATATTTTAATAAAAAAATAATTGGAATTGTAAAAAACATTTAGCATTTATCTGATTTGCCTAATTCCTTTAATTTAGTGCTATTCAGTCTATCCAGGCCCTTCGCTAATCTGACACACAGTTAAGTTAATAGAGCAGCACTTAACCTTTAAGCTGGTGAGTTGAATCACTGTTTGACAAGTGAAATATCCAAAACATGAAGTGCAGATGGGCCTATAGGATTGAGAACCAAATGAATCCCTCGCTGCTACAACATAGACATCACATGCATACATGCTGTATAAACATAATAAACATGCTGAATCATTGCACGAAAGAAGTGCCATTTTAAGTCCACAACCTCTGATGAAGTTCACTAAAACCAAAAATCTGCTATGATGTGTTTTGCATGCCTAATTCTGCCTTCACGTGCTATCGGATTTTCGCAAATACGAGTTTCCTAGTTAAAAATTGGACATGAACGCTCTCTCAAGTATTTCATCTTGTCTTGTTGTTACAATTTTCACATGAATGATAATTTGAAGCATATTGTATGTGTTATACACAGCGAAAGTAGCCTGTATTTGACAAATTCCAGAATTGTCAGCAAGCTGAATATCTAGATAGCACGGTGAATGTTTGTATGATTGTCAATGAATGGGACGGTAAATATAATTTTTGCTTTAATTATTTTTTTTCTCCAATAAACAGGCAAGAATAAATTTGGTGTACTCCATGATTCCTGTTCTTTCCTACAACAAAGCACTTTAATGCGACAAGCTCGTAATCATAACTTCAGAAGTGGGGAAATATCTTATAGCATGTGAAGGCAGAATTAGTGCACTCACCGGCCACTTTATTAGGTACACCTGTTCACCTGCTCATTAACAAAATATCTAATCAGCCAATCACATGGCAGCAACTTAAAATGCATGTAGACTTGGTCAAGACACTCTGCTGAAATTCAAGCTGAGCATCAGAATGGGGAAGAAAGGTGATATGAGGGACTTTGAACATGGCATGTTGTCGGTACCAGAAGGGCTGGAGTATTTTAGAAACTGCTGAACAGTGATGTCATCACACCACTTATTGACCTCAAAATAATAGTGAACTATCACTTTAAATCATATGATCAAGAAAAAGTGACATCATTGGAGTCCTCAGAGAAGCCATGTTTAAAGTTTGATGTTCAATTCTCATTTATCATTTATAATTTGTTAACCAGATTTTTCAAACACGTTCACCACATCACATATTAGGCAGACAAAAGTGTTTAGTATTTTTGTTGTTGTACTATTTGGGTGTTTGTTTTGGAGTGTTATTTGGGTTATGTTTTGAAATGTAGGTTTTGTCCGGATTAATTATATATGATTCCAAATTCAGCCATTGTTGAGATGCAGTTTCAGAGCCATTTGTTGCTTTTTTTGTAGACATTTGGGAAGACTGTGTTACCTTGGAAACTCAAATGTTGTGTGATTTGACAGTAGGGAGGTTGTTATGAAACTATTGTGCTACACTACAGTATATATGTGCCCTCTCTTTAGCTTTGGTTCATTGTAGAAGGAAGGAAAGGTAAGAACATGGATGAGAGTCTATGAAACAAGTTTCCATGTAGATGATCATGATTGGAGTATTGTTCAAAAAATACAATTTCAGCGCAGATTTATTCTCCTATATGGTCAAGTTAAGTATTGCATCCATTGAGCTTTTAACATGTAATTCATTCATAGAGATTCATAAATGTAGCTGCATTTTTGAAGGCTGGAATTGACTTCACTCCCTTGTTTCAAACAGGGAACCTCCAGTGAATTGTGTAAATGGATGCACAAGTCAACATCAACCAAAATGGAATCCTGGAAAAGCCTTTTCTTTGTTATGAGCTTAGTAACACGTCTTGTCCGAAGTTTTTCTATCCTTTGGAAACTCAAATATTACTCTACATCCTTTTTAGTGTCTCATCGATTGTCACAATCATAGGAAACCTGTTGGTGATCATAACGGTCATTCATTTCAAGCAGCTTCACACACCAACTAACTACCTCATCCTGTCGCTGGCCGTGGCCGATCTGCTTGTAGGAGGAGTTGTGATGCCTCCCAGCATGATGCGCTCCATCGAGACGTGCTGGTATCTGGGAGATTTGTTTTGTAAAATACACAGCAGTCTTGATGTGACTTTGTGCACTGCGTCAATTTTAAACCTCTGTATCATTTCTTTAGACAGATATTATGCCATATGTCACCCCTTTCTATATCACAGTAAAATGACATCACTGGCCACACTAGTTATGATTATTATCAGCTGGACTGTTTCAGCTACTCTGGGGTTTGGCATGATCTTCATGAAGCTGAATATTCTTGGCATTGAAGATTTTTACTATGAGAACATTAAGTGTGATGGAAGTTGCATATTGTTTCAGAGCAGAGAGGCAGCGACTATAATGTCATTGGCCTGTTTTTACGTTCCCGCTTTTGTCATGCTCTGCATGTATCTGAAAATCTTACATGTGGCTAAAAGGCAGGTGCAGGCCATTCAGAGTGTGAATTCTGAATTAAAAAAAGAAGGAAAAGCCACTAAGACTTTAGCCATCATCATGGGGGCGTTTCTGACTTTCTGGACACCTTTTTTCCTTTGTAATCTTATAGATCCCTTCATTGGGTATTCTGTACCTCCACTGCTGTTTGACTTGTTCCTGTGGGTCGGCTACTATAATTCTACATGTAATCCCATAGTGTACGCCTTCTTTTACAGCTGGTTCAGACAAGCATTCAGAGTCATTCTGTCTGGAAGAATATTTCAGAGCAATTCTTCAAGAATAATGTTATTGTAAATGTGATATCACAGTGATCCAAGCCATATGTGTTTATTGGAACTTAATGAAACAAGACATTCTGCATTTGTTCATCATGTTTGTTAGCTCTCACATTTATGTATTTTGATACCTGGTGGGCCTCAGAATTTTGCCTCAGCAATGCAGAAATAAAGTCCATCTGCAATGTTTCCTGATCATCCCCTGATTCATAACTCGCCCACACCGCAAAAACTATTATGAGTTTACAATAAGTGTTTTTTGCATTATTCAGTAAAAATAACTCCTTGAAGAAAGTGCACTTTGAAGATTTTTAGACTTGGTTTTGGAAATTGAATCTTGAATAAAAGTGTATCATTTCACATTGAAGTGAAAAAAAAATGCCAATGAAACGAGACAAAGTACACTTATTTTCAAGATTCATTCTCTAAAAACAAGTCTTAATATGTTATACATTTGTTTTGTTTTCTCTAATGGATTTTGTTTCATGGAATTTTACTTGGAACATTACAAAAAAAATATTCATTAAGAATTGGATTTTTTGCAGAGCAAAGACCTACTTGTGGTAAAACTGCATGATCACTGCTTAATCCAGTCTATCTCTGTCACACAAACTGAAGTGAATATACATAAGCAATCTCATGTTATAAAAAGCCTTAAGTGAGTTTGTTATTGTGTCATTTTTAGCCAGTGTGTAAACAGAGTGAAGAAATGCTTAAATTCAACTACACTTACAACAAGCTCAGTCTTAAAGGTCCTATCAAGATTTTTATTTTATTTATTTTTTTGCAAATTCAACTTTTTTTAGTGTGTAATGTTGCGGTTTGAAAATGAAAATGGTCTGAAAAGTTACAAAGCACAAAGTACATTCCAAAGGGAGTTATTTTCTATATCAGAAAGCACTGTTTCTAAACTCCCTGAACGCCTCCATTGTAGTTCTGAGTTTTCTTCCGAGAACGAACATTGTCACAATATTCCTCATTTAAATAATTCAGGCCCAAGGCATATACAACAAAGGAGCGAGGCCTGGTTGAGCTGCCTTAGTAGTGTATTGAAATGCCCTGTCCCAAATGGCACACTTCATATTCACTTTCGGTCTTGTGGACTTACAATGGCTGCCACGTGCGCGTGTCCGTTAAGTCTGTGAGACCGTAGAGTGTCCCATTTGTCATTTTAGGCCTCAGAAGAGTGCTCGCGAGCGCCCCCTTTGCGGTCAATATGTGCCCTTGATGCGCACTTTTGCCGAGCCCGCACTGATGCACTTCTTCCCGACAGTCAAAGCGGCATTACGTCACGAAGGTGCGGACTCGTAGGAAGACCACGAGTGCTTAGGGTGCCATTTGGGACAGGGCCAAACTCGTGTTTATGGCAAGAGGCGTGACATTTCCAAAACATGGTGGAAGTGGTTGATCAATCACAACACACTGGTCCAGCTGACCAATTAGAGCACATTGTGCATTTCGGAAGGAGGGGTTTCATAGAGACAGGATCTAAACAAGGGATACCCTGTACAATGATGTAACTCGCTGCTTAACCACCATAGTACGATGCATGGTTGTAGAAAGTCGATTGGACAGAGAATCAGGACCTTCCAATGAAGAGCAGCAGACAACAGTATGGGGTGGGCAGAGAGCAATGACCGTCAGATAAGGCGCAGCAAACAACAGTAGGTGGTGGGCAGGACACAGGGGACTACAGTTAGGTAGCGGCAGACAGTGGACTTTCTCTTTTCACAGGACAGCATCAGATAACTGAGTGTCACCTTTCTTTCGCAGAGCAACAGCAGGCGGAATGCAGCGGCGGATAACAGGATCTCTCTGTTCACAGAACAGCAATGGTGAGTACAGAATCCAGCAGTTAATAACTGAGTCTTCTCTTACCAGAGGACAGCAATGGCAGAATGCAGCGGCGGATGACAGGATCTCTCTGTTCACAGAACAGCAATGGTGATTACAGAATCCAGCAGTTAATAACTGAGTCTTCTCTTACCACAGGACCGTAATGGCAGAATGCAGCGGCGGATGACAGGATCTCTCTGTTCACAGAACAGCAAAGGTGAGTACAGAATCTTCGTTTGACGAACGATCCGAAGATCGGGGCCCACTCGTTTCTCTCACGATAACAACCTGTATATCCAACAATGCTTTCACTCGTTCCGTTCTCGATCTCAATCGTGCCCCGTGCCTCAACCGCACTTTATCCTTCCCGTCTCTGCTTCTGTTGCTGCCCCACCGCTTTTGCCTCTCTTGCTCTCGTGACTCACACTTTGATCGCGACCGCTCTGCCTCCCGAGCCTCTTCAAGCCGCCGCTTTTAAATCCCCCGTTGGAGACTTGCGCTCCAATGGCTGCTTGATTAGCCGCTGCAGCTGCCACTTGTCAACGCGGTCGGCCATGACAGGCCGCCGGAACCGGCCTGCTGTCGCACCGGAAGTCTCTCCCCAGAGCAACTCGTTCCGCTCCCAAAGTTCCTTCTATGTCACCCGGTGACACCCTCCCTCGCCATTCCGTAGCCGGACACCCATTCTCCATACCTTGCCGGAGGCAATCCTTGAATCTCTCGTTGCGAGCGTCTAGGTGGCACAGCGGGTTCTACTCCCCTTGGCTCAACCTCTTGGACCCTGGGTAGCACAGCCCAACCCACCCAAGGCGGTCCTGGGACCACTGGAACTGGTGGGGCCTCAGTCTTCTGCCTAGGATAGTTAGGACAGGGGTGAAGCAAATTTCGATGTAACCCCCTTTCAGGCCCCGATCTTCCCTCAGGTCGAATGGCATACACCGGCTGATCAAGACCCTGTCGTCTTTCCACCACATATGGTACAGCCTCCCACCTATCACTGAGCTTGCCCTTCCCTTGGCGCCGGTTGTCTCGCACTAGCACCCGCTCCCCCGGCTGACACAGTTCCCGGATCACTCGGGACTCAAAGTTAGGCCCCTGGTCGGAGTGGAGGATTTCAGGGCACCCAAATGGCTGAAACACTGCCCTCCAAAGGGCACTTGCTGTGGTGGAAGCCGTCTGGTCCAGAGTCGGAATTGCCCACGCATACTTTGTGAAGAGATCCGTTACTACCAAAATATTTTGATACCGATCCATCGGCCGACTCAGCGTCAGAAAATCCATAGCCACCATATGCAAAGGGGCCCTGGGCCGCACTGGAACCAGAGGCGCTCTCACTTCTCTCCTGGCCTTAAACAGTATACATCGAGGGCACTCCTGCACATCAGTGTTGTTTTTGGCAGCCCTTTTAGTTTTAGTCTTAGTCTTAGTCTTTTGGACGAAAATGCTTTTTAGTTTTAGTCACATTTTAGTCACTTATAAACTTGATAGTTTTAGTCAAGTTTTAGTCGACGAAAACACAAAAAGGTTTTAGTCAAGTTTTAGTCGACGAAAACTCAAGAAGGTTTTAGTCAAGTTTTAGTCAATAAAAAAAAAAAAGAAAAAAAAAGTAGTCTTTAACAAATTAATTTAGGTTGAAAAGTATTGGAAATGGGCTTAGGTTTGACAGGTTGTAGCAAGTGTTGCAATTCATAAAACAACAGTTAACCTTAAAACCTTTGCATAATAAACTAGACTTTCTCATTGATGGAGATGCAGTGCTGCCAAACTGTACTTCATTTGTCGCATTGGGCAGAAAACTTTTATCCCCATATTTCAAGTTATATTTTTTCCATGAATTGATGCTCTTCAAAAATTTCAGCACATTGGCTATTTTCACCAGTAATCACAGTAATAAAGGATTGGTTTAAAGTTTAACAACAAAAAACTTTGAGCTACTACAACATTACACACAGATAAAGTGGTAACAGAATCACTGTTTTACTCCAAAAAAGCCAGGAATAAAAACATTCTTACTTTGGCAATTGTGGCTTTATTTGAGAAATTGCTAAAGTGCAATGAACAACGTGCCCAAAATATAAGCTATTGAGGAACACATACTTATGCTCTACAACTTGTGCTTCAACTTGTCTGCCAGTGCAACAACAAGATGCATATTATTTGTAAACACAAACATCATACAACCCTGTCTATCTTTAACTTGTGCAAACTGCAAAGTTGCAAACATTCTGAAACAAAATAATAAAATAAATAAATAATACTGAGGTGCATTGAGCATAGGTTGTTAGGAATGCATACTTGAATTTAAAGTATGAAGTAAACATGACACTTGTGTTGAACATAAAAATGAATAAGACAATCCTTGAATACTGTAAACACTGTATTTGGTCTTTAAAGAAAGCAAACTAACTTACTAAATAAATAAAAACAATGTTGGTTTAACACAATGAATTAGAGGAGGGCCCTACCTCTAGTGCAGTCTCACAGCAAGCCCAAACAGAATATCACAGTAACATATCTGTAAAAAAAAAAAAAAAATGCTTAAATGCTCGTTAAATTAGCCTACTGACCTCGATTCAGTTTCAGGAAAGCACTTCTTTCTAAAATGACTCTTGCTCTATTACGACGGCCACGACTGAGGTCACCTGTAATGCTAAAGACTCTCTCAGCAAATGCTTGAGATGCTGGCATGGCCAGAAGGTCTAAGGCAATAGGTTTTAGGCTCAGATAAACAGAATCTCCCTGTGCAGCCCAAAATTCTAGGGCAGTCTCTTGGTTTGTAGGCTGTGACAACTGCTCCTTGAATTTCTTGATTTCCTCCTTGACACACGGCTTTGAGAGTGTAGACTTGGAAGGCCGGCTTGGTTTGGACAAGAATCTGAATCTGGGCCGCTTGTTATGAGGCTGCTCTTCTTTGGATTCTTCTCCCTCCTCTGGCTCCACATCTTCAGCCTCCTCCTCCCGTACGACTGGTGGCACCAATTGAGCAATATAATCTTCTGATCTTCTCAGAAGTGCCTCTATTTGCTCGTCATCATTTTCAAGGAGTGCTTCAGGTGCAACTGTCGGGTCAAGGAAGCATGCAGCAGCAGCGAGAGGTGAAAACTTGGAGTCAGTGTGATCAAGAAAGCAGCTGAACCTCTTGTCCATGTTTGACTTCATCTTAATTGCCAGGGAAGCTAGGTCCTTAAAGCTAGATCCCTGGGCATGGGGGAACTCAGACAGGTGACCCTGCAGGTCCAGAAGGGCAGGCACCACAAGGGATAATGACTGTGTGTCACTCTGGAGCAACTGGGTGTGCTCAGAGTAAATCTCTGAGAGCGGACAGCTTATGCCACTCACTTGACAGTAAATAGTCCCAGCTCATCCCATCCGCAACCTGAACTACTGAGTCCTTGATTTGGAGAAGCCGTGATATCATCTGATATGTGCTGGACCATCTAGTAGGGCAGTCTTTGACCAGGGTTAGTTGACACAGCTGCAGCAGTCGCTCAGTTGCCACCGATGACTTGCGGAAGAGCTTAACAAGACCTCTAACTTTGCTCAGCAGTCGGTTTACACTTGTGTCTTTCTGGATCATGTTCACCACAAGTTGTAGAGTGTGTACAACGCAGGGGGTCCTACTCATATCTATGGCTCCAAACCTAGAAGATACAAAAATACAGAGAAAAATAAATAGTTTTAAGGACATTCAATAAAATTGCCATGAACAATTGCTAAAAAAAAGTGACTATAACCTACAAGCATAACTCAAGAGTGACTGACATACTGAAAATTAACAACAAACTGAAGTAATTTACCTCTGGTGTTCTATAACAGCCACCTCAGAATCTTCAGGGTCACTCCTCTCAATGGATTCATCCTCGGAGTCGGAGCTAGTGGGCTGATCCGGTTCATTAGACTTGAATGCTGCAATCATGTTGCTTCCGTTGTCAGTTATGACTGTTAGAATTTTGTGTTGTGGTATTCCCCAGTCCTCTATGCATCGGTCAACGCAATGTTTTATACACTCTGCCGTGTGTGGGTGTGTGATCTGATCAAGTCTCAACAATATGTGCTGTGCTTTGTTTACCACAGTGCAAAAAAAACATGCACTAATTGCCAGAAATGAAGCTGTAAGTCCTTTTTTGGTCCATATGTCCAGCCCAATTGTTATTTTACGTGCTCTGGCAAGCCGCTCTTTGTACTTTAGTTTTTCGTCATCATAAATCTTGTCAACTAAGTTGTTTATTTTTGTTCTTTTGGGTATGGTCATCCTTTTATCAAAGGTCTCCATCATGTGGATGAAATCTTCATCCTCGACTGTGCAAGCGGGTAGGCCAGTGCGTCCAATCCAAAGAGCAAGCGCTTGTTCTTTGACACGTTGTTCCACAGAATCTGACTTGTATTTGGATCCTGCGGCGAAGGCTGTTTTGATAGATGTCTGTGCCCTGTCATTATTTGGACAACCAGATTTCTGTATAGGAGTAATGGTCACTGGGATCTGGATGAGGAGAAAACAAAGACAATTACTCTCTATACAAAGTACATCTGTAAAAGTCATGTCATGTGAATACAAAACAATCAAATGTGTATGTGTGTATACTGTATATTATAGTAGTAATAGTAATAATAGTGTACTGTATATATTATGCAGATCATCATGTTTCAACACATTACGTTTAGAAAACAAAGAGGTCTTTACTATCAAACGTTGTCGCCACAGTTTTGTCACATCTTTTGTATTTTCATCCTCGTTTCATCGCTGTTTTGACGCTTTGTTCAAGAAGCTTTTCGATTTGGGAAACTGGAGAAAATGTGCTCGGTTCAGGTGGGGGTTAAACACATGGGGAACAGCAACCGGTCTGAAATGCAAATTTTCCCTCCACATTTCAGACTGTCACTGAAATCAAATATGGTTTAACATAATGACGATCTACACTTCCTACCCGGCCAAAATCCCTGCATGTTCAATAAATAAAAGTGACACAAACATCAGGGATGCAAACACATGTATGGTCAAAAAAGAGAGAGGTTATCGAAGCCCTCGCCCCACGGCAAATATCCAGATACTTACATAATTGTGATGAATTTAATCCTTTGTAAGTTATCATTTTGCAGTGTAAGATTGCAGTTAACACCTTTAAATATTACATAAATGTATTATGTATTTTTATTAAACTCAGTGAGTGTATAAATCAGCAGCAAAAAGTAATTCTTGAAAAAATCTGCACAGTAATTTTATAAAATCTAAACATGTTAATAAAAACAAATTACTATTAGTACTTATAAAATCCAATCAGGCAATCATACATTTCACAATTTTATATTTATATATGAATGTCAAGAATTCAGAAGTGTAGTAGGCTATATATTTATACAGTATAGCCTACACTACACACAAATAATATACAATTAAATTATGCTCATTTTAAATGTATTGTGTAGGCTAGGTATAAAAAATATAGGCTTTTAATAATCTTTCAGTGTGCAAAACCATGATAATATGAAACGCTTCAAAACAGAGCACACAAAGCGCGTATGCGCATCGCGGGTGCAGAATGATGTGCTCAAAGCAACATGGAGTCACAGTGTTCAGCGCTGCGCAAGTGCGCATTTAAAAGTTCACGGCACAAAGTGAAGAAATGTCGAGCGCACAAATCCTAGTGTATCTGTCCAACAGTTTATTGATCATTTGTTTCTTCAGTTTTAAATTACAGTTATTGTGCGTTTGATGCCGATTCATAGTCCTTGTGATGTGTGTGATCTATCAGGCACACGGTAGCAAGTTGTTTAAAAACAGCAACAAACATAAAATACAAATACACAAAATAAAGTCATTTTATGCAAATCCACAGCCTTTTATCTACAGATCAAGCATTATAATGTTAATATATCATATTGGAGAGAGTTTTACCGTGCATCCTGCTATAACCGGACGAGGCGCGCGCGCTGTTTGAATACTGAATGGAGAATGATTGACAGATGAGGGAAAACGAGTTTCCATAAACTTTAATTTAATGATGTAAATAGACTTCTGTCCCTCACATTAAGCTATGGAATATCTTCAGATGAATTTGTGAAATTATAATCAGACCCAAGTCACCCAAACTGATGTGAAAAAATCGGGAGGCGCCGAAAAGCGCGCTGTTTGCATCCCTGAAACATACGCTATTGACGTTAGCGCAACCAAGCTAATATTAGCCTGAAGTTAGCAGCAAATTTGCGCCAGTAGATATATGTAAAACCTTAAACTTACCATGAAATGTGTCACGAGCCGATTGTCGAGTAAAATTGAATGTATATGATATGCGTGACTTGTTAGTTAACTTACCTTCGAAAAAATATCAGCGTGATGAGCCTTCAGGAGCCGCTTGAGGTTGGTGGTATTCTTCCCACCTAGTTTGTGGCCACATTTACCGTCGTCTCCCAATACTATGCATTCCGTTTTTCTTTCTGATGGATTATACTGAAAGTATGTCCATAAATCATCTCGTCGTTTCCGACCACCAAGCCCGTTTATTGGCTTCGCCGCCATGGTCCTTCGAAGATGTGTGGCGACTCGAGTGACTAGCCGCAGCCGCAGGTGTTGTTGTTGTGTGGAATCTGGTGCAAGGCATGGCGGCAGCCGGGTGGTGGGCGTACCCAAAACAAGGATAGGAAGCGGCAGCATTGCTGATACTTTTTTAGCTCAAAACAGACAGATTTCACGCAAAATAGGCAGAAATGACATGCATTGTGAACGTCAGACTTATAATCATTTTCGTTCCGTCTCGTCTCGTCAACGAAAACTCGAAAACGTCTCGTTATGTTTTAGTCACCTTAGAGCCATTTTTAGCTAGTCATCGTCGCGTTATCGTCATAAAAAAAAGATGCGTCAACGAAATCATTTCGTTATCGTCATCGTTGACGAAAACAACATTGCTGCACATACACCCCCACAGACACATCCATCCCGACCCAATAGAAATGTCTTCGCAGCAAGGACACGGTTCTCTCCTTCCCCTGATGTCCCAATTGGCCATGGTATGCCTGGAGCAAGGGCCGAATCTGAGCTTTCGGCACCACCACCTGACACACGGTCTCACGAGTCGTTGGGTCCTGGGTAGTACGACAAACCACACCATCCCGCAAACACAGCTGCTTCCAGTGCCCCAGGAGTTTCCTCACCGTCTGGGTGTGCCTTTCTTCCGCCCCCGGGAGTATACCTCGCTCCAAGTGAGTTCGCAGAACTACCAGCCCTTCGTCATCCTCCTGTCGCTCCCTCCACCGTCGTGGATCCCATCCCCAACTGACCGGGACATCCTCCCGTTGTGCTCCAGGAGCCTCGATCACTCCCACCATCAGCCCTTCTTCCGGTCCCGCTGCTGACTGCTCCTCGGTTCTCGCCACAGGTAACCGGGACAGGACTTCTGCGTTAACATGTTCGCGGCCTGGCCGATACTGTAACTGATAATCAAAGTTGGCAAGTTGGGCCACCCACCTCTGCTCTACCGCTCCGAGTTTAGCTGTTTGGAGATGAACCAGTGGGCTGTTATCAGTAACTACCAGTACTTTGGCTCCCCACAAGTAGTCTTTAAATTTCTCGCGCATTGCCCATTTCATGGCCAACAGCTCAATCTTGAAGGAACTGTAATTGGCATCGTTCCGCCCAGCTGGGTGGAGACTCTGACTGGCATATGCAATTACCCTCTCTACTCCTTGCTGCCGCTGGGCCAACACTGCCCCCAACCCAGTGTTGCTGGCATCCGTGTACAAGATGAATGGCTGGGTGAAATCCGCGTAGCCCAGGATTGGGGCCTGTAACAGCTCCTGCTTCAACCTCTGAAAGGCCACCTCACAGTCTGGGCTCCAGTCTACCGCAGGGGACCCACGCCCACAAGGACGACTTGAACCGGCGAGCAGTTGATTCAGGGGCTTAGCGATCTTAGAGAAATCCTTAATAAAGCGCCGATAGTATCCCACAAATCCCAAGAAGGACCTCACTTGTCTCACGGTTCTAGGGGGATCCCAGCTTTGCACGGTGGAAACTTTATCGGGGTCCACTGCAACTCCCGCAGCCCTCACCCGATGGCCCAAGAACTTTACTTCCTTACGAAGGAGCTGACATTTCCCAGGCTGGAGCTTTAATCCATACTTCTCCATAGCTCGGAATACTTGCTCTAGATGTAACAAATGAGAATCAAAGTCAGGTGAGTATACAATCACATCATCCAGATAGACCAGAGTGGAGTTCACCAGTTGCCCTCCCAGGCACCGCTGCATCAGACGTTGAAACGTGGCGGGGGCGTTGCAGAGCCCAAAGGCCATCCGATCCCATTCAAACAGTCCAAAGGGCGTGGTAAATGCGGTCTTTTCCCGGTCCCCTTTCTCCACCTGTACTTGCCAGTATCCGCTTGCAAGATCAAGGGTAGAATACCAGGCGGCATGTGTTAGACTAGTCAATGAATCCTCAATCCTAGGTAAGGGAAACGCATCCTTCTTGGTAACCTGATTTAGCTTCCGGTAATCTACGCAGAACCTCCAAGCGCCGGTTTTCTTACGTACCAACACAATCAGGGCTGACCATGGACTGCTGCTCTCCCGGATTATCCCCTGTTCTATTATCCCCCTCAACAGGGTACGGATCTCGGAGTACAAGGTGAGGGGAACTGGACGGTACCGCTCTCGACTAGGTGCTGCGTCCCCGGTAGGTATCAAGTGCTTCACCACATCCGTACATCCATAATCCTCTTCATGGGTGGAAAAGACGTGCTGCCATTTGGCCAAGAATTTCTGGAGTTGGTACGTCTGCTCTTCTCCCAGTCCTTCCCCTTGCAACGACTCCCCCCTGAGGTGTACCGGCATTCCTTTTTCGGAGGGCCCGGACCAAGGCTCGCCCGATGTCAGGGCCACTTCAACCACTGTTGCACTTACTTGACAGAAGCGGACCTCTTGCTCCTTCCTCACCTGATGGGGACCCACCGGAGTAATTCGTGCCAACCGTTCGTGACGGTACAGGTGGACGGGGTACGATCTCACATTCCTCACCCGCACTGAGACTCGGCCCCCGACGGGCCATGGCCAGTCCTCGTGCCACCTCCACACTCTGGCATTCCCAGTGGGGCTCCACCAAGACCCAATCTTCTGGACCATAAGTCCGAGCAGGGAGACGGACCCAGACAACTGCCTCACTTCGGGCCGGGACAGAGAGGGCATACCGACAGACCACATGGCCGGTATCTTCGCGGTCCCTTTGAGAACTTGCCACCTGAACTCTCCGGCAATCCGTGACAATGCGCTCCCATTCCCGCTTCTCGGCCAAAGGGGTGGTACGAAGTGGCCCCACACGAAACAGTTCCTCCAAACACTCCATGATCACATTCATCCCCAGCAGGGCTCGATGTGCCCCCAGGCAAGAGTCTCGGACGACTACAATTCCCTTCTGGGGCACCACAGTTCCGTGGATCTCAAAATCGGTCACTCTATATCCGATGTACGGGATATCCAGACCATTTGCTCCCCGCAAAGTGAGCCAGGGGACTTCAGCCTCCGGCACGCAAGGAGCACTAAACAGTTCTTTGGACAAGCTTTCGGTGAACAAGGTGACCTGATATCCAGTGTCTACCAGGCACCGAACATTAACACCGTTCACCTTGATCTCCACGAGAGGGCAGTGCCCCACCAAACTGCCTCTGGGGATCGAATTTAAAGAAGGGTCAATCCAGGGGGTCCCGACCACTTGACCCACAGTGGCCGGTCGTCCTAAAAACCCCCTTGCAAGTTACGACGAGGGCCGCACTGGCGACTATAATGTCCAGGTTCTCCACAGTTATTACAAATGGGGCGCCCCTGTGCATCCCACTGGAACTTGGGACCGATAGACCGGTCTGGCCGTCTTCTAAAGTCCCTTTCCCCATCTGAACATGAGCGTTCTCGAGGCAAGACCGGAGGCTCTGGCCGTCTACGGCGAAATTCCTCCAAGAGGGTCTTAGATAACTCTGCCATCTCTTCACGGACATCCTTCATGAACTCAGCCGGCAAGACTTGTTTCCAGTCCGACGGCCCAGGAGATACGGGAACACTGACTCCGCTGGCGGCCATGCACACAGAAGAATCCACCGCCTCAGCATGGTCCTGCTCCAGAGCAAGGACCTCTCGGCGGAGATCTTAAAAAGTCAAAGCCGAATCTTGACGAAGCTGTCGTCGCAGACTCTGCCGGATAGGGCCCTCTCGTAACCCCAACAGGAATTGGTCTCGCAATAGGGTCTCTCCCTCTCCCAGACCATGGTCTCTTCGCCCCTTTAACTTGGTGTACTGCTCTCGTAAACACAGGGCAAACGCCCGTAAGGTTTGTCTAGGCCCTTGCTTGCAGTTGAAGAATTGTGCCCGTAGCACCGCCACCGGGGTGGAATCACCATATTGCCCAGTCAGAAATTCAAAAATGGCTCGTGCGGTGGCTCGAACATCCTCAGATGCAGCTTGAACCTCTCTTTTCGCCTCCCCTTCCGGGGAATTCAGAACGAACTGGGCCTTCTGGGCCTCACTCAACCCCTGTAGTCCAGCCAGATACTCCACTTGTGCTCTCCATTCGGTAAGGTTAAACTCTGATCCGGGCCCACCGTACTTCTGGGCCAACGGAGCACCCATAAACACGGGTGTAATCGGAAGCCGGACGGCCAGCAACTCTTCGTCCGCCATAGTGGGTCTTTGGCTGCTCAACTCCGAGTGGAACCCTGCCGACTACGCCAAATGTGTGTCACCGCTAGGGCCGAGAACAGAGATTGGACAGAGAACCAGGACCTTCCAATGAAGAGCAGCAGACAACTGTATGGGGTGGGCAGAGAGCAATGACCGTCAGATAAGGCGCAGCAAACAACAGTAGGTGGTGGGCAGGACACAGGGGACTACAGTTAGGTAGCGGCAGACAGTGGACTTTCTCTTTTCACAGGACAGCATCAGATAACTGAGTGTCACCTTTCTTTCGCAGAGCAACAGCAGGCGGAATGCAGCGGCGGATAACAGGATCTCTCTGTTCACAGAACAGCAATGGTGAGTACAGTATCCAGCAGTTAATAACTGAGTCTTCTCTTACCACAGGACAGTAATGGCAGAATGCAGCGGCGGATGACAGGATCTCTCTGTTCACAGAACAGCAATGGTGATTACAGAATCCAACAGTTAATGACTGAATCTTCTCTTACCACAGGACAGTAATGGCAGAATGCAGCGGCGGATGACAGGATCTCTCTGTTCACAGAACAGCAATGGTGAGTACAGAATCCAGCAGTTAATAACTGAGTCTTCTCTTACCACAGGACAGCAATGGCAGAATGCAGCGGCGGATGACAGGATTTCTCTGTTCACAGAACAGCAATGGTGAGTACAGAATCCAGCAGTTAATAACTGAGTCTTCTCTTACCACAGGATAGTAATGGCAGCATGCAGATCTTCACAACGGCACACAGAGCTGAACTTCTCTTTTCTTTACCACAGCGGCATGAACTGGGACACCTGTACAAAGCTTTACCCACAGCAGTTCAAATTATTTCCTGACGCACCACCGGGCTAGACGATCCTCGACAAAGGTTTCAGAGTGCTGGTAGCGTGTAATTTTCCCATACGCGTGCATACATCAAACCACTGTAAATCTTCACACGTGCTCACTTCAATCTTCAGACACTGCAATGACACACCACTTCACAGTGAAAAGTATACCTTCACTCCACCTCGTCGGGGCCGGCCAATCCACCGTCGTGATCTTCAAAAGAGGGACATCAGGTTTGACGAACGATCCGAAGATCGGGGCCCACTCGTTTCTCTCACGATAACAACCTGTATATCCAACAATGCTTTCACTCGTTCCGTTCTCGATCTCAATCGTGCCCCGTGCCTCAACTGCACTTTATCCTTCCCGTCTCTGCCCGGAACCGGCCTGGTGTCGCACCGGAAGTCTCCCCCCCAGGGCAACTCGTTCCGCTCCCAAAGTTCCTTCTATGTCACCCGGTGACACATGAAATAGTCACAGATAATAGCTTCGATGTACTTTGCCTTACTGAAACCTGGCTTAAACCAAATGATTATTTCGGTATTAATGAGTCTACTCCTCCTGGATACTGTTATAAGCATGAGCCCCGTCTGATTGGCCGTGGCGGAGGTGTTGCAACCATTTATAAAGATATTCTAAATGTTACTCAGAAAACGGGTTATACGTTTATTTCATTTGAAGTACTTGTACTAAATGTTACGCTCTTAGATGTTAGAAAAACATCCCTATTATCTCTAGCCTTGGCTACCGTATATAGACCGCCAGGGCCTTACGCTGATTTCCTAAAAGAGTTTGCAGATTTTCTCTCAGACCTATTAGTCAATGTCGATAAAGCATTAATTGTTGGAGATTTTAACATACACGTAGATAATCCAAATGATGCGTTAGGAGCTGCGTTTACAGATTTATTAAATTCATTTGGGGTCAAGCAAAACGTCACCGGACCAACTCATCGTCTTAATCATACACTCGATTTAATTATATCACATGGAACCGATCCAACCGATATAGATATCATTCCACAAAGTGATGAAGTCACTGATCACTACATGGTAACTTGCATATTACGTACTGCTGTAATATGTCATGCGGCGTCGCGTTATCAACCAGGCAGAACAATCCTCCCATCCACCATAGATAATTTCTCAAATTGCTTATCTAATCTGTCTCAGCTGCTGCCTGAACCCAAACAAACAGATGAACTAGAAGAACTAACTAGCACTATGAGCACCATTCTCTCTAGAACATTGGATGTGGTTGCACCTATTAAATTAAAAAAGGTCAGAGAGAAAAATAAAGCACCATGGTATAACAATACTACGCATGTTTTAAAGAGAGAAACCCGTATTTTAGAGCGTAAATGGAAACTATCTGACCGCTACCATTTTGTCTATTTAAATGGAGAAAAATCGATCATAACTCCAGTAAACTATGGAGTGCCGCAGGGATCTGTATTAGGCCCTCTGTTATTTTCCATATATATGATGCCACTTGGAAATATTATAAGGAAACATGGAATTAGTTTCCATTGTTATGCTGATGACACTCAAATATATATTTCATCACGGCCGGATGAAAACGCTAAATTTTCCAAATTGACAGAGTGTGTTAAAGATATAAAAGATTAGATGACGCGTAATTTTCTTTTATTAAATCCAGACAAGACAGAGGTAATACTTATCGGTTCAAAAAACCGCCCACAAAACCTCGCACAATACAACTTTAACATCATAGGATGTCCTGTTACTTTATCCTCTACAGTAAAAGACCTGGGTTTTATACTCGATTGCAACCTGTCTTTTGAAAATCATATTTCATATGTTACAAAAACAGCCTTTTTCCACCTTAGAAACATTGCTAAGCTACGTAATATGCTATCAGTTTCTGATGCAGAAAAGTTAGTTCATGCATTCATGACCTCGAGACTGGATTACTGTAATGCTTTATTAGCTGGTTGTCCTGCATCCTCAATAAACAAGCTACAGTTAGTCCAAAATGCCGCCGCTAGAGTTCTTACGAGATCAAGAAAATATGATCATATAACACCGATTTTATCATCACTGCATTGGTTACCTATAAAGCTCCGTATTAATTATAAGGTATTGCTACTGACTTATAAAGCCCTAAACGGCTTAGCTCCAGTCTATTTAACGGATCTTCTATCGCCCTATAATCCATCGCGCTCTTTAAGATCACTAAATTCAAGGCTTTTGGTCATACCTAGGATATCCAGAACCACCAAAGGAGGGAGAGCATTTTCACATTTGGCTCCAAAACTCTGGAATAGTCTTCCTGATACTGTTCGTTGCTCAGACTCGCTCTCCCAGTTTAAAACTAGATTAAAGTCGCATCTCTTCAGCCAGGCATTCATATAATCCTACAGTTCAAACTACAATCCGGCCTCTAGCTCATAAATGCCAGAGGAGAACTGGCCCCCGACTGAGCCTGGGTTCTCCCAAGGTTTTTTTTCTCCATTAGGTCACCTGATGGAGTTTTAGGACACCATTAGGTCACTTGATGGAGTTTTTCGGTTCCTTGCCACTGTTGCCTTTGGCTTGCTCAGTTGGGGATATTTTGGGGATATTTAATTTAATTTTATCAATCAATAAATTCCTCTTGAAACAAACTTTGTTGTATTATTTTAATTTAATACTGTGAAGCTGCTTTGATGCAATCTGTATTGTGAAAAGCGCTATACAAATAAACTTGACTTGACTTGACTTGACATGCATCTGATATAGCATTCATTCTTCAGGTCGATGAAACAAAGGTTATTTAAAAAACAATGATGCAACTTTCACAAAGATATTTTAATTAAAAAATAATTGGAATTGTAAAAAACATTTAGCATTTATCTGATTTGCCTAATTCCTTTTAATTTAGTGCTTCTCAGTCCATCCAGGCCCTTCGCTAATCTGACACACAGTTAAGTTAATAGAGCAGCACTTAACCTTTAAGCTGGAGAGTTGAATCACTGTTTGACAAGTGAAATATCCAAAACATGAAGTGCAGATGGGCCTATAGGATTAAGAACCAAATGAATCCCTCGCTGCTACAACATAGACATCACATGCATACATGCTGTATAAACATAATAAACATGCTGAATCATTGCACGAAAGAAGTGCCATTTTAAGTCCACAACATCTGATAAAGTTCACTAAATCCAAAAATCTGCTATGATGTGTTTTGCATGCCTAATTCTGCCTTCACGTGCTATCGGATTTTCGCAAATACGATTTTCTTAGTTAAAAATTGGACATGAACGCTCTCTCAAGAATTTCGCCTTGTCTTGTTGTTACAATTTTCACATGAATGATAATTTGAAGCATATTGTATGTGTTATACACAGCAAAAGTAGCCTGTATTTGACAAATTCCAGAATTGTCAGCAAGCTGAATATCTAGATAGCACGGTGAATGTTTGTATGGTTGTCAATGAATGGGATGGTAAATATAATTTTTGCTTTAATAAATTTTTTTTTTTTCAATAAACAGGCAAGAATAAATTTGGTGTACTCCATGATTCCTGTTCTTTCCTACAACAATGCACTTTAATGCGACAAGCTCGTAATCATAACTTCAGAAGTGGGGAAATATCTTATAGCATGTGAAGGCAAAATTAGTACACTCACCGGCCACTTTATTAGTTACACCTGTTCACCTGCTCATTAACAAAATATCTAATCAGCCAATTACATGGCAGCAACTTAAAATGCATTTAGGCATGTAGACTTGGTCAAGACACTCTGCTGAAATTCAAGCTGAGCATCAGAATGGGGAAGAAAGGTGATATGAGTGACTTTGAACATGGCATGTTGTCGGTAGTGGTGGGCAGATCGAGGCTTCGTGAAGCAATGAAACAGTTGAACCAAATGGGCCATACTGTTTCGAGGCTTCGAATCAATCCGACACCCGTCTCAACGGTGACACCTAGTGGTCACTTGCAGGTGTTGATCTGAAACAACCTTGACAAGCCATTAACCTTTTTTTTTTTTTTATTATTATTGTATTTTTCTAATATGTGAAGCTTGTAACCTGTAGGTTCCTCACTGTGCATAATGTTATTTTGGTCCTGCAAAATGAATATTACTAAAGAAATCAAGCCACAATGTCTCACTTTTTTTGAGATTTTTATTAAAAAATATAAATTTCTCTGCTGTGGAAGGACTTAGCCTACTTCTTTTTTTACAGATAATTTCTCCAGCCTTGAAAAAATCCTCTCACAAGGGACACTTGTTGCTGGCATGCAAAGATATTTTTTAGCTAGGGCATACAAATGAGGAAAGATTACTGCTCTCGCTTTCCAGTAAGTTAGTGGATCATGAGTTCTGGGCAAATACGCAAATTTCAAATTCTCCTCAAATGGCGCATCATGGATGATGTATTGTTGCAGTAGGCTAGCTGCCGATCACATTACACACATCTCACTTTATTTGGGGTTTCTAAACGGAAATGCTCCCACACTAGATGTACGGCATCTCTTCTGGGGAGCCTCCATTTTATCTATCTATCCAAATCTATCTATCTATGTACCTATCTATATGAATCTATCTATGTATCTAGATATGTATCTATAATCTATGTATCTAGATAATATATCTAGATATGTACCTAGATATGTATCTAGATATAATCTATCTATGTATCTATATATGTATCTATAATCTATCTATATGTATCTATCTATTAATCTAGCTGTCTATATATATTTATTTCTTTGTATCTATTAATGTGTCACTATGTATACTCTGTCTGTCTCTAGCCTATCAGTCAATGTGTTGTGTAAATTTAAATGTAAGCCTAAATAGCCTATAACTAATCAAATGTCACTATATCACCAAAAATCCGCTATCTCAAAATCAAACTCCTCTCACAAAAACCTACGAGGTCAATATGCGTTGATTTCACTTATACAGATGTGCGATTGTGTGGTCTGTTCCCGACCGTGTCAATCAAACGCTGATTCGGCGGACCACACCTGATGAAACACTTAGTGAAACACTTCGAGGCTTCGTTTGGCCATAGTCACGTGACATGGGTGTTTTGAATCACGCTTCGGATCAGTGTTTCGAAACATCTGCGCTTCGGGATCTCGCAAAGCTTCGGAACGACTGTTTCGCGTCAGCCATTCCTAGTTGTCGGTGCCAGAAGGGCTGGAGTATTTTAGAAACTGCTGATCAGTGACGTCATCACACCACTTATTGACCTCAAAATAATAGTGAACTATCACTTTAAATCATATGATCAAGAAAAAGTGACATCATTGGAGTCCTCAGAGAAGCCATGTTTAAAGTTTGACGTTCAATTCTCATTTATCATTTATAATTTGTTAACCAGATTTTTCAAACACGTTCACCACATCACATATTAGGCAGACAAAAGTGTTTAGTATTTTTGTTGTTGTACTATTTGGGTGTTTGTTTTGGAGTGTTATTTGGGTTATGTTTTGAAATGTAGGTTTTGTCCGGATTAATTATATACTATTCCAAATTCAGCCATTGTTGAGATGCAGTTTCAGAGCCGTTTGTTGCGTTTTTTTGTATACATTTGGGAAGGCTGTGTTACCTTGGAAACTCAAATGTTGTGTGATTTGACAGTAGGGAGGTTGTTATGAAACTATTGTGCTACACTACAGTATATATGTGCCCTCTCTTTAGCTTGGGCTCATTGTAGAAGGAAGGAAAGGTAAGAACATGGATGAGAGTCTGTGAAACAAGTTTCCATGTAGATGAACATGATTGGAGTATTGTTAAAAAAATAAAACTTCAGCGCAGATTTATTCTCCTATATGGTCAAGTTAAGTATTGCATTTAAAATCCATTGAGCTTTTAACATGTAATTCATTCATAGTGATTCATAAATGTAGCTGCATTTTTGAAGGCTGGAATTGACTTCACTCCCTTGTTTCAAAGAGGGAACCTCCAGTGAATTGTGTAAATGGATGCACAAGTCAACATCAACCAAAATGGAATCCTGGAAAAGCCTTTTCTTTGTTATGAGTTTAGTAACACATCTTGTCCGAAGTTTTTCTATCCTTTGGAAACTCAAATATTACTCTACATCCTTTTTAGTGTCTCGTCGATTGTCACAATCATAGGAAACCTGTTGGTGATCATAACGGTCATTCATTTCAAGCAGCTTCACACACCAACTAACTACCTCATCCTGTCGCTGGCCGTGGCCGATCTGCTTGTAGGAGGAGTTGTGATGCCTCCCAGCATGCTGCGCTCCATCGAGACGTGCTGGTATCTGGGAGATTTGTTCTGTAAAATACACAGCAGTCTTGATGTGACTTTGTGCGCTGCATCAATTTTAAACCTCTGTATCATTTCTTTAGACAGATATTATGCCATATGTCACCCCTTTCAATATCACAGTAAAATAACATCACTGGCCACACTAGTTATGATTATTATCAGCTGGACTGTTTCAGCTGCTCTGGGGTTTGGCATGATCTTCATGAAGCTTAATATTCTTGGCATTGATTTTTACTATGAGAACATTAAATGTGATGGAAGTTGCATATTCTTTCAGAGCAGAGCATCAGCTACCGCAATGTCATTGGCCTATTTTTACGTTCCCGCTTTTGTCATGCTCTGCATGTATCTGAAAATCTTACATGTGGCTAAAAGGCAGGTGCAGGCCATTCAGAGTGTGAATTCTGAATTAAAAAAAGAAGGAAAAGCCACAAAGACTTTAGCCATCATCATGGGGGCGTTTCTGACTTTCTGGACACCTTTTTTCCTTTGTAATGTTATCGATCCCTTCATTGGGTATTCTGTACCTCTACTGCTGTTTGACTTGTTCCTGTGGGTCGGCTACTATAATTCTACATGTAATCCAATAGTGTACGCCGCCTTTTACAGCTGGTTCAGACACGCATTCAGAGTCATTCTGTCTGGAAGAATATTTCAGAGCAATTCTTCAAGAATAAAGTTGTTGTAAATGTAATATCACAGTGATCCAAGCCATATGTGTTTATTGGAACTTAGTGAAACAAGACATTCTGCATTTGTTCATCATGTTTGATAGCTCTCACATTTATGTATTTTGATACCTGGTGGGCCTCAGAATTTTGCCTTAGCAATGCAGAAATAAAGTCCATCTGCAATGTTTCCTGATCATCCCCTGATTCATAACTCGCCCACACCGCAAAAACTGATATGAGTTAATAATAAGTGTTTTTTTGCATCATTCAGTAAAAATAGCTCTTTGAAGAAAGTGCACTTTGAAGATTTTTAGACTTGGTTTTGGAAATTTAATCTTGAATAAGTGTATCATTTCACATGGAAGTGAAAAAAATGCCACTGAAACGAGACAAAGTACACTTATTTTCAAGACTCATTCTCTAAAAACAAGTCTTAATATGTTATACGTTGTTTTTTTCTCAAATGGATTTTGTTTCATGGAATTTTAGATACTTGGAACATTACAAAAAAATATTCATTAAGAATTGGATTTTTTGCAGAGCAAAGACCTATATGTGCTAAAACTGCATGATCACTGCTTAATCCAGTCTATCTCTGTCACACAAACTGAAGTGAATATACATAAGCAATCTCATATTATAAAAAGCCTTAAGTGAGTTTGTTCTTGTGTCATTTTTAGCCAGTGTGTAAACAGATTGAAGAAATACTTAACTTCAACTACACTTACAAGCTCAGTCTTAAAGGTCTTATCAAGATTTTTATTTTATTTTTTATTTGTACAAATTCAACTTTTTTTAGTGTGTAATGTTGCGGTTTTAAAAATGAAAATGGTCTGAAAAGTTACAAAGCACAAAGTACATTCCAAAGGGAGTTATTCTCTATATCAGAAAGCACTGTTTCTAAACTCCCTGAAACGCCTCCATTGTAGTTCTGAGTTCTCTTACGAGAGGTTCTCTCGTATTGCGTAAGTTGTCAACGCAGTGCGGCAGCCGGCAGACCTAGGCAGGCTGTATAAGCGTGCTCATTGGCTGCTCGGCGGCAACTGCTTAAGCCTATCAGTGAGCACTCTGCAACGTGGCCACCAATGAGGTGCTTCGCGCCCTCCATACCCTTCTAACCGTCAGAATGGGTGTGGCCAGCGTGTATATAACCAGTGCTCACAGGCTAAAATCTGATTTTCTTGTCTTCAGCGAAGCTCTTCGCATCGCTGGATCTTGAGAGCAGCCGCCGTTGAAACCAGCGACCAGCAAGCTTAGGACAGCGCCTGAAGAAGCCGGTCGCCTTCGCCGCCTTCAGCCTTCCGTGCCTGCTACGCTATCCGGCGTCATATCCTTTACTGCTGTGTGTTCGCCTACTGCGGCACACGTTTTCTCTCTCTCTACAAGAGCACGGGGCGTTTTTTTCAAAATGCCCCGTTTTTCCTGCGGCTCGTGCCGCGCTCCGCTCAGCAACGGAGACCGCCACCTCATCTGCGCTCTCTGCCTGGGCCGCGAGCACGCCGCCACCGCACTCTCCACGGGCGGCTGCCCTGAGTGCGAGGAACTTTCAATGTCGACCCTGCGGGCTCGACTTGAAGTTTTTGACCAGGATGTCGCTCCGCCTGTCCCTGCTGGGCCGCGCAAAAAGAAGTGCCGCTCACAGCGACCACCGGAGTCCGACAAGGCGCTTAGAAGCTCGCCGGATCCTCTCCCTCGAGCTTCCCTCTCGTTTTCCCCGCCCCCCCTCCCGGCTCCCGCCCGCTCCGCCGCCGCTTCAGGGGATGAGGCGGACGAGTTTGATGAACGCGCCGCAGACAGCTGTTCCATCCTGGCCTCTGACAGCGAGGAGTGGTCTACTGCCTCCTCTTAAGTCCAGGAGTCGGGCCGTACTCGAGCGGGCGAGGACGCGGAACTGTTACGCCTCCTCACGCGAGCTGTTGAACAGCTGGGCCTTGATTGGTCTCCTCCCCAGGAGCCAGCACCGAACAGACTCGACGGCTGCTTCCTTCATCATCGCCGCCGACAGCCAGCGGCCAGAACCGCACCCTTCCTGCCTGAGCTTCACAGCGAGCTCTCTAAATCGTGGAATGCTCCATTCTCCGCGAGAGTTTCTTCACACGCCTCATCGACGCTCTCACAGGTTGACGGCGCCGCTGAGAAGGGGTATAATGCCATTCCCCCCGTGGAAGAGGCGGTCGCAGTGCACCTTTGCCCGCCCTCTGGTTGGCGCTCAAAGGCTGCCCTCCCGTCTAAGGCTTGCAGGACCACATCAGCCCTCGTCGGCCGCGCTGACGGTGCATGGCCTCTCTGACTGTCGCAGAAAGGCATCTCTGGCTCACGCTCGCGGATATGAGGGAGTCTGAGCACGCAGTGTTCCTTAACGCCCCCCTCTCCCCCACCGGCCTGTTCGGCCCAGCGGTAAATGGGATCGTGGACTGCTTTTCGGAGGTTCAGAAGACCACACAGGCGATGAATTTGTTTCTGCCTCGGCGCTCCAGGCCTGCTGCACGCCGTCCTCGTGACCAGCCTGCACAAAGCTCTGCCCAGCGCCCAGCTCGACCTCCGTCCTCGCAGCGACGACAGGGCGGCCACCCTCGCTCTCGCTCGACCAGCCGCGTCAGGCCGCCTCCTCCCCGGGGACCCCGGGGACCCCGGCAGAGGATCGCGGTGAAACCTGAGCCTGCAAAAACCTCCTAGCCCGAGGAAAGAAGCGACGATCGGGTCCCGCCGCGGCCAGACCATCGTCAAAGCTTCACGCTCTGTCAGTCCCCGTTGCTACGGTTACTGCAGACTCTCATCTCGCAGCCAACGAGCCGGTGAATTCACCCTCTTGCCTGCACACAACCGCCGTTTTCACGGCGACCCAGAGATATCTCGAAAAGAGCATTATGCCTGGTCGCGCGACTCGCGCTGTATGTGTTTCAAATGCAGTAAATGTGCCCACTTATCTGTGTTCACCTCTGCACACAAGCACCATAAACCCCGTGTTTCTCACAGAGCCCGCTCGCATAAAGCAGGCAGAAGCCGCTCGAGCGTTAAAAGTAGGTCACGTGTCCACCCCGCTGTGCCCACACCTACTCACTGCCCGCTCGGTTACACAACCCCTCACGACCGGTCATGTTATAAATACAGATGCTGTGCCTGCTCCCACGTGCTCACACATCCTCACGAATACTTCGCCCCCGATGCCGCTTGGGCAAAAGCGTGGGAAGCTATTCCAGGCGCGTCAGAATGGGTGCTGAGCACAGTAAAAAAGGGCTATACTCTGCAGTTCGCTCGCCGCCCTCCGCGCTTTCAAGCGCGTATCGAGACCAGAGTGAATGGGGAAGTAGCACATCTACTTCGAGCAGAAATAGCTACACTTCTGTGTAAAAGGGCTATAGAACCGGTTTCCCCTTCCATGAGCGAGTCGGGCTTTTACAGCCGTTATTTCCTCGTTCCCAAGAAGGACGGAGCTCTCAGACCAATTTTGGATCTGAGACATTTGAACAAGGCTCTTATGAAAAGACCGTTCAAAATGCTCACAACCAGACAAATTCTCGCGCAGATTCGCCCGAGGGACTGGTTTATATCTCTCGATCTAAAAGACGCGTACTTTCAGATCCAGATAATACCCCGTCACAGGCCATTCTTGAGATTCGCCTTCGACGGTCAGGTATATCAGTACACCGTCCTATGTGAACCGACAGGGCGGTGTCAGATCCAGGAATCTGTGCAAGCTGACAGAACGCCTTCTTGTGTGGGCTTACCGCTCGTTGCGCTCGCTGAGAGCCGCGCACGTGCCGGGCCACCTGAATGTTGGTCCAGACAGACTGTCCAGGGACAACATTCCCCCGGGAGAATGGTCCCTGCACCCCCAGACAGTCCAGTTTCTCTGGCGCCTATTCGGCAGAGCAGAGATCGACCTCTTTGCGTCGAAAGACAACGCTCACTGCCCGAAATTTTTCTCGAAAAGCGAGGACGCGCTGTCCCAGACCTGGCCCAGCCTCCCGCTGTATGCTTTTCCTCCGATCTCCCTGTTGCCACAGGTCATTTCGAGGATCAGGGAAACGCACCACTCAGTGCTTCTTATAGCCCCGCGCTGGGAGAACCAAACTTGGTACCCAGAGCTAGTGAGGCTGTCGCACTCATCCCCATGGCCGATCCCGGTGAGAAAGGATCTCCTCTCCCAAGCCGGTGGATCGATCTGGCATCCCCATCCAGAGCGTTGGTCTCTGCATGCATGGGTGATCAACGGATACCCGTTGACCTGCCAGAAGGGGTCGTGAACACGATCACACAGTCTAGAGCTCCCTCTACGAGACGGCTCTACGCGTCTAAATGGTCGGTGTTTTCTAAATGGTGCGCTACTAAGAGCTTGGATCCACGCGCATGCGGGGTCCCGCGGGTGCTCTCCTTCCTACAAGAGCTGTTGGAAAAGGGCAGGTCCCCTTCCACGCTCAAAGTGTATGTGGCGGCTATTGCAGCGTTCGCTGAGACGACGCGCGGCCGGGCAATAGTCAAGTCAAGTCAAGTCAAGTCAAGTTTATTTGTATAGCGCTTTTCACAATACAGATTGTATCAAAGCAGCTAGGAAGGAATAGGAAGGAAACGAGCTCATTATCCGCTTCCTCAGAGGAGCTAGACGGATGAATCCCCCGCGGCCCCCCTCGGTTCCTATTTGGGATCTGTCCTTGGTCCTGGAGGCCTCGAAACAGAACCTGTCCAGGTGGATAGTGGACGCGATTGCAGCAGCTTATGCCTCCAAACACCTGCAGTGCCCTCTGGGTATCAGAGCCCACTCTACTAGAGGCATGGCCTCTTCGTGGGCCTGGTCCAGCGGAATTTCTATCCACGATATTTGTATGGCAGCGGGCTGGGCCTCCCCATCAACATTCGTGAGGTTTTATAACCTGGAAGTTCACGCCTTACAGGCATAATTACTGTCAGTGTAGGTGACATATATGCTCTGCCCAGTCTCTCATGTGCAGACTACGTTTACACGCTGACGATATTTCTGGAATGATACTTAGGGTGAAGTGTTTTAGACTCAGACCGGCTGGACCGCTCTGTTTCTCATTCCCCTTTACGCGCTGCTTACCGGAGTTGGCCCGCGCTGCTGGCCGCCCGCATTCCACCCTGTGGCGCGGGGGTCTATTGTCTTCATGAAAGACCGACTATGTCGCTCTTTTCTTACCCTAATAAGTGCTTATGTACTGTATGGGCTCGCTCTGCCGGCCCTACTATTTTGCACTGTTATACGCTTATAGACCGGCCACGCCGCTCTATTTTATATACTGAGTGAAGTGCTTGTACTGTGTTGGCCCGTCTCTCCGACCGGCCACCTATTCCAGCATATGTACTGTGTGGGCTCGCTCTGCCGGCCCTACTATTTTGCACTGTTATACACTTATAGACCGGCCGCGCCGCTCTATTTTATATACTGAGTGAAGTGCTTGGTACTGTGTTGGCCCGTCTCTCCGACCGGCCACCTATTCCAGCATATGTACTGTGTGGGCCCGCTCTGCCGGCCCTACTATTTTGCACTATTATACGCTTATAGACCGGCCGTGCCGCTCTATTTTGTATACTGAGTGAAGTGCTTTGTACTGTGTTGGCCCGTCTCTCCGACCGGCCACCTATTCCAGCAGAATGTTTTCCCCGGTCTCCCTGGGATTCATATATTGTGTCTAGCAGAGCTGACTTGAGGTGACGTGGCATGATGGCGCCTGTGTTCGGCTTTGCGTCTGCCACCTCTCCGCTGACTCGGTTAATAGTTCTTTGCCTAATGTTATTTTATGCCTTATCAAGCCTGTCAACTAAAAGCTGTGTCTCTGCTGTCATTCAATATGATCGGCACATGCTATTTCGAATTAAGGAGCAAATGAAAGACGTGTATGTTACCTGGGACAGGTACAGGGAATATTTCCCTCCGCATTTTGAATGCGCCACATCATCACCAGAGTACCTGCTGCTAGTGAAGCGTCGTGGCAGGAGAAGGAAGAGGAGATCGAGGGCTGGTGTACAGTCTAGACAGAGAAAGCAGCGAGGGCAAATATCATGGTTCGGCGGGTCCAGATCTTTCGGAGCTGAGCGGTGCCTTCGTCTGGTTCCAGTCAGTGACCGGGCATTGGAGTCGCACTGTGCGCAACCGGCCTTCGCTTCTCACCCTCTTTTGCACTCTGATCGGATTTTTCCAACCCGACAAGCCCAGATCATCGCTCCGCGTGAGCGCGTTCTGCGAACTGTTATGATGAATATTCCCCTGGCTGCGCCGTGGTGCCCCGCTGGTCATCGCACACCTCCAGTCCATTACGCGCTGGAAACACGGTTCGCTTTACTGAATGCCCGCTCCATATCGAACAAGGCACTTTATCTGGGAGACTTGTTCACAAACGCAAATCTTGATTTTATGGCCCTCACTGAGACGTGGCAGCGGGAACTTGAATTTTATCATTTAAATGAACTGTGTCCTCCGGATTTCTCCGTGTTTGGAACCCCACGGATTGCTCGGCGAGGAGGCGGCCTCGCGCTCATCCACAGAAACTGTTTTCGCTGTAGGCTTATGAAGCCGGAGCCCTTTAATTCATTCGAGCTACAAATGACAAAGGTTGGAAATATTGATTTCTTTTATTGTATTTTACTTTACCGACCTCCTGGTCCTGCACGAGAGTTCTTAGATGAGTTCTCTGAGTTTTTATCTACTATTATTAAATTAGACAATGTTTTAATTCTTGGTGATTTCAATTTTCACATTGACGACCCCTCTTGTAATATAGCGTCTGAGTTTTTAACACTCACAGACTCTTTTAACTTAAAACAACATGTTACTGGTCCTACACACAAAAAAGGCCACACTTTAGACCTTGTTTTTTCCTTTGGCTTAGACATAAACTGCCTGGATGTTGTGGATGTTCATGTGTCTGACCATTACTGTGTTTATTTTAATGTGTCTTGTGAGGTGGTCAGAAATGCTCATAAAGTGGTGTCCCAAAGGCGTATTATAAATCAAACTGTTGTAGAACAGTTCTCAGAATTGTTTCAGCCTGAGTTTATTGAGGATTGTAATGATACATCACTCCTTGTTAAGCATTTTAATGACCAGTGCCAGTCTGTTCTGGACATAGTGGCACCTGTAAAGCAAAAAACAACATCTCCTAAAAATCTTTGTCCCTGGGTAAATGAGGAGATTGCTTCCTTAAGGAGAACATGTCGCAAGATAGAGCGCTTATGGAAATCCACTAATTTGGAAGTGCACAGACTACATTTAAGGGAGCTGATTGCATCACTAAATGAAATGATGAAGCAGGCCAGATCTATGTATTTTTCTGATCTTGTAAATCAGAATAAGAGAAACCCCAAAGTTGTCTTTGATACCATTCAAAACCTTGTTTCACCATCATCTCCACTGGTACCCATTTATACCATTGATGATAGCAATAGATTTTTAAAATATTTTGTAAATAAGGTTAATGAGATCAGAGCAAGTGTAAAACCATCTGATGAGAGCACCATGGTTGTAGCTTCTCCAAATTCCTCCTGGGATAGCTTTTCTACTGTCTCATTAGATGATGTCTTGGTCTTACTTAAAAAAATGAAGCCATCCTCAAGCCCGTTGGATATATTACCAACCTCTTTATTTTTCAAAGTGATTGATCTTGTTATTCCTTTTGTCGTCAAAATAATTAACTTGTCACTTTCCACTGGGACTGTCCCAAACTTTTATAAACAGGCAGCGATAAGCCCCATTTTAAAAAAGCCCAATTTGGACCCAGCGGAGCCTAGTAATTATAGGCCAATATCAAAACTGCCCTTTCTCTCAAAAATCTTGGAGAAGGTAGTAGCTGAGCAGCTAACAGGTTTCTTAAGTAAAAATGACCTTTTGGATAAGTATCAGTCTGGTTTTAGAAAGATGCATTCTACTGAGACTGCCCTCCTCAAAGTGTCTAATGAAGTACAGATGGCTGCTGACTCTGGAAGGTACACTGTATTGGTTTTATTGGATTTATCATCAGCTTTTGATACAGTGGACCACAAAATACTGTTGAACAGATTGAAACAAGAGTTTGGTGTTGTTGGGTCTGTTTTAAAGTGGTTTTCCTCTTACTTGAGTGACAGAACATTTTCTGTTTATGTAAATGGTATACTGTCTGATGCCACTCCACTCTTGTATGGTGTACCCCAGGGCTCTGTCTTAGGTCCACTTTTGTTTTTAATGTACATTAGCCCCCTGGGAAAAATTTTGAGCCGTTTTAAGAATGTGTCATATCATTTTTATGCTGATGACTTACAGTTGTATTGCTCGTTCAATGACACTGAGTTCCACAAACTAACAGATTTGTTGGATAGTATTTCTTGTGTAAAATCGTGGCTTGCTAGTAACTGTCTCCAATTAAATTCAGAAAAGACTGAAACCCTAATTGTTGCCCCAGATAACAAAATCCCATCAATTCTCCAACACCTTGGTTCTCTGAGCTCAACTGTCCAGTCGAATCTCAGAAATCTTGGCGTTTGGTTTGACCAGTCAATGTCTTTGGACTACCATTCTAGACTTCTGGTCAGAAATTGTTTTTATCATCTAAGAAATATTGCTAAATTGAGGTCAATTTTATCGGACTCTGATCTTGAGATGGTTATCCATGCTTTTATTTCGTCACGTTTAGATTATTGTAACTCTCTTTTTACTTATTTCAACAAATCTGCTTTAAATCGTCTTCAAATGGTTCAAAATGCTGTGGCAAGGCTTTTAACAGGATCTAGCAGAAGGACACACATCACACCCATTTTATCCTCCCTACACTGGCTACCCATCAAATTTCGAATTGATTTTAAAATATTAGTCTTAACTTTTAGAGCTTTAAATGGCCAGTCCCCACAATACATTGCTGATTTGTTGCTCCCCTACTCCCCAGGCCGTGCCCTTCGATCCTCAGGCCAGAGTCTTTTATTCGTCCCAAAGACTCGCTATAAAACCCGGGGTGACCGGTCTTTTCAGGTTGTAGCCCCCAGACTGTGGAATGCCTTGCCTCTGTCCCTCCGTGTGGCCGACTCTGTCGATTCTTTTAAAAAGCAACTTAAGACACTGTTATTTCAACAAGCTTTTAGTTGACTGGGCTTTATTGCCTTTTTATTTATATTGTATAATTGTAAGTTTTATTAGTATGATTGCACTTTGTAAAGCACTTTGTGATTGTATCTGTGAAAAGCGCTCTATAAATAAACCTTACTTACTTACTTACTTACTTACATGGGCTGGATGCTCGGCGCACACGGCGTTGACAAAGAGTTCCCGATGCGTAAGCAACTTACGCAATACGAGAGAACCTCTCGTAAGAGAACGTCCTCGGTTACCTAATGTAACCTCGGTTCTCTCTAGAAGAGGGAACGAGTATTGCGTAACCTGCCGTGTCGCGCCACGAGCTTTTGCGCTTCTGACTGCGAAAACCAGATTTTAGCCTGTGAGCACTGGTTATATACACGCTGGCCACACCCATTCTGACGGTTAGAAGGGTATGGAGGGCGCGAAGCACCTCATTGGTGGCCACGTTGCAGAGTGCTCACTGATAGGCTTAAGCAGTTGCCGCCGAGCAGCCAATGAGCACGCTTATACAGCCTGCCTAGGTCTGCCGGCTGCCGCACTGCGTTGACAATGAATACAAAATTAAGGATAATTTTTGGCTTCAGATCTCGAAGAAAGAAGACTTTCCCGATGCGTAAGCAACTTACGCAATACTCGTTCCCTCTTCTAGAGAGAACCGAGGTTACATTAGGTAACCGAGTACGTTTTCTCACGAGAACGAACATGTCACATTGTCACAATATTCTTCATTTAAATAATTCACGCCCAAGGCATATACAATAAAGGGGCGAGGCCTGGTTGAGCTGCCTTAGTAGTGTATTGAAATGCCCTGTCCCAAATGGCACACTTCATATCACTTTCGGTCTTGTGGACTTACAATGGCTGCCACGTGCGCGTGTCCGTTAATTCTGTGAGACCGTAGAGTGTCCCATTTGTCATTTTAGGCCTCAGAAGAGTGCTCGCGAGCGCCCCCTTTGCGGTTGATATGCGCACTCGATGCACACTTTTGCCGAGCCCGCACTGATGCACTTCTTCCCGACAGTCAAAGCGGCATTACATCACGAAAGTGCAGACTCGTAGAAAGACCACGAGTGCTTAGGGTGCCATTTGGGACAGGGCCAAACTCGTGTTTATGGCAAGAGGCGTGACATTTCCAAAACATGGTGGAAGCGGTTGATCAATCACAACACACTGGTCCAGCTGACCAATTAGAGCACATTGTGCATTTCGGAAGGAGGGGTTTCATAGAAACAGGATCTAAACAGGGGATATCCTGTACAATGATGTAACTCGCTGCTTAACCACCGTAGTACGATGCATAGTTGTAGAAAGTCACAACTTTCCCCAAAAAATGGTCACACTTCTGTCGTTTTAACATTATAGTTAATTTACATAACCAATAGAAAGCCGTTAATTTTTTTATGTTTCTATATTAACGATAATATGCAGTATTTGGCATACTTCCATATACATAATGTTCATTCTGTCAGCTTTCTCCACGTAATGTAGTAATGAACTTAGGACTACTTCACTGTTTTGTTCCCTGTTGATTTTTAAACATGACTTATGTAAGTCCACGTCACACTAACAAGAAACTATGCTTCTAACCACAGCTCGAGAGAAGGGACGAAGACTGAGGCCTTGTCCACACAGAGACACATTTAGCTGTATACGTAAAAATTTTGTATCATATCGCCGTTTCATCCAGACGGATCCGGTGGTTTGGGAGCCTGAAACCGCTATTTTTTTAAAACCGGGTTCCAGAGTGAATAAATCTGAAAACGACACACTTGTGTCAACGGTCGGGGCAGACTTTAGCATATCGTTAACTGCTGCCTGCGAAGCAGTGTAGTCTTTAAGAGGAGACAGGTTATCTGTTATATTTTTCTGGTGATATGAAAAATCGGATACATTTAGCAAGTGAATTATGTATATGATGTTATGTATATTACGATGTCATGATGAACTATATGCTTTTCTCCACTTACGTTCTATGATGTTCAAAGCGTTTCTAAGGATGCAGATTTTTAGAAGGGCGCTGTCTGACTCATCGTGTAGCGTTTACTACAGTAAAGTTGACCGAGTGGATCAGGTAGTCTGAGCTTGTTTGATTGAGTGGAGGCGGGACTAATTCGCATATTCATGAATCTGCATATACTAAATAAAGCAAGTATTACATTCAAGCTAGTTTAAGGAATGAAGACATTATTTCATAGGTAAAAACTAAATATGTAATTTTGGTGACCAAAGATGAGTTTCAAGGGATAAAATGACTGACTACAGGGGGACTTTAAAGACTAAGCATTTTATGTACTGATTCTATTCATATTTAGTCTCTTCCCTCAATGCAAGGCAGTGTGAATACAGCTTTAGCCCTGCTGGTCATTATCAAAAATCATTGTTCTTCATATCTCCCTTTCAAATCATTTTTTCAAGCAACATTTTAAATCACAAATATTTCATTACAGTGCAATTGACTTCTACAGCTCAGAGTAGTTTAGTTCTTTTTTTCCTTCTTTTTTTTGTCACAACGCCCTTGCATCTTTATGATTATTCACTTAATTTGGGGAATTCGCTATTGTTCTGTTCCTAGACCACTTTAACTGGAGGGCCAGTTGTGATTTTATGAGGGCAATAATATTAAATAGTATTAAATGTTGTATGTACAAGTATAAAGTGAGAGAGTTAACTTTGTTGAAACATTTATACATGTTGCTAGTACATTTATTACATAAATTAATTATTCTATCATATTACAAGTTTGTTATTAATAGCAATACTTATATTAGATATCACAAATTATTTGGTGATATAAGATTCAGGATTTAAAAGGGCCATTTGTTTTTAATTAACAATTTTTAAATACAAATTACCAAGTAATATTGTGATATTTTTGGGGGGATTTAGTGATAACATTCTCTGCTGTCAATGAAAATGTGGGGAAAGGGCCAAAGGGCCAACATGTGATAATAGGAAATGATTAGGAGGCAATATGAGTCAAAAGGCCTCAGTTGATCTTTAGGGAATGAAAACACACCGAATGTCTTATTTTATGTATTGCATGATTTAAACACAAACGCAGGTTTGATGCTTAAGAAGCATTAAATTCCTTACATTATTCAAGAACAAATGATTATGAAAGAAAGGCAGTAGGAAATTTGCATCATTAAAGCAAAAAAGCATTCATCAAAACACAATAGAAATAGAAACATGGTTAACAGTGACTAAATAAGTGCATGCATGTTCTGTATATTAAATTAAGGTATCACAGTTCATTATAATGATTTATAATGACTATTTTAATGATAATGATTATAATGTGGTTCAAAGACATTTTATAATAAATGGAAACTTCACATGCACTGAAAAGGACATGTTAATGAAAAAAATGATATGCCCTTTAGCACAATTTATATAGTTTTTTGTATAAAAGTTTGGATTTTTCTCTGAACCAGCCGTAAAAGAAAGCATAAATCAACGGGTTAAATACTGCATTCAAATAAGCCACCCACATTAGGACCTCATATAAAAGTGCTGGTATTGTGTGGTTAACCACAGGATCTATGATGTTACACATGAAATAAGGTGTCCAGCAAGACATAAAAACTCCAATGACAATAGCAAGTGTCTTAGTGGCTTTCAGATCCTTTTTACTAACTGATGAGCTTGAAGGGTAGTTATTTATAACACGAACATGTTTCTGTGCTATAACAAAAATCCTGCTATAAATGCTGACAATTATAAACATGGGGAGGAAGTAAAACACAATTGAATATGTCACTCCGATTTCTCTTCCATGCAATGCTAAACACCCTCCCTTACAAGCAACATGCAGCTCCTCGGTTCTTTTTACCTCGATTTTCAGCTCTGAGAATATGATGCCAAAGCCAATAAAGGCAGAGAAGCACCAGCTGAACAGGATCATGGCTATGCTCACACGCGTGGTAATTCTGCGGTGATATTGCAGTGGTTGGCAAACTGCATAATAACGGTCAATTGAAATGAACGTGAGGTGCAAAACAGATGCGTTACACAACGTAAAATCAGTGCCGGAGTGAAACTTGCAGAAGAAGTCTCCAAAATACCAGCATGTCTCCAAAGAGCGCACCATACTGGGGGGCATGACAAAGCTGCCCAGGAGCAGGTCGGCTACGGCCATTGAGACGATCAGGTAGTTGGTGGGTGTGTGGAGCTGCTGGAAAAAGGAGATGGTGCAGATGACCCACAGGTTGCCGAACACAATCACAATGATGGTTATAGCAAAGAGAAAGTAGAGGGGAGCACGAATGACAGGAGAATAGACAGTCTTTACACACGAGTCGTTCAGTCGTTCGAAACAGAGGCCGAAAGACTCTGCTGTCCACAATTGACTCAGAGTCATTGTACAGGCACTTGAATACCTATGAAAAAAACAAGTTGATATTAGGCCTCATTTTTGGTGTAAATGGAAAATGTTAAATTTAAAATATTGTATAAAGACCCAGTGAGGAAATTAATTAAATTAGTAATGAATTAAAAAATTTATATAGTTTAATTACACAAAAGTTAAATTACATACTTAAAATATAAAAATAGTTTGCTGAATTGTAATTTCTGTAAATTCGATATGTGAGTGTCTTGTCTGTGTGTGTTTTTTTTCTTCTTTGTAATCTTACCACAGAAAGACTTCCTGCGTCCTGAGCAGATGATGGAACGTCTGTATTTTCTTGCCTTTTGAATACTTTCACACAGAGAGTGTGTTTCTCTGAACCAATAAAAAAGGGCTTTGTCTTGTCATGTGATAATAAGGAATCCCTAATTGGCTTTCGGGTCTCAAGATGCTGTAAGACTAAACCATGTGTGTTTCTAGTGGTCAGTTTGGCTGGTTGTTCAGTTAGCCCCTGCTGGTAGGTAATGTAACTGCACCATTTGGAGGAAAAAGCATGTTTTTCAATTGATGCCTATTTAAAAAAAATTGTTTTGGAATATGGAAATGTGTAATTATAATAAAGTATGTTTTGCTAATGATTTTTAGTTTTTTAAAAGGCTCTTAGGGGCCAGTTACATGACACTGTTTTTATGCGTTTTGGGGGCCTGACAACGCAAACTTTTTTAAACGGGTTTAAAAGTTAAAGTTTTTGAAAACGATTGCGTTATCGTCATGTAAACTACAAAAACGTGATTTTGGGAAAACAGTAAAACACAACAAAATCAAGACACAACACAATGGAAATGCTCCCGAACACTACTCGGAGCGCGGTAAAGTTCGATTTCTAGAGTCGGCAGTCTTATAAATATATCAATACCACGATTAGAGTATGGAGTTAATATTGTGCCATAATTAAACAAACAGATCCAGCATTTTGCAAACAAACTCGATCTGCTTTGCAAAGGAAAACTTCCTCAGCTCTGGCAAAGGCAAGTTTCAAATCAGTGCTTCTCCCGGGAGACTAGCGCTAAATTAGTCCCCTATCTTAGCGCCATCTACTGTGTTAGAAGAGGAAGTTGCTCAACTGCATTTGTGAGAAAATCAGCCTGGACACATTTGTGAGAAAATCGAGCCGAGAGATCTCATAAAAAGCCAAGTGTCTCACAATCATAACAGACAGATATGCACTCTAAAAACTCCTGGGTTATTTCTTCAACCCATTTTCTGGGTTATTTGTGTTGGGTTAAAATTATGGGTTATTTTTTCAGAGAGTAACCATTTTCTGGGTTATAGGGCTAATATTTTGACCCAATTCATGGGTTGTTTGGGTTTCTGGGTTATTTTTCAAAGAGTAACCCATGTTCTGGGTTATAGGGTTGGCTTTCTCTCTCTCTCTCTCTCTCTCTCGCAGTTGTTCTGGAATTTTCTCACAACAGTCGTTTGAAATAACCGTCGCTTCGCGCTCGATCCGTTTTGGCCTGTGCTTCATCGGTGCAACTTCATCTATATTCAAGGTAAGAGAGTATTTTCAGTGTTGATGTAATGTTAACTTTTCTGTGTCCATGTCCCTGTTGCTAGTTTAGCACCATTTGCTAAAAAAAAAATACGTTGCTACGTTGAGACTAGCGTTAGCAGTGGTAATTCTGTGGTTGGCATGTAGCCGCGGCTATCACGACAACATCTAGGTCTAGGACAACTCGAGGTAACGTTATCGCACACCGGACGCGATTTTGAACACGGTCCTGAGCCGTTGCTGGGTGCCGCGGACAGACCGCCGGTGTGTGTGTGTGTGTGTGTGTGTGTCCGTTACACTCATAGAGAATAATGTGTTCGAATTTTAAAGACGCGGCGCTGCGCTTCGCGTCCGGTGTGCGAGCCCCTTGAGAGAGTGCACGTCCGGTGAGCGATACCTCGAGTTGTCCTAGACGCGACGCGGCGCTTCTCGTCCGGTGTGCGAGCCCCATAGCCGCGGCTACAGAGCGACGAGGCAACAAAATAGTTGAGTTATGTTTACCAGCTGTGCCGTGCCTATCATATTATACAGTGCTCTACTGGCTGAAGTAGTGGGAGTTAAAGAAGCGGGTCAAGTCTTCAAATTGTTGCTAACCTCTATATTGCTATGTTTTCTCCAGGTCATTTTGAATAGACAGTTTTGTCGCTGATAAGCTAACTGAGTGGCAGCTGTCTGAGCTGACAGAGAATTTTAGAGGTGAGCATTTTACTCTTATTGCCCTTATATCATCTCTCTATACCTACATTTTCTTTTTTAATAAGACTTAAATGTGTCAGTGCAAGATTTTGTGAAAGTCACAACTTCTTTGACAGTGGGGTATGTACAACCCTAAAAGATTATTGTGCCTTGTCTTTAAGCTGTTATGCATAAGAATGGGCTGTCATTACACTTTTTAATGAAAGAAAATATGTCATTCACACAAAATGGGTAATGTTAATGCTGCAAAAGAACCACATTAGTTAACTAGCAATTTGGGCCACGTAAAAAAATAAATAAATAAAAAGCCACTGCATTACCTTAAAAGTGAATATTTGTTAGCTTGATAATGAAAGAGTGTCTGGTGAGTGGTTCACAATTGTCTCGACTTATTAACAATACTCATGTTGTCTTGTTTTCTGTCTTTCAGATAGATGAGGAGGCATTTCTTCTCTTTGATGAGGACACTATCAAAAATCTTGTCCCCAAAGTTGTCCCCAGGCTTAAATTCCTGAGGCTCTTCTGAGAATTGTTGTTTATTTAAAAAAAAAAAATTATTTCTAATATTGTTATTACAGTGTGACCTAAAATAAATATGAAAATAAACATGTCCAAGTGTGTGTTTTTTCTTATAGATTTTTAATGAAATAAAAATGTAAAAGTGCTTGAAGTGTGTAATATAATGTAAAACAAAGTTTTATTTTCTGAAATAAGGCATACTGGGATAGTGACCCAAGTTAGGTTATTTTTGACCCAACTCCTGGGTTAAAAAAGGATCAACTAATTTTTGGGTTATTTCTACCCAGATGTTGGGTTTTTTAAACCCAACATTTGGGTCAGGTATTTAACCCATAATTTGGGTCAAAAAGCATAACCCAATTTTCTGAGTTGAAATAACCCATAAATTAGTTGGTCCCTTTTTAACCCAGGAGTTGGGTCAAAAATAACCCATTATGGGTTATTTTTGACCCAGGAGTTTTTAGAGTGTGCATTTGCATGCACTAGATTTGGTATTTGTTCAAAGGTTACATGCAATTTGTAGGATGGTTTGTATTTATTTGTGAAATATTATCTAGGCTCATTTATTTATATTTGTAAAACACAAAACATATTTGTTACTCCACTGCATTTTCGCTCAAATTGACCTTTGTACTTGCACATTGCTTTCTGTTTGTTTGCAAGTCGAGTTTTCCTTTGCAAAGCAGATCAAGTTTGTTTGCGAGTTGAGTTTGTTTGCAAAATGCTGGATTTGTTTAATTATGGCACAATATTAACTCCATAGGTTTAGTTTTAACAGTATGTAACCATTGTATATCGACATGAAATATTAATTCAAAATCACCTACGTGTGTTATAGCTGCATATTTATACCTGAGAGAATACTTTGACGTACCACCATGGCGCATGATGCCAAAGGGAGCGTCTACTAGTTCCAACAAGTGGTTAAAACGTATAAATTGTGACTTATTTCTGTTGTGTTGTGAACTTATGTTTGCTTTTTAAATTTCATTGAGTTGTGCACTATACTGGGCAACCGTAGCCTACCCTTAAAGCATGAAATATACTTTTTATTAAATATTAAATATTTTAAATACATTTTCTGCTGTCTTTCAGACTTTGTGCATTCTTGTGGTGCCATCAGCCAATCATCTTTGTCATGATGTCACTTTCTTGCAGTTTCAGAAATTCCACTCAGTTCCAGAAACATTTGTTTTGAGTTATAAATCCCATGTGACTAATATTTGACCACCTTGAAACTTGGGAAAACACATTTAATGCCTTTAAGTGCAAACTGTTCACTGGTGAAGTATCTATAATGTAATGAGATTGCTGTAATGTAAAATGAGATTAAAGGGGTGGTGTAATGCTTGGTTAGGGTAGCTTTCCTGTAGCTCAGTGGTAAGAGCATTGTGTTAATAATGCAAGGTTGTGGGTTCAATCCCAGGGGATTGCACATACCTATGTATAAATGTAAATGTAATGCCCTTTTCACAAGATGTAAAATGTGTCTTTAATGTCCTCAGAGTGTGTGTGTGTGTGTGTGTGTGTGTGAAGTTTTAGCTCAAAATACCCCACAGATATTTTTATATCCCATGTTAAAATTGTCACTTTTTGAGGGTGAGCAAAAACACACTGTTTTGTGTGTGTCCCTTTAAATGCAAATGAGCTGCTGCTCCCGGCACAGGGGGCGGAGCTTCAAGAGCTTGTGTCCTTTTACCTCACACACACATGCACTGGAAATTTTAAAAACTTTTAGCCTTTTATGTTCAAACCGGAGTCAGAAAGATGGAGAGACTCTAGAAGAAGTGACAACATGTAGAAGCAACAGGACATTTCTGAATGGTTAGTTGATGAATTTATGTAGCTTATGTGTAGTTATCTTCTAGTCATTGATTAGCATATTCTGTCTTGATAATCTATAAATCGTGTTCAGGGGGCGGGGTTTGTGTAAATTCTAGGGTTTGTGATGTCACTAACCCGGGAGGAATGTGGTGTAGTCTCTACCAGCCGTTTGTTGTAGTCCTTAAAAATAAATTTCTTTGAAAGCAAATATCTCCCTTTGCTTTGAACTTTGAGCGTTGTAACTTTGCAGATGTTGATTATGCTCAAACAGCAACATTACACACTAACTAAAGTTAGAAAAGTCAAATCATAATCAACCACCCCTTTAAATCCTCAGGAGGAAATAAAGAATAGTTATAAAGCACTGCAGAAAAAAACTAATTTCTTTGCTGAAAAAATAACTTATTTTGCTATTCTATAAGGTGGTACTTGGGCTACAGACGATCCTGATACAATGGATCCTGTGGGAAGTATGTACATTTCCCATCATTGTCTGTAGCAGCAGGGCTTTCTGCTGCATTTTTTTTTTTTTTAAGTAGAAGGTTGGAAATTGTTTTGGAAATAAATGATGATATACAGATGTTATCTATATGCTGTAGTTATATATGGCCATATTCCGTCCTTTCCCCCTACAAATAATTAATAATTGAATGTTCTTTAGGACAACCAAGTTAGGTTCCAGTCCATTGTGGCCATGCTTTTTTATTCCTTATCTCCCCGTTCACTTATCAGCCTTGTGTATGCTAATAGTGTGCTTTCATGGAGATGGGAATGAAGCTTCTGTATTGATTTCTTAACGCGCAGCTGTTTGCTCTTGTAGTCCACATGTGCATGTAAATGCAAACAAACTTAGTCACAGTTGCTATTTTAACATGACTCATGGAAAAAATATATAGACAGTTTGACTGGACTTTGCCCCGTTAGGTGTATAAAGCAGGTGGAATCATTTAATATGCAAATTAGTTGCTAACAGAAGCTGGAAAGACACATTCAGTTCTTTCTCTATTATAAGTATCTCTATTAATATTTTATGAGAAAATGTGCTGCTTAGAGAGACTAGAGTAGCTTCTTCTATTGGAATTCCTTAAAAGGAAAATTCTGGAAAACTCATGTCTCCCTTGGGGGGAAGTCTGTTTGGACTTTAATTTAAACCATGGCGTTATTTATAGCCGTTTTACAATGTAGATGGTACAAATGTCAACAGAGCTATTTGAATTAAACAGACTAAAACCAGCCCATCCACAAAACTATTAGTTTTCATGAGTTTCTGCTTCATGTCTCATTCAACATCGGATCAAGCTCAATGGACTATGAAACACTAAAATGGATCTCTGTTATGAGACTTTGAATGGATCCTGTGGGAAGTATGTACGACCGAACAGTGTCCATGTTCCCATGCTCATCGCTGTGATGTTGATCACTTTTGTGACTGTCATTGGGAATTTACTGGTCATCATCTCCATAGGGCATTTCAAGCAACTCCACACACCAACAAACCAGCTGATTCTGTCTCTCGCTCTGTGTGACTTTCTGCTCGGGCTGTTTGTAATGCCGTTGAGTGCCGTTCGTTCCATTCAGGGCTGTTGGTACTTTGGTGATTTCTTGTGTAAGTTACACACATGCGTTGACATTACTCTCAGCACCGCTTCGATTTTCCATCTTGTGAGTGTGTCTGCTGAGCGCTGTTGTGCCGTGTGCGGTCCATTAACATATCATTCCCGCATCGGTTTTCCAACTGTGCTGTTAATGATCTCTACCAGCTGGCTAATCCCTGCTATATTCGCTTATGTGATTACCTTCTTCGAGCTCAACCTCCAGGGCGGCAAGGACTTCTACGAAACACATGTACGCTGTGTGGGAGGGTGCCACGTCTTCTTTAGTCACGGTCCGGCAGTGGTCACCTCCCTTGTTTCTTTCTACATCCCTGGCTTCATCATTATTGGGATCTATTCTAGAATCTACATGGTGGCCCAAAACCAAGTGAGATCTATTAATCATCAACTGAACCAGCTGAGGAGAAGTTATCCATCAGGAAGCACACAACATCGGGCACGGAAGGCTACGAAAACGATTGCCATCGTGGTTGGAGTTTTCCTGGTTTGCTGGACTCCCTTTTTCCTCTGTAACATCCTGAATCCTTTTATTGGCTACACAACACCACCAATGCTGATTGATGCACTTGTTTGGTTTGGCTATGTTAATTCCACCTTAAATCCTTTTATTTATGCATTCATGTATTCTTGGTTCAGAAAGGCTGTGAGGATTGTTGTAACTGGGGAAATATTTCAAAACAATAGCAGCAGAAAAGAGTTATACATGTAACCAAGGCCTAATTCTGAAAAGCATACTAGAATACTACTCTTGAATCATTTGGGTCAATTCATTTAATTTGCAAAGTGATTCACTGGCAGCACCTGCTGGTCAATACTGTATAAATGTGACCAAACTCATCCCAAACTTGCATGAAAACACTTATTACAAAACAATTGCAGTTTTTTGTTTTAAACTCAAACTCATTATACTATTAAATATGAAATGTCTGCATAATATGTGTTCTTTTATTAATTTGTATATTTCAGAATTAAATGCATTTCAGAATTTTAGCGAACCACTGTTTTGAAACAAAAGATTTGAAACAGTGGTTCATGAAGCAGTGTTTCAAAAGTGCCGTACACTACTCTTAACATCTTGCCGTGTCTTCTGTATGTGGCATGAATAATAAGAGCAGTGTTCATGTATGCTATTACAAATTCAGCGGTAGCAATAAAATCAGCTCCAAAAATATATTTTTTATGTGCCTCATGCAATGTTGTTGGTAAAAAAAAGGAAAAAGATTATATCTCATATCTAAGAGCAAACTTTTTCAAAAAGAATAGTTTACTCGAAAATAAAGGGAAGTGATGGCCAAGTATGGCCTTCCTCTTCATTTAACCCATCCAAGTTAGTGCATACACATTAGGAGCATTGAGTAGTGAACACACACTGCAAACTGTAGACACACACCCAGAACAGTGGGCAACCATTCACTTTGCTCAAGGGCACCTCCGTTGTTTCCTGCCGGTATTGAGAATCAAACCCATGACCTTCGGTTTACAAGTCCGATTCTCTAACCATTAGGCCACAACTGCCCCAATGATATTACTGTCAAGCTTCAAAGTTGGCAAAAAATAAACAACATAAAAACATAAACATAGTCTATACAGCTTGTTCACTACATTTCTACTCTTCTGAAGTTTTATGTTTGTGTTGTGTTGTGTTCATGTTTGTCTTGTTTTTAGAGTCCAAGGCTGTCTGATAATTGTTTGTGTTAATTCTCTCTTAATGATACTAAACTCTTTCATTCTACTCGTTTAATTTGCTGTTGGATTGGAAAGTTTGGATTAAAGAGCTGGTGTGTGCTGTTCGTCTCTTGACTGGCATTTCATTTCATGCCTGGGATAAAGATCAGTGGGTGATTATGGGTAAACAGGCTGATGTCATACTGCACCTAATGGGTTATTAGTGCTGAGGAGGCTGTTGTTGTATTCGTCCTAATGACTGGCAGTGTTAATGATGGGACTTCACACATTTGGATTTTGAGGCATGTTTTAGAGTCATTAAAACGGCGTGGTTGTTGCACGTCTCATGGGAACTTTTGCTCTCCAAAAAAAAAACAGAAAACATTACATCACTACAGAGGAGTGTGTTTGTGTGTATGGGGAGTTTGTTTAGTCCTTATGCATGCGTGTTTATGTGACAATAGACATGAAGCAAACGCAAATGCAATTTAATGTGCATCCACAGATGCTCATATGGATTGACATCTGAGGAATTTGGAGGTCAGGGCAACACCTTGAACTCTTCATCATGTTCCTCAAACCATTCTAGAACAATGTGTGCAGTTTGACAGTGATATTATCCTGCTGAAAGAGGCTGTCAGGGAACACCCTTGTCATGAAGAGGAGTATCTGGTCTGCAATAATGTTTAGGAAGGTGGCATGTGTCAAATTTACATCCAGATGAATTGAGCTGACCCAGGGTTTCCCAGCAGATCATTGACCAGAGCATCACACACACTCCCTCCCCTTACGAAAAAAAAGTATACTTCAAGTTCATTTTATGAAGTATACTTGAGTAATGTTCAAGTATATTTTTAAGTATACTTTAGTAAGTATACTAATGTCAATATGTACTAGTAGTAAACTTGTAAGTGTACTATTTTAATACCGCTTGGGACTAAATTGGCCCACTTGAAGTATATAAAAGTATATGTTTAAGTGTACTATAAGTGTAACAGTAGTAAACTTTAAGTTTACAACTAGTTCATAATTATGTTTCTCATTTGTACTGCAAGTGAACTTATGAGTATACTAGTAGTTTACTATTTTAATACTTGTAGCAACTTTGAAGTATACTCTCAGTAAACTACTAGTTTAGTAGTTTTATACTACAAGTTTTATTTTAATGTACTCTCAGTAAACTACTAGTTTAGTAGTTTCATACTACAAGTTTTCTTTAAGTGAACTTAACATCATACTTATAGTTTACCATTTATATATTATTTTTACTCTTTTAGTGTACTCTCAGTAAACTACTAGTTTAGTAGTTTTATTCTACAAGTTTTCTTTAAGTGAACTTAACATTATACTTATAGTTTACTATTTATATACAATTTTTGCAGTTGCAGTAGGCCTATACTACTATGTTCAAATGTTATTTTTTTATACTTGAAAAATACCTTTAACGCTACTTTAATTTTAAAAACATTTTATCATGCATCCTTTTTTATCAACACTTGAATGTCAGTAAGTTTCATAAAGGCAACATTTTAAACAAAATAGTTGAGAAAATAAATTTTTTGTCAAAGACTACGCCTTGATCAGATCCAGAACGATGATCAAAACACAGGTGGAGTAGATCGAGTCCAACACCCCCAAAGCTTCACAGTCGTTTTCTGTTCATGGGTTAGGCCTACACTTCATTTCATTTGGAAACATTAAGTTTTGATTAATGTTTGATATTACATTATTTTACATTTGAGTGAGCAATCGTCTATCACTTGTTTCAGCTTCTTCTTCTCCTGTGTTTTGATCCAGAGATTCTGTACTAGAAGATGTGTCATAGCGCCCCCTTCCGTATACCAGTGAAAACATGGATAGCTGGAAAATTCAGTCAATGGTGGGGAAAAGTTAAAGTAAATATGTACACTACCAGTGGACTAGCCTACACAAAAATTCAGATACGCAGAATTAGAAACATATCTGTTTTATATCAATATTTTAATCAATATTTTCAAACAAAGTTTCATAAGACTGTATATGAAAAACGATGTAAAAAAAAGTATATTTAATAGGCTACTCAATCAAAAGAGTTAACACAACTACAAGCCAAGTATACTTTTAACAATTAAAATTTTAAGTATATCGCGATCAAAAGATTGAGTACAAGTATAGGCCAAATATACTTGGACTTTTCTCTCAGTATAAGTCAAGTACACTTAAGTGTAATTAAGTATATTTTTGAGAAGTATATAAAATGTAGACTGAAAGTATGCTTTCTTCTTTTTAGTTGAAAATAAGTATACTAATAGAACACTTGAATAAACTTATTTTCCATGCTTATTTTATTTACTCTATTGTCACGGTGTGGGTTTGTGTCTGGTTCCTTGTTCTTGTCTGTCATGTAATTCCCTGCTTGTCATGTGATCCTGCCATGTGTTTTGTCCCATGTTCAGCTGTTCCCCGTTATGTTGATTAGTCTTCCCAGGTGTTTCAGTTTAACCACGCCCCCTTGTTATCTTGTTAGCTTGTGTTCCCTTGTATTTAAGCCCTGTGTTTTAGTTCAGTCCTTGTGAGTTCTTCATGTTGTAATGGTTGCTGTTGTCTCTTTGTTCCCGTCCTGAGTTCCCGATTCCTGTTCTGTTGTGTACCCTGGATTAATTGTTTGTTTATTAAAGTGCTTGCAATTGGATTCACTCTCCGCTTCATTCCTGCCAGTGCCGTTACATCTATAAGCTATTCCACCCGAAAGTTTGTTACTATATAAAGCTGAACATGTTAGTTTATAAGACGGTGTGTAATATTATGTTTTTTAAAAAAGTATTTAATAAGCTACTCAATCAAAATAGTAAACACAAGTACAAGCCAAGAATACTTAGAATACTTAATTATACTTTTAAGTATATCTCGATCAACAAGTATAGGCCAAATATACTAAGACTTTTCTGTCAGTATAGGTCAAGTACACTTAAGTGAAATTTGAAGTATATTTCTGAGAAGTATATAAAAAGTAGACTGAAAGTATACTTTCTTATTTTTAGTTTAAAAGAAGTATACTAATAGAACACTTGAATAAACTTCTTTTTCGTAAGGGTCCACCGTCTTGTCGTCATCCCACAGTCCATCCTGGTCCATCACTTTCCCAGGTAAATGGCACACATGTAGGCCTACATGGCTATTCTCGTGATGTAAAATAAAACGGGACTCATCTGACCAAGCGGCCTTCTTCCACTACTCCAAGGTCCAGTCCCGACACATGCCCATTGTAGGAGCTTTCGACAGTGGACAGGGGTCAACATAGATACTCTGATTGTAGCTTTGCAGCCCCGTACGCAGTGTTGTGACACATTCCTCCCATAATCTTCATTAAAATTTTGTGCACTTGTGTCACAGTAGACCTTCTGTTGGCTCGGACCGGACGGGATAGCCTTCGTTGCCCTGATGCATTAATGAGCCTTGGGAGCCCAACACCCTGTTGCTGGTTTGTCCCTCCTCGGACCACTATTGGTAAATTCTCAGCACTGCTGACCGGTAGCAACACAAAAGCCTTGTCGTTTCAGAGATAATCTGACCCAGTCACCTTGCCATAACAATTTGTCACTTGTCAAAGTTCCTTAGATCTTTATTTCTGCCTATTTCTCCTGCATCCAACACATTGATTACAAGAACTGATTGTTTGCTTTCCATCTAATCTACCCAGATCTCAATATGAGGCCTTGTTGGAGATGATAAACGACATTCACTGCACCCGTGACTGGTAAGTATGTTGTTTAAAAGAATAAATATGTAATTTTTTGTGGTGCGTCCAGTGAAAATATTGGCAGGGCAAGTAACATTTTTCTAATAATAAAACAAACAAATAAATAAATAAATAGAAATCCTTTCTAGTACATGACTAATTTAAACTTTTATCCAGTCTATTTATTTTTTATACTTGTCCAATTAAAAAAATCTGGCTTTTTTGTTATTGTTAGTGTTTTAATTACTGTGTATTTCTCTGATGTTGTAGGTGATTAGATTGAAGCGCAAAGAAGTTAAAAGTTTGTCTCCCGAATGATAAAAGTTTAGCTCTGTGGGGTATTATGGGTAAACAAGTTGGCTGTGATAATAATGTGACAGGATACAGCTAATAAGCTTCATGTGTAAAGCAGGTGAGAGGTGGTATTAACACCTTTGATTGGTCTCGACTCCTTTGAGAGTCACTCAAATGAAATGGAGGACTGATAATAAGTCTCATGGGTCCAAGACACAAAGCATCATTAATGAGGTGTGTGTGACTGGCAGCTGTGGATTTGAAGGCCAGATAGACCTTTACTATTTACCTTTTACAAATATCTCAGATTAAAAATATGGTTTTAAATATATAATAAAAGTGTTAAGCAGAGCATTATAACCTCTTCTAAAGGATAAGAGATAGGCAGGCCATTGTAGAAGTTTACTTACTGTAGGCCTTATATAATTTGTATACTTAAGCAATTTAAAGACAGATTAAAAGGACCTAAGTCTTATACTGTAAAGGCCATCAGACTGCTCCGATACATAGGTTTTGTTGGATCAGTGTTATACCCAAGGGCGTAACTTTGGGTCGACCATTGGGGGGGTTAAACTCACGGCATATTTATTAATTTATTTATTTTTTGAATAATTTTCTTGGGTAACATGCTTATTTGCCGTTCCTGTATTAGAAATACATTGTGATACTTTTACTGATTTAGGCTACTTAACGTAAATGCAGCTGTTCACTTGACTATTTATGCCATAATGACACACAGTAGTTAAATGAAGTGTTTAAGCACTAGCCAGCAGTGGCAGCTTCCATTTAATTGATTTTTTTGTGTGTGTTCAATATCTTATAAAAAAAAAAATAAAAAAAAGAACTTAAAGATTAATCAACTGCATCACTGTATTGGCACCTACATGCAGCAAATGTATTATGCACAATTCAATACATTACACAATACAGGGTGGCACACTGACTGGAGTGCAGCTTGCACCTTTATTCTGAACAGATTTCACATATTGGTGGGCATCACCAAAACTCAGTGTTTCTCAAACTTTTTCTGCCATTCCCCACTTCGGAGGTATAAGGGTTCCAAGCCCCACCTGTCCCCAATCACCCCAACAAAATGTTAATAAACTAGGCTTTAAGTTACCTGTTAAAATGTATTTTATTAACATCACATTTTAAAAACTTAACATCAAATAACAGCATTAAAAACTTTCAAATAGAGAAAATGAAAGTGCAATTATATTATCACTTTGCATGAAATAAGACTCAAAAGTAGATTAAAAAAAATTGTGTTTGCATTTAGCCTCTGATAACATCAAATTCAGAAACTGAGAAAATACAAGTGTGGACTAACGTTAGTTGTGCTTTGATTCATTTTGTCACTTTGCAAACTCCATGCAAAAATAACAAAATAAAAAAATAATAAAAAATAAATAAATAAATAATAATCTCAAATTGAGCCGGAGGTGGTAAATTCCTAATAATGTACTTATTTTTTTAGGTATTTTAATAAGATAACGTTACCTAAAATCCAACTAGCGCGATCGTTATAAAGGTGTTTGAACAACAAAACACATCCACTTGCACATATTTGACAATTGAAATATATGATATATCCTGCTATAGCTAACAAATTTGTGAAATTTTTAATAAAGAAGGAAATAAAAGCAGATCATCAGTCATTCAGCGCTATTGTGGCTGCGGTGTGACAAGCAATGAATGACGCGTCTCCATGGGAACCATAAAGTGATACTACGATCAATAACGGTCGCCTTGAAAAACTTGTAAACTTACGTGTGAAAAGGTTAAGCAAGGCTTACATTTAAATGTGTCTTTGTTTTGAGTGTATGGTCAATAAATAAAGGAATTAAAAAGATGGGCACAAAACCTGTGTGTCGCGCCCCACTTGTCATGTCTCTATTCCCCACCAGTGGGCCGCGCCCGCACCCTTTGAGAAACGCTGAGCTAATTTAACAGCTAACTTAGCAATAGGGGTAGCAGCTACCTCCGTTTGGTCAGGATTTTTCCTCTTTTTGGCTTGTGTCGACCAACAATGAAAAATCGTTGTCTGGCTGCCTTTCAGTGTCCTTTTTCATCTTTCCATCCGTTAGCATGCACCGTCAGCTTTCTCCAACCATTCATCCCAGCGACCGCGCAAAATAGTGTGAACAAACTTGGAAGAGAAAGCGGGTTGGGTAATACCAAGTAGTCGGTGCGGGGGGTACATTACAGATTATTTAAAATATGATACTATCTTTCTTGCTGGCAAATGAAATTAATAAAGAAAACGAACAAAAGTATTCATTCGGAATATTTCATATTTATTTTAATCTGAATTATGTGATGATATTGGGGGGGTTATATTAGCTGGATCTGATTTTTGAGGGGGTCATGACCCCCGTAACCCCCGTTCAAATTACGCGCATGGTTATACCCCTGTTGGCGTCCGTTGGTCTGCGCTAGTTTTCACTAATTGAACATGTTGAATCTCCATTTCTCGGGTCATAGAGTGAGAAGTGACGTGCTGTAATCTGGTGACTGTCCATATTGGTCGCCGTCTGATGGAGTTTTTTAAAAGTTGTAAATAAAACAAAGATTTTTAGAGTATGTTTTTACGAGAAAAAAACTGTTTCAGTCTTTATACTTCAAAATTGCATGTTTAATTCAATGCGTTACTTACTGTTTCTTTATTTGAGAAATTTTATAGCAATTTCTGATTGAAAATTGTTTCAAAGTAAATCCTACACCAATTTTTTTCAGTGTAGATTTAAAAGGCAGTGTGGTCACTATTGTTCTCGGCGGTTGCTATGTGGTTGCTAGGGTGTTGTTGGTTGATTTTTTTGTTGTTGTTATAATCTCCAGAGTTCATGATGTTTTTGTAACCATAGGTTAAATTGACAGGTGTAGGAGGGTTACTTTGAATATGAGAGTATATATGGACACAAAGCAGCTCTAAGTCCATTTATGGAGTTAAATTGGAAGGGCATGTACTATATATGTGTATATCTTTCTTTGGATATTGGTCTTTGCCAAACTGTAATTAATGAAATTGTTCTTTTTATACTTTTGTTTATAATTGTCAGCCTTTTACGATTACTAAGAAAATCACTTCAGGATTTGGGACAAATGTGATGACTTCAAATGTGACTGTCACTGAAAATATGTTTCTCTGCTATCCACTCCTGCTGAACTCCTGTGCGAAATTGCATCGTCTTACTGTAGTTAAAGTGGCAATGTATGTTTTCATGGTGCTGATGATCCTCACAACAGTTTTTGGGAATCTGCTGATCATCATCTCCATCTCTCACTTCAAACATCTAAAGTCTCCAACTCATCTGATCGTTCGCTCTCTGGCTGCCAGTGATTGTCTGCTGGGCTCTTTGGTCATGCCGTACAGCATGGTGCGATCTGTTGAAGGCTGCTGGTATCTGGGAGATTTTGTTTGTAAAGTACATTCTAGTTTGGACATGACTTTCTGTATCTCTTCCATACTGCATCTCAGTTTAATATCTGTTGACAGGTACTGGGCCATTTGTGATCCTTTAAGATACAAAATGAGGGTCACAAACAACACTGTAACTGTATTTACTACCTTCACATGGCTGTTTTCATTTCTCTACAGTTTTTCTTTTGTGTTTTCAGGGGTGAACAAAATTGGCTTGGAGTCGTTTATCATGCAGGTTTACTGTGTGGGAAGTTGTGTTCTGTTTTTTAACAAACAGTGGGGTCTTATATGTCCAATTTTCACATTTTTCCTTCCCGGAACGATTATGAGCTCTCTTTATATGAAAATCGCCTCGGTTACGACTGTAACCTCGGTTCCCTGAAGAGGGAACGAGCGTTGCGTCGAAAAGCTGACGCTATGGGAACGCTTTGCGTGATGACGTCTTGAAGCACATGTAAAATCAGTCCAATGGTGTGGCGGAACGTCAGAGGCGGGTGACGTCACGTACCAGGAAGCTATAAAAGCCGGCCCGAAACAGAAAACGAAAGCTTCGTAAAGTCTGAAGTCGCGCTGACAGGCATGAAGGAGATATGGCAAGGCGACGCAACGCTCGTTCCCTCTTCAGGGAACCGAGGTTACAGTCGTAACCGAGGCGTTCCCTTTCAAGGGAACTCCCGTTGCGTCGAAAAGCTGACGCTATGGGAACGTCTATACCAACGCCTCCATAGCTACAAATGTCTGTCCTGTGTGTAATCATGTGAGCAGCACTAAGAAGACAAAACATGAGACCCTAGAGTAGAGTCTAAATCCAGAGAGTAGAACCTGACGAAGGTGTGCGGTGAGGACCAGCCTGCCGCATCACAGACGTCCTGTAACGATACTCCTGATATAAGGGCCTTAGAGGCCGCCATACTCCTAGTAGAGAGCGACCGGACAGCCAAAGGAGAAGGCTGTCCAGCCGCCTCATAAGCCAGTGAGATAGTCTCAACCACCCACTTGCTCATCCTTTGCTTAGACACTGGACCTCCCTTGTTAGGGGAGCAAAAGTCACTTTTACGCCACAGGGCAGCTCTTTGGACATACGCGTCTAACGCCCGAACAGGGCAAAGCAAATTATTCGCCTCCTGGTCCGATTTCGAAAGGGAGGAGGACCTCCAAGTGCCACGAAGGAAACGAGATACCAAGGGGTCTTTCCCCACAGACATTCCACCCAAAGGACTGTGGTAAGCACCTATGGCCGCCACATAGACCTTTAAAGTGGACGGGGTCAGACCTGCAGTGAACCGTTCTTGCAGGAACTCCAGCACTGTACCAATTGGGCAGTGGACTGGGTCCAACCGACGGTCACTACACCAAGAAGTGAATACTCTCCACTTCAGGGCATAAAGTTTCCTCGTGGAGGGAGCTCTGGACTGTAGAATGGTCTCAACAACCTCGGTTGAGAGACCTGACTCTATGAGCTGGGCCCCCTCAGAGGCCAAGCCCACAGGTTCCACAGTTCTGGCCGAGGGTGAAATATCGAGCCCTCTGCCTGGGACAGAAGGTCCCTCCTGACGGGTAACTCCAGAGGATGCCCGTCGAGGAGGGACACAAGATCGGGAAACCACACTCTGCCCGGCCAGCGCGGGGCTATAAAAAGCAGGCAAACCCGGTCCCTGCGAACTCTTTCCAGAACTCCCGGGAGCAGAGCAACTGGGGGAAAGGCGTACAGACGTAGCCTCGGCCACGTCTGTACCATAGCATCCAGTCCCAGAGGAGCTGGATGCGTGAAGGAGAACCAAAGTGGACAGTGAGACGTCTCTCGAGACGCAAACAGATCCACTTATAATTTCCATATCAGCTCCACCACCTCGGGGGTGGAGCCACCATTCCCCGGGCCTCGGCCCCTGTCTCGACAGAGTGTCTGCTCCTATATTCTGGACCCCGGGGATGTAGGCTGCCTTGAGTGACAGCAACTTCCCCTGGGACCACAAGAGGATATGGCATGCCAGCGCAAACCCCCTTGATATAGGCGACTACCGACGTGTTGTCCGTATGTACTACACATGGTGTCCCCTGAGACCTGTGATAAAGCTCCTCAGAGCCCGGAAGACAGCTAACATCTCTAGGCTATAGAATGCCAGGAACGATGATGGTCTTCCCACAGACCTTGAGATGAGCGACCCTCAGGATCGCTCCCCAACCCGTGAGGGAAGCATCCGTCGTTAGCAGTTTGCGACGACAAGGAGCTCCCAGCACTGGGCCCTGGGACAGGAACCAAGGTTTCTTCCACATAACCAAGGCACGTAGGCATCACCGCGTGACCTTGATTGTGCGAAATGGGTTGCCCCTCGGGGAAAAACCCTCTGGTCCTGAGCCACCACTGCAGGGGCCTCATGTGCAGCAGTCCAAAAGGTATCCCGTTGGAAGCTGCTGCCATGAGACCCAACAGTCTCTGGAACTGTTTGACAGTGAGTAGCTGGCCTAGCTTTACACTTCTCACAGCTGCCAGGATGGAATCGAAGCGTGGCGATGACAGGCGCGCCTGCATCGACACTGAATCCCAAACCACGCCTAAAAAAGTGGTCCTCTAAAATGGAGAAAGCACACTCTTCTTGGCGTTCAGCCGTAACCCCAACTCTTTCATATGGGCGAGAACAACATCTCGATGTTGAACCGCCATCTAATGCGACTGAGCTAAAATCAACCAATCGTCGATGTAGTTCGTGATGCGAATACCCCGGAGGCGCAGAGGCGCCAGAGCTGCATCCACGCATTTGGTGAAAGTGCGGGGTGATAAAGCTAGGCCGAATGGAAGAACTCGATATTGGTATGCTTTGCCCCCGAAAGCAAACCTCAGGAACTTCCAATGACACGGACGGATGGAAATATGCGTCCTTGAGGTCTATCGTGACAAACCAGTCCTCGGACCTGATCTGTGGCACGATTTGTCTCAAGGTTAACATTTTGAACTTGAGCTGCATGTACTCGTACAGAACTCGAAGATCTAAAATGGGACGCAATCCCCCGTCCTTTTTTGGAACTATGAAGTACCGGTTGTAAAACCCGGTTTCCCTGTTGGAGGGGGGTACATATTCTATGGCCCCTTTCTCTAACAGAGTGTTTACTTCCTGTTCCATAACCAGAACCTGCTCGGGGCCCACCACTGTGGGCAGGACCCCCATAAACCGCGGTGGGCGTTAATAGAATTGTATCTAATACCCTTTTTCCACGGTCTGCAGGACCCAACGAGAAACATTTGACAGTAGCTTCCACGCTGTCAAAGATTCTACTAGAGGTACCAGTCTCTCGAGACTGGTTTCTGGATTTTGTTGCTGTTGAGTAGTCGGTTCGTCGCCCTGTAACGGCGCACCGGCAGGGAACGACCAAACAGACTGCTCCAGCACCCTCCTCAGAGGGGGCGGGCATCCCGAGGCCACTACGTTTCCGGGTGGACCTTGAGATATGTGCTCGCCGGAGACCGCTGCGCCCTGTAACACCGGAGGCGGTAGGGTTGGCAGAACGGTCCCCTGAGGGCACCGAAGAGAGACGGCACCGTATTTTTCTCCTGCTGTTGAGTAGTCGGTTCGTCGCCCTGTAACGGCGCACCGGCAGGGAACGACCAAACAGACTGCTCTAGCACCCTCCTCAGAGGGGGCGGGCATCCCGAGGCCACTACGTTTCCGGGTGGACCTTGAGATATGTGCTCGCCGGAGACCGCTGCGCCCTGTAACACCAGAGGTGGCAGGGTTGGCAGAACGGTCCCCTGAGGGCACCGAAGAGAGACGGGCACCGTGAAAAGAGGTGTTAACCGCTCTGCTTCGGGGGGACTACCCTCATTTGTCCTGAGCCCTCAGACATCAGGACTTTTTCCCAGCAGCCTTCTTGGCGGTAATAACGGTCCGCAGATCCGTTTTACCCCTCGAAGACTGCTGGGTTTGAGAGCGCCCTCCGTGTCCCCGAGATTTTTGTGGGGGAGCACGAGAGGACACACTCTGTTTTTGAGTGGCACGATGTTCAGCGCTCTTTTTAGAGGAGTGAGGCTGCTCCCGCTCAGCAGCCTCAATGAAAGAACGGCGGGGGAGAAGTTTTTGTAATGCAGCTGCCTGTTTAGCAGCTTCCTGAGATTTAGCTACCGCACTGTTTACTGCATCACCAAATAAACCAACAGTGGAAACCGGAGCATCTAAGAGAACGTGCTTTTCTTTCTCTTTTATATCGCTCAAATTGAGCCACAGATGCCTCTCAGTGGCCACCAGGGCTGCCATAGACCGCCCGATTGATTTAGCGGTCTCCTTGGTGGCCCTGAGAGACAGATCTGTGGCTCTGCGTAGTTCAGCCACTGTGTCAGGACCAATTCCCCCGCCCTCCTCTAAATCCCCCAATAATTCTGCCTGATAGGCTTGCAAAATAGACATCGTATGCAGACACGCTGCAGCTTGACCAGCGGCTGCATACGATTTATGAACCAGAGATGATGTGAATTTTACTGGCTTAGAGGGAAGTGAAGGAGCTTTCAGGGAAGATGCCGTTGCTGGAGAGAGATAGCTCGCAAGCGTCTCCTCCACCTTCGGCATCTCCCCATAACCATATTCTTTATATTTGTGAATGGAAGAATAGTGGGATGTTTGTGGTGCATACACTCTGTATGAAACCGGTTTTCCCCACGATTTCGACACCTCGGTGTGGAGATCGGGGAAAAACGGAAGGCTTCTTCGCTGAGGCTGTGTACGAGATGGCAGGAAGCGTTCGTCGAGCTTACTTTTCGAACGAACGTCCTGCCTATCCTCTGGCCACTCAATAGATAGTCTGTCAACTGCTCTAGTAATAACATCGAGCAGTTCCTCAAACGCATGAGACTGAGGTGGCGAATCCTCAGACTCAGCTTCAATACTCACAACATCCAACTCCTCAGAGCTGGACAGTTGCAGTATTGGTGCCTCTATCGGGGGGGAAGAAACCGCAATGCGTGCTTCCACACCCTGATGAGAGGCACTGGATCTGTCAGATTGATGCTGAGATAAGGCAGAGCCCGTCTCAACATCCACTGACAGATCCATTTGCGAACCCCAGGTCTGAGATCGCCGCCGAGCCTCAGCCGCGGCGGGACCCGAGCCCTGGGGAACGCGATCGGGATTGAACCGAGCCAAGCGGGATCGGAGCGTGCGCAATGGAAGCGCGTCGCAATGCACACAGTCACCACCCTCGAGTGCTGACTGGGCATGCTCCTCACCCAAACAAACAACACAAAGAGTGTGAGTATCACCTCCCGTTAAATAACGCGGGCAGGGATGGACACACACTCTAACTGCTGCTTGCTCGCCATACTGAATATATATATATAATATAGACAGACAACACCAAATAACAAGGACAGATTCAACACAGAGCGCAACTGAAGACTCAGAAAGCTTTCGTTTTCTGTTTCGGGCCGGCTTTTATAGCTTCCTGGTACGTGACGTCACCCGCCTCTGACGTTCCGCCACACCATTGGACTGATTTTACATGTGCTTCAAGACGTCATCACGCAAAGCGTTCCCATAGCGTCAGCTTTTCGACGCAACGGGAGTTCCCTTGAAAGGGAACTTCCATGTTGCACAAAAACATGCAAAGGTAATGTCAGAAAGAGTGACTGTGGCGGCAGCAGGAGGGTTGAAGAGACAAAGCTCTGCACAGAGAGAGAGAAAAGCAGCAAAAACTCTGGCCATTGTCATGGATGTTTTTTATCTCTGCTGGCTGCCTATTTTTATTGCTACAATCATTGACTCCTGTCTTAATTTTGTGACTCCAGCCAGTATCTTTGATGCTTTGGTTTGGTTTGGATACTTTAACTCCACTTGTAACCCATTGATATATGGTTTTTTCTACTCTTGTTTTCAGAAGGCCTTTATGATTCTCATATCATCCTGTATATATGGCTTCAGTGACTCACGCACCTTGACATTTGAATGAATATGTCAGTCATTTTTACATCAGGATATCATGTTATGCTTCACAATAGGGATTTTCCTTCACTTATTAACCTACATGGTTTTATAAGTTATTGTAACGTCATTTATTTTATGATATTGTGGACAATAAGAAAATATAAATACGATTTTAGAAACATTGAAAAAAACTGATCAATGAGGTGTTCTATATCTAAGAACCTTTGATTTAAAGTTGTGATCTTATTCTTAATATTCTTTATAACTGGAAGTTAGAAATGCAACAGTCACTCTTAACCTAAACTGTTGCAAGGTTATGCAACTGTTTAAGCTAATTTAGAAATGAAGTAGATAAAGATATAAAACGATGTATGATATACAGATGCATACAGAACATATACAGAAAATATTGATCACATATGCATGTTTTTTAGTTGTTGTTTTTTTACATTAAAACAATCCCTTTAGAAGTACATATGTGTCCCAGTGTCCATTTGATTTACTTTTAATGGATAAAACTTGTAGATAAAAGTAAAAATTGTATTCTTCAATATTTTAGACAAAAAACAAACAAACAAAACATCACTATATTCTATAAGCTCCAAGAAATCTTTCCCTCTTGATCACCAGGGCTGCGTTCCAGTCCAAAATTGTCATGCCCTTCACTCGCTAACTTCCCTCCGTCTCGTTCACTCGGATGTACGTCATTGCTTACGTTGCACAAGTGCCCACTACTGGCGGAAACTGCAATGGGCTGAATTGGAACGTCCTAAGCCCTTGATCACTTGGAATCAGCTATGGAGCTGATTTATTATTTAAATTTTTTTTCCCTTTAAGAATTTGTTTAATGCAGCATCCAAATTTATATAGGTGTGTTTGGGTTGTTTCAAATTAAAAATATATAATTCATATATCATAGAACTGTTTGTTGTGGTGGATTGTACTGCATTGTGGGACATATTAGGTGCCTGAAGTGTACATATGAAGTAGACTCGCTCCCTCGGTCAAAATCGAGGGAACGAGGGTCTGTCCATATATAAACTTCCCTCGTCCACTTCACGAAGTGGAACGCACTTCAAAATGGTGGCAGGGATTCCCCCGAGGGGAAGTGCTTAGGGAAGTTCGCAAGTGCGTGTCTAAAAGTGGACTGGAACGCAGCCCATGTGCCATTGTGCCCTACGGTTAAGGGTATTTTCAAGGCATGACGCTAATGAGGCTTAAAGGGATAGTTCATCCAAAAATATTTTAAAAAATTTATTCACCCTCAAGTTGTTCCAAACCCGTATGAATTTCTTTCTTCTGTTGAACACAAAAGGAGATATTTTAAAGAATTTGGTAACCAGACAGTTGATGGTAGCCATTGACTTCCTTATTAGGAAAAATAATACTATGTAAGTCAATGGGTGCCGTCAACTGTCTGGTTACCAACATTCTTTAAAATATCTCCTTTTGTGTTCAACAGAAGAAAGAAAATCATACAGGTTTGGAACTACATATGGTGAGTAAATGATGACACTATTTTCATTTTTGGGTGAACTATCCCTTTAAAGCAGGCATGGGCAAACCCAGTCCTGAAAGGACTGATGTCGTGCAGAGTTTAGCCCCAACCCTAATCAACTAATAAAAATCAATAATAAATCAATAATAAATCAACTAACCCTAATAACTCCTGAACCAGCTAATCAATGTCTTCAGGATTACTAGAAAGCTTCAAGCAGGAAAGTGGGTCCTCCAGGACAGAGTTTACCCATCCCTGCTTTAAAGTACTATATTTCACCCATAAATTAAAAATCTGTCATCATTTACTGTCCCTCAGGTCATTCCAAACCTGTATGACTATCTTTCTTATTTGGAACTCAAAAGAAGATATTTTGAAAAATGTATGTTTTTATTTTTTGTTCATACATTGAAAGTCAACAACCCAATGTTGTTTTGACCCCAGCGTTGCATGGTCTGACGAGTCTCGGTTTCTTAGTGCAGCGTGCAGATGAAGGTCTGAATTTTATGCAGTGTTATTTTAGTGTCAATAGGCGCGTTTTCATTACAGATTTGCACAAAACTTTTTGCAATTTTTTTCTAAATGTCAAAAAAAATAAAAAAATATTGCGAAATGTTTTGAGGGATTTTGACCGAGGGAGCGTTTCCATTAACTGATGTTATGCGACTAAAACATATTTTTTTCCTCTCGCGATAAGTCATTTAAAAAATCATGGTGACGGATGTTGGTAGGTTTACGTACCGTATATCCCAGCCACTGCACTGGCCATTATTATTAATCGAAGGAGACGTATGTGTGTTATCCAAGCATTAATGGTAAGGAAAGACCCTTATACTTGGAGCGGCTGGTGTTTCTGGGTGTTTCTCCTTCATTTCTGCTTCGAGGTCTTGATTGTGGCATTTCTTTGAGGTTTAGAATCCAGTATTCCTGTAATTCTTTTGTCTTTTATGAATTTAATAAAGAACTCTGTCTCGTATTCTGTCCAAACACACCGCGTCATCTACGTCAGGTGACCTGTACATTTTCTGTTTTCATTCTAGTTGGTTTAGTAATTTTATTGTTTTTGTCATTCTAATCAGTTTTTGTTTGTCAATATCATTAGTTTTATGTGAACACCACGAATCCATTCTGCCATGGTCCAACGGTTCAGGCTGATGGTAGTTTAATGTGTCTCCAACCCATCCATTGATCTTCAAATCAGTTGAAGTATTATTTTTTCTCTATTTAATCTCCTGGGCTCATGTTGTTTTTGTAACTATGGACTGGTGTACAGGGGTTTCCTCAAATTTGTGCGTATATATGAACAAGACTGAGCAGCTCTGAGCCCATTTAGGGAGTTAAACTAGATGGGGATGTACTATATTTATGTTAACCTTTCTCTGGATATTGGCCTTTACCAACCTATCATTTACACAATTATTTTGCTTATTCTTTGCCTTATTACAATTAAAGAAATCATCTCAGCCTCTGGAGTAGACGTGATGATCTCAAATGTGACTTACTCTGAGAATGTGCTTCTCTGCTATCCACTCCGGCTGGACTCCTGTCCTAAAGTGCAACGTCTTACTGTAGTTAAAGTGGCAATGTATGTTTTCATGGTGCTGATGATCCTCACAACAATTTTGGGGAATCTGCTGATCATCATCTCCATCTCTCACTTCAAACATCTAAAGTCTCCAACTCATCTGATCATTCGCTCTCTGGCAGCTTGTGATTGTCTGCTGGGCTCTTTGGTCATGCCGTACAGCATGGTGCGATCTGTTGAAGGCTGCTGGTATCTGGGAGATTTTGTGTGTAAAGTGCATTCTAGTTTAGACATGACCTTCTGTATCTCTTCCATACTGCATCTCAGTTTAATATCTGTTGACAGGTACTGGGCCATTTGTGATCCTTTAAGATACAAAATGAGGGTCACAAACAACACTGTGACTGTATTTACTACATTTACATGGCTTTTTTCATTTCTCTACAGCTTTTCTATTGTGTTTACAGGGATAAATGCAGTTGGACTAGAGATGCTAATATTGCAGATTTCCTGTGTGGGAAGTTGTCTGTTGTTTTTTAACAAACAGTGGGGTCTTATATGCCCAATTATTACGTTCTTCCTCCCTGGGACGATCATGAGCTCTCTTTATATGAAAATCTTCCATGTTGCACAAAAACATGCAAAAGTTATGTCAGAAAGAGTGACTGTGGCGGCAGCAGGAGGGTTGAAGAGCCAAAGCTCTGCGCACAGAGAGAGAAAAGCAGCGAAAACTCTGGCCATTGTCATGGGTGTTTTTTATTTTTGCTGGCTTCCATATTTTACAGTTACTGCTCTCGACCCTTATTTCAATTATTTAACCCCAGCTGATGTTTTTGATGCTTTGGTTTGGTTTGCATATTTTAACTCCACTTGTAACCCCTTGATTTATGGATTTTTCTACCCTTGTTTTCAGAATGCGTTTAAGATTCTTATATGCACTTACTGTATGTCTGTGGCACCAAGGATTCAAACACCTTGACTTTTAAATGAATACGACAATCACACTTATTTCAGGCATCATAATAAAGAACAGTGATCTGTGATCTGAATCAAAATGCTAAATGCTAAAAACAATGTTGAAAATATTGAAATATTTTCATAGAAATTCTAGAAATTTGTTTGTACTATGTTCAGAAAAATACGTTCCGTTATAATACAACATACAGTCTGCATTTTTGTAAACTTAACAGTTTAAATTGAACACTAAACTCACATTTTAATGGATTTACATTAAATGGTCTCCCTTTGGAAAAACATTCTCATTTTGGCATATCCTCGTATCCTCATACTGAACAACTAAAGCTGGCCACACTTACATGATCGGTTCAAAAACTAAAAAGAGAAAAATACATTATTGGTAGGAAACCAGTAACAATTTGAAAGTTAAAATATACATCTAAGAAGGATATCTCGTACCTGTTGAGAATGTGCCGCCTGTGTAGTTGCATGGTTGAGTTCCAGAAAATCAGTATCAAAGTGGCTTTGAATGGATTTTTTTTTTTTTTTTTTTTACAGTTACAGATTAATAAATAAAAAAAAGGTGGGTTTAAAGAATTCTAAACTCAACACAAAGAAACAATTATCATAAAAAGCTTCTTTAGAACGATATGGTTCTAAAAAAACTAACTATTTGTAAAGAACCTTCTTTTTTAGAGTGCACAGTATATGATTGCAGGAAAAAATCTATTTTATTGAACATTGATGGAGCATTTTGTGCACTCTAAAAAATGCTGGATTTTATTGGGTTAGTTTCATTATTTTTACCCAGGTGCTATAGGTAGTTTTTGTGTAACTCAGTTGCTGGGTAAATTTTACTGAGAATACAAATGATGATGAGTTCTATTATTAAAGACTGTTCCCATTCTGAACTCCAGCCCCGTCTCTTTTGTAATTTTGTGGCCTCTAGGTGGAGAACAAAACAATACAGCAATACTTTTGTACCTGTAGCGATTACATTATTAAATAAAAATAGTATGAGATGACAAACTTTGCCATGCATGGCACTTTATGCTTTTGAGGTTTGGGTAAGTGTGTGTATGTAGAGGAACATTGTCATGACCTTTTTCTTTTCTTAGAAGTTTTTTATACTTTTAACTTTTTGATATTATATTATAATGGTATATGGTTTAATGCATGTTCTGATGTCTTATGAATTTGTGTAAATTATGGATTGCTGATACTCCTGTCTGCACAACAAATTTACCCTCGGGAACTAAGAAAGACACCTTAAACCAGTGGTCAGCAAAACTGCCCAAACTGGCCAGCCAGCAATAATACATGGCCCGTGCCCTCAGCCAGATTATTTTGATAGCGGCTGGTTCTGAAATAGATTTGTCATGACAGCAACAGTTACTCACAATCACTTCATCTTTAGTGATTTTGCCTTCAAAATAAAAGTACGAGAATGTTTTTGCAGCAATGTTTTATTTTGAAATGAATTGAGAGCTTTTAATTTGAAAAGTTCTGAAAGACATTCAAAAGAGTCTGTGGTTCGCTTCGTTGCAGAAAAGACACACCGGCTTTGCATTCACAAAACTAGGTAGGATGAATGCATAGTTCTCTTTCCCTTCTTCTTTGTATGCCCTATTTTCGCTGTCAACTTTCCTCTTTAGACTCTTTGATAGTGCCATTTTCTCTCACCAGCTAGCTTAAATGTTAACATCACTCTGCACACGACATAATAGCGTACCTCCAGCACGCAAACAATTAAAAAAGATTCAGTTTAGTATGTGGGGATGCCAAGGAATAATTCTAAGCATAAAAGTAGCCTACCTCAAATAATTGCAATAAGGTAGGCTCCATTGTGTAACAAGCAAATTAAATTGATACACATTTATTATTCACAATTTTGTTTTATTATTATTTTTTATCCATTCCGCATCTCCCACATATGTATGTTTTAGCAAGGCGGTCTGTGTTGGTGAATGAAGATACATGCCAGGTTACGTGTCACTACTGCTTATTAATTTCTCCAGTATAAAACCCGGACACCGACACAAAAAAGTGGCTTTTGTCAATGACTGTCTTACTACAGGATTTAACACAGAGTAACAGCTCACTACCAGTTACAAAAGACACTGTAACAGTCTGTCACAGGCAATTCTAGTTGCCTTTTTCATCAATGAATTTCTTAACTTATCTATTGACTCTGTTCTGGCCCGCCATCTAGTGGCAATTTTTTTTTTTTGGCCCAATGACAAACGTACTCGGTTACTAACGTAACCTCGGTTCTCTCTAGAAGAGGGAACGAGTACTGCGTAAGATATCTTACGCTAGGGGAAAATCCTTTTCCGCGAGATATTGAAGCCAAAAATTATCCTTAATTTTGTAATAATGCAAAACGCGTTGCAGCAGCAATGCAGACATAGGCGAGACAGCTCGCGCGCCTATTGGCTGCTCTGCGGCAACTGCAGCAGCCTATCGAGCGAGGCCTGGCGTGACGTCAGACCCAATCAGGGCACTTCGCGCCCGCTGCGTCACGTCCCGCCGAAATGGGCGTGGTCTAGGCCTATAAATATCGCTCGCAGGCAGCTATTATCTGGTTTTTCATCATCGAAGCAACCAGAGCGTGTGCATGCACGGCAAGATACGCAGTATTCGTTCCCTCTTCTAGAGAGAACCGAGGTTACGTTAGTAACCGAGTACGTTCTCTTACGAGAGGTCTTTCGTACTGCGTAAGATATCTTACGCTAGGGGACCCAATGTAAAACGCCGTGCATGCTGAGATCTGACACCAAAGACCCAAGGGCGAAAGCCCGGGGTACATATAGTGCACAATCACTCAGTGAACTCACAGAGAGTCCGGGAAGAAGGAGGGGTGCAGCCTCACTTTTCCACATAAAGTAGCGTCGATGGGACGCGAATTTCATCATACAGACAGGGCGGGGTACGGCCTGAACTGATGGGGAAAAATGTGGGTCTTACACAGTTTGCCCAGCTTTAAACTGTCGAACATTGAGCTGTGCTCAGCAAACGCAGCATTCTGAGCTGAACGCATCAGGTCAGATAATACTGGTAGTTTAGACCGACAGCAGCCTGGCCTGCAGGGCGGGAACCTCTAGGTTATAAAACCTTATAAATGTAGACGGGGAGGCCCAGCCTGCCGCCATACAAATATCTTGCAAGGCAATCCCACTTGACCAGGCCCACGAAGAGGCCATGCCTCTCGTGGAATGCGCTCTGACACCCAAAGGGCACTGCATGCCCTTGGAGGCGTATGCCAGCGCTATAGCATCAACTATCCATCTGGATAGGCTCTGTTTCGACGCGGCTAGTCCCTTAGAACGTCCGCTAAACGAAACAAAGAGCTGTTCCGTCTGTCTGAAAACAGACGAGCGAGACACATAAGCTCGTAATGCCCTGACTGGGCAAAGGAGGCTCGCGTCTCTTTCCTCATCAGGGACCGGTAGGGCTGACAGAGAGATAATCTGCGCCCTAAACGGTGTGTTGAGGGATTTTGGAACATAACCGTGCTTAGGTTTGAGTATAACTTTTGAGTCATTGGGCCCAAACTCCATGCACGCCGCGCTCACAGAGAGCGCGTGCAGATCCCCTATGCGCTTCACTGAAGCGAGAGCCAGCAAAAACACCGTTTTGAAAGACAGGTGTTTCAAATCGATTGACTGTAAAGGCTCAAATGGCGCACCTTTCATGGCTTCCAGAACCGTAGAAAGGTCCCATACGGGGACTGAGGGAGGTCTGGGAGGATTCAGTCTCTTAGCTCCTCTAAGGAAGCGGATGACTAAATCGTTCCTTCCTATTGACTGACCAAGCGTTGTTTCTGAGAACGCTGCTATAGCCGCCACATAAACTTTGAGCGTGGAGGGGGCCCTGCCCCCATCCAACAGCTCTTGTAGGAAGGAAAGCACCTCCGTCACATCACAGTTTGTGGGTGACACACCACGGGCTGTGCACCAGCTCGAAAACACTGACCATTTCGAAGAATAGAGTCGTCTTGTAGACGGAGCTCTAGCCTGCGTGATCGTGTTTAATACTCCTTTAGGGAGTCCAACATGTACCCGTTGATGGCCCAGACATGAAGGGACCATAGTTCCGGGTGAGGATGCCAGATCGAGCCGCGGGCCTGTGAGAGGAGATCTCTCCTCACTGGTACTGGCCACGGGTCAGTACTTGCTAACTGCATCACGGCTGGGAACCAAGGTTGGTTTTTCCAGAACGGTGCTACCAGCAGTACTGAGCATCCTTCTTCCCTGATCCGTTCTATCACCTGAGGCAGGAGAGAGACGGGGGGAAAAGCATAGAGCGGGCGGCGGGGCCACACATGGGCCAGCGCGCTCCTGCTCTTGGAGAAAAATTCTTGACAGTGAGCGTTTTCTTGAGACGCAAACAGGTCCACTTCCGCTCTGCCGAATTTCTTCCACAGCAGTTGGACTGTCTGTGGGTGTAGAGACCATTCGCCTGCCGGAACATTGTTCCTGGACAGTCTGTCTGGTCCTATATTCATGATCCCTGGCACGTGCGCTGCTCTGAGCGAGCGCAGGTTGCACTGAGCCCATACCAGGAGGCGTTCTGCCAGCCTGTACAGTTTCTCGGATCTGATGCCGCCCTGGCGATTTATGTAGGACACCACAGACATGTTGTCCGAACGGACCAAGACGTGGTGACCTTTTATTTGGGGACAAAAACGCGTCAGCGCGTTGTCTACTGCCAGCATTTCGAGGCAGTTTATGTGCAGGAGCTTCTCCCGTTCTGACCACTGGCCGAAGAACGGTCTGCCCTCGAGCAGCGCTCCCCATCCCGAGGTGGACGCGTCCATGGACACCACTTTCACCCTCGAGGAAGTCCCCAGGCTTACACCTGATTGGTACCAGTCGTTCGCTTTCCAGGGTTTCAGAGCTGTAACGCATTTCTGATTGACCCTGAGGCGAAGCAAACCGGGTGCCCACGCTTCGCGTGGGACTCGCGCTTTCAGCCAAAACTGCAGCGGGCGCATGCGGAGCAGACCCAGCTGGAGCACTGACGATGCTGAGGCCATGAGACCTAGCATCTTTTGAAATCTCTTGAGCGGGACAGACGCGCCGCAGCGAAAAGAGTTCGCTGTGCGTCGAATGTCTACCGCGCGCTGTTGTGATAGTCGCGCTATCATGGATAGTGAGTCCAGTTCTGTGCCCAGGAAAGATATTTTCTGACTGGGTGACAGGGAGCTCTTCGCCCAATTGACACTCAGACCCAAATCCTCGAGGTGATCGAGTAAAATGGTCGTGTGTTCTATGAGCACTGCGCGAGATTGCGCTAGAATCAGCCAATCGTCCAAATAGTTCAGCACTCGCATGCCTCTCATTCTGAGGGGTGCGAGCGCCGCATCCATGCACTTCGTAAATGTACGGGGTGCTAGGGACAAACCGAACGGCAGGACTGTGTACTGATATGCCTGGCCCTCGAAGGCGAATCTCAAATATCGCCTGTGACGTGACGCTATCTGTATTTGAAAATACGCGTCTTTCAGATCTATTGACACAAACCAATCTCCTTGGCGAATCTGCACAAGGATTTGCCTGGTCGTGAGCATCCTGAACTGTCGCTTCACAAGCACTTTGTTCAGTTGCCTTAGATCTAGTATGGGTCTGAGACCCCCGTCTTTTTTCGGTACCAGAAAGTATCTGCTGTATAGCCCTCCCTCGCTCTGATCTTGAGAGAGAGGTTCTATGGCCCCTTTGCTCAATAGTTTCGTCACTTCGGCTCGAAGTAGATGTGCTACTTCTGTTTTTACCGTGGTCTCGACGCGCGCCACATAGCGGCGAGGGCGTCGGCGAAACTGCAGCGAATAGCCTCTTTCTATAATGTTCAGCACCCACTTCGAAACCCCAGGTAGCTTTGCCCATGCGTCTGCATGGATAGCTAGGGGTCGAATACGAAGCGCGCTCCGCTCGCTCAGCGATGGAGAAGCTTCGGTGTGCTGTAAAACAAGCGTGTCGTTCGTGACATTTGAGGCATGGGGCGCGCTGATGACAGCGGGCAGATTGCCCGCGCTCGACTCCTCTGCGGTGGTTAACCGCGAGGGGGAGGGCTGGGCGGTTCCCGTGGGAACTGTCATGTCTATGTGTGGATGTGGGCGCGGGACAGCGGGCACATTTATCACACCGAAAGCATCGTTCGCTTGCGTGAAGCGAGTGCACGTTGGTTTCGTTTTTACAGAAACCGTGAGACATGCATAACGTGGTGTTAGTGGGCACTGGGTAGTGGGCACGTTCACCATGTTTGAAGCGCAACCGATCTGAGTCGGTTTTATGTGCGCGAGCCCTGTGTGACAGGCTGTGCTTATGTGTAGGGATGGGCACTGGGCAGTGGGCATTCTTACTACACACGAAACACCATCGGCCGTGGCCGGGACACCAGAAAATACACTCTTTTGGGGATTTATCTGGGTAGCCGTGAAAACGGCATTTGTGTGCAGGCAAGCGGGTGACAGAACCGACTTGTTGGCTGCAGAAAACACTGGAACAGTCACATTTTCTGGAACTGGACGAGCGAATAGCTTTGGTGTGAGTCCGGCCGCAGCGGGACTGGAACACCGTCGTTTTCCTAGCTGTGCTAGGACGACTTCGGGGCCTCGGGCTTCACCGTGATCCTAGGTCGCGAGCCGCGTCCTGCGGGGCGGCGACCGGATGAGCGGGAGCGCGGTCTCGCGCTTCTGGCCTGGCGGCGCTGTGAAGTGGAGGCAGTGGACGGTGGCTGTGGCTGTGAGCTCTGAGCAGACGGTTTCGCACGGCCTGCTGCAGAGCTGGAGCGCTTCGGGAGGAAGTGCTTCATAGCCTGAGACGCTTTCTGTACCTCTGCGAATCTCTCCGCGAAATCCTTGACGGAGGATCCAAAGAGGCCTGTGGCGGAAAGCGGGGCGTCGAGGAACGCGGTGCGTTCAGACTCGGCCATTTCCGAGAGCGTCAGCCAGAGATGTCTCTCAGACACGGTGAGAGAAGCCATAGTCCGTCCAATGGCTTGTGCTGCGGACTTAGTAGCACGAAGAGCGAGGTCCGTGGCACTCCTTAAGTCCGGCACGCAGATCGCGTCAGGTCCTTCCTCATCCAGCTTACGGAGGAGATCGGCCTGGAAGATCTGGAGCGTTGCCATGGTGTGCAACGCTGACGCAGCTTGCCCGGCGGCGGAGAAAGCGCGGTGGAGCAAGCTTGACGTCGTGCGGCAAGCTTTAGAGGGTAGGGCCGGCTTAGCGCGCCGTCCAGCGAAGGGCGGGCATAAGTGGGCCGCTATCGCCTCTTCAACCGGCGGCAGCGAGAGGTATCCTTTGTTCTTGGCATCGTCAACGGCGGAGAATGCCAAAGAAACAGCAGGACGCACTCTAGCAGAATAGGGGGCGCTCCAGGACTTGGCGACTTCTTCGTGTAACTCAGGAAGAAAAGGCGCCGGTCTGGACACAGGCGAAGCGCGCTCCCCAGGCAGGAAAAATCCATCCAGCCGGTTGTGAGCGGGCTGCTCAGGCGAAGACCACTCGAGGCCGAGGCTCGCCGCGGCCTGTGCGAGTACTCGCATGAGTTCCGTCTCAATGGAAGCTCTCTTGCCTGACGAAGTGCGGGCAGGGGGTGCGGGGTCCTCAGAGCCCGCCCAATCCTCACTGCCTGACGCCAGGATAGAGCAGGAATCATCCTCTCCCAGCAGGGCTTCCTCATCCGCGATATCAACGGAAGCGGCGGCAGACGGCGGCCGCTGTCCGTCAGGAAGCGAAACAGAAGAAGCCGGGGAAGCAAGCGGGCGAACCGGCGAGCTTTGGCGGCTGAGGGAGGGTTCCGGGGCCCGCTGGGCACGGCGCTTTTTACGGCGCGACGCCGCGGCGGGCGGGGGAGCAGTCTCGGTGAAGACGGCTAGGCGAGTCCTCAGAGTCGCCATTGCCATCAGCTCGCAGTGAGGGCATCCGCCGTCAGCGAGCGCGAGAGCTGCATGTTCCTCACCCAGGCAGGAAACGCAGATCACGTGGCGGTCCCCGTCGCTGAGTGTGGCTCTGCACGAGCCGCAGGAAGGCATCTTTAAAAAGACGCTAGCTCTTTTAGAAATGTGTGTCGCGGCGGCGACACACACACACAGAAATACAGTGTAATTAAAAGAGAAGGATATAAGCGCCGGAAAGCGCAGCAGGAAGGCGGCGCGGCCAGCGACTTCAGTGACTCGTCCCGCTGAAGGTGCTCTCTCTCGACGGCGCGGCTTCTAATCCAGCTCCAGCGATGCGTGTGCTTCGCTTGAAGGATGAAAAATCAGATAATAGCTGCCTGCGAGCGATATTTATAGGCCTAGACCACGCCCATTTCGGCGGGACGTGACGCAGCGGGCGCGAAGTGCCCTGATTGGGTCTGACGTCACGCCAGGCCTCGCTCGATAGGCTGCTGCAGTTGCCGCAGAGCAGCCAATAGGCGAGCGAGCTGTCTCGCCTATGTCTGCATTGCTGCTGCAACGCGTTACAAAATTAAGGATAATTTTTGGCTTCAATATCTCGCGGAAAAGGATTTTCCCCTAGCGTAAGATATCTTACGCAGTACGAGAGACCTCTCGTAAGAGAACTTACTTGCCAACCCCTGCTTTAAACTTTGAACCCTCTCACACACCAACCCAGCGCTGGGTCAGTGTCATTGAATGGATTGGAACAGACATATAGCCTTGATACCAGTTGTCTTCTCAAAGATTCACAGACCACACCATCTGCCACATTGTAGAAATTCACCTCTAGCCAGCAATCATAAGACTCATGCTTTTTTTTTAATGCCAGGTTAGGGTTACAAACATTTATTTCATCGTCTCTTGCCCTCTATAGCCTTGGACACCCCATGTTTAAAACTCTAGTTCCGCCATTGATCACTACACACAGTTGAAGTATTAATTTGATCATTTTAATCTCCTGAGTTTATGTTGTTTTTGTAACTATGGGTTACATGGACTGGTGTACAGGGGTTACCTCGAATCTGAGCATAAATGGACACAACTGAGCTGCTCTGAGTACATTTAGGGAGTAAAACTAGATGGGCATGTTCACTTTTCTCTCAATATTGATCTTCACCAAACTATAATTTACAAAATTATTCTGTATTTATGTTGGTTTATAAATGTCTGCTTTTTTATGGTTACAAAGAAAATCATCTCAGCCTCTGGAGTAGACGTGATGACGTCAAATGAAACTGACTCTGAGAATGTGTTTCTCTGCTATCCACTCCGGCTGGACTCCTGTGCGAAATTGCATCGTCTTACTGTAGTTAAAGTGGCAATGTATGTTTTCATGGTGCTGATGATCCTCACAACAGTTTTGGGGAATCTGCTGATCATCATCTCCATCTCTCACTTCAAACATCTAAAGTCTCCAACTCATCTGATCGTTCGCTCTCTGGCAGCTTGTGATTGTCTGCTGGGCTCTTTGGTCATGCCGTACAGCATGGTGCGATCTGTTGAAGGCTGCTGGTATCTGGGAGATTTTGTGTGTAAAGTTCATTTTAGTTTAGACATGACCTTCTGTATCTCTTCCATACTGCATCTCAGTTTAATATCTATTGACAGGTACTGGGCCATTTGTGATCCTTTAAGGTACAAAATGAGGGTCACAAACAACACTGTGACTGTATTTACTACATTTACATGGCTGTTTTCATTTGTGTACAGCTTTTATGTTGTGTTTTCAGGGATAAATGCAGTTGGACTAGAGATGCTTATATTGCAGATTTCCTGTGTGGGAAGTTGTGTTCTGTTTTTTAACAAACAGTGGGGTCTTATATGTCCAATTCTCACATTCTTCCTTCCTGGAACGATCATGAGCTCTCTTTATATGAAAATCTTCCATGTTGCAAGAAAGCATGCAACGGTAATGTCAGAAAGAGTGACTGTGGCGGCAGCAGGAGGGTTGAAGAGCCAAAGCTCTGTTCAAAGAGAAGGAAAAGCAGCGAAAACTCTGGCCATTGTCATGGGTGTTTTTTATCTTTGCTGGCTGCCTTTTTTTACTGTTACTGCTCTCGACCCTTTTTACAATTATTTAACCCCAGCTGATGTTTTTGAGGTTGTAATTTGGTTTGCATATTTTAACTCCACTTGTAACCCCTTGATTTATGGCTTTTTCTACCCTTGTTTTCAGAATGCATTTAAGGTTCTTATATGCACTTATGTTTGTGGCATCAAGGATTCAAACACATTGACTTTTGAATGAATATGACACTCACACTTATTTCAAGCATCACAATAAAGTTTTTTTTTAATGTAATTCTTTTTAGTTCATATATGCTAAAGCCATTTTTAAAATGTTTCTGTTTCTTATGAACTTTCTGCATTTATTGGAAGCAGTGATATGAATATTTTTTAGTAATCTGGTGAAAAAGAGGGGCTGGGACATGACATGACATAAAATATGTTATATGTTAAAATATGTTAAGTTATAATAAAACATCTTATATAGCCTGCTTTTTAATACATAATCGAGACTCAAGAAATAAAACACTCTCTGCTATCACAACTGCATTACTATTTTTCTAGTTTAGTGTAACCTGTGGCAAATGAAAAATAAGTAAAAAAGTTCATCATTGATTTATTCATATTTAAATGTTATTTAGACTGTTATTCAATCTATACAGCCTTTTATAGTCAACTTTCAAGTCTGTCTGTATTAAACAGATTATTGTGTTAGTACTCTTTGACGTCTGTTATAGTACATTTTCCATGCTATTACCATGGGCACCTGCAGGATTTCATGCATAGAGGGGGATTTTGTTTTTTGGCACAAACAAGTCTAAAAGTTTTTTTTTTTTTTAATTCAATATACACTCATGTAGCCTAACTATTATGCACGAATGAGACTCTTCGGACCAAAAGATATGTGAAAGCAACGGTAGAGCAGAGCAAAATTATTGTATGTCTTGACACGTTTTAAATATGTTTAAACTCAAAAACTTAAGAAATAGCTTCAGATGATTCAGCGAGAGAGCAGTCCGAACGAATGGGAATGGATTCAGACTGTTTTGACTAATTGAAAAGAATGAATTGACTCGAAATCGATGAATGATTAAATCACATCACTGGTTCAGTCAACAGAAAAATGTGACACACAATAACTAAATATTTAATATTAAATAAATATTAAATAAGCTAAAATATTTGCATTGAAAACATTTCCCAGGTCAGTTGGAGTGCTCATGGTATATGCAGTGCATCAGCCATACAGCTGCAAGCCAGTGCAAATCCGTGTGACTCCCTCAGTAGAAATCGTGAACTTGCGGATCGTCCATGGCCCCCCTCAGTAGAAATCGTGTTCCGTTGGGGGTCCCCTTCGGTAGAGATGCATGCCTTGTGTGCCCGTCCACTAAGCCACTGCTGCGGGGCAGAGTCTTCGCTAGCAAAAGGTGGTGACAATACGATTTCAACCAAGGGGGACACCCCCACCCCCAACATGACATCCATGAATGTCATTTATAAATGTTACTAATTTCAGGGACTGTTCAGGGAAGGAGGTGCGCCGGGAACCAGCGAACGTTCAACAAGGAGGCGGGCCGGGAGCCAGCAAACTCGAGCTGCTGGAGATGGAGATCCAGGTGGAGCTGACAAGCCAAAGAGCCCACGCGACATCTCTGGCACTGGAGACCGAGGCGGAGCCACAGCGATGAGCATCTGAGGTGGAACATGGGAGCCTTAGGACTGAGATGGAGCCAGTGGGACTGAAGATGAAGGCGGAACCGGGGGAAAGATGAAGACGGAGCCAAAGGTGCAGGCAGGATGACATCTGACCAAGGCAAAGCCGTTGGGACAAAGTAGCCTGGTGGAGCCGTCAGGACGATGGTTTCTGGTGGAGCCGAGAGAGGGAGGAGCCAAGGCAGACAGACCATGGTGGAGTGACGGGCTCGTAGGTAGGAAGCGGAGCCAGGGGGAACCTCCCTAGTGGACAGAGCTGGAGGACTGAAGCTCCGATGCCATTCCTCACAAAAAGGTGTTGGAAATGCAGAGGTGCTGAAGTGAACCAGCAGAGGCGGGCTGAGGAACTGGCTGATCTTGGAAGAGGAGCTAGGAGAAGGAGGCTGGGAAGGATCATAGGGAGCACAGGCCACAAGGGACTTGGCGGAACCAACAGGGATCAGGAGATTCAGGGCTTTCCGGAACCAGCGGGGAAACAGGAGATTCAGGGATGGGCAGAACCAGCGGGGGTAGGAGAAACAGGGAATTTACCTCCTTAAACACCTCCAATAGTTCGTCCATATAATTTACAGAGGCCATATACCATATACAGTACTTCAAAGTGGCGGGTTTGTGGACAGGGCTTCCCTCACAGCCCTCGAACTCCACAAGCACTCCCTCTGTGACGGAGGTGTTGCGCGCTTACGCACCTGGTCAGACTCTCCGTGTGGATCTGGCTCCGGAGCAATGTCACTTTATGTCCTCGTGGGCTCGGGCTCGTCCATCATGCCAGGCCGATCTCCATAGTCTGCTGTGGGCTCTTGCAACTCCACTGTGCAGCTCAAGGGCAATGGATGGCTGGTCTCTGGATGTGGAGTGGGGCTGGTGTGGTCCTCAGCCAGACAAATGGTGAATGGGGAATCACGGTTCACCAGCACCCACTCCAAAAATGTGGCGAAGTCTTCATTTTTATGGTTGTGATGTCAGAACTAGTCATTCTTTCAAAGGTTCATTTTGGAGTGAGGAGGGGTTTTTTTCTAGGTCTGGAAGTTAGAATATGTATATTTTATCACACTCTATTTATTTATTTTTATACGACCAATGCCTTTAAGGTTAGAGGACACATGTTTCAATAAATATTTTTTGTAACTATGGGTTACATTCTCTGCTGTCCACTCCTGCTGGACTCCTGTCCTAAAGTACAATGTCTTGCTGTGGTTAAAGTCGCAATGTATGTTTTCTATGTCCTGATGATCCTTACAACATTTTTTGGGAATTTTTTTATCTCATAATATTCTCGTAAAAGAGAGAAGTGAACCGCGCTGCTTCTCTCGTGAAAAGTGAATCACAGTTTCCCTGTTCCACAGCATGTGATTGGCTGTTCACTTCTGATGTCACACCTAAACTCAGGATCAAAGCCTATGTTGACAGAGAAAGTTGATGATCAGCATCATGGTACCAACAAAGTCTGATTAGATTGGTTTGGTTTTGTCAACTCGAAACTAATCCTGTAACCCTGAGTTTGTTTAACTACCATCATAGTACGGGCCCCAGAGCAGAAACACAACAACTACAACTGAAGCCCGCCACACAGATTCGAGGTAACCCCTGTACACTAGTCCATGTAACCCATAATTACAAAAAAGTTAAATGTTATTTATTGAAACATGTGTCCTCTAACCCTTAAGGCATTGGTCATATAAAAATATAAATGATATAATATACATATTCTAACTTCCAAAAAAAAAAAAAATCCTCCTCACTCCAAAATGACCAGTTCTAAAATCACAACTATAAAAAGGAAGACTCGTGCTGGTCAACTAGCATGCGCATTCTGCACCTGCGTGTAAAGGAGATATTTAAGCCAACATATTCGTCTATATTCATCATTCAAAAAGTGCAAATGAAAACTAACACTATACAAACCATAAACAAAGTAACGCTTGCTTAACGTTTTGAATATCAATCATGCTTATAACGTTCTTTATTCCACTCCGCTCATGTTATTATGAAAATATTTGCGCAGTGGAATGCTCAGGTAAGATGACGTAAGATTAGAACAGCCTTCTGTCTGTGCCATCATTACTTTGCTTGCTTTTATCACTTTTGCTCTTATTCTCGTGTACTGACTTTGCATCTGACTAGAGCCAACGGTGGCGGAACACACCGAAAAAACAAAGCAGGACGATGTTTGTTTATGATTGATGCGAGAGATTTGGGAGATTTCCCATGTTCACAGGAAGGAATCTGGTTGTTTGTGAATAAATATCTTAGTGTATGGTGTGCTTTCACAACACAGCACCCCACACACTAGAGGAACAACACGGTTAAGTTTATGATTTTTGTGGTCTCTCACATTTTGAAAATCTTGTACGAAAATCTGTTACTGTGTCCCAGCTTTGATTTACAGCCACAGCCTTAGATGAAATCAACTGCAAATAAGAGAACACATTAAATCTCTCAAAAAATGTATTTTGTCTTACTATTTGCTTTTATTTTTTTCTGTTGTTTTGTTGTGACTTTAGTTGCTTGTTTTGTGATGTTCAGAGTACTGACCCTGACTTTATTGTTTATGTTACTATGGGTTACATCGACAGATGTAGGAGGGTTAACTCAAACTTCTGAGAGTATATATGAACAAGACTGAGATACTCCATTTATAGAGTTAGGCCAGATGGGGATGTACTATATACATGTAAACCTTTCTTTGGATGTTGCCCTTTACCAAACTACCATTTACAAAATTACTTTGCTTATCCTTTGCTTTATTAAAATTAAAAAAATCATCTCATCAGGAGTAGACGTGATGATCTCAAATGTGACTTACTCTGAGAATGTGCTTCTCTGCTATCCACTCCGGCTGGACTCCTGTCCTAAAGTATATCGTCTTATTGTAGTTAAAGTGGCAATGTATATTTTCATGGTGCTGATGATCCTCACAACAGTTTTTGGGAATCTGGTGATCATCATCTCCATCTCTCACTTCAAACATCTACAGTCTCCAACTCATCTGATCGTTCGCTCTCTGGCTGCTAGTGATTGTCTGCTGGGCTCTTTGGTCATGCCGTACAGCATGGTGCGATCTGTTGAAGGCTGCTGGTATCTGGGAGATTTTGTGTGTAAAATGCATTCTAGTTTAGACTTGACCTTCTGTATCTCTTCCATACTGCATCTCAGTTTAATATCTGTTGACAGGTACTGGGCCATTTGTGATCCTTTAAGATACAAAATGAGGGTCACAAACAACACTGTAACTGTATTTACTACATTTACATGGCTTTTTTCATTTGTCTACAGCTTTTCTATTGTGTTTACAGGGATAAATGCAGTTGGAATAGAAATGCTAATATTGCAGGTTTACTGTGTGGGAAGTTGTGTTCTGTTTTTTAACAAACAGTGGGGTCTTATAGCTCCAATTCTCACATTCTTTCTTCCCGGGGCAATCATGAGCTCTCTATATATGAAAATCTTCCATGTTGCAAGAAAACATGCAAAGGTAATGTCAGAAAGAGTGACTGTGGCGGCAGCAGGAGGGTTGAAGAGTTTCTCTGCTCAAAGAGAGAGAAAAGCAGCAAAAACTCTGGCCATTGTCATGGGTGTTTTTTTGTTCTGCTGGCTGCCTTTTTTTACTGTTACTGCTCTCAGCTCTTTTTTCACACTTTTAACCCCCGCTGATTTTTTTGATGCTTTGGTTTGGTTTGGATATTTTAACTCTACTTGTAATCCTTTGATTTATGGATTTTTCTACCCTTGTTTTCAGAATGCATTTAAGATTCTTATATCGGTGGCATCAAGTATTCAAACACCTTGACTTTTAAATGAATGCTGCTCACACTTTTTTTAGGCATCACAATAAATATTTTTCTGTAATTCCTTTATATCCTATAGTATATTTTGGAAATATATTATGTTTCTTATGAACTTTCTGAATTTACTGGAAGTAATGATCTTAATATTTCTGGTGGAATATATGTATATATGAAGATTTCAGATGCAAAAGCCCCTAAGTGCCATCTGAAATTTTCTTCTAAAATGAGCATTTTTATCAAGCTCATATATTGTATGTTACGACCTTTGATGGAAATTTATTGTCTAGGAATTTTAAAAGGAGTAACATTGAGATGACCAAGGGAAAAAACTTAAGTATGTGGCAAGAGAAACACAAGTACATGTTTAGCGCACTTCACTATACTAGTGTATCTAACACATAAAACTCCTACGTGCAAAGTATGTATGTCACGTGACTTACTAGGCTGTTCCACGTCTCCGTTGTCTGAAAGACAGCAGTCAGTTTAAGTGGAGCTTAAGCGGGCTAAAAGTGTCAAAGACACTCGTTCAACAAGAACACAGATGTCACCAATAACAATCCTTACACAGATCATTCTAACAACTCTCACGGAAGTCTCGTAAGCATTTAAAGTAGTAGCAGAACACAGACAAAACAACACAACAAGTGACACGCCAAGTCAAACAGCTAACTCTTCCAGTTGCCGCTTCCGTTTTAAATGCATCGGAGCAGATAGTGACTGGCGGAGATCCCACGACGTCACAGGCGACCAACGATGATTGACAGGCACATCCACCAATAGAGTTCCGAAAGTAGGCGGTACCTAGAAGTGCTAAAAGTGACAAAGAAAAATAGAACAAAAGAACATACACAAGGAAAACAGTGTACAGTTTGTAACACTCCCCCACTTAAGAATAAACTTTTGGAAAAACACAAAAAGCTTATACTCTTGAAAGAGCATCCGCTAAGACGTTGTCAACGCCCCTCTTGTGTCATATATCTAAACTGTAACTCTGCAGAAAGAGTGACCACCGCGTCAATCTCTGATTATGATTGTACAACTTTGAAAGAAATGTCAAAGGACTGTGATCCGTAAAAACTACCAAAGGTTGCACACTAGATCCTACATAGACCTCAAAATGTTGTAATGCAAAAATTAGAGCAAGCGTCTCCTTTTCAATGACTGAATAGTTTAACTGATTCTTGTTAAACTTCCTAGAGAAATAACTTACTGGATGAGCTATACCCTGCTAATCATCCTGTAATAAAACAGCACCAGCCCCGACATTACTTGCATCCACCTCAAGTTTAAATGGACGTTCTAAATCAGGAGCTGCAAGAACAGGTGAACTACTTAATAGTGTTTTCACACTCTCAAATGCGTATTGGCATTCTGCACTCCACACAAAAGCAGTAGAAGGACTTAAAAGTGAAGTTAAAGGACTAACCACAGACGAAAAATTTCTGCAGAAGCTGCGGTAATATCCAGCCATTCCGAGAAATCTTCGGAGTTCACGTCGAGTCGTGGGAACTGGAAACTTCGATATAGCCTCAACTTTCGCTTCAACTGGTCGAACTTGACCATGCCCCACCTCCTTTCCCAAATACATCACCTTAGCCTGACCGAACTCACACTTGGCCAAGTTAAGGGTCAAGGAAGCACTCGCAAAACGCTCAAATACAGCACGTAATGACTTCATATGTTCATCCCAATCTCTGGAATAAACAACAACATCATCCAAATAAGCACTACAATTAGGAATGCCAGCTAAAACTGTGTTTACCAACCTCTGAAAGGTAGCAGGCGCGTTTCGGAGTCCGAACGCCATGGCCGTATATTGTGCAAACGAATCTGGAGTGATAAAAGCAGCAATGTCAGAAGCTCTGGATGTAAGTGGTACTTGCCAGTAGCCTTTGAGCATATCTAATTTACTCACAAACTTTGCATATCCTACATTATCCACGCAATCCTCCATCCTAGGAAGTGGATAATTATCAGGAACCGTAAGTGAATTTACTTTCCTAAAATCTGTGCAAAACCTAAAAGAACCATCTGGTTTCGGTACCAAAATACATGGAGAACTCCACGAACTAGAGCTAGGCTTGGCAAGACCATTCTTCAGCAAGTAATCAACTTCTTGTCGCATAATTGAACGCTTAACTGAATTCACTCTATATGCATGCTGTCGGATCGAACTATCATCTTTAACATCAATATCGTGCTGAATGACATTAGTTAACTCAGGTACGTCTTTAAACAGACACTCAAATTCAGAAATGAGCCTCACTATATCACATTTCTGATCAATAGACAAATTCGTTAAATGTGAATCAAGATCTTTCAAGATTACAGAATTGCACAACCTCACAGTCGTCTGAGAAATATTCTGAAACATAACTCCATCTTCTTCAGCATCAGTAATAGGCTTTTCTGTCACAACAGCAACAGAAATAACAGCAGTGTCTGGAGTTTTGTCATTCACATCAGTTTGTGATCTCGAATGATAAAGTTTCAGCATGTTTACATGACAAACGCGAATTTTTCGTTTTCGGTCAGGAGTACAAATAACATAATTTGTTTCATTCAATTTCTCTTTCACTACATAAGGACCGAAAAATCGAGTCGACAGTGAAGAACCAGGAATAGGCAAGAAAATCAGAACCAAGTCACCAGGCTTAAAAGATCGCTTAACAGCCTTTTTGTCAAATGTTCGTTTCATGCCTTTTTGCGCATTGGCAAGAGACTCTCTTGCGACTGAGCAAGCTGTATGCAAACGCTTCCGAAACTTCGTTACGTACTCCAGTACATTTGCTTTCAAACTGTCTTTTTCCAGAATTTGGTCTTTTAAAACTTTCAATGGACCACGTACCTGGTGTCCGAAAACCAATTCAGCTGGACTAAAACCAAGCGACTCTTGAACGCTTTCTCTGATAGCGAACATCAGCATGGGAATACCATCATCCCACTCGTTACCGGTCTGCATGCAATATTTTCGCAACATCGACTTCAGCGTTTGGTGAAAACGTTCCAGGGTGCCTTGGCTTTCTGGATGGAACGCAGTGGAAGTACGATGTTTAATTCCCAAAGTCTGCATGACTTGATTAAAAAGATTGGACGTAAAATTTATTGCCTTGGTCGCTTTGCACCACTTTAGGCAAACCAAATGTCGAGAAAAACTTAACTAATGCCTTGACAACAACAGGTGCAGTGATTTTTCTTAAAGGTATTGCTTTAGGAAATCGGGTGGCTAGACACATCACTGTTAGTAGAAACTGATTACCACTTTTTGACTTTTTCAAAGGTCCTACGCAGTCAATAAGGACATGTTCGAATGGTTCGGTTACGGATGTAACCCTCGTTCCCTGAGTGGGAACGGAGACGTTACGTCAATCGTCGTCATCCGACGTAACTCGGAGTGACCACGAAAGGGAACGTCTCGGTTACGGATGTAACCCTCGTTCCCTGAGTGGGAACGGAGACGTTACGTCAATCGTCGTCATCCGACGTAACTCGGAGTGACCACGAAAGGGAACAGGTATTGGGTTTAACGGTGCTGGAGGAACAACCTGATTTGGCTTTCCCGCAATTTGGCATACGTTACAAGATCGACAATAGTGCGTTACATCAGATTTCAGTCCAGGCCAGAAAAAGTGCTTTAAAATCCGGTTGTAAGTTTTCCTTATACCCAAATGACCCGACAGTGGATGATCATGTGCCAAGCACAACACATGTGGGCGATATGGGACAGGAACCACAACCTGATAAAAAACATCCCATTCGTCTTGGTCAGGTGATGAACACCACTTACGCATCAACAGATCATTTTCTAAAATATAGGCACTTTGTTTCGTCTTAGCCAAATCGTGCGGAACTACAGAATTAAAAAGTGTAGTCAAGGTTTCATCTTTTTTCTGTGCAGTGATTAATTCCTCTCGTGTGATTTTTAAAATCAACGAATTCGTGTCATTTAAATAAGAATTTTTCACCCTTTCTGGTTTCTTTTTCTCATGGTCCAAATTTTCCTCTCCGTCTACGACAGAAGAAAAAAAAGAATCATTCAAAGCAAACTCTTTACGCGACTGAGCACGAGTGACAGCGCAGGCAGGAAAAACATGAGGATAAGCTTCACCAACCTCATCAGATGCACCTTCTGACGGTTTGTCCAGAACTTCCAATAATGGCATCACTTTCCCTCCGGCTAAATCATTGCCTAGGATTAAATCTACCCCTTTCATAGGCAGTGAAGTACAAACTGCAACTCGGACAAGTCCAGAACACAAGTCACTTTTCAAATGCAAATTATGCAGGGGCCTTTTTACACATCCCATTTCAATTCCTTGCACTAAAACGCTGGAATGACATGAAGTCTCATCAGAAAATTTCATTGCACTTTCAACAATAAAACTTTGCATAGACCCTGTGTCACGAAGCATTGTGATTTCTTTTTGATCATCATCACTACCAGTCAAAGAAACTAACCCCTTAAGAATAAAAGGACGGAACGTTTCATCCACATCCTCTTTGGAGTGTACAGCCACAGTCTGTTTACAAGTCTTTACAAACCCTACCGGTTTAGCTTGTGAGTTTTGTTTTCGTTTAAGTCGCAGACAGTCCACAACAACGTGTCCTTTCTTGTGGCAATAAAAACAGTCACGTTCCTCACCAACTCTTGGTGCATTATTTTTCAAGCGCACGAATTGTGTGTTAGATAAAGATGGAACAGCAGGTGCATTTTCTACACGTGAATGAACAAAGATATTTTTGTGGGTTAAAATGAATTTGTCAGCTAAAACAGCGGCCTTTGATAAAGAATCTACCTTTTGTTCGTTTAGGTAAACAACCACTTTCTCCGGTAAGCAATTCTTAAATTCTTCCAAGAGAACAAGCTCACGCAACGAATTCAAATCTGCCACATTGTTAGCTACACACCACTTATCAAAAAGCGTGCCCTTCTCTCTAGCAAATTCCACAAAAGTTTGATTAGGAGTTTTCCTGTGCGTCCTAAACTTCTGTCTGTACGCCTCAGGAACTAGTTCATATGCACGAAATATCGCTGATTTGACTGAATCATACTTCAAACTTTCTTCAAGTGACAAAGTGGAGTACACCTCTAAAGCTTTTCCCACAAGTTTACACTGCAGTAACAAAGACCAGAATTCAGGTGGCCAACGCAAAGAAGTCGCAATCCGTTCAAACGCATTAAAATACGAGTCAACTTCTGATTCTCTGAATTGTGGAACAAGAGCAATGTACTTACTCACGTCAAAATTGAGACTGGATGATTTCGACACCGAAGAAACATTTGAAGGAGAAACTGGAACTGGCTGATTAGCCTCCGCAGCCTTCCTTGAAGCGTCCAACTCGAGCTGGCGCAGCCTCACTTGCGTCTCAGCCTCGATTTCAAGTTTGCGTATCTGCAAACGTAGGTCAAGTTCAGCCCGACGGGTGTGCTCTTGGGAATCATAATGTAGACGTGCCAGACGAACTTTCAGCCGCGCATCGTCTCGCGAACCCAGAGAGAGCGGAGAGAACGGTTCAAAGGGTGGCAGTCCAACACCAGCATCTGCAACGGCCTCCACCCCTGCATCTGCATCGGTTCTGCCACTACACACGTTCTTATCTCTCATTTCAAAAGAAGCAAACACCTCATCACCAGGGCTTAGATGATCAGCCGTCTCCTCCATTTCAATATTTGGCATGAGAAGTACATTAAGCTCAAGTAACTGGTCTATTATCTTTTGCTTAATTTCGGCTTTACAATCCTGTTTGTTAATTTTCAATTTAAAATGATCAGCCACCAAAAACAAGTCCTGTGTCCGACAAACGTTAAGCAGCTCCAACGACGGACTCTTAACAAATTCCTCTAAACTGAAAATTTTAAATTAAAGTGTCACGTGCTCAAAAGTGCTACAAAACTACTACATACTATGACAAACTTACCTAAAGTCACACTAGCCTACTACACAGCCAACAATTCTATTTCCACCACCATAGCTATTTCTTTTGTCATTTTGTTTACCTCCCAAGGGTTTAACAATCCATCCGGTAATATCTACCCCGAAAATATACCAAATAATCCTGGACGAGCCCCCATTAAATGTTTCATTGCCATTTAAAGTGAAATAACTGAACATAAACATACAAGCTTGATAAAAATGATCATTCTAGAAGAAAACTTCAGATGGCACTTAGAGGCTTTTGCATCTGAAATCTTCACACACACACACACACACACACACACACACACACACACACACACACACATACACATACACATACACATACACATACACACACACACACACACACACACACACACACACACACATACATACATACATATATATATATATACAGTGGCGTAACTTTGTTTTAAAAAGTGGGTGGGACAGGTGGGGTGGGGTGGGGTGGGGGGGTTGCTAATAAAATGCTAAATCAGATATATGAACAATAACATTACGATGACCTTCAATCGATTTAAATAGTAGGCTACATGGGGTTTAATTTGTCGTTTAATGAGATGTAACATGATATATGTATCCGCTGCTTGACTAACGTGTATCTTAATGGTCCAGTGGTAGAACTTTCGCCAACCGTGTCAGAGGTTCTGGGTTCTAATCTGCTCTCGCATAGTTTTTTTTTTTTTTTTTTCTCATATAATTTTTTTTTTTTCTCATCAAAACCGTTTATGTTCATCAGTGGTTGTATATCAAGCAGGGGCACGTTTGTGTGCATTATGTTTTGTGATTTCACCAGAACGAATAGAGAGTATCCGCAACGGACTGAAGCGCGCGTCCGAGTGAAGACTGTGCGGTCCACCGAAAACACTGTATCCGCGCCACTGATCGCAGCGCCAACGAGCACTTTGATCACTTGATTTAAAAAACACATTTGAGCGCTAGATCGTCTTTTATTTAAAAAACGAACGAAATGAATGCTCTGCCAGTTAACTGGAGATGTTTTATTTATTTGTAGAATTGGTACATTCGTGCCGCGAGATGTTTTAAAAAGTGATGGGGACAATATCGACCCTGGCAAAAAGTGGTGGGGACATGTCCCACCCGCAAATTACGCCTATGTATATATATATATATATATATATATATATATATATATATATATATATATATATATATAAAATATGTGCATAGTTGTACATTTTGTGCATTATAAACTGTATGTCATGAAAACCAAGGAAATGTATATAAAAAAAACAAAAACAAATTTTGACACACAAGAACCATCCCACTTTCCTTACAGATACACTAAGAATATGAGTAATACTAATGAATAAACAGTAAGCCTATAAGGTAAGGCTATTCATTTGCAGTCCTATTTTTTGTTAACACATTAAAGTTGGTATGATCCACCACAGTAATTTAAAAATATACCAAATAACACAAGGTGAAAGTGAAAATGTGGCTTTTTGGGGTTAGGAATATGATAAATACACAATACTAAAATGGACTAATGCTGATGAATAGATCGAACATTATACCTGCATGCAAATCCTTCCCAGCTATCACACAAAATACAGTTATTTGATTTATTGATAGGATTACATTACTTTTATTCAGGGACGTCACTAGGATTGGAAGACCAGGGGGGCTTAGCCCCCAGAGTATTTGTAACTTTGTTTATAGAAAATCTTACAGTGAATTTGAGTAAAAAACAACTATGTATAGGCCTATGTTTAGCTGTATTTGTCTCTTCAACCCCGTTACCATCTTCAACCCTTACCCTAGTCTCAACCCCGTCACACCTACATTTTTATTTAAAAAAAAATTAAGTTTATGAATAAGTAATTTAATGTTTGTTGAACTTAGTCAGAAATGTTCAGAGCAATCATAAGAATACTGATGTTAGTTCAAATTCTGAAGTTAAGCCACATCTTTGATCAAAAATGAAAGGGTTCCTGTCACAAAAAGTGCCCATTTCAGGCTTTAGTATAGCATTTAAGTGTAAAATTATATGTAAATGTTATGGTGCATGGTACAATTTCTGGTAAGCTACGCTTTTTTATTATTTCAATTCAATTCAATTCTTGTGATTTGATTTAATATTCACTCATTTGGATAAATATTAGGTACACAAGATGGGCGTTAATTTTTCTCAAGAAAAAAAAAAACTCACCTAATGCTGTAAACATACAGAGAGCCCTATCAGCTGGTAGTATTATTTAAGGTTAAAAATAACTCAAATTAAATATAATGCGTTTTATATATATATTATTCCATTACCTACTGACAATGTAACTACGATGTTGCATGCTGGTAACTTATTTAGCTTTTTATACATAGTGAAGTGATAGGTTATACAGAACATGCCTCTGCAAGTTATGAATATAATGTTAGAATAATGACACTGACATGCTGACCTGACAAACTCTTATCTGACTGCAGATACTGAATCAGGACAACACATTTTTCTCATGCACTCTTATGGAAGTAAAATAATGTCAAATGTTTTTGAAACAAAAAAGCCTGTTGAATTGCACTACTTGAAGAAAATAGGCATTGCATTAACCATGCTTGCATTTTAATTAGAGGTGGGCATAGATTAATTTTTTTAATCTAGATTAATCTAGATTAATTTTGAAATTAATCTAGATTAATCTAGATTAAAATGGCTCATTTGAATTCTGCCGAAGGCATTCAGAATATGTGTGCTACCCAAATAATGACTATAAAAGTAAGTCTTTGAGAACGGGTTTCTCAAGCCAGGTGGCGCATTAGACCAGGGGCTCATCTCCTGTTTCCAAAATGCATCACAAACTGCTTGAGAAAGCTGTTCTACTCATAGACTGTAAAAGGTTACTACTGTACTGTTACCGTCCGTAGGCAACATTAGGTAGGCCTATGTTATTATCAACTACTATAGGCTATCAATTAGGGATGGGCGATATGGCCTAAAATCTATATTGTGATATACATTGCAGCCTCTTGCGATAACGATATACAGTATATTATAATAAAACCATTTCAGAACAGATTACACAGACCCATGCTAAACTGCTAAATGTTTTGTTTTTTAAAGGGTGTATGTAGTTTTGAGAACATATATTGTGCAAAACTGTAAGTATACAACATCATTTTGCAGATAAATAAAATTTAAGTACACTAGCTGCAGAGACTTAAGCAGGTCTAATGTTTATTATGGCTTGGAGCTTATGAAACCCCAAATTTAAAATTAGAATATTGTCTAACTGATGTCTTTTCAGTTAAAAAGAAACACAACAATGATTCTTAAAATCGAGATTATGTGCTACACCACTAAGATATATTGGAATGGGAATAATACGCGCGCGCTGGTATTCAGTGATATCATGTTTCGTTTTGAATTTGAGGTGGTAGAACGGATTAGTCAGCCCGGTATCACCCCAAAACGTCATATACTGACGCGTCTTGACCATGCGTCAACATACGACGAAAAGGGTACCCCTTTAACGTCAATATGAGACGCAGACAGAAGCGCACCAGCAGCGCCTCCTAGCGGTACCATAACGCATACCTAAACCTACCCATAACCCGAATCGTCACACATGGACGTTAGGGGGTACCCTTTTCGTCGTATGTTGACGCATGGTCAAGACGCGTCAGTATATGACGTTTTGGGGTGAGACTGTGTTAGATTAGTCGTGTGTTAACTTACCGAACTGTTACCCCACACACTCTGTATTGCTGCTGCTCGTCTGACGGCTTAAACCCGAACCAAGTCCAAATAATGGATGTTGCACCGATCTTTTTCACCAGCTTTCACGTTCAGCCGTGTTTACTTAAGATGACGACGAATATGCGTTGCAGCCGGGTGTACCTCGCGGCCGCGGGTAGATTGCGTCATCATAGCTTGTGTAGTATAGAGCCATCTCCCAACCCAACTTGGAGAATAGATTAACGGCGATATTTTTTTTATCGCGCGATAAGAGTCTCGCGTTAACGCAGCACGTTAACGCCGATAACGGCCCACCACTAATTTTAATGCATTGTATTTTTAGGGCTTGCATTTTTATGGGCTGAAATTCAACATGGTTGAATATTTCAGCTGTGAATATTTCAATTAAAACCATTTCAAACACATTTTCATTATTAAAAATTCAATAATCCATATTCACCTTTCATATTTCACTTCCAAAATATTAAAACTGTTTAAAAATACAACCTATAATATTCAACAGGCAATTTTCGGTCCATTTTATTTGGCTATGAAAATTCCCTCACTGTAAAAAAAAATTACATCCCCAAGTCAAAAATTTCAAGTGACCGATAACATCTAAATTTTTCAATTAGTCTGACGTATTATTTCTCTTTGAGCCAATGTTAACAGACTATTGCAACAAGAATTTCACTTGGGCCAATTGAAAAATTTAGATGTTATCGGTCACTTGAAATTTTTGATTTGGGAGGGTTAGAAATTTTTTACAGTGCTTCCACAAATTCAGTGTTTCAAATTCGACAGAAAATACTACGTTGACATCCAGGAACTGCAGGAAAAGCAGTAGATTACAGAGCATACTCTCCATCTGCTGTTAGTCGATCTCACCAGCAGGGGGTGCAAGCGCGTGTTGTTGATGAAGACCAGCAACAGTTAGAGCAAGCCATTGATTCATAAAACTCATTTACAGCAATGCACTGAAGTTAAATTCAGTGTCTTCACTATTACTTTTCCTGTGTAGCCTACATGCATCTTTCTCTACCGTGAACGAGATTATAATGTTATTCCCCGATGCGGATGTACAATGTTACATCCAATGTTACATTTTTGAGGTTGACATATATTTATCTCGGTTGTTTAGTTGCCTTAACTTTATATTGTGGCGATGTGCTGCATGCAGGCTATTAGGGTTTCCCTCAATACTTCAGGATTCCCCTGCTGAACATATACAACGTTTAATGTAGCTTAATGGACTAATTACAGTGATATAAAAGACCAAACTCGCAGGCAAGCAGATGGACTCAGAATAACGCGCAAAGTTTAATGCTGAGCGTTTCCCAGTGATAGACTGGCATAAAGTTGGCTTGACGTTGGACATTCGCACATTTAGGGACCGTCTCTAAAGTGTATACGACTTTGGAATACACGTTTCTAACTTTGATAGCATTTGAATAGAACGACTTACAGTCATAAAACCAACTGTAAAGTGTTCATGAAGTGTCAGGCATAATGCGCACCCTTTGGATTTTTTATATTTATTCAAATAAATTGAAGTTTGCTATTGAAGTTAGAAAAATGAATGCTAATGTTGTATGCAACTTTAGAAACAGTCCATAAATGTGCGAATGTCCAATGTCAAGCCAATTTTACATTTAGTCATTTAGCAGACGCTTTTATCCAAAGCGATTTACAGTTAAACTAACAATAGGAGGACAACAATATGCAAGTGCTATGACTCTTCCCAGTTTAAGCTAATGCAGTACACATAGGCATACTAGAGAGAGAGAGAGAGAGAGAGAGAGAGAGAGAGAGAGAGAGAGAGAGAATTGATCAAGTGTTGATTTTATGCCAGTATATCACGAACAGTGGTGGACAGTAACGAAGTAAATGTAATTCGTTACTGTACTTAAGTAGCTTTTTTGCGTATCTGTACTTTACTGAAGTATTTAAATTTGGGAAGACTTTTACTTTAACTCCACTACATTTCAAAGTCAAATATTTTACTTTTTACTCTACTACATTTTCAAAATCAGTCGTTCCTTTTTATTTATGAGTGGATAAAAACTTAACTGGTCAAACGAGCCACCTATCACAGTAGCCTACAACGTGCACGCTTTGTTTTGAACTTGCCTTGGTGGTATCTACTAAGCGCGAACCAGAGCCGTTAAATATGAGAGTTGCGACCATAGACAGTATATAAGAGGTTGCGACACACACGGCTTGTTCGACTTGTATGACATCAAAGTATAGAGCGAAATCGCGAGAGCGATTGAAAAGCATACAGAGCCGTCTACTCTCTAATCGCTCTTGCAGTATTTTAATGTCATTCACCGATTGGTCTGTGCAGTGTGCCGTTTCAAGTCGAACAAGCCTACTGTGATCTCGCCGCCGCGCGGTCACGTGATTCGTGTAGCTCTCAATAGTTCCAAACAATTTGTGTTGCCAGTAATTTTAAGCGGGGCAGAGAGCAGCAGCTATTATTGCAGCAATTATCGGTAAATACTGACGCATAATGAACATTGCTTATTACCTTGACACTAAAATTACTTGCATATAATAGCATTTTTTTTCTGAGGAGTAGCAGAAACACTGCATTAATACGTTTTGGTGTTTAATTTTGTAGGGAAATTGGCTGCTCCCATAATGTAGTGTGTATATATATATATTCAATGGCATTGTGCAGGTTTATGTGAATGTATCATAACATTAGGATGTTTATAATTATGACCATATACGCTTGTGAAAAATATGTACAGTAAATACTGTAAATGTATTATACCTTATGGGAACAGTCCCCTTCCGTCCAAAATTAAACACACAGAAAATGTATTCAATTCAAATATATATATATATAGACTAATTAATGTCATTTTATTAATAGATTGATGTGCCAAGAGTGACAGAGTCTTCACGTAGACTGAGTTAAGCAAGAGTCTTGTGACAAATTATAATAGGACATTATAGCAATAAAAAAATCATAGTACTTGGATACTTAACGGTACATTTGAAGGCAAATACTTTTGTACTTTTACTCAAGTGAATGTTTAAAGGCAGCACTTCTACTTTTACTTGAGTAATATTTTACCTTGAGTATCTTTACTTTAACTCAAGTACATGGTATGTGTACTTCGTCCACCACTGATCACGAAACGCTCAGCATGAACCTTTGCGCGTTAAGTTCATATTCTGAGTCCATCTGCTTGCCTGTATAGCCTATATAGTAGCCTACAGCCTACATCCCCAATAAGGTGCGAGTTTGGTCTTTCATATCACTGTATTAGTCCATTAAGCTACGTTAAGCGTTTTGTCCAGACGGAAGGGGAATCTTTGAGTAGGCTATGAGGTATTGAGGGAAACCGATTATAATCCCCTTTCATGGTAGAGAAAGCTGATAACATGTAGGCTAACAATGAAGTTATTGAATGAAACATAAACACAGCTTTTGTGTGTTTATCATCTTTTCCACATACATACTGACACAGATAATCATTTTCATTTTATGAATGAATGGCTTGCTCTAACTGTTGCTGGTCTTCGTCAACAACACACGCTTGCACCCCCTGCTGGTGAGATCGACTAACAGCAGAAGGAGAGTATGCTCTGTAATCTACTGCTTTTCCTGCATTTCCTGGATGTCAACGTAGTATTTTCTGTCGAATTTGAACCACTGAATTTGTGGAAGCGAATTTGCAAAGCAAAATAAATTGGACCGAAAATTGCCTGCTGAATATTATAGGTTGTATTTTTAAACAGTTTGAATATTTTGGAAGTGAAAAATGAAAGGTTAATATGGATTATTGAATTTTTAATAATGAAAATGTGTTTGAAATGTTTTTATTTGAAATATTCACAGCTTAAATATTCAACCATGTTGAATTTCAGCTCATAAAAATGCAAGCCCTAAAAATAAAATGCATTAAAATGCAAGCATAGTTAATGCAATGCCTATTTTCTTCAAGTAGTGCAATTCAACAGGCTTTTTTGTTTCAAAAACATTTGACATTATTTTACTTCCATACACTCTTTACTTAAACTGCAGCTGTGTCTGAAATCACCCCCTATAGCCTTAAACATGGCACTATTTTTGGGGACAGCCATTTGTAGTGGTGTCCGAAACCATAGTTGACGTTATCGAGTGCACTCATTCAATCCCACAATGCACCGCAATAACGCTCAATGGCTAGAGAATACCCATAATACACTTTGAGAGTCTTGCGCTGAATGAATTCCCGCATCTGACCAGAAGATGGTGCCCGCAGCTGAATAATCCATCCATCCATTCTCCAAACCCCTGGTCAAATTTGGGTACAACATAATATCTTACAGGTATAAATTCATTTTTAATTGATTATTAAATTGTTAATTGAGGTTTATACATATTTAACGTGTTAGAGTTCAAGACAAATCTTTTCATCTTACTACTGGACCTGCCAGTTTGCTAAGTTTCTAATTATTATTAGACAGCAAGCACAGACTACGCAAAAGCGGCAGCCCTTCAGACGCACTCAATTTGAAAATGATTTTGCTCACTTGTTTTCATTCCCTCCTTCAAGTGAACTATATTAGTGGAGTAACGTAGGGAATAGTGAATGAGGATATAGAGCTGGTAAGTCCCGCCCATCCGTAAAACCCCAAGTGTACCTCTAGGTTGAAAAATCATCAATGCAAGTGAATGTGAGAAAATTATTATTTTCTAATTATTATTATGTTCCATGAATGTGAACATATGTTGTCTGTGAATTTTTTATATAATTTTTCATGTTACGAGTTTGACAGTATATTGTATGATTCTTTGGCTAGCAGTTGTGGAAAAGACATAACGAGAAAGACTACATGTCGCCTATGTGACGTCACCCCATAACACATTTTCCCTCCACTTGTCAAATCACGGTGCTAATGCTGCGATAATCTATGGAGACAGATCGAGATGCCTGTATGTTTTGTACCCAAATGTCACTATTCAAACCAAATGGGCTGTTCTTTCTTCAGATTCCCGTCTGATGTAAAAACTAGGTTGTAGTCCACAAAGTGCTCTCACACAAAGTCTAACCGTATCAAACTTCTACCCGCTGAATTGTAGCATTCTTCACACGAAAAATTATATTAAAAATTCACAGACAACATATGTTCACATTCATGGCAAAATTCAAACGGGACCAGAAAATAATTATTTTCTCACATTCACTTGCATTGACGATTTTTCAACCTAGAGGTCCAGTGGGGTTAGCGGAAGGGGCGGGACTTACCAGCTCTATAGGGGGAGATTTCAGACACAGCCTGCGTCTGACAGAAGAGTCAACAACTTTCACGCACATCTTTCAAAATAAGTCTCGCATCAGAAAAACATTTAGAATTACGTTTTTTGTTGTTGTTTCTTTGACTGCACACTCCACGACCCACTAAAAACGGTCTTGCAACCCAAACACTGGCTTACAGCACCTATCATCAGAGGTGGCCTTTGCCATTTTTATAGGCCCATTCATCTCTATAATTCACTGGATCACGCAGCGCTAATAATGGTGTTGCGGGATCAAGATTGATGGTCCGTGAGTAAACGTTTGCTCTTTCTCGTGTTCGCGCTATTGCGGGCAGAGCTAATAAATGATCAGCGTGACATGGTTCAAACGAGTAGCCGGTTTCATTCTGCTTTTGGAGCATTTGCCGTTTAAAGGGATATTTCACCCTAAAATTAAAATTAAATCATAATTGACTCACCCTGGTGTTGTTCTAATGCCTTATGCCTAGAGCTGGGCGATATAGCCAAAAAATATGTCTGTATTTTTTGTCTGAATGGTATAAAAGACTATGGTATATATTAGTGCTGGGCGGTGTACCGGTTCATACCGAATACCGGTGTTTATTTTTGTTATGATATGAATTTTTAAAATACCGCAATACCGGTGTATGTCGCTTTAATAACGATCAGAACGCGCCGCGGTCCTTTTTCACTGTTGCACTGTGGTGATGCACGTGTTACTAAGCGTGTCTTTGAAGATGGATAGGTTAAACTATAATTGATAGCTGTCAAATTATATTACAGTGTTTCCCATACATTGGTTCACAATATCAACACAGCCTTTTGGAAAATCTATTTGTGGTTGGTATTGACATCGTTGAATAAACGTGAGCACTGCACGTTTCAAAATCAAAACGCGGCACGGGTGTTTTATGTGAATGGATCTGAAGTGAACTGACGGTCTGTAGAAAAGTTTCTTTGTTATTACGATTGAATCTTTCTTTATCTTTCCTGATAAAGCAGCGTTTATGAGCGTTGCTGCTTTGTGTACAGCCGTTACCGGGGAAACCGCTATTTCTGCCGCTCCTAAAGCGCTTCCTGCTGGCACCTCTTTGTAAACAGCCTTGCAAACCTGTATAAATACTAGTGTGGAGTATTTATACAGGTTTTTTTTCTACAATATTCACTCATGACAATAAAATAGGGAGTTCTAAGTCATCTACTGCAGTATTTCCTCTCTCACTCAGTGAAAAATGGGTTTTACACCCAGTCATGCTTAAAAATTTTTTTTTATAAAAAGTCATATACCGTGAAACGTACTCGGTTACCTAATGTAACCTCGGTTCTCTCTAGAAGAGGGAACGAGTATTGCGTAAGTTGCTTACGCTACGGGAAAGTCCTCTTTGAGCTGGAGGACTGAAGCTCTGATGCCATTCCTCACAAAAAGGTGTTGGAAATGCAGAGGGGCTGAAGGGAACCAGCAGAGGCGGGCTGAGGAACTGGCTGATCTTGGAAGAGGAGCTAGGAGAAGGATCGAGGCTGGGAAGGATCATATGGAGCACAGGCCACAAGGGACTGGGCGGAACCAGCGGAGAAACAGGAGATTCAGGGCTTGGCAGAACCAGCGGGGAACCAGCAGGGATCCGGAGATTCAGGGCTGGACGAAACCAGCAGGGATCAGGAGATTCAGGGATGGGCAGAACCAGCGGGGGTAGGAGAAACAGGGAATTTACCTCCTTAAACATCTCCAATAGTTCGTCCATATAATTTACAGAGGCCATATACCATATAATCCAAAGTGGCGGGGTTGTGGGCAGGGCTTCCCTCACAGCCCTCGAACTCCACAAGCACTCCCTCTGTGATGTAGAGGTTGCAGGCTTACGCACCTGGTCAGACTCTCCGTGTGGATCTGGCTCCGGGGCGTTGTCACTTTATGTCCTCGTAGGCTCGGGCTCGTCCATCATGCCAGGCCGATCTCCATAGTCTGCTGTGGGCTCTTGCAACTCCACCGTGCAGCTCGCGGGCAATGGATGGCTGGTCTCTGGATGTGGAGTGGGGCTGGTGTGGTCCTCAGCCAGACAAATGGTGAATGGGGAATCACGGTTCACCAGCACCTACTCCAAAAATGTGGCGAAGTCTTCATTTGTATGGTTGTGATGTCAGAACTAGTCATTCTTTCAAAGGTCATTTTGTAGTGAGGAGTTTTTTTGTTTTTTTTCTAGTTCTGGAAGTTAGAATATGTGTATTATATCACACTCTTTTATTTATTTATCTTTATACGACCAATGCCTTTAAGGTTAGAGGACACATGTTTCAATAAATAACATATTTTTTGTAACTATGGGTTACATTTTCTGCTATCCACTCCTGCTGGACTCCTGTCCTAAAATACAATGTCTTGCTGTGGTTAAAGTGGCAATGTATGTTTTCTAGGTCCTGATGATCCTTACAACATTTTTGGGGAATTTTTTTATCTCATAATATTATCGTAAAAGAGAGAAGTGAACCGTGCTGCTTCTCTCGCGAAAAGTGAATCACAGTTTCCCTGTTCCACAGCATGTTCACTTCTGATGTCACATCTAAACTCCTAAACTCAGGATCAAAGCCGCTATGTTGACAGAGAAAGTTGATGATCAGCGTCATGGTACCAACAAAGTCTGATTGGATTGGTTTGGTTTTGTCAACTCGAAACTAATCCTGTAACCCTGAGTTTTTTAACTACCATCATAGTACGGGCCCCAGAGCAGAAACACAACAACTACAACTGAAGCCCGCCACACAGATTCGAGGTAACCCCTGTACACTAGTCCATGTAACCCATAATTACAAAAAAGTTAAATGTTATTTATTGAAACATGTGTCCTCTAACCCTTAAGGCATATATAAAAATATAAATGATATAATATACAAATTCCAACTTCCAGAACTAAAAATAAATAAATAATCCTCCTCACTCCAAAATGACCAGTTCTAAAATCACAACTATAAAAAGGAAGACTTCGCCACATTTTTGGAGTGGGTGCTGGTCAACTAGCATGCGCATTCTGCGCCTGCGTGTAAAGGAGATAACTGTATTTAAGCAGACATATTCGTCTATATTCATCATTCAAAAAGTGAAAATGAAAACTAACACTATACAAACCATAAACAAAGTAACGCTTGCTTAACGTTTTGAATATCAATCATGCTTATAACGTTCTTTATTCCACTCCGCTCATGTTATTATGAAAATATTTGCGCAGTGGAATGCTCAGGTAAGATGACGTAAGATTAGAACAGCCTTCTGTCTGTACCGTCATTACTTTGCTTGCTTTTATCACTTTTGCTCTTGACTAGAGCCAACGGTGGCGGAACACACCGAAAAAACAAAGCCGGCCGATGTTTGTTTATGATTGATGCGAGAGATTTGGGAGATTTCCCATGTTCACAGGAAGGAATCTGGTTGTTTGTGAATAAATATCTTAGTGTATGGTGTGCTTTCACAACACAGCACCCCACACACTAGAGGAACAACACGGTTAAGTTTATGATTTTTGTGGTCTCTCACATTTTGAAAATCTTGTAAGATTTTTGTTACTGTGGCCCAGCTTTGACTTACAGCCACAGCCTTAGATGAAATCAACTGCAAATAAGAGAACATAAATCTCTCAAAAAATTTATTTTATTCTTACTATTTGCTTTTATTTTTTTCTGTTGTTTTGTTGTGACTTTAGTTGCTTGTTTTGTGATGTTCAGAGTACTGACCCTGACTTTGTTGTTTATGTTACTATGGGTTACATCGACAGATGTAGGAGGGTTAACTCAAACTTCTGAGAGTATATATGAACAAGACTGAGATACTCCATTTATAGTTAGACTAGATGGGGATGTACTATATATATGTAAACCTTTCTTTGGATGTTGCCCTTTACCAAACTACCATTTACAAAATTACTTTGCTTATCCTTTGCCTTATTACAATTAAAAAAATCATCTCATCTGGAGTAGACGTGATGATGTCAAATGTGACTGACTCTGAGAATGTGCTTCTCTGCTATCCACTCCGGCTGGACTCCTGTCCTAAAGTACATCGTCTTATTGTAGTTAAAGTGGCAATGTATATTTTCATGGTGCTGATGATCCTCACAACAGTTTTTGGGAATCTGGTGATCATCATCTCCATCTCTCACTTCAAACATCTACAGTCTCCAACTCATCTGATCGTTCGCTCTCTGGCAGCTTGTGATTGTCTGCTGGGCTCTTTGGTCATGCCGTACAGCATGGTGCGATCTGTTGAAGGCTGCTGGTATCTGGGAGATTTTGTGTGTAAAGTACATTCTAGTTTAGACTTGACCTTCTGTATCTCTTCCATACTGCATCTCAGTTTAATATCTGTTGACAGGTACTGGGCCATTTGTGATCCTTTAAGATACAAAATGAGGGTCACAAACAACACTGTAACTGTATTTACTACATTTACATGGCTGTTTTCATTTGTGTACAGCTTTTCTATTGTGTTTACAGGGATAAATGCAGTTGGACTAGAAATGTTAATATTGCAGGTTTACTGTGTGGGAAGTTGTGTTCTGTTTTTTAACAAACAGTGGGGTCTTATTGCTCCAATTCTCACATTCTTTCTTCCCGGGGCAATCATGAGCTCTCTATATATGAAAATCTTCCATGTTGCAAGAAAACATGCAAAGGTAATGTCAGAAAGAGTGACTGTGGCGGCAGCAGGAGGGTTGAAGAGTTTCTCTGTTCAAAGAGAGAGAAAAGCAGCAAAAACTCTGGCCATTGTCATGGGTGTTTTTTTGTTCTGCTGGCTGCCTTTTTTTACTCTTGCTGCTCTCAGCTCTTTTTTCACACTTTTAACCCCCGCTGATTTTTTTGATGCTTTGGTTTGGTTTGCATATTTTAACTCTACCTGTAATCCTTTGATTTATGGATTTTTCTACCCTTGTTTTCAGAATGCATTTAAGATTCTTATATCGGTGGCATCAAGTATTCAAACACCTTGACTTTTAAATGAATGCTGCTCACACTTTTTTCAGGCATCACAAAGATTTTTCTGTAATTCCTTTATATCCTATAGTTCATTTTGGAAATATATTATGTTTCTTATGAACTTTCTGAATTTACTGGAAGTAATGATCTTAATATTTCTGGTGGAATATATATATATATATATATATATATATATATATATATATATATATATATATATATATATATATATAATAGTTGCATAGTTGTACATTTTGTGCATTATATACAGTATGTCATGAAAACCAAGGAAATTTATTAAAAAAAAATAATAATAAAAAAAATTTTGACACACACAAGAACCATCCCACTTTCCTTAACATACAGATACACTGTAAGAATATTAGTAATACTAATAAATAAACAGTAAGCCTATAAGGTAAGGCTATTCAATTACAGTCCTAGTTTTTGTTAACACATTAAAGTTGGTATGATCCACCACAGTAATTTAAAAATATACCAAATAACACAAGGTGAAAGTGAAAATGTGGCTTTTTGGGGTTAGGAATATGATAAATACACAATACTAAAATGGACTAATGCTGATGAATAGATCGAACATTATACCTGCATGCAAATCCTTCCCAGCTATCACACAAAGTACCAGTTATTTGATTTATTGGTAGGATTACATTACTTTTATTCCATTACCTACTAAATTGACAATGTAACAACGATGTTGCATGCTGGTAACTTATTTAGCTTTTTATACATAGTGAAGTGATAGGTTATACAGAACATGCCTCTGCAAGAATAATGATACTGACATGCTGACCTCTTATCTGACTGCAGATACTGAATCAGGACACATTTTTCTCATGCACTCTTTACTTAAACTGCAGCTGTGTCTGAAATCACCCCCTATAGCCTTAAACATGGCACTATTTGAGGGGACAGCCATTTGTAGTGGTGTCCGAAACCATAGTTGACGTTATCAAGTGCTCTCATTCAATCCCACAATGCACCGCAATAACGCTCAATGGCTAGAGAATACCCATAATACACTTTGAGAGTCTTGCGCTGAATGAATTCCCGCATCTGACCAGAAGATGGTGCCCGCAGCTGAATAATCCATCCATCCATTCTCCAAACCGTCCATTCTCCAAACCCCTGGTCAAATTTGGGTACAACATAATATCTTACAGGTATAAATTAATTTTTAATTGATTATTAAATTGTTAATTGAGGTTTATACATATTTAACGTGTTAGAGTTCAAGACAAATCTTTTAATCTTACTACTGGACCTGCCAGTTTGCTAAGTTTCTAATTATTATTAGACAGCAAGCACAGACTACGCAAAAGCGGCAGCCCTTCAGATGCACTCAATTTGAAAATGAATTTGCTCACTTGTTTTCATTCCCTCCTTCAAGTGAACTATATTAGTGGAGTAACGTAGGGAATAGTGAATGAGGATATAGAGCTGGTAAGTCCCGCCCATCCGTAAAACCCCAAGTGTACCTCTAGGTTGAAAAATCGTCAATGCAAAGTGAATGTGAGAAAATTATTATTTTCTGGTCCCATTTGAATTGTGCCATGAATGTGAACATTTGTTGTCTGTGAATTTTTTATATAATTTTTCATGTTACGAGTTTGACAGTATATTGTATGATTCTTTGGCTAGCAGTTGTGGAAAAGACATAACGAGAAAGACTACATGTCGCCTATGTGACGTCACCCCATAACACATTTTCCCTCCACTTGTCAAATCACGGTGCTAATGCTGCGATAATCTATGGAGACAGATCGAGATGCCTGTGTGTTTTGTACCCAAATGTCACCATTCAAACCAAATGGGCTGTTCTTTCTTCAGATTCCCGTCTGATGTAAAAACTAGGTTGTAGTCCACAAAATGCTCTCACACAAAGTCTAACCGTATCAAACTTCTACCCGCTAAATTGTAGCATTCTTCACACGAAAAATTATATTAAAAATTCACAGACAACATATGTTCACATTCATGGCAAAATTCAAACGGGACCAGAAAATAATTATTTTCTCACATTCACTTGTATTGACGATTTTTCAACCTAGAGGTCCAGTGGGGTTAGCGGAAGGGGCGGGACTTACCAGCTCTATAGGGGGAGATTTCAGACACAGCCTGCGTCTGACAGAAGAGTCAACAACTTTCACGCACATCTTTCAAAATAAGTCTCGCATCAGAAAAACATTTAGAATTACGTTTTTTGTTGTTGTTTCTTTGACTGCACACTCCACGACCCACTAAAAACGGTCTTGCAACCCAAACACTGGCTTACAGCACCTATCATCAGAGGTGGCCTTTGCCATTTTTATAGGCCCATTCATCTCTATAATTCACTGGATCACGCAGCGCTAATAATGGTGTTGCGGGATCAAGATTGATGGTCCGTGAGTAAACGTTTGCTCTTTCTCGTGTTCGCGCTATTGCGGGCAGAGCTAATAAATGATCAGCGTGACATGGTTCAAACGAGTAGCCGGTTTCATTCTGCTTTTGGAGCATTTGCCGTTTAAAGGGATATTTCACCCTAAAATTAAAATTAAATCATAATTGACTCACCCTGGTGTTGTTCTAATGCCTTATGCCTAGAGCTGGGTGATATGGCCAAAAAATATGTCTGTATTTTTTGTCTGAATGGTATAAAAGACTATGATATATATTAGTGCTGGGCGGTGTACCGGTTCATACCGAATACCGGTGTTTATTTTTGTTATGATATGAATTTTTAAAATACCGAAATACCGGTGTATGTCGCTTTAATAACGATCAGAACGCGCCGCGGTCCTTTTTCACTGTTGCACTGTGGTGATGCACGTGTTACTAAGCGTGACTTTGAAGATGGATAGGTTAAACTATAATTGATAGCTGTCAAATTATATTACAGTGTTTCCCATACATTGGTTCACAATATCAACACAGCCTTTTGGAAAATCTATTTGTGGTTGGTATTGACATCGTTGAATAAACGTGAGCACTGCACGTTTCAAAATCAAAACGCGGCACGGGTGTTTTATGTGAATGGATCTGAAGTGAACTGACGGTCTGTAGAAAAGTTTCTTTGTTATTACGATTGAATCTTTCTTTATCTTTCCTGATAAAGCAGCGTTTATGAGCGTTGCTGCTTTGTGTACAGCCGTTACCGGGGAAACCGCTATTTCTGCCGCTCCTAAAGCGCTTCCTGCTGGCACCTTTTTGTAAACAGCCTTGCAAACCTGTATAAATACTAGTGTGGAGTATTTATACAGGTTTTTTTTCTACAATATTCACTCATGACAATAAAATAGGGAGTTCTAAGTCATCTACTGCAGTATTTCCTCTCTCACTCAGTGAAAAATGGGTTTTACACCCAGTCATGCTTAAAAAAATTAAATAATAAAAAGTCATATACCGTGAAACGTACTCGGTTACCTAATGTAACCTCGGTTCTCTCTAGAAGAGGGAACGAGTATTGCGTAAGTTGCTTACGCTACGGGAAAGTCCTCTTTGAGCTGGAGGACTGAAGCTCTGATGCCATTCCTCACAAAAAGGTGTTGGAAATGCAGAGGGGCTGAAGGGAACCAGCAGAGGCGGGCTGAGGAACTGGCTGATCTTGGAAGAGGAGCTAGGAGAAGGATCGAGGCTGGGAAGGATCATATGGAGCACAGGCCACAAGGGACTGGGCGGAACCAGCGGAGAAACAGGAGATTCAGGGCTTGGCAGAACCAGCGGGGAACCAGCAGGGATCCGGAGATTCAGGGCTGGACGAAACCAGCAGGGATCAGGAGATTCAGGGATGGGCAGAACCAGCGGGGGTAGGAGAAACAGGGAATTTACCTCCTTAAACATCTCCAATAGTTCGTCCATATAATTTACAGAGGCCATATACCATATAATCCAAAGTGGCGGGGTTGTGGGCAGGGCTTCCCTTACAGCCCTCGAACTCCACAAGCACTCCCACTTTGACGTAGAGGTTGCAGGCTTACGCACCTGGTCAGACTCTCCGTGTGGATCTGGCTCCGGGGCGATGTCACTTTATGTCCTCGTAGGCTGGGGCTCGTCCATCATGCCAGGCCGATCTCCATAGTCTGCTGTGGGCTCTTGCAACTCCACCGTGCAGCTCGCGGGCAATGGATGGCTGGTCTCTGGATGTGGAGTGGGGCTGGTGTGGTCCTCAGCCAGACAAATGGTGAATGGGGAATCACGGTTCACCAGCACCTACTCCAAAAATGTGGCGAAGTCTTCATTTTTATGGTTGTGATGTCAGAACTAGTCATTCTTTCAAAGGTCATTTTGTAGTGAGGAGTTTTTATTATTATTTTTTTTGTTCTGGAAGTTAGAATATGTATATTATATCACACTCTTTTATTTATTTATCTTTATACGACCAATGCCTTTAAGGTTAGAGGACACATGTTTCAATAAATAACATATTTTTTGTAACTATGGGTTACATTTTCTGCTATCCACTCCTGCTGGACTCCTGTCCTAAAATACAATGTCTTGCTGTGGTTAAAGTGGCAATGTATGTTTTCTAGGTCCTGATGATCCTTACAACATTTTTGGGGAATTTTTTTATCTCATAATATTATCGTAAAAGAGAGAAGTGAACCGCGCTGCTTCTCTCGCGAAAAGTGAATCACAGTTTCCCTGTTCCACAGCATGTTCACTTCTGATGTCACATCTAAACTCCTAAACTCAGGATCAAAGCCGCTATGTTGACAGAGAAAGTTGATGATCAGCGTCATGGTACCAACAAAGTCTGATTGGATTGGTTTGGTTTTGTCAACTCGAAACTAATCCTGTAACCCTGAGTTTTTTAACTACCATCATAGTACGGGCCCCAGAGCAGAAACACAACAACTACAACTGAAGCCCGCCACACAGATTCGAGGTAACCCCTGTACACTAGTCCATGTAACCCATAATTACAAAAAAGTTAAATGTTATTTATTGAAACATGTGTCCTCTAACCCTTAAGGCATATATAAAAATATAAATGATATAATATACATATTCTAACTTCCAGAACTAAAAATAAATAAATAATCCTCCTCACTCCAAAATGACCAGTTCTAAAATCACAACTATAAAAAGGAAGACTTCGCCACATTTTTGGAGTGGGTGCTGGTCAACTAGCATGCGCATTCTGCATGTAAAGGAGATAACTGTATTTAAGCAGACATATTTGTCTACATTCATCATTCAAAAAGTGAAAATGAAAACTAACACTATACAAACCATAAACAAAGTAACGCTTGCTTAACGTTTTGAATATCAATCATGCTTATAACGTTCTTTATTCCACTCCGCTCATGTTATTATGAAAATATTTGCGCAGTGGAATGCTCAGGTAAGATGACGTAAGATTAGAACAGCCTTCTGTCTGTACCGTCATTACTTTGCTTGCTTTTATCACTTTTGCTCTTGACTAGAGCCAACGGTGGCGGAACACACCGAAAAAACAAAGCCGGCCGATGTTTGTTTATGATTGATGCGAGAGATTTGGGAGATTTCCCATGTTCACAGGAAGGAATCTGGTTGTTTGTGAATAAATATCTTAGTGTATGGTGTGCTTTCACAACACAGCACCCCACACACTAGAGGAACAACATGGTTAAGTTTATGATTTTTGTGGTCTCTCACATTTTGAAAATCTTGTAAGAAAATCTGTTACTGTGTCCCAGCTTTGACTTACAGCCACAGCCTTAGATGAAATCAACTGCAAATAAGAGAACACATTAAATCTCTCAAAACATTTCTTTTATTCTTACTATTTGCTTTTATTTTTTTCTGTTGTTTTGTTGTGACTTTAGTTGCTTGTTTTGTGATGTTCAGAGTACTGACCCTGACTTGTTTGTGTTACTATGGGTTACATCGACAGATGTAGGAGGGTTAACTCAATCTTCTGAGAGTATATATGAACAAGACTGAGATACTCCATTTATAGAGTTAGGCCAGATGGGGATGTACTATATATATGTAAACCTTTCTTTGGATGTTGCCCTTTACCAACCTATCATTTACAAAATTATTTTGCTTATCCTTTGCCTTATTACAATTAAAAAAATCATCTCATCTGGAGTAGACGTGATGATGTCAAATGTGACTTACTCTGAGAATGTGTTTCTCTGCTATCCACTCCGGCTGGACTCCTGTCCTAAAGTGCAACGTCTTACTATAGTTAAAGTGGCAATGTATGTTTTCATGGTGCTGATGATCCTCACAACAGTTTTTGGGAATCTGCTGATCATCATCTCCATCTCTCACTTCAAACATCTACAGTCTCCAACTCATCTGATCGTTCGCTCTCTGGCAGCTTGTGATTGTCTGCTGGGCTCTTTGGTCATGCCGTACAGCATGGTGCGATCTGTTGAAGGCTGCTGGTATCTGGGAGATTTTGTGTGTAAAGTACATTCTAGTTTAGACATGACCTTCTGTATCTCTTCCATACTGCATCTCAGTTTAATATCTGTTGACAGGTACTGGGCCATTTGTGATCCTTTAAGATACAAAATGAGGGTCACAAACAACACTGTAACTGTATTTACTACATTTACATGGCTGTTTTCATTTCTCTACAGCTTTTCTATTGTGTTTACAGGGATAAATGCAGTTGGAATAGAAATGCTAATATTGCAGGTTTACTGTGTGGGAAGTTGTGTTCTGTTTTTTAACAAACAGTGGGGTCTTATAGGTCCAATTCTCACATTCTTTCTTCCCGGGGCAATCATGAGCTCTCTGTATATGAGAATCTTCCATGTTGCACAAAAGCATGCAAAGGTTATGTCAGAAAGAGTGACTGTGGCGGCAGCAGGAGGGTTGAAGAGCCAGAGCTCTGTTCAAAGAGAGAGAAAAGCAGCAAAAACTCTGGCCATTGTCATGGGCGTTTTTTTGTTCTGCTGGCTGCCTTTTTTTACTGTTGCTGCTCTCGACCCTTTTTTCACACCTTTAACCCCCGCTGATGTTTTCGATGCTTTGGTTTGGTTTGCATATTTTAACTCTACCTGTAATCCTTTGATTTATGGATTTTTCTACCCTTGTTTTCAGAATGCATTTAAAATTCTTATATCGGTGGCATCAAGTATTCAAACACCTTGACTTTTAAATGAATGCTGCTCACACTTTTTTCAGGCATCACAAAGATTTTTCTGTAATTCCTTTATATCCTATAGTTCATTTTGGAAATATATTATGTTTCTTATGAACTTTCTGAATTTACTGGAAGTAATGATCTTAATATTTCTGGTGGAATATATACAGTATAATATTTGCATAGTTGTACATTTTGTGCATTATATAGAGTATGTCATGAAAACCAAGGAAATGTATAAAAAAAAATTAATTTGGACACACACAAGAACCATCCCACTTTCCTTAACATACAGATACACTGTAAGAATATGAGTAATACTAATGAATAAACAGTAAGCCTATAAGGTAAGGCTATTCATTTGCAGTCCTAGTTTTTGTTAACACATTAAAGTTGGTATGATCCACCACAGTAATTTAAAAATATACCAAATAACACAAGGTGAAAGTGAAAATGTGGCTTTTTGGGGTTAGGAATATGATAAATACACAATACTAAAATGGACTAATGCTGATGAATAGATCGAACATTATACCTGCATGCAAATCCTTCCCAGCTATCACACATAATACAGTTATTTGATTTATTGATAGGATTACATTACTTTTATTCCATTACCTACTAAATTGACAATTTAACTACGATGTTGCATGCTGGTAACTTATTTAGCTTTTTATACATAGTGAAGTGATAGGTTATACAGAACATGCCTCTGCAAGTTATGAATATAATGTTAGAATAATGACACTGACATGCTGACCTGACAAACTCTTATCTGACTGCAGATACTGAATCAGGACAACACATTTTTTTTTTTTTTAAACAAAAAAGCCTGTTGAATTGCACTACTTGAAGAAAATAGGCATTGCATTAACCATGCTTGCATTTTAATGCATTGTATTTTTAGGGCTTGCATTTTATGGGCTGAAATTCAACATGGTTGAATATTTAAGCTGTGAATACAACACACTGTGAATAAAAACATTATTAAAAATTCAATAATCCATATTCACCTTTCATATTTCACTTCCAAAATATTAAAACTGTTTAAAAATACAACCTATAATATTCAACAGGCAATTTTCGCTCCAGTTTATTTCGCTTTGCAAATTCTCTTCCACAAATTCAGTGTTTCAAATTCGACAGAAAATACTACGTTGACATCCAGGAACTGCAGGAAAAGCAGTAGATTACCGAGCATACTCTCCATCTGCTGTTAGTCGATCTCACCAGCAGGGGGTGCAAGCGCGTGTTGTTGACGAAGACCAGCAACAGTTAGAGCAAGCCATTCATTGTTCCATTCAAGCCATTCATACATCCAATGTTACATTTTTGAGGTTGACATATATTTATCTTGGTTGTTTAGTTGCCATAACTTTATATTGTGGCGATGTGCTGCATGCAGGCTATTAGGGTTTCCCTCAATACTTCAGGATTCCCCTGCTGGACATATAAAACGTTTAACGTAGCTTAATGGACTAATTACAGTGATATAAAAGACCAAACTCGCAGGCAAGCAGATGGACTCAGAATAACGCGCAAAGTTTAATGCTGAGCGTTTCCCAGTGATAGACTGGCATAAAGTTGGCTTGACGTTGGACATTCGCACATTTAGGGACCGTCTCTAAAGTGTATACGACTTTGGAATACACGTTTCTAACTTCGATAGCATTTGAATAGAACGACTTACAGTCATAAAACCAACTGTAAAGTGTTCATGAAGTGTCAGGCATAATGCGCACCCTTTGGATTTTTTATATTTATTCAAATAAATTGAAGTTTGCTATTGAAGTTAGAAACGTGTATGCCAATGTTGTATGCAACTTTAGAGACGGTCCATAAATGTGCGAATGTCCAATGTCAAGCCAATTTTACATTTAGTCATTTAGCAGACGCTTTTATCCAAAGCGATTTACAGTTAAACTAACAATAGGACAACAATATGCAAGTGCTATGACTCTTCCCAGTTTAAGCTAATGCAGTACACATAGGCATACTAGAGAGAGAGAGAGAGAGAGAGAGAGAGAGAGAGAGAGAGAATTGATCAAGTGTTGATTTTATGCCAGTATATCACGAAACGCTCAGCATGAAACTCTGCGCATTAAGTTCATATTCTGAGTCCATCTGCTTGCCTGTAGCCTATATAGTAGCCTACAGCCTACATCCCCAATAAGGTGCGAGTTTGGTCTTTCATATCACTGTATTAGTCCATTAAGCTACGTTAAGCGTTTTATCCAGACGGAAGGGGAATCTTTGAGTAGGCTATGAGGTATTGAGGGAAACCGATTATAATCCCGTTCATGGTAGAGAAAGCTGATAACATGTAGGCTAACAATGAAGTTATTGAATGAAGATGTTTATCATCTTTTCCACATACATACTGACACAGATAATCATTTTCATTTTATGAATGAATGGCTTGCTCTAACTGTTGCTGGTCTTCGTCAACAACACGTGCTTGCACCCCCTGCTGGTGAGATCGACTAACAGCAGCTGGAGAGTATGCTCGGTAATCTACTGCTTTTCCTGCAGTTCCTGGATGTCAACGTAGTATTTTCTGTCGAATTTGAAACACTGAATTTGTGGAAGCAAATTTGCAAAGCGAAATAAACTGGACCGAAAATTGCCTGTTGAATATTATAGGTTGTATTTTTAAACAGTTTTAATATTTTGGAAGTGAAATATGAAAGGTGAATATGGATTATTGAATTTTTAATAATGAAAATGTGTTTGAAATGGTTTTTAATTGAAATATTCACAGCTAAAATATTCAACCATGTTGAATTTCAGCTCATAAAAATGCAAGCCCTAAAAATAAAATGCATTAAAATGCAAGCATAGTTAATGCAATGCCTATTTTCTTCAAGTAGTGCAATTTAACAGGCTTTTTTGTTTCAAAAACATTTGACATTATTTTACTTCCATACACTCTTTACTTAAACTGCAGCTGTGTCTGAAATCACCCTCTATAGCCTTAAACATGGCACTATTTTTGGGGACAGCCATTTGCAGTGGCGTCCGAAACCATAGTTGACGTTATCGAGTGCACTCATTCAATCCCACAATGCACCACAATAACGCTCAGTGCAGAGCCATAGAGAGAAAGAGTTGCGACACTCTTTGATGTCGCCGCTATGGCTGTCACGTGGTTCATGTAAGCCCCAATAGTTCCAAAACATACGCTGGCTGTCATGTTCTTCTATGGGACAGACAGCAGCGATTGCATTATTGAACGGTAATTATAAAATAAAACACACACCCAAGTACTTTTTTCAGCTGTTATAGCATTATTGCATTTTGTTAATGTCAGTTTTGCATTTGGAGATAAGTTTTAGGCTATATTTTTGGAGGGAAAAGCTTAAGTGTTCATGTCCGCATGGGTAGTAGCACTGGCTTTAGCGGCTCTAACTTAACTTTTCCATATCATTCATCTGATGATGGACGTCTCATGATATTTATTTTAGCACAACTGGGCTGTATTAGGCTATTGATTCCCGTGATTTTGCTTATAAATTCCGATTCAGCCATTAACCTAGTCTGCCGTGGCGGTCCGTTCAGAATTCGCTTAAGCTAGCTCACTTCTTATGATGAAAGTGGCCATCCCCCGGGACCACAACGTGAAACATGATCATGTTAAGATTAAGAATATAATTTTAAGATTAAGCCATACACATATTATCAATACTATAACAGATTAAAAACGAATTTACGCTTTTATGTTTGGGTCTATAGGTAAGTGCAGAGTGAAGATTTTTCTCTATGGCTCTGGGTTAGTGTACAGAGTAGGCTAAGAGTAAGGGTATCAAGTAACTTAAGCAAATAACTAGCAAAACACTTGAAGACAAATGAAGGTTTTCAAATAAATTTTTTTTTTTTATTAAACAATGGCAGACAACAAAAATGTGTGCTTGTGTGAGTGTGTGTGAACAAGAAAAACAAAAACCAGGGGCAGGTGATCCATGAAACAGACAGGACTGGTGATGGCCATTACAATCCTAGAGGTCCAGCATTGTTCTCACAAGCCGCTTCACTCAAGACAACAAAACATAATGAAAAGTTAGTATATCCCCAAAAAATAAATTAAATAAAAGTTGCTATAAATGTGGTAGCGATTCATTACCGAACTCTTACTGTCACAGCTGACGAAGTCGCGCTAGCTAGCAGGCAGTGCTTGAAAATTGGTTGAAACAACCAACATAAAATATAAATAATTACGCTGTGCATGTACAAATGAAGACCAGTATAAGCATCGCAAAGGGCCTCTGATACAATATAGACAGTTGACAATTCAAAAGAGGTCGATATTTCAGCAACTTACCTCTGGAACAACTCGACGCGCAGCAATGTAAGTGAATGGAGTCCAACGCCCAAATGACAGTGTTTGGAAGTATTCCGATCTTCAAATCCCGGAAGTAGGCGGTTAAAAGCGCCGCCATTTTTTACAACGGAGGTCTATGGGAGTGTCGCAACTCTTTCTCTCTATGGCTCTGGCTCAGTGGCTAGAGAATACCCATAATACACTTTGAGAGTCTTGCGCTGAATGAATTCCCGCATCTGACCAGAAGATGGTGCCCGCAGCTGAATAATCCATCCATCCATTCTCCAAACCCCTGGTCAAATTTGGGGTCAGGACAACATAATATTAACATAATATCTTACAGGTATAAATTCATTTTTAATTGATTATTAAATTGTTCATTGAGGTTTATACATATTTAACGTGTTAGAGTTCAAGACAAATCTTTTCATCTTACTACTGGATCTGCCAGTTTGCTAAGTTTCTAATTATTATTAGACAGCAAGCACAGACTACGCAAAAGCGCAGCCCTTCAGACGCACTCAATTTGAAAATGAATTTGCTCACTTGTTTTCATTCTCTCCTTCAAGTGAACTATATTAGTGGAGTAACGTAGGGAATAGTGAATGAGGATATGGTATATATCTTGGTATTTTAAAATTTGTACTATTTTTACGTTTTTTATTTTAATTTTTTTTAACACATTTTACGTTTTTTCTTTATTACCACAAAAAGAGAATTTAAAACAGAAGAATCACAGAATGGTCCCATGAGGTGTGTCATATTCCATGTGTTCTGGGGTATATGTGATAGGGTTTGGTGAAAAACGGTGTAATGTATTATTAATGTAGAAAATCCTTACCTTGGCCGTTGGTGTTCGTGAGACTGTATAAGCACTGCAGTTAACTCCATCTCACCCGAAAAGACACATAAGTTGTGAGAAATCAAGATTAATAAATACGTGAGCTGGACATATTTTTCTTTATTTACTCTCCTTTTGTGGCATATATCGCCATTCAGACAAAAAATAATGATTTCTTTTGGCCACATCACCCAGCTCTAGGAATACGCCATTAGAACAACACCAGGGTGAGTAAATTAAGTCTTCATTTTTATTTTAGGGTGAACTATTCCTTTAATGTTTCTCATAAGCCGCGTTTAAGAACTTTCCCCAGGAACTAGGGACTTTGGGGTTGTACTCCGTATGATTACACCGCAGGAAACAGGGTCTAAATCATAGGTTCTCAAAGTGCGGCCCGCGGGCCAATGGCGGCCCGCAGAAACATTTCTGGCGGCCCGCGATAACATCTGATAACATCTGTAAAACCATTAAAACTGTACATTGTTTTGAAAAAATTAATCTCCGTTTAGTGGTGTTTAGCGGCATCTATAGGCATAAGCGGTAATTACAGGTGTGGTCCGACCGATCGCAAGTGACAAGCCATAGACTGTAAAAGTGACAAGCTTATTAATAGCCGCGGGCGCGAACACTTGCATTTTCCTATCAACAGTGGAAACAACTTAAAATACTCTATAATTTCTGGTCATACAGAAAATAATAATAGGCTACATTATTCGCAACTACTTTTATTTGTGTAAACTCATAATAACAATAAAACGTTGTGCTTTTGTAAAATAAAATAAAACAATCAGTAGGCCTACGCGCTTTCATGATCTCCGTGAACTGGAGCGCGAGAACTGAAACAAAATATATGTAGGCTAAAGCTTGAAATGTCCACTTTTAAACAAACTCGAATCGAAAGCTTATACCTTTATGAAAGGTGCATTTCTCTCTAAAAGTGCATCTGCTTAACAGCGTAGATGGAGATATGTTTTTAGCCGTCACTTAGAAAACAATAGTTTATTAATAAACAATTAAAATGCCTCGCACTTTTTTCAGACACATTTATTATCACTATCCTATAACTCACCTTTCTGTGGGCTGTGGCTCTTCTCATTCAGCACTGTGGGAAAAATATCAATTCCAGGTTCTAATTTGGCCTTAGAAAACCAGTTAAATCGACATGTTTTCCATATTAATTTGTGAATATTTTAAATGTTTAATAAAGAGGCAAAAAGTCATAAACAAAAATCAGAAAATTCGTCGATATTTACTTTTTGCGCAGCAGTTGGTGTAACGTATAGCCAGTTCAAATAAAAATTTTGGTGTTCAACTTTGCGTTTTAAAAAGACAACAACCGTTGTCAATTACGGGTTAAAAAAGATAGATAATAATAGCGCAAAACGCTTGCGCAAATCTGTATATGGAAACGCGACTGACAGGCAACGATAGATATGGATGATGATGATGATGATGATGATGACTTGTTTGGGAGCTTCTATTTTAAAAGTTTCTCTCTCTCTCTCTCTCTCTCTCTCTCTGTTCTGTGTCTCTCTCTCTGTCTCTCTGTCTCTCTCTCTCTCTCCCTCTCTCTCTCCCTCCCTCTCTCCCTGTCCATTTCCTGTGGTGCTTTGGTAGCTGGAATTGCCCCTGAATAAGGCGGCACTGAGACTGTTTGTTCTAAATAAGTTTGTACTTGAAATGGACTGCACACAGGACAGTTATATCCCAAATTTGTCTGTTGAGGGTAGAGAACAGACAAATTTAAATTTTGATCAGGGATTTTGATTGCAATTTTTCTCAAGATTTTCACAAGTTTTGCCAGGTTTAGCCTCAGTTATAAATTAAAATGTGTTTATTGCAATAAATGTAAACTGTAGAGATGCAACCTGGTCATTAAAATTATTTCAAATGGGATTTTCTTTTCAGTATTTTCTTTTTCTTTTTCTCCCCCGCCCCTTTGGCGGCCCTCAGTTCAATGTTGGGTTCCTAAATTGGCCCTCACCTATCAAAACTTTGAGAACCCCTGGTCTAAATAAAGTGCCAGGTAAATAAAGTCCCCTCCGAAAGTCCCTGCTCACGGGGTAGTACTTTTTCAAAGTTTAGGAACTTTCAGGGGTGGGAATTGGGCGCTGAACATGCTGATTGGTTGAGTTCATGCCGTATTTTGATTGGATGACTCCATGCAGCATTTTATTTCAACCACTATCTGTTGCGTTGCGTGCAGTAACAGTTGTCTGCTATTCGAATCAACAATAATAATACGACAGACGGACCGACGTTGAGGTTCAGGCTTTATTAAGCTTAAATTCAGAGGATGAAATCCAGTGGGAACTGTAAAGTTGTGTGCAGTCCTACGTCACCGGACTATTTGCCTAATCTTCATGGTACTTTAGATCGCAGACAGCAACAGGTCTGGGGGGGGAAAAAAAGTTCCTGGGACAAATTGTTCAGGGTAATTTCGGTGGAAAAGCGGCTATACACAACAACAGAAAGGGCAGTGCTAAATTAAAGTGAGCAACTTTTTAGCGAAATCAGTGGAACCTCTACAACACGTAGTCACACTGGCACGAAAAAAAAACTGTCCTGTCTTGTCTTATGCATTCACATTACCTGTTTATTAAGTATTAATGATTTAAAAGTGTAAATTAGTTGAAAATATCATTTATTATTTTTATGCATCTTTAGAAATATCTTTCAGGTGCTAGGGGACAACCTCAATCTCCATTACAGGACAGACAGGGGATTTTTTTTTTTTTTCTCTCTTTCATTTTAATATCCTGTGTTTATGTTGTTTTTGTAACTATGGGTTACATTGACAGATGAAGGAGGGTTCTCTCAAATCTGAGAGTATATATGAACAAGACTGAACTGCTCTGAGTCCATTTAACAAATTAGCCTATATTGTGTGGGCATGTACTGTATTTATATTCATCTTTCTTTGAATATTTGTCTTTACCGTGTAATTATTTATGAAATAATTCTGGGCTCAATTTGTTCAATTTTTGTGTGTCTTTTTACATTTACAAAACTAATATTGTGTTTTAGTCCTGCCTATCAGTCATTATCTGGGGCAGACGAGATGATTTCGAATGAAACTGACATTTACTCTGAGAATGTGCTTCTCTGCTATCCACACCTGCCGGAGTCCTGTCCGAGAGCTCATCGTCTTACTGTGGTTAAAGTGGCAATGTATGTTTTCATGGTGCTGATGATCCTCACAACAGTTTTTGGGAATCTGCTGATCATCATCTCTATCTCTCACTTCAGACATCTACAGTCTCCAACTCACATGATCGTTCAGTCGCTGGCAGCTTGTGATTGTCTGCTGGGCTCTTTGGTCATGCCGTACAGCATGGTGCGATCTGTTGAAGGCTGCTGGTATCTGGGAGATTTTGTTTGTAAAGTACATTCTAGTTTAGACATGACTTTCAGTATCTCTTCCATACTGCATCTCAGTTTAATATCTATTGACAGGTACTGGGCCATTTGTGATCCTTTAAGGTACAAAATGAGGGTCACAAACAACATTGTGACTGTGTTTATTACCTTCACATGGCTGTTTTCATTTGTGTACAGTTTTTCTGTTGTGTTTACAGGGGTAAACAACATTGGTTTGGAAGAACTCATTTTACAGATTTCTTGTTTTGGTGGCTGTGTTCTGTTTTTTAACAAAGAATGGGGCTTAATTTGTGCACTTTTTGTGTTCCTAATTCCAGGAACTATCATGAGCTCTCTGTATTTGAGCATCTTCAATGTTGTGAAGAAACATGCAAAGGTTCTGTCTGAGAAAGTGTCCGTTGCCCCGACTGTAGGCGGTAATTGCCAAAGCTCTTCACACAGAGAGAGAAAAGCAGCAAAAACTCTGGCCATTGTCATGGGTGTTTTTTACATCTGCTGGCTGCCTTTTTTTACCGCCACTGCTGTTGATCCTTTCCTCAATTTCGTGACTCCTGGTGATGTTTTTGATGCTTTGGTTTGGTTTGGATACTTTAACTCAACTTGTAACCCATTGATCTATGGTTTTTTCTATCCTCGCTTTCAAAAGGCCTTTAAGATTCTCATATCCACTTATATCTGTGGCATCAGTGAATCACACACCTTGACATTTGAATGAAAATGAAATTGTTACCTTTACCAGACATTTAATTATATATATATATTATGTATGTGTATATATATATATATATATATATATATGTATGCATGTATGTGTATATATATATGTATATATATATATATATATGTATGTGTATATATATATATATATATATATAATACATTTTGCACATGTGCAGATTTAATAATAATATTGTAATTTTCATCCATAGTTTTATCACCCACTAGTTCAAGATAAATATTTCACTTAAGTTTTTCTTGAAATCCCTAATAAGAATGTGTTTTTGGCCTGTCATAAGCCTGTTGAAGGGGCTTTCAGTCTTTTGTAATGATTTAGATGGAAGCAAATCTAAATCAAGGTCAATGACCATTACCAACCTCAACCATAGTTTCTCAAATAGATGTGTAATATAAAAGTTATTGTTTTTGTTGTTTGTGCCAACATATTTGTGTATCTTATGTGTATCTTTTCCATTGTAAGTAATAAAACATGAATTCTTGTTTATCAATTAAAGAATAAAAGGTCATGATAATAAGCTAATGACTAGTAATACTTTATATGTAACTGTAAGTATAATGGGTTGATTTGATGTGAGATGTGACAGTCAACCACTCTGGAACCTCTGGAACTTATTATTTTTATTATTTCATAATAAAACTGGCCGAATGACTTTTAACGACTTTTCACCTTTGAAAGTCACAGTCATTAAAAGTGAGAAACGATAATAAGTCTACTGGGTACTCTTCTGGACTAAACACAAACATTGCATCATAGCTAAGGTGTGTGTGTGTGTGTGTGTGTGTGTGTGTGTGTGTGTGTGTGTGTGTGTGTGTGTGTGTGTGTGTGTGTGTGTGTGTGTGTGTGTGTGTGTGTGTGTGTGTGTGTGTGTGTGTGTGTGTTCATTGAATGAGTGACATTTGTGGAAGATAAAACATCGTGTGAACAATTGCCGCAAAATGTTAATTTAGAAATATATATCTGATAATGAGTTTTCAAAGTATTCTGTGTATACCATTTGGAGAGAGGTTAAAATCAAAGAAAAGGTTCTTTACATAATGCACAAAATTTGTTATATTGTGGCTAAATATACAGTACATACTGTATAGGGGCAATTGATGTATCACAATGACAACAGTGTTGTTCAGTGAGACAACTGTATTCATACAACATAATTTTCAATTTCCTATTTTCATGACATCATTTTAACTGAGAGATTACGTTGAATGCCTACTTTTTATTTCGAGGGGAAAACCTGACCACTTTGCATTATACATTCATATAGATTATGGTCTGGGCTTGACGTTAACACCTACTAACCCTCCAAATGCGGGTGGATTTCAGCAGTGGCGTGCAGTGCAGTCAATCCACTTTGGGGGGTTGATTTAAAAAAATATATATATACATTTTCCAGTTGTAGTCTTTCAAAAAGGAATCTGAAATAATAAACTAAGTACAAGGTAATGATGTAAAAAATATAGATATTTCAATACATATCGTTACTGAAATATCTGAAACGTTTCCAATACTAATTTTTCGCAAAATAGATTCACGATACCAGCTGCGCTTTCTCACTCACTCATCTCTCCGATAGTGAACTACACACAAACCCGCCTCCCCTCACTCATTCCTTTCATTTGCTCTGTATGAATATTGTTGGTGTTACAGGGCTTGAATTTTGGCATGGGATTGCGTGTATTGAACATAATTTTACTCATTCCTTCAGATTTTGTGCTTACACCCAAAGTGCCGGCACATAAAGCCACCTCTCAGTACTAAATTAAGTTCTTTTTCTATACTTATTGAGCTTAAACAGTCAAATACACACAAAATAATGTCAAAATGCCGGTCTTGGCGAGGAAACAGTCGGTTATGCTTTAAGTGAATGTAAACAGTTGAGAAATAAAACGTGTAACATTATAATGGATCTGTGCGTCAAGTCTTAAAGTGACTGCAGCCTAATATACCTGCTACCAAATTATGAGATAATATAAAAAAATATCTACATTACAGTTTTTCCTAATGGTATCCGATGTCAAAATTGTGGCCAGTGAAAATGTTGAGTGGCTAGTAACTTTGGAAAACCACTAGCCACAGTGGCTGGTGAGCAAAAAAGTTATTGTCAAGCCCTGATTATAGTCTAAATCTTAAGTTCATATAGTTAAAATAAACCATGGTGCACCAAAACCCACAAGATTTGTTTCTTGAATGGCATGTTTCTGGTTTATGGAAGGACTTTATCCAAATAAAATATTTAATGAAATTAACTAAACTGAGAAAACATTTTCAGTCACGACTCTCGGAGTGACAAAATTTCAACCAGCATTCATTGGCATGGGGCATGAAATATACATAGGCTTGATTTTGGTGGACGAGATCTGCTACACTGCTGCTGCCGAGCAAATACTTGTATATTTGTTCAGCTTAGTCAAAAATAACAATCAAAGGAAAGGCTGCTGCAAGAAATGGTAGAACCCCCGTAGCAGATCTCTACAAGTGGCACTGGGGAGGAGGAGGGAGAACAGAAGCTTTCTTATCGCACAGCTAGGGTATGATATACTGTATATGGTTACGTGGATACTGATTAGCTGGTGCCACGGCGTTGAAAGAACCAAATGGCGTTCGGTTAGAGTTTCATGCCTGAATTATGTATTTTAACATAGTATATATTTTAAGGATTTGTTCTAGTTTTGTTGTATGTGATGCAAATGAATTTTTAGGCTTGATCAGGATTTAAAATTGGGTCTCCTGTGTTAAACGTTTTAAAACGTTTTCACCAAGTATATTTTTCTAAAGTACAATTATTTTAAAGTGTGTTAAAAGTTGTGAAAATAGGTAAAAGCATGATGCTTTTTAATATATTTAAAGATAGTAAAAAAAAATAATGTTAGTATATTTGCTATGTAATATTGAAAAATGGAATAAAGTATACTTTTTTTCACTAGGGCAACCAGGGTAATGCTATAACTTCCGGGTTGGCCTACAAAAATATGTCATTCCTGCAGCACTCTATAGCCAATTATGTAGTCAAAACTTTCATTCTACAAAATTAAAAGAGGGGAAAATTATTAAAAGCACTCAAGCATATGTCACATTGACATTTAGAAATTACAATGTGTTTTCATGTTAATATATACTAATTCAAACATATAAATGATTAAAATCCCACTGAATAGAACAGTATTTCTGAGTCATACTGTAAGCAGGCTACTTCTTTAGCTTGGACTGATGAAACTGATTTTGAGGTGAACTAAAATATTTTTTGCACTTTTTCGTTTACTCATAGGCTAAATTTGTGGTGTGCTCACTCTCCTGTGTGGGAAATGAAAAATAAAACATAGAGAAGTACAGACATGATAGATAGATATAGATAGATAGATAATTTTTGTGGCCACCTGGGGGCGCCTCGTGTACCAATTGTTATCCATTGTTATCATATTCAAATATGTTTATGAGAGTCAGGGCGTTACCTGTTTTGGAACCTGAGTAAACTGTATATATAGCTCAAACTGAGCTGCTGAATCCATAGACTATGTAGTTCCTTATGTGCATGTACTGTATATTTTCTTTGTTTTTTGGTTTCTATCTGACTGTGGTTGATTCCCCTCAGAGTTTCAACGATATCTGTGTGATTTTATTTTTTAGATTTACAAAGGAAATATTGTGTTTTGATCCTGCTTATCAGTTTATATCTTCGTAATGACCTCAAATGAAACTGACATTTACTCTGAGAATGTGCTTCTCTGCTATCCACTCCTGCCGGACTCCTGTCCGAGAGCTCACCGTCTTACTGTCCTTAAAGTGGCAATGTATATTTTCATGGTGCTGATGATCCTCACAACAGTTTTGGGGAATCTGCTGATCATCATCTCCATCTCTCACTTCAAACATCTACAGTCTCCAACTCATCTGATCGTTCGCTCTCTGGCTGCCAGTGATTGTCTGCTGGGCTCTTTGGTCATGCCGTACAGCATGGTGCGATCTGTTGAAGGCTGCTGGTATCTGGGAAATGTTGTGTGTAAAGTGCATTCTAGTTTGGACATGACTTTCAGCATTTCTTCTTTAATACATCTCAGTTTAATATCTGTTGACAGGTACTGGGCCATTTGTGATCCTTTAAGGTACAAAATGAGGGTCACAAATAACATTGTTACTCTGTTTACTACATTCACATGGCTGTTTTCATTTCTCTACAGTTTTTCTATTGTGTTTTCAGGTGTGAACAAATTTGGCTTGGAGTCATTTATCATGCAGGTTTACTGTGTGGGAAGTTGTGTTCTGTTTTTTAACAAACAGTGGGGTCTTATTTGCTCACTTCTCACATTCTTCCTCCCTGGGACGATCATGAGCTCTCTGTATATGAAAATCTTCCATGTTGCAAGAAAACATGCAAAGGTAATGTCAGAAAGAGTGACTGTGGCGGCAGCAGGAGGGTTGAAGAGCCAAAGCTCTGCACAAAGAGAAGGAAAAGCAGCGAAAACTCTGGCCATTGTCATGGGTGTTTTTTACATCTGCTGGCTGCCTTTTTTTACCGCCACTGCTGTTGATCCTTTCCTCAATTTCGTGACTCCTGGTGATGTTTTTGATGCTTTGGTTTGGTTTGGATACTTTAACTCCACCTGTAACCCATTGATCTATGGTTTTTTCTATCCACGCTTTCAGAAAGCCTTTAAGATTCTCATATCCACTTATATCTGTGGATTCAATGACTCAAACACCTTGATACCTGAATGAATATTATCATATTTACTTTTATGCATCTTTTAATGCTAGTCCATCCATTAATAAATAATGTTAACTTTGTTTATTAAATGTAAACATGTTAATGCTATTGAAAGAAATTATATCTGCATTTTCCTCTCCAGTCTAACCATCCCAAATGTTAAACAGTAATGTCTTGAATTGAATTGAATCAGGACAATACTGAAATAATTGAATGCCTTAAATTATTACATTGTTTAATTATTATTATTTATTTTTTAGCTAACTGTGATTTGTATATGTACATTTCTGAAATACATAACTTAGACAGTCACCTTTTATAACAAATCACTCTAAATTGTAATGTGGACTCATGCACTTTCTTAGAGAGAGAGAGAGAGAGAGAGAGAGAGAGAGAGAGAGAGAGATCATGATATAAATCTTAATAGTTATTTACCATTTTTTTCCATAAATATAATTAAAAAAATGTTTTTTATATCATTATTATTTGCAAAGTTTCTGATGATTGTGCCAACACTGACACTCATAAACTCAACACAAATAGTGTAATTACTAAAATATTGAAATACTTTTATTGAAAAAGCTTCCATGCAGGTTTTATGCAATTAGTAGAATAAATAACATTTGATTTGTTTGTTTTTTGTTGTTTTTTATCTGCAATATTTGATCGAAATACTTGTGTGGGAGAGATACACTGGACGAACCGAGATGGACAGGTTTATCCATGGTTATACAATATCTAACATAACAACCAAAGAGAAGATGGGGTTTAGGGTTAAATTTTGCATACATCTGCAATTGAAAATGCCTTAATACGTATAGCCTATTAAATAAAATATTTAAGATTAAGGATCAAGTAAGTCATCTAAATGTTACCAATGAGTTAACAGGTCCTTTTCTAACCAATATAGAGGGTTACCATGTGTTACAATGTGACATACCAGATTCACATGAATCAAATATTTATGCTTAAAATGATCAAACTAAAATATAAACCTCTGGAACATCTGCTTGAATTATTCATGATGTACTGTAGGCTACTTGACTGGCAGTTCTGAAGCATTTAAAATGAAATGATATCACAAGCTTCTTTTCTTAAAAGAGATTTACAAGAAATCAAATTTCACGTAGCACTCGGGCAGTGATTGCACAACAAAAAAAATTCTGTTATTTCTGTTAATAGTGAGAGACACTCCTTACAAGGATATTCCTGCTCCTTCCTGTGCGCATCACAGTCATCTCACTTTTGCAATCAATAAAATGCCATCCCAGGAAGAGGGAAATTCAGACCTACAAGATTTTTGACAAGTATTATGTGTCTCAAACTTTGGTAAAATAGCTATCATCTGCATCAAATAAAACTAGTTTTGAAATCTTCAAACTGTGCAAAATAAATCTCAAGTGCAAATAGTGCAGTTACAACCTACTATTGGCCCTGTCCCAAATGGAATGGCCATCTACTGGTTGTTGTGGTAATTTAGTGTCTTTTTTTATTTTAAAATACAAGTTTGTTTTTTACCATGCAACTGTTAGTTTTCCTATACACCGTGAAACTTAGTTTTACAAATGGGGACAACCTTTGAAGGATATTCAAAAAAATGTTTTGGTCATCACATTAAAAATAACAATTGGATAATATTTAGACTTTTGAGTTATGAAGTGTGTCACGTTCACGGATGCTGACGAGCAGAGGCGAAAAAGGTCAATTATAAGTCCTTTTATTAAAGAAAGTAAACTCCAATAGAGAAAAACATCAATAAAACAGCGTGTAGAAGACAACAATACCAGACAATGAACTGAAGAAACTGAAGAGCTTTTAATACACAGGGTGATGAACTCAATGCTGAAAATATGAGAACTAATTAATCAATAACCAGAGCAAAAAATGAAGAGCGGGACATTGGACAACAGGTAACCAAGGAAATACAAATGAAAAATTTATGAAAACGAAGACAAGCAGGCAGGCTGTGACAGAACACCCCCCGGGGAAGGCACGACCTCACCCTATAACAGTTCTGGAGAGGAGACAGAGCGATGAAGCCAATTAGTATTTTTACGTCCAAGGACGTATTCATTGTGTGTTTGTAACATATTAAGAGAGTTATGTGCATATGTGTTTTTCTCTCTTTCTCTTTTGTCTTTCCTTAATAGGATTAAGGGCTTCCACCTGTGCTCATCTACTCGTGAGCGCTGTTTGCGCACTGATTGGTGCATGCCCGCAGAAATCCAAAATAAAGCAGCAGAGTGAGAGCAGAGGAGAGAGAGACATCGCGGCGTTTGGGGTTGTTCGGCTCTCCAAGTCCAGACGAGCGGGTTGCGCTCTAGGGGGTATGTTCACAATGTGTGTGAGAACGTGCCTTTTGTAGCTTTTGTTATTTATGATCAGTTAAGATTGTATGGGTAACGTAGGGTGGAGGATACCCATTACTTTTCTCCTGTTTATGGATTAGTTAGGGAGTGAGGGAAGTTATGTTTTTTCTTTTCTTTTTTTTTCCTGTTTGGTTTAGGTAAGTTAATGTTACCCTTTTTTTTTAGGTAGAGGTATTTATTGTTTTCTTTTGAATTGGGCCCTCCTCCCGAGGTAATACTTTTGTTTGGATTTATTTGGAATATGTTTCTTTATATTATTATTTGATCACTCCTGCTGAGGTCAAACAAATAAAAGGCAGACACGCCAATTGAAATTGAAACTTTGTTTGGTTTATTCTGTGAGTCTGGAACTGGAGAGCTGGAGAACCTCAAGGTCTCTCCATTGTTTTGTTCGTCGTTCCCTTTTAACCCCTAGATTGAGGGGAAGACGTAACAATTGGGGGCTCGTCCGTACGACGGTTAGTTGAGAATTTTTTTCAAGTGAAGGAAACGGTGGTAAGTTGAAATTTACTCTCTTCTCTCTTTTGTTGTTTGATGTCTTCGTAATAGGGGAGGGGAAAGAGACCCCTTGTGATAGGAGAAATGGAATTCGATTTGACAGCTTTCACTCTTTCTCCTACCACAGAAGTTTTTGAACGATGCAGAAAAAAAGATCTATTGTCAATCGCAGATTTTTTTAGTATTCGTGTGACAAGAGAGGCTACTAAACAAGTTATAAAAAAATTGTATGACAGGCTAGTAGAGGATGGTATTTTGGCAGAGGTTTCAGATGAGGAGAAATATCAGGATGTAGCACCTATCTTTCTTTCAGACACTGAGCGAGTGCGATATGATCCCAGGTTGGAGATTAGACTTCGAGAATTAGATTTAGAAATAAAAAAACAAGAATGTGAGTCTCAAATCATTAGACTGCGGGTTATAGAGGCGGAGAAGGAGCGTGAATTTCAACTGCGTAAATTAGATCTAGAAGCGTTAAAAAAGCCGGTGCCCGTACCTCGTTCTCGACCACCCTCTATAGTTTCCCCAGTTTCGCCAGTTAGCCCTGGTCATGCGTCTACTGTTTCCGCATTTGACATCAGTAAATATGTTAAACTCGTGCCTCCTTTTAGAGAAGCTGAAGTGGATGCTTATTTCGTAGCCTTTGAGCGAATAGCTGGTAAGCTCAATTGGCCGAAAGACATGTGGGCGTTGTTACTTCAATGTAGTCTCGTGGGTAAGGCACAAGAAGTTATTTCAGCATTAAGTCTGGAGGATTCGCTTGATTATGATGTGGTAAAGTCGACAGTGCTCCGTGTATACGAGTTGGTTCCCGAGGCGTATCGCCAGAGGTTTCGATCTCATGCGAAGACATCCAGGCAAACGTATGTTGAGTTTGGGAGAGAGAAGAGAGCGTTGTTTGAAAGATGGTGCCTGTCTAGTAAAACTGACACTTTTGAGCAACTTTGCGAATTGGTTTTGCTAGAGGATTTTAAAAAGAGTATTCCAGAAAAAGTTGTGCAGTACTTAAATGAGCAAAAGATAACCACGCTTGCTGAGGCCGCTGTATCCGCTGATGAATTTGTGCTCACGCATCGTAAGTTTTTCTTGCCAGAGTTACCAACTCCAAATTTTTCTTCATCCGCCGATAAGTTTGTAAGGGAAGAGTCCCCTTCTCAAAGTTTTTCTCGTTCGCGGAAAAACGATGTTCGTCCAAAAATGACTGGTCGAAATTCGGCACGTCAGGGAGACAGGCGGGCTTGTTTTTACTGCCTGGATCCTGGACATTTAATCTCGGAGTGTAGGGAATGGAATAAAAAGAATGTGAAAACAAAAAGTGTTGCGCTCACGCAGACGCTGCCAGGGTTGCGAGAGGCTGAAATGTCTGGTTATGAACCATTTATTCTGAATGGGCAGGTGTCAATCTCTGATCTTCAGTTTACGCCGGTGTCAATCTTGCGAGATACGGGTTCTTGTCAGTCATTTATACTGGAGAGTGTTTTGCCTTTCTCTGAGAAGACGTATACCGGTACGGATGTGTTAGTACGAGGTATAGAAATGGGTTGTGTACAGGTGCCTTTACATGAAGTGGACTTAAAATCAGACTCTAGCATTGTTAAGTTAGGTGTTCGTAAGCAGTTGCCTGTAGCCGGAGTACATATTATTCTGGGAAATGACCTTGCAGGAGGCAAAGTTTTTTCTAGCCCGGTAGTGATGCATAAACCCATGCTTAAGGAGCAGCCTGACTTAGGTGTTCAGTTCCCTTCTGTATTTTCAGCATGTGCCGTGACACGGGCTCAAGCTCAAAAGTTTTCAGATGTTGTTCATCTCTCTGATCTGTTTTTGAACACCGAATCCAAGACTGAAGAGGCGGAGTCATGTGAAGCAAGCAAGGTGACAGATACTTCACTGATTCTTGCAGCTCCTTTTAATGTTGGAAAGGAGAAATTGTCAGTTGAGCAAAAATCTGATGCTTCCTTAGCCGAATGTGTTAAAGCAGCGGTCAACGTGGAAGACAGAGCGGATGCTAAAATAGGTTACTTTTGGGAGAATAATGTGTTAATGCGAAAATGGAAACCGCTTTATGACGAAGAAGGTTTGCAGGAGACGTTTCAAATTGTCTTGCCTGTTAGTTATCGCGTTCCAGTTTTGAAGTTGGCACATGAAAATCCCATGGCAGGTCATTTGGGAGTGACAAAAACTGTTCGCCGTGTTTCTCAATACTACTTCTGGCCTGGTCTTCGATCATCCGTTGTTAACTTCTGTCGCTCTTGTGATGTGTGTCAGCGCGTTGGAAAACCTAATCAGAAAGTGCCTGTTGCTCCTCTGTGTCCTATACCGGTTATAGAAGAACCATTTGAACGACTTATAGTTGATTGTTGATTGTGTGGGTCCGCAGCCCAAGTCCAAATCAGGGCACCAGTATGTCCTAACGATCATGTGTGCAGCCACTAGATTCCCTGAAGCCATTCCCTTGCGTTCGTTAAAAGCCCAGGCAGTAGTAAAGTAGTAACGTTTTTTACCACGTTTGGTCTACCGCGAGTAATACAGAGTGATCAAGGAACTAATTTCACTTCTAAAACTTTTGCTCAAGTTTTGAAGGAATTGGGAATTGAGCACAGAGTATCTAGTCCTTATCACCCTGAGTCACAAGGAGCCTTAGAAAGGTTCCATCAAACTCTTAAAACTATGATCCGTGCATATTGTTTGCAGTCGGGAAAGGACTGGGTGGAGGGTTTGCCTTTTCTGTTATTCGTGGATAGAGAAGCAGTCCAAGAGTCCTTGGGATTCAGCCCCGCCGAACTAGTGTTCGGACACACCGTAAGGGGTCCACTAAAATTGCTGTATGAACATTTGTTAACGAGAACACCTTCCTCTGTGTCTCTCTTGGATTATGTGAGTTCTTTTAGAGAGAGACTTCATAAAGCGTGCGATGTAGCCAAGGCTCATCTATCTGTTGTTCAGTCGAAAATGAAATGGCAGTTTGACAAAAAGAGTGTTAAGAGGAATTTGCAGATTGGCGACTCTGTCCTTGTGCTTTTGCCAGTGCCTGGTGCTGCTTTGCAAGCAAAGTTTTCAGGACCATATGTCATAGAGCAAAAACTCAGTGAGACTGATTACGTTATTCAAACTCCTGAGTGGATGGTGGAAGGGCCCATGGAGGAGTGGATGGTGGAAGGGCCCATGGAGGAGTGAATGGTGGAAGGGCCCATGGAGGAGTGGATGGTGGAAGGGCTCATGGAGGAGTGGATGGTGGAAGGGCCCATGGAGGAGTGGATGGTGGAAGGGCCCATGGAGGAGTGGATGGTGGAAGGGCCCATGGAGGAGTGGATGGTGGAAGGGCCCATGGAGGAGTGGATGGTGGAAGGGCCCATGGAGGAGTGGATGGTGGAAGGGCCCATGGAGGAGTGGATGGTGGAAGGGCCCATGGAGGAGTGGATGGTGGAAGGGCCCATGGAGGAGTGGATGGTGGAAGGGCCCATGGAGGAGTGGATGGTGGAAGGGCCCATGGAGGAGCAGATGGCTGACGAGAGTCTACTGTTTGAGCCCTTTCTAGATTTACCTATTTCTAACCTATTTCTAACCTATTTGAACCTATTTCTGGGGCTGTATCTAATCTTGAGTTGAAGCTGCTTCCTTTATCTCCTCTACTGCAGACAGCAAGTCAAATACGCTTGACCTTAATAGCTTAAAGATTATATGGGCAAACAAACTCGTGAAACTACACTTTTTTTTGTGTGTTTTTGGTTAAATGTTTGAAATAAGGTCTGTGGTGAAGACAAGTTCAGTATATTTTCATGTTTTATTTTATGATATTAAATACATCAGTCATACTCTCTTGTGTGTTTTTTTTTTTTAAAGGTTTTACTTGTCTTGTAAAAGGAGGTTGATGACAAGTGGCTAAATGGGACTTCAGAGGTTGTCGGGGACATTAAACGTCATAAGCCGAACAGAAAAAACTCATCTACTCACAACTCATTGTGGTTATAATTGTGCCTTTGCAAACTATTGTAACTCTAACTTTCAGGGAAAATATTTTTAAACAAAGACTAAAAGAGTTGTCAGAGGCTTAGTGATGGTGACGTTGAAGTCATGTGACCATGGTGTAGTTTGTTTTGGCTTCTGCTGATTGTATTTAGGCTTCAAAATACATAAAAGTTGTGTTCATTTGTTAAGATTATCACAATGAACAAAACATGTTTCACAGGTCAGCCAGGCTCTCCACCCAGCCAATCACAACGGTCACTCTCACCTGTATACTAATCACACACACCTGCACTGCATCTATAGCTCTGCTACTTAAGCACACATCTCACACCAGTTCACCATCTGGTCTGGTTCATAGACATTTGTTTGGACTACCTACCTAACTCCTGCGATTTATCTCCACCGTTATACTCCAGTGATTTTTCTCCTACGTCATTCCTCTCCGAGTTTCTCCAGCATCTCATCACTCCATGTTTCCTAGTCGCGTGCGTGTGCGTGCGTGTGCGTGCGTGCGTAGCAGCGAGGTGTGTGCGTGCGTGTACCAGCAAGGTGTGTGCGTGCGTGTACCAGCGAGGTGTGTGCTTCCATCTGCCATCCTGCATCTGTCATCCATGATCTCCTGCACCTGTAAGACAAAAGACTTCCCATTATCATCCATCTCAAGTCAATGATATTTCTCATTGTCCTATTCACTCACCTGTTTCCCACCATTGCACAAATACTTGTCATTGTATTTCACTGTTTCCGAGTCTGTATTCCGTAACAGAAGACCGGACCTTAATAGTTGACAGGACCATGGGCGCACCCTATCCGTTTCAGAAGATGTCCTTTCATCCTCACCGCCATTTCCGCAAACACCACCACGACTCCTTCACTGGCGGTAGTTGTCACCCCCATGGCCCAACCAGCGCCCTGCCCTGGCTTGGTGGAGGATTGCAACGGGTTCCTTCTCCATTGTTCGTTGGCCCTAGAGATGCAGCTGCATCTGTACACCACCGATCGAGCCAAGATTGCCTTCATCCTGTCTCTTCTGTCGTGGTGAGCGCTCCAATGGGCAGAAACAATCTGGAACCAGGCTGGTCCTGCAACACAGTCTCTAAATACTTTCATTAATCACTTTCGTGAAGTGTTTGGCAAATCTCCTGGTGATACCTCTGTCAGTGACCAACTGCATCATCTTCGCCAAGGTAACATGCCCATAAATGACGATGTACTTCGTTTCAGAAACCTTGCTGCAGCTAGTGGCTGGAATAAGCGATCGTTCCTCACGACTTTCAGGCAGGGACTCGAACCCAGTTTCTGAATGCATCTCGCTGCATACGATGATTCCATCAGCCTTGAACAATTCATTCAGCTCTCCATCCGCACAGCCAATCATATGCAGTCGTGTATGGAGGACCACCAGGGCCAGCAATCCTCCTATTTCCTTCACCAGAGTCAGTGTATGAGCCAATGCAGGTGGATACAATGCGTCTGACACATTGTCACACACTGTGTCTGTACTGCTGAGCTGGAGGGCATGTAATTGCAGTCTGCCCCATCCATCCTCCACGACCAATGGTGAGTTGTTTCCGCACCTACTGTCCATTTTAAACCACTCGCTACAATTGTAACACTTTTACTGCTCGTGACGTGTATTTCTGTTCACGCCCTCCTCGACTCTGGGTCACCTGAGAACTTCATCTCTGGTAGCCTCTGCCGCCAGCTCCGCCTCCCAAAAGGTCCACTCCGTCTTCCTACAAGGTCCAGTTGGTGACAGAAAGACCATTAAGCAAGAACTGTGTGCGTCACAGTGTCGGACTCCTTCAACTTAGCATTGGCCAACTCCATTCTGAACCCATCTGTAATGCAATAGACCTTTGGCTGGGTCACCTTGAGTCTACTGCGGACGTGTTACAGTCCAAAAAAATTAATAAAAATGATGGCTCAACCCGTAGCACTCTTCAGAGTAAGGTGGTATTTATTTACAAGTGCCCGAAAGTCCAATAATCCAGCAGTAAATGTGTACAGTCCCGTAAAACAAAGTAACAAAACAACAATAATAAAACAAAATCAAAGATTTTTAGTATCTCACAAGTATCCACAATATACGATATAGTTATAGCTCATGACTCCGCAGTAGCACGTTGGCTCGACTTGGTAAACAAATCCTGTTCTGGAGTCTGGCTGCTGCTTTCAAAGGCCAGACTCCACCCCTTTTTTCGGGCACCACCATTAATAGGTAAGTGTCAAAAGGTGATATCTTCCACATTCAGATTGACAAACTCCCACCTTTTTAACAAAACAAACTTTATACAAAATAATTTCAATAAATATAAGGGTCTGGGATGCAGCCTAGCATCAGCTTCAGCTGGCAGTGCGACATCAGAAGACCCAAGCCGATGTTCGAGGGTGATGTGAACTTCTGGGTTGGCCTGCAAAAATGCTTCATCACTGCAGCACTCTATAGCCGAAGAAAATTATGTAGTCAAAACTTACATTCTACTAAATTAAAAGGGGAAATTATTAAAAGCATATATCATATTGACATTTAGAAATGACGTGTTATATACAAATTCTCATTCCAGTTTATACACGTAAATAATCCAAATCCCATTGAATAGTACAGTATTTCCGTATTTACTGATGAAACTGATTTTGAGATAAACTAAGATGATATCTGGTCTTTTATATCGCTCACCTCAGTTTTTGCCCTTTTTCATTTGCTCATGGGCTAAATTTGTGGTGTGCTCACTCCTAGGTGGGAATTAAAAAATAAAACAGAATGAGAGATAAATAGATAGATTGTAATTTTTGTGGCCACCTGGGGGCGCCTTATGTACCTCGATAAGTTACAGCACCATTGTTATCATATTCAAATATGTTTATGAGAGTCGGGGCGTTACCTGTTTTGGAACCTGAGTAAACTGTATATATAGCTCAAACTGAGCTGCTGCATAGACTATGTAGTTCCTTATGTGCATGTACTGTATATTTTCTTTGTTTTTTGGTTTCTATCTGACTGTGGTTGATTCCCTTCAGAGTTTCTACGATATCTGTGTGATTAAATTTTTTACTTTTACAAAGGAAATATTGTTTTTTGATCCTGCTTATCAGTTTATATCTTCGTAATGACCTCAAATGAAACTGACATTTACTCTGAGAATGTGCTTCTCTGCTATCCACTCCTGCCGGACTCCTGTTCGAGAGCTCACCGTCTTACTGTGGTTAAAGGGGCATTGTATGTTTTCATGGTGCTGATGATCCTCATAACAGTTTTTGGGAATCTGCTGATCATCATCTCCATCTCTCACTTCAAACATCTACAGTCTCCAACTCACATGATCGTTTGGTGTCTGGCTGCCAGTGATTGTCTGCTGGGCTCTTTGGTCATGCCGTACAGCATGGTGCGATCTGTTGAAGGCTGCTGGTATCTGGGAGATTTTGTGTGTAAAGTGCATTCTAGTTTGGACATGACTTTCAGCATTTCTTCTAAATTACATCTCAGTTTAATATCTGTTGACAGGTACTGGGCCGTTTGTGATCCTTTAAGGTACAAAATAAGGGTCACAAACAACATTGTGACTGTATTTACTACCTTTGCGTGGCTGTTTTCATTTCTCTACAGCTTTTCTATTGTGTTTTCAGGTGTGAACACAACTGGCTTAGAGTCATTTATCATGCAGGTTTACTGTGTGGGAAGTTGTGTTCTGTTTTTTAACAAAGAGTGGGGTCTTATATGTCCAATTCTCACATTCTTCCTTCCTGTGACAATCATGAGCTCTCTGTATATGAAAATCTTCCATGTTGCAAGAAAACATGCAAAGGTAATGTCAGAAAGAGTGACTGTGGCGGCAGCAGGAGGGTTGAAGAGCCAAAGCTCTGCACAAAGAGAAGGAAAAGCAGCGAAAACTCTGGCCATTGTCATGGGTGTTTTTTGCATCTGCTGGCTGCCTTTTTTTACCGCCACTGCTGTTGATCCTTTCCTCAATTTCATGACTCCTGTTGATGTTTTTGATGCTTTGGTTTGGTTTGGATACTTTAACTCCACTTGTAACCCATTGATCTATGGTTTTTTCTATCCACGCTTTCAGAAAGCCTTTAAGATTCTCATATCCACTTATATCTGTGACTTCAATAGCTCAAATACCTTGATACTTGAATGAATATTATCATATTGACTTTTATACATCTTTTAATGCTAGTCCATCCATGAATAAATAATTGTAACTTGGTTTATTAATTGTAAAAATGTTAATGCTATTGTAAGAAATTATTTGATATGGCATGCATTTTCCTCTCCAGTCTAACCATCTCAAATATTAGACAGTATTGTCTTAAATTAAACAGGACGAGACTGAAATATCGAAAAAGTGAAGTGTGCTATTTTGATTCGGATACAAAAACTAAAGTATGATTGGACAGACTACCCTTACGTAACAAAAATATATGGGAATATACTGCAAAATATAATGCGATGTATTACATAATACATTTCCATATATGGGAAACTACTGCTTATATTTTTCAATACTGCAATACATGCATTGACTATGTATGGCTATATATTGATACATATAAAATATTTAGAAATAAAGACAAAAATAGCATTACATGTAATATTCATAAAGTTCTATCCTTTGTTGTGTACATATATTACACATACATGTTCCCATTTAAATGTGAATGTATGTACACACACATTCACGGAATGAGTTACAATCAGTTGTTACAACAGATTTCTAGTTCCCAGCATGCTTTGCTTCTGACTGTTAAAGGAGAGTAAATGTTCAAATTAAGTGTTATTTCACGTGTTTTGCTCAATACTAATATAGGGGGAGATCTGTTAGTGATTTAAGTTGTATTATTTTGGAATTTAAAAGGTTTTCTGGTATGTGTGAGTTTTTGAGGTTACCATTATGCAGAAGAGTAGAGCCTGTGGTTAGGTTGACGATTGGCTAAATATTAACACAATGTTCAATCTGGAATCATTTTGTATAATAATATAAAAAAAAAACACTTGCTTAGTATTGTATATTTTTTACAGTTGAGTACTTCCATTTTCTTTATGTTTACAAGAATTTGTGCATTCAGAGAAATTCATAATTTTAAAATGTGCCTGTCCCTGTTCACTTGTCGCCTGTCAATAACGTAATATCCGCGTTATCCCTGGTTTCCGCTTGTAACCATGTAGCCATAGTAACCATGGCAACAGATGTGGACAACTTCGTAGTGCCTTCATTCCACAGTCATGTTAAAAAACATGAATGTTTTCAGTCATTGATAAACATTATTAGATCATCAGCATGATAGCATGCCGCTTATCACTTCATTCCGCTTATCACTACGTCGTCAACCTACGCCTTTGTTAATGTAAGAGTTAGCGACCCCTTTTTTACTTATTGTAGCTTTAAGGGCTGGATGATTAATCGAAAAGTAATCGAAACCGAAATTCAGAGCCTATAACCGACGTAATTTTACCAAGTCGGTTATTTCGTTTTTATAATCCTATTAATATTTCCGCCCACTGTGTGTTAATGTACTTTCCCCTTAAAACGTATTACCGCGTGTGTAGTCACGTGACTCCGCCCCGTCCAGTCTGCGACATTGAAGCAACATGGAGGAGAACTCAAACACAGAGTCAACTCAGCATCAGCCGGATCCGCTTGTACCAAAGAAACACGCAGTGTCCGTCGTTTGGACACATTTTGGCTTCAATAAAGACGACACCGAACAAACTCAAGTCAAATGCAAACACTGCAGAAAAACTGTTATAGCGACCAAAGGTAATACCACCAATCTGTTTCAACACTTGGAGCACAATCACATTACCGAATATGAACAGTGCAAACAGTGCATTTGATTCAATTGTTTGAAATATTTAATAAATAAGCATTAATAGCTATCTGTGTGTTTCCTTATTTTAGAATCACAAAGATAGGATTATGCACTCTTTCATTAGAAAAAATAAACCGTGAACATATTTACAGTATAAGCCTTGCCAGTGACATATGAAAAAGACATAAAAAAAAAAAAAAAAGCGTTCAATAATCGTAATCGAGGTAACTTGTTCGATTAATTGCGATTATGATTTTAGCCCAAATCGTCCAGCCATTATATATAAAAATGAATGGTTGTGCCCTCTTGGCCTCTGATAGTCTCATTGCTAAATACTTTAGTACAAGTACTATTGTTAACTAGCTATATATGGAAATATTAATCATATATAACATAAATACTTATAAAATATAAGAAATATATGACATTATATCTTCTATGTGTGTATATATGTACTGCATGAGTTATAAATGTATATGTTCAAAACATTTATAGGCTACACATGCAGTACCATGTATTATCACATGTACATCTATTTGTTATTTGTGAATTACTGAATATAAAATTACATACATTATGATATATAAGTAGGCTAAATATATTATCACATATTTCTTTTATTTGAAAGCGGCAATTCCTTATGTATTATTAAATATATTGTAATAGATTTACACAGTATATTATCCTGTATATTTTCTAATATACTGTTGAATCATTTAATATATTGATCATTGATATATTAGGAAATATATTTTCTTTGCGTAAGGGTAGTCTTCGTTCTCCATGTGCATCAGTGAGCCTTGGGTACTCATGACCCTGAAGCCAGTTCACTGGTGGCCCTTCCTTGCACCAATTTTGATAGGTACTAACCACTGCATACCAGGAACTCCAGGAAAGACCTGCCGCTTCAGAGATGCTCTGATCCAGTCATAGCCATCTCTATTTGACCCTTGTCAAACTCTGAGCTTTTCACTTGCCCATTCTCCTTGCTTCTAACACGTGAAATTCAAGAACTGACTGTTCACTTGCTGCCTAGTAGGTCTTACCCCTCGACAGGTGCCGTTGTAATGATAGGCATATAATCAAAGTTATTCACTTCACCTGTCAGTGGTTTTAATGTTGCGCTGATCAGAATACATTTTTACAAATTATACATTTAAAAGAGTGTTTGTTTTTTTTGTCTCCATCTGGTGGATCAGAATATATATGCTACTTTGAATGAATCTGTTAAAACAACAAAACGCTATGACAGTATCTGGTGGACTTTGTAGAGGTCAATCTTTCTCTATCCACTGATTACAACAATATGATTGGGATCTTCTCCTGGGCCAAAAAGGGTAAGAAAGTGACAAAGGTAAATCTATGGTTAATGGGTAACATGGGTAATTATAGTTAATAATGGTTAGGATTTGGGGAAGAGAAGGGGGTCAGGGTTATGATTTGGGTAAATTATGTAATATAAAAACAGTGCCTTAAGTTTTTATTAATATAGAAACCTGTTTGGGTAAATTAAATGATTCCTATCTCTGCTCAGTGTTTATATGAGTCCACACTCAGAGTGTTATAAGCACTGAAGCAGTGTTAAAGTTAATGAGATAATTAAGTGATTAATTGTGTGATGATTGACCATTATTGAAGACATCTGATGTTAACAAGCAGAATCACTGAAGGAGAATTTTTTTATTTTTTTATGGTGATCTGTGTTTAGTTTAGTTGGACTCTTGACCCTTACTTTTTTAACTTTAGATTTTGTTTGGCTGCTGTAATTCAGTTATAACAGCCAGATGAACTAAGAGAAAAGGTGATCTGATGGTGTTGGTTGTGTTTTAACATTATCATTAGTTGGCCTGAATCACTGAACTCATTGAGAGCATAATTTCTGAGTTAAGTTTACCTTATGGATTATAGCAGCACTGTCCTTGTAGAGCATGCCATTTTTAGCCTTTTCAATTAAATCCAAATGATCAAATCAAAAAAAAAAAAAAAAAAAACCTTCATAAAAAGTATCTTATGTAGGCACACACAGACATCAAGAATTAGCGTATGAATCTCAACAATGGTGACAAACCGATTAACTCTGAACATAAGCTCATTATTTATTCATGCAGCAATGCATGATGGGAGCCATGAATGAGTTTTGATTGGTGGCACCCAGAATGCACTGCAACATGATTTATAATTGTCACCATTGTTGAGATTCACAGGCTGATTCTTGATGTCTGTGTCTAAAAAAAAAAGTTATAAAAATAATACAAATTTGTATGTGAACAATTATTTGGATTACATTGTAAAAGTTTAAAATATTATGCTTTTCAAGGACAGTGCTGCTATAATTAATAAAGTAAATCTAACTCAGAAAGTGGGCTCTATATGAGTTCAGTGATTCAGGTTCAATGATTGTAAAATAATGATTATTTTACAACACAACCAACACCATCATATCACCTTTTCTCTTTGTTCATCTGGCTGTTATAACTCCGGTACAGCAGCCAAACTAGATCGAAAGTTAATAATTTAAGAGTCAACAGCCCAACTAAAGCAAACACTGATCACCATAATGGTAACATACCAATTACGATTTTCTCCTTCAGTGATTCTGCTTGTTAATATCAGGTGTCTTCAATAATGGTCAATCATCACTCAATTAATCACTTAATTACAGTGGTGGACAGTAACGAAGTAAATGTAATTCGTTACTGTACTTAAGTAGCTTTTTTGCGTATATCTGTACTTTACTGAAGTATTTAAATTTGGGAAGACTTTTACTTTAACTCCACTACATTTCAAAGTGTAATATTTTACTTTTTACTCTACTACATTTTCAAAATCAGTCGTTCCTTTTTATTTATGAGTGGATAAAAACTTAACTGGTCAAACGAGCCACCTATCACAGTAGCCTACAACGTGCACGCTTTGTTTTGAACTTGCCTTGGTGGTATCTACTAAGCGCGAACCAGAGCCGTTAAATATGAGAGTTGCGACCATAGACAGTATATAAGAGGTTGCGACACACACGGCTTGTTCGACTTGTATGACATCAAAGTATAGAGCGAAATCGCGAGAGCGATTGAAAAGCATACAGAGCCGTCTACTCTCTAATCGCTCTTGCGGTATTTTAATGTCATTCACCGATTGGTCTGTGCAGTGTGCCGTTTCAAGTCGAACAAGCCTACTGTGATCTCGCCGCCGCGCGGTCACGTGATTCTTGTAGCTCTCAATAGTTCCAAACAATTTGTGTTGCCAGTAATTTTAAGCGGGGCAGAGAGCAGCAGCTATTATTGCAGCAATTATCGGTAAATACTGACGCATAATGAACATTGCTTATTACCTTGACACTAAAATTACTTGCATATAATAGCATTTTTTTTCTGAGGAGTAGCAGAAACACTGCATTAATACGTTTTGGTGTTTAATTTTGTAGGGAAATTGGCTGCTCCCATAATGTAGTGTGTATATATATATATATTCAATGGCATTGTGCAGGTTTATGTGAATGTATCATAACATTAGGATGTTTATAATTATGACCATATACGCTTGTGAAAAATATGTACAGTAAATACTGTAAATGTATTATACCTTATGGGAACAGTCCCCTTCCGTCCAAAATTAAACACACAGAAAATGTATTCAATTCAAATATATATATATAGACTAATTAATGTCATTTTATTAATAGATTGATGTGCCAAGAGTGACAGAGTCTTCACGTAGACTGAGTTAAGCAAGAGTCTTGTGACAAATTATAATAGGACATTATAGCAATAAAAAAATCATAGTACTTGGATACTTAAGTACATTTGAAGGCAAATACTTTTGTACTTTTACTCAAGTGAATGTTTAAAGGCAGCACTTCTACTTTTACTTGAGTAATATTTTACCTTGAGTATCTTTACTTTAACTCAAGTACATGGTATGTGTACTTCGTCCACCACTGCTTAATTATCTCATTAACTTTAACACTGTTTCAGTGTTACTTATAACACTCTGAGTGTGGACTCATATAAACACTGAGAGTGTTAATTTAACACTGGGGATTTTGCTGAGTTAACAGTTTATTTTCTAACCAGTACAGAAGGTTATCATGTGTTTCCACATATAGAAGCTACAATATAAACTGCATGCTGACAGACCAGAATGAAATTAATCCAAAAATGTTTTATTGGAAGTGATTTATAAGAAATCAAAGTTCACGGAGCACTCAATGATTGCACAAAGCTAGCCTTTCTTTCTGTAACTAAGAGTGAGAGACACTCCTTAAATGCTCCCTCCACTTCTCCCCACAGTCACCTTTCCAGTTTTGATATCGATAAAATGTTACCTGACTAACCATTGTAAGTGACAAACGGTAACATAGGAACAAATGGATACAGGAAACAAAGATGAGCAAACAAGTTCTTGAGAATGAAACCAAAACAGATTAAACAAAGCATATTGTGACAGAGAGATTGGTTGTGGCTTGACCCAAAAGTGATGGTTGTAAGTGGTTGTATTTTTCTGGTGACTCTGAGAGATGGAGGGAGGTGCAGTCAGTGTCATTTTCCTAGAGAGAGATCATGATATGGATCTTAATAGTTATTTACCATTTTGTTTGGGAAAATATAATTCATACATGTTTTATATCATTAATCTTTGCAAAGTTTCTGGTGATTGTGTGCCAAAACTGACACTCATAAACTCAACACAAATAATGTAATTACTACAAAATGTAAATCATTTTATTGAAAAAGCTTTCATGCAGGTTTCATGCAATTAGTAGAATAAATAACATTTGATTAGTTTTATTTATTAATTTTTTGTCCGCAATATTTGATTGAAATACTTACTTGTGTGGGTTAAGACACGATCTCTCTCCTGGTAGCTAGCATTGTTTTTCAGCAGGTAAGAGATTCCATTTAACGAAGAAAGATCATGTGATTATATTTGGACCCAGACGTGACGTATGCAGTGTGGAGGTGGGAGGTATCTTGAAGATATATCTTGAAACAGATCTGTCAAAAAGAATTTAAAAAAGCATATTTGCAAAGATTCTAACACTCTAAGTAAAAAGTCTCTATCTGAATTTAATGCATTTTGACAAGGTTCAATAAGGGTCCTGCAATATTTCCTTAAAATCTGGTTTCACACCAAAATAACACTAATAGAAGAGATGTAAAAAAAAAAAAAAAATCCATCCCAAACAATAAGTAATCATTTATATCTCAACATTTAAATCAGTTCTGCTGTTTACTAAGTGGGTATTTCTGATGAAAGTTTCCTTACCAAGGCTTCAAGACAGCTTGATGAAGATTCCACCTGCTCCATACGACACCTGTAAACATTTAGATCATTTAATACACTTTTGTCCTGTGATAGTAAATTAATAGTAGTAAATTATTCTACAATATTTATTAAAATACTTACAAGGTTTTAATGTGGTAAGACACAAGATCTCTCTCCGGATAGTTGCCAAACAATGGACAATATTACTTGCTACAAAAACTGTAACCATGCCAATTAGGTTACAGTTTCCTCAATGACAAATGTCTGTAAATGCTTTAAGTGAAGTTCCTAAACATAATTTCGGGAGGAGTGAACCTGTCTAATATTTCAATTAACTGCCAGAGCATATAAGCAGCGCTAGCCTTTATAGAAGGGCTTTATAACATTATAGAAATTAAAATATTTTTTTGTTCTTGATTAATAAAAACATTAATCAAACTTTAATTTTAAAGTAATGAAAAAATTGTTTTAAATAAGTTAATTAGGTAATTAATTAAAAAGTAATTCGGGAAATTTAGGTACCGAAAAAATGAAGTCATGAGATTTTTTTCTATAACATTTCTATCAAATTGTAAAGCTCTGCCATATTCCAAAAGTTTTGATGAGTTGATTGCTTTGAAAGCCCCAATATATAATCCAACACATGTACCAGAGCTTGAAAAAATAGGAGTTCCACTGTCCCCTTCTTTGCCTGCTTTAGAAATAACAAATTCAGTAGCTGACATTTTCTCTTTCATGTCTAAATATGGGTTTTTAATGATTCTGCAGGATTTTTTAACGAAACACCCTGACTCTAGAGTGTAAAAATATAAATGGTCATTTTCACGTAACTCGTCTATTTTTATGCTTTGTAGTGGATCTAAACATCCTTGTAATTGAATTAAAGCAATATCCTGATTTACAAAATATCTATTAGGAGAGTTAAGTAAGGTATTATAGCATTTGAATATTAAGCAATTTTCATAAGTTGGGAAAAGGGCAAATATTTTAAATTTGTTTAGATCCTTATATCCTAAAACGTGTTTGGCCGTCATGATAAACTTGTGTCTGAAATAAAACCCTTGGCCTGTCCTGATCTCACTTTTCCCATCTAACGGCCAAAGTAAAATAATGCAGGGAAACTGTTGTTTTAATTTTACATTGTTATTTGGCATAATTTTGCCATTTTGGATAACTAAAGGACCAGATGTAGATTCTAATTTTTTAAAACTTTCATTTAAAGTTTTATTCAAATGAAAATGTGAAGCAAAATATGGGATATTTAATTTAATCCCATAAGAGTATAGATTTGCATTAGTAAATGAAAAGGTATCAATAATTTGACACTTATTTTCTATATTAGTAATATTGTCCATTTATTGAATCAGATCTCAATCTGAGAAAACAAAACATACTCTGTTATTAGACAATACTGCAGTGCTGCAACTTAAACATCTTTTAGACTTAATTTAGTGTACAATTAATATTTGTTTGTTGTCTGTTCACAAATGATTTATTTTCCCCGGAACAGGGAAGTTCTTCTATTTTTGTTCAATCTTACGAAACATAACAATGTAAATTAAGTTACTATTTCAATCACAAGATAAATTAACATTTTCCAAGTGAAATAGATTTAAAACTATACCTTTCAAAAGAGAACCGATGTCGACTGCAACTATGAAGTTCACCTGGGCGTCTTGGTGATTTATAGAGGATCTGAACTCATTAGTATTCATGGGTTGTACATGGGAGTTTCTTTTGGAGGAAAATGAAACTTATACTTTTACTGAGGTAAGAACACGAGGAGCTGAGTTTGGGAGGACAAAGAGTAAAAGTGAAACTTAGTTGGAGAATCATAATGCCATGATTCATGATTACTTATTGGTAACCAACATATTTCTATAAAGTTGCAGTCCGTAACTTTTTTGTGTTAAAATTTGCAAAAATTAAATAATAAGCGAGTACATCATGAATCCATTTTGCAAACTGTGTTTTTCTCTTATCCTGAATCACTACAGTAAAACCAATTCAAGGGTGTTGTCTATAGGAATTTATTTTAAAAATTATATTTCTTCCAATAAATTGATTCCTTTTTCTTTTTGAATTCATTTAAGTTTTACATAATTAAAAATTGTGATTGTTTTTGTAACTTATTATTACCTTTCAAAAATTGTTTTTTACTGACCTTCACAATAAATTGCTTCTACAAAACTCTATTTAAGTGTTTATTTCCAAAGTAAAACGTCACGACCCGCCCACATCCAGAACACTAACATCGTTGCTCATCGTCACCTGTACCCAGGCCCGCCCACAGAAATGACTGGGCCCCTGAAAAGGTCCAGTGAATGGGCCCTCCCCAAATCTGCTATAGGCTACTCATATCATGCGTGTGCTCTCTCTCTCTCTCTCTCTCTCTCTCTCTCTCTCTCTCTCTCTCCTACATTAACACATACATTTAACTGAGAGAGACTCAGGGGTGGGTATGCAGCAACAATTTTGTTGACAGTTACTGTTAAATTCATCGATCTGGTGCACTTTGAGAGTTCAAAATTAAAAACTCCAACCCATATTCAGTGTATCAAAGTTCAAAGTATCTCTTTTAGTTACAGTGTCTGTCTACATTACACTACTACATAATAATAGTTATAATATTAATCCCATTATATAATAGCCATATATTGTAAAACAAATGCACTGAAAAATAAAGGAAACTTTCATAATTCGTTTTGTTCTAATTTCTATACTTGAAAGAGTATATTTATATACTTCACATTAAAGATGTGATTGGGCCAGCCCAGTGACCATCAAGAAAAGAACCAATGGGCCGCTGATCTACGTGTTTCATGGGCCGGTGTGTCAGAAAAAAAACTAACGTTGACTTTTTTTGACCAATGCATTACACCGGCAGTAACCCAGCGCCGCCGATTAAGCAAAACAAAACTAAACAAATGTACAGTTTTATGGGCCGTTAAGACAAAAAAAATAAAAAAAGTATGAGATGCATCGGCCCAAAAAGCACGTCGGCCCACTGGGAATCTCCCGGTAGTCCCGATGGCCAGTAGCCTACATGCCCGGACGTCACACTTTAAATCCTACCTGTTGCCTTTCACCATCCACTTATTTAGCTGCTGTCGCATCAATTGACATGCCATCTCCTTTTCCCTCTTTCTTTTTCTATGTTTAGCCCCCGACAGCTTTTTTGCTTTATCCATCTTTTTCGACGACAACTCACTACTCGTTCCTGCTGCTCGCTCAGCGCTCACGGCGCCCGCGCCCGCTCGCCAGCCTGCTCAGACCATTTTCAGGAAAGGGGTGTTTCATTATGACACAGGCTATATTTTACTCGAGCTACATTAAATAAAATGCTTTTTTTTCTCACTTTCAACAATTAATGTTGCTATTTTGGTTCAAAATAAAATATGGTAACGTTTGCTTATATTTAGGATTGAACATTTTTATAGCTGGACTGCATAATTATTAAATCATTAAAAAACAAATTAAATTATTATTTTAAAGATAAAAATGTCTCCTGACACTATTAAAGTCAGACTAGTTTTGTACTTTCATTTAAAGTACATACAAACTAATAGTAATGTTATTTTTATAATAATGGTATAGCAAATGTTTATATGCGTGTTTGATCAAACACTCACCATATAATTATAAAATGAAGTAAAAACGGTTTAATAAACTTCTTTTAAGTGACATTAATCAATTAAGCAAAACAAACACCATTTTATCCAAAAAACATTTATTCAGTTGTCATTTTTACAATTAATTTTTTTGAAACGTCTATTGAATTTGTCATCAAAGGCTTGTGTTCTAAGTCAAAACTCATTCCTTCACTGATTCATACTATAGTAGCAACTGTCCGCACAAATGAACAGTCTAAAAACTCAAATGGTGTCTTAAGAATAAAAAAATGAAAAATGAAATTCTATGGCATAATTTAAACCTTTCATATAAACAAAATTTATAAATTTCAGTAGTTTTAAAGCTGTTGAGATAATTGAAAAACTTTTGTCCCAAAATTTGCATGTCAGGGTGGCACAACTGCAAACATGGTTATTTTATTATGGTAATTAATTACAGTATACATAATAATGCATCGTTCAGAGTAGAGGTCGACCGATATTTTTTCAGGCCGATGCCGATCTTTTGAAATCCGGGTCGGCCAATGGCCGATTAATGCTGCCGATTTATTTTGGCCGATATTTGGCCGATTATGTGCTTGTTTTTAACCTCTATTTGAAAGATAAAATATAACACAAATAATTACTTAAGATAGACAAGATTTCTCAACAAAAACATTTATTGAACACTTGACCAATCTGCACTTGTTGTGACCTTGAGATATGTTTGGTAATTGTACCTGAATGAATTAAATAAATTTGCTACATTTCAGATTAATATATTTGTTTTCCTTAAAATTGTAATTAACAGTAACTTAAACACTTTGCAGTTTGAATGATGTCTTGTAAACAAAATGACGGAGTATGTTTTTATGTTTCCACTGTTCGATCGTATCCGCGCCTCACACACACACACACACACACACACACACACACACACACACACACACACACACACACACAAATATAAGTAAACACTTTGCGACTTTAAACACACGCGACTTTTCGATCGCGCCCGCGCCCCTCTCTCCCTCTCCCTCTCTCTCTTCCACACACACACACACACCATACTCCAGCATTGCAATCTTTACATCGCAGCCTGCTTCAGAGCTAAGGCGGGGCTACAGATTAGGTGTCCCCAAAGAACCCGCGTATCTAACAGTAGTTCCGCATTACATGAATTAATTTGCACGCAAGTTTTATTTATTTTTATACCATGTATTCTCCGTGTAAATGTATACACCGAACCATGACGCCCGTACCGTTTCGGTTCAATACGAATACATGTTCCACCCCTAGTCTACAGTGAAATACAGTCACACATTACACTGTTTGGCCAGCATTTTAACCGTGTTTAATCCAGCTACTAGCTAACAGTATGCTAAAGTTAACTGCTGACTAGCGTCACGTTTCTAACGTCCGTTTTCAGAGCATCCAAGAGAAGCACAGAAATACGCATTGATATTCGGTCTGGTAAATAACGGTCGTTAAGGCACCAGTGCCGTATTAGCACCGGGTCTGTCTGTAGCTACCCAACCCTAGCGACGACGCTAGCAAAGCAAAGCCAGTCCTTTACTAACCTATGGTCACTTTTTTATTACTTATTTCTCTGCATTGAGTGACAACCCTCTCAAATATAAGACACACAAAACAGAACAAATAAAAGTATCAGATTCTCTGTCTGTAATTGCAAAATTCTTGCTTACTTATTGTTGTGACATGATAGCAACCCTTCTGCTGTGCTAATGCAACCTCAACTACGCTATCAATATCCACCGAACGTCATGTCGCCTATTCATATTTTTTCTCGAAGTTGGCAGTAACATATCAAAAGGTTTTAATTAAATATAAAGGAGTTTTCTCCAAGGAACTTAGCTCCTTCCTTAGGCACTGGATGAGGTCTGCTCACTCTGCTGGAGAATGACTCTAGTACGGTGTACATTTTAGGACATCCTCAGACCTCAGACATATGAAGACAAGGCATCATGCCTCAGACTAAAAGGCTTCAGTCATTGGACAAAACGGCATCGCGCCTCAGACTGAAAAGCTTCAGGTCTCAGGAAAAACAATGTCAGGTGTCAGGTCTCGTACAATTAGGCATCAGACGAAACAGCCTCAGACAAAAAGGCATCAGACTAAAAGGCATCGGACGAAAAGGACTCAGACTAAAAAGCATCAGACGAAACGGACTCAGACTAAAAGGCATCAGACGAAACGGACTCAGACTAAAAGGCATCAGACATAAAGGCCTCGGACGAAATGGACTCAGATGGAGTTTGGAGATTCGCATTGCCCCGCCCCATGTGACATCACATGTACGCGGTTCATAGCTCGAAAGAACGCTTTACTTGATACATTTCTAAAGTCTCTAAGGTTGATTAAAAACAAGAAAAGTGACAATGTGATAATGTTTCCTCTGTGTATGTCTTTTATTTATTTATGTATTTTATATAATGTGAAGCTTTACATATACTTGATATAATTTAATTCCTGTAGAAGTTATATGTCCTTTATATCCGCTTGTTATCTTATACATATTCAATAAAAGTAAAAAAAAAAAAAAAAACGCTTTACGATAGTTTGCCAACATACAAGCTATAGTTGAAATATGTCATCTAACTTTTTAAACGTGCAAATAAAACTCGTGAAATGCATGTTCTCTTCTGCATACAGCATAATTAGTGTAACATTTAATTAAAGCATATATATGAAGAGTTCAGATGCAAAAGCCTCTAAATGCCATCTGAAATTTTCTTATAGAATGATCATTTTTATCAAGCTCGTATATTTAAATTCTATATTTTCACTTAAATGGCAATGAAGATTACCTATTAATTGTCATTGAAGTGAATTTACTGAACTTAAATATACAAGCTTGATAAAAATGATCATTCTATAAGAAAATTTCAGATGGCATTTAGAGGCTTTTGCATCTGAACTCTTCATATATAGGCTATATATATTATATGCTTTAATTAAATGTTAAAACATGCACTCGCGAAATGCATGTTCTCTTCAACATAATATATACAGTACAGGCCAAAAGTTTGGAAACATTACTATTTTTAATGTTTTTGAAAGAAGTTTCTTCTGCTCATCAAGCCTGCATTTATTTGATCAAAATGTAATATTGTGATATATTATTACAATTTAAAATAATTGGTTTTAAATTTATTATACTTTAAATTATCATTTATTTCTGTGATGCAAAGCTGAATTTTCAGCATTATTACTCCAGTCTTCAGTGTCACATGTGACATCCAGTCCATCACATGATCCTTTAGAAATCATTCTAATATTCTGATTTATTATGAGTGTTGGAAACAGTTCTGCTGCCTAATATATTTGATGAATAAAAGGTTAAAAAGAACTGCATTTATAAAAAAATAAAAAATAAAAATCGAATAATATAAATCTTCTGAACAGGGGCGGATCTAGAAAAATATTTATGGTGTGGCGAGAGGGGTGCAGGAATTTTTGAGGGGTGGCAACATATGGCAGACGTATATATACTGAATTTAATCACAGTTAAATTGGCCATAACTTTTAATTCCTTGCTGCCAACTGGGGTGATCCGCCCCTGCTTCTTTACTATCACTTTTGATCAATTTAACACATCCTTGCTGAATAAAAGTATTGATTTATTTCAAAAAAAGAAAGAAAAAAAATTACTGACCCCAAATTACTGACCAGTGTATATTGTTGTTACAAAAGATTTATATTTTTAAAATATTTGCTTCTTTTTTTTTCTTTTTTTTTTACGTTTTATTCATCAAAGTATCCTAAAAAAGTATCACAGGTTATGAAAAAATATTTAGCAGCAGAACTGTTTCCAACTTTGATAATGAATCATCATATTAGAATGATTTCTAAAGGATCATGTGACAGACTGGAGTAATGATCCTGAAAATTCAGCTTTGCATCACAGAAATAAATGATAATTTAAAGTATAATAAATTGAAAACCAATTATTTTAAATTGTAATAATATATCACAATATTACATTTTGTTTCTGTATTTTTGATCAAATAAATGCAGGCTTGATGAGCAGAAGAAACTTCTTTCAAAAACATTCTCTCTGTCCTAGCATGTATCCCATATATCCCAAAAAAAAAAAAAAAAAAATTGTATATGTTTAAAAATCTTTGGCCTGTATATATATATATATATATATATATATGAAGAGTTCAGATGCAAAAGCCTCTAAGTGCCATCTGAAATTTTCTTCTAGAATGATCATTTTTATCAAGATCGTATATTTAAATTCAATAATTTCACTTAAATGACAATTAATAGGTCATTTGCATTGCCATTTAAGTGAAATAACTGAACTTAAATATACGATCTTGATAAAAATGATCATTCTAGAAGAAAATTTCAGATGGCACTTAGAGGTTTTTGCATCTGAACTCTTCATATATATATATAAATAGATGTATGCTATGTATATATTATATGCTTTAATTAAATGTTAAAACAGTGTTAAAATCACTGCTTAAAATCCCTGCTTTATTGAAATGTTACACTAATTAAGTTGTTTACAGAAGAGAACATGCATTTCGCAAGTTTTATTTGCACATTTAAAAACTTAGATGCCATATTTCAACTAGCTAGTTTGTATGTTGGCAAACTATCATGGAGTTAAAGCATTCTTTCGAGCTATGAACCGCGTACATGTGACGTCATATGGGGCGGGGCAATACGAATCTCCAAACTCCCTCTGAGTCCGTTTCGTCTGATGCCTTTTGGTCTGAGTCCGTTTCGTCCGATGCCTTTATGTCTGATGCCTTTTAGTCTGAGTCCGTTTCGTCTGATGCCTTTTAGTCTGAGTCCGTTTCGTCTGATGCCTTTTTGTCTGATGCCTTTTCGTCCGATGCCTTTTAGTCTGATGCCTTTTTGTCTGATGCCTTTATGTCTGATGCCTTTTTGTCTGAGGCTGTTTCGTCTGATGCCTAATTGTACGAGACCTGACACCTGACATTGTTTTTCCTGAGACCTGAAGCTTTTCAGTCTGAGGCGCGATGCCGTTTTGTCCAATGACTGAAGCCTTTTAGTCTGAGGCATGATGCCTTGTCTTCATATGTCTGAGGTCTGAGGATGTCCTAAAATGTACACCGTACTCTAGGCACAGCATGCGTCCACAACAACAACACTAGGCTGCCCACAGATGCGCCCGCCTAATAATCGGCTTGATATACTGGATATTGGCCGATGCCGATATGTTAAAAAATTCAAAAAATCGGCCGATTAATCGTCCGACCGATTAATCGGTCGACCCCTAGTTCAGAGGAGCCTTAATGATGAGTGAAAAGAGTTGTAGATCTCTCTAATACTGGTAAAAACTGCTTTCAAGTATGGGTAGGTTGGTACACTTTCCATATCAGTTGAATTTAAACACTTAGAAATGTTTACAACTGAAACTTGTTTAAATTTCAAAAAGTCAAAGTTAATGACTCAAAAATATAAATAAATAAAACAAATAAAATTAATACAAATTAATAAAACATCAGTTTTGAAAAGATTTTGAGATTTTAAAAAAACAAATTTTGAAGGTTTGTCAATTACACACACACACACATATATACACATTATATATATATATATATATATATATATATATATATATAGCATTGATTTATCACAATAGGATTTTATGTCTAATAATGTCTATAAATGTCTAATAAACTGCACGTCAAGCATGTTGACTGTCATTTCCTCTATGTTGTTCTTGTAGTGTCCGACACAGAGGAGAAAATATGCTCGAGTCAGCAGGAGGAGCAGTCTAAATAGAACTAAACATTTTATGCTATATTGTGCACTAATCATACTTGGGTGCATCTGAACTTTTTCACAAAGACCAACACTGGGAAGTTTAATGTTTATTAAAAATAAGGAGCAAGGAAAGTCTTCTAAAATCCAAGGAGTTGAAACTGAAGGTGAGGGTACAGTGTCAGTGTAGGGAGTCTTCAGGATCCACTGAATCCCTTTCTGCTTCTTGTGTTGAAAGAGATAAAGGAGACAAAAACGGGACAAATTATAGTAGCATATATTACATGTGGTATTTAGTATTATTTCCCATTTAGTCTAGTGTGATTTGTTTTTGTAAATGGCTTGCAGCTTTTAAGCATTGTTTTTAATCTCACGAATAAACTTCCATTTCCCTTTCCCATCAATCCAAAAATCAGCTGAGCTGAAACATACAGACAGGTAGTTTACAGAAACACGCCTAAAAAACTCCACCCATACGTTTTTGTTACTCAAATATAGTTTAATAAAATGCAATAATAGAACGGTTTTAACCATTAGGCTGTTCGTGGTTTGTTATGCACTACTAACTTTATCCAGTGACCTTTCTTTTATCTGATAACGTCCCCTAAAACTACTAATTAAATTTAGAGAGCAATAGTAAACTAGCATGCTTTAATACATAAGTTAATTTGATTCAGATGTACTGATAATATACAATCTTATTCTTTAAACGTCTTACCTTTTAAAAGTGCATCACAAACGGTCTGTTCTACCGCGCTGCTGCTGCTTTCGGGAAATATCCATACTGTCTATGGAAATATCGAGAGGCTCCACGAGCCGCCATTGCTGTGTCGCAACTTTCTCTCTATGGCTCTGACTCTGTCCAGGAGGAAACTCCTTTGACCAATGAGAAACCTCTTGCCACGCCCCTACCTCTCGCCACGCCCCGACCTCTCGCCACGCCCATTACTCCAAGCTGCAGCTACCCCTGTCTCCTTAGTTTGGGTACTTAAAAAAACATCGTCATTTTGTTTAAGAAGTCTAATAACGTTAGCCTCAGTGAATGTGAATTATTTTGTCTCAAATCACTCGTTTTAAATGTTCTGCCTCTTTCCGAATTAACGTTAGCTAGCAAAACACTAGTAGCATGGTCTCTCATCCTCGTACATGTGTCAGTTAACTGCTAGGTTTGTGGTCACAGTTGTTCCCTGCATGATTGAAAAATATGAGGACAGTAACGTTATATTATTTTTGGCGCCTCTCTCTGCAACGTATCATAAAAAAATCTTAAAAGCTTTAAGTTAATCTTTTGATATATTTGTTTGAAATATTTTACATTGTCTTAAACCATTTGTTCAACTAAAAAGATTAAATATTTATTTTGCATTGCAAAAACATCAATGATCCTTATATTTTCCTAAACTCTTCTTTCATTTGTGTTGCTTCTTTAGAAGACCATCAGATCTACTGGGAGGAGCAGTTCATGGAGTAGGTAAGCTCTTTAGTAGGTGGAATTGAGGTAAATGTTTCAGAGGTTTGTTATTCTCTGTCATTTAGAGGAATTAATGTAACCAAAAGTCAGTTATTGAGAGTTGAAAAAAAAAAAATAAAAAAAAAAATTGGCTGTTTGCTGATCACATACTGATGATCCACCTCACATGTTTTATGTAGTATTAGATTGCATAAGAATGAAAGGTTGCCAATTCTTTACACATCTTGAGTGTTCCAAATAACAGTCAAACAATTGATGTATTACAGATAAATGAAGAATTCCGAAGGTGTGCTGCAGTTCCATTAGAATCAGTGTTTATGTCCCAGCTGGACAAGTACACTCCAAAACTTCTTGACCTGTTTAGTGCGAAGGGAGGAGCGGCTGGTCAACGCATAAAGAACTTGTTATTGGAACTGATACAGGTGAGGCAAAAGTGGTAACAATGTTGCAGATGCATATTTATACAATAATTACTTTATTTACTCGTCTTGCCTAATTGGGTGAATATTGCAAAAAAAAAAGGCATTTTTGTTTACAGCTCCTAATTAGGCAAGGCAAGGCAAGGCAAGTTTATTTATATAGCACATTTCATACACAATGGCAATTCAAAGTGCTTTACATAGAAGAAATTAAAATAATAAAAAGAAACAAGAATAATTAAAACAGTTTAGAAAAATCAAATGAAATACAATACAGTCAGACGAACAGCGGCACAGTGCTCATTCAGTAAATGCATAGCTAAACAGAAGTGTTTTGAGTCTGGATTTGAATGTGACCACTGTAGGAGCACATCTGATCTCTTCTGGAAGCTGGTTCCAGCTGCGGCTGGCATAATAGCTAAAAGCGGACTCGCCATGCTTAGAGTGAACCCTTGGTATTTCTAGCTGATATGATCCTAATGCAATGTATTGAGGTCCTAGGCCATTGAAGGATTTATATACCAGTAATAATACTTTGAAATCAATCCTAAATCTAACTGGGAGCCAGTGTAAAGACCTGAGGACTGGTGTGATATGTTCATATTTTCTGGTTCTGCTCAGAATCCTGGCGGCAGCGTTCTGTATGAGCTGCAACTGTCTTATGGTCTTTTTGGGAAGGCCAGTGAGGAGTCCATTACAATAATCCACCCTGCTGGTGATGAAAGCATGCACAAGTTTCTCTAAGTCTTGTCTGGAAACAAAGCATCTAATTCTTGCAATATTTTTCAGATGATAGTATGCTGATTTAGTTATTTCTTTGACATGACTACTGAAACTAAGGTCTGACTCTAGTGTCACACCAAGATTCCTGACTTGATTTTTAGTTGTTTGACCCCTAGAGAGAAGGTATGCGTTCACCTTGAGAACTTCATCTTTGTTTCCAAACGCAATAACTTCAGTTTTGTCTTTGTTTAATTGAAGAAAGTTTTGACACATCCAACTGTTGACCTCATCAATGCATTGGCACAGGGAGTCAATGGGGCTGTAATCATTAGGCGATAGGGCTAAGTACAGCTGTGTGTCGTCTGCATAGCTGTGGTAAGCAATTTGGTTGTTTCTCATTATTTGGCTCATTGGGAGCATATACAGGTTGAACAGGAGTGGCGCAAGAATTGAGCCTTGAGGGACTCCGCATGTCATGGATGTCCACTCAGACTTATGGTCTCCTATACTCACATAATAACCTCTCCCATCTAAGTATGACCTGAACCATTTTAGGACTATCCCAGAAAGCCCCACCCAGTTTTCCAGCCTGTCAAGAAGTATGTTATGATCGACAGTGTCAAATGCAGCACTGAGGTCGAGTAGTACCAGCACTGATAATTTGCCTGAATCAGTATTTAAGCGAATATCGTTTATTATCTTTATGAGCGCTGTCTCTGTGCTGTGATGCGGTCGGAAACCAGATTGAAAATTATCAAAGTATCCATTCGAGCTTAAGAATTTGTTCAGCTGATTGAAGATAACTTTTTCAATGATCTTGCCTATGAAAGGAAGATTTGAGATCGGTCTATAGTTGCTAAATATGGTCTTATCCAGATTGTTCTTTTTCAGGAGGGGCTTGACAACTGCAGTTTTCAGGGAGTTTGGAAAACTCCCAGAGAGAAGTGAGGCATTTACCACTTCTAGAAGATCTGCTTCTAAACTGTTTAACACACTTTTGAAAAAAGATGTGGGAAGTGTGTCAAGAGCGCATGTTGATGTTTTAAGGTGCTGTACGGTTTCTACCATAATTTTGCCATCAATTTTTTTGAAATCAGACAAAGTTACTACTTTTTCAGGTGGTCTGATCTGTCTGACCCCAGCACAACTCAAGGATGTGCTGATCACCTTTCTGATATTATTGATTTTGTCAGAGAAGAAAGAAGCAAACTCACTGCACTTGTTGTCTGAGAGCATTTCACTGGGAATCTGGCTTGGGGGGTTTGTCAGTCTCTCTACAGTAGCAAAAAGAGTGCGTGTGTTGTTTAAATTGCAGTTTATAATGTTTGAGAAGAAAGTCTGTCTAGCTTTGCCTAGTTCCATATTAAAAGCATGAAGGCTGTCTTTGTAGATGTTATAATGGACTACAAGTTTTGTCTTCCGCCACATGCGCTCTGCTTTTCTGCATTGTCTTTTCATATTTTGCACTGCTGTTGAGTTTCTCCAAGGTGCTTTTTGTCTGCCACTCTTCTTCCTGACTTTCACAGGAGCAATATCATCAATTGCACTTTTAACTTTTGAGTTAAAAGAATCAAGGAGAAAATCAACAGAGTCAGCAGATATGCTTGGTGTTAAGGATATAGCCTTCATAAATAGTACACTAGTGTTCTCATTTAAGCATCTCTTCTTGACAGACTCAGATCTAGCTTCAGTGGCAGGAGAGATCAATATATCAAAGAAAATACAGAAATGATCAGACAGTGCTACATCCTTAATAACAGTCGATGAGATGTTTAGACCCTTACTGATAAGTAAATCTAGAGTGTGTCCATGATTGTGTGTGGGTCCATGTACATGCTGAGTCAGATCAAAAGTTTTTAAAACAGTTTTGATTTCTTTTGCCATATTGTTTTCTGCATTATCTATGTGAATGTTCAAATCTCCAGCAATGGCAAAACAGTCAAACTCTGAGGTAATTGTTGATAACAGTTCTGTAAATTCCTCAGCAAAGGCTGGAGAGTATTTTGGAGGCCTGTAAATAATGATGAGTAAAATGCGTGGAGCACCTTTTAATACAATACCCAGATATTCGAAAGACGTGTAGTTCCCAAATGATATTTGCTTACATTGATAGATATCTTTAAAAAGAGCAGCTAGACCCCCACCTCTCTTAACAGCTCTGCAGACACTCATAAAAGTAAAGTTAGGAGGGGCTGTTTCATTGAGGATTGTTGCACTGCAGCTGTCTTCTAGCCAGGTTTCATTTAGAAGCATAAAATCCAGGTTGTTTGTGGTTATTAAGTCATTGACTAGAAGTGATTTATTTTTAAGTGAGCGGATGTTTAAAATTGCTAACTTAACAGTCTTACTTTTTTTCCCTACACCAATCTTAGTTAGACGTGCAATAGGCACCAGATTAGTTGAGTTTGCTGTACGGCTATTGAAGGCCTTAGACTTTCTATCTTGTAATAGAACAGCAATAGAGAAAGATACAGGCACACTGGGTTCCCGCTTGTTCTGTAAACATTTGAGAAAGTTACTGTTATCAAAACGGGGACCCGACATACATCACTGAGAGCTGGTATCAGTTGTTTTTGGTTCACCTCGAGCAGATGGAGGAGGGTGTGGGCCCTGGCGTTGTGGCAGAGGCCGAAGAGCTCTCACAGAGGCAGGGGGAGGGCGAGCTGGGCCTGCAGGCTTTGGTGGTAGCGGTGCCCGACGTTTTTTGGTTGATATCTGGGGGCTTGCAGCAAAAGAGTGTGATAGTCTGGTTCCAGCATGCACAAGTTCTTCCATTTTCTGTGAGAAGCACAGGAGTGGAGTTGGTGGCGAGAGGGAGAACGTGTCTGGTGAAAGGGGCTGTTGCTCTGGTGTTATATGAGGCTGTGATATGCTGTCCTGGCTTCCCTGGCTGTTTTCCAGGAAGTCGTCCTTGGGTGCTGAATCTTGGAGCAGTTCTGATGTGTCTGTCTGTGGTGAGCTCTGTGGGCATGGCTCAGCTGAGATTGTGTCCGTGAGCAGAGGTTGTTGTGGCTCAGTGGTGTTATCATTGTCCTTGTGTGATATGTCAACATCATGAAGTGAAGTCCTGTGGTCATTCATACTGTGTCCAGGTGTGTGTGTGCCGTTCTGATTGAGTGGATTGGCACACACTGCAGAAGGATGATTGAGGGAAAAGTAGATGTTGTCCTTTAACACTCTTGAACCAAGTTTGTTTGGGTGATGGCCATCCCGATGAAATAGTTGTCTCTGACTCCAGAAGAGATTGAAGTTGTCAATGAAGTTTACTCCTTTTATATTGCAGGTTTTTTGCAGCCATGTATTAATCCCAAGCAACCGTGAAAACCTGTTTGTTCCTCTTGCTGGGAGTGGTCCACTGATGAATGTCTGAACTTTCAGTTTTTTAAGTGTTTCAAAAAGTTCATTGAAATCCTTCTTAAGGAGTTCTGACTGCTCTTTATGAATGTCATTCTTCCCCACATGAATGATGAGTCGATTTGCAGTCTTATGTTTCATTAGAATGTTCTGAAGTTCCCTGTTTATATCAGAAATTGTTGCTTGTGGAAGGCAGCATGTAGTTGTATCCCTGCAGCTAATGTTTCTGATTATGGAGTCTCCCACTATCAGAGTCCTGGGCTCGGCTGCGCTCTGAGCTGAGTGCCGCTGTCTGCTCGACCTTGAGCGCCAGTTAGCATCAGTGTTAGCTACTGGCTGATACAGTCTGTGTTCGATCACATTCATCACGTTTGGGGATTCCTCATTTACATTCATTAGTACTTCAAATCTGTTCTCAAGATGTATAGGTGTTGGTGGGAGACGAGTGTTTGCAGTCTTTGTCAGAGTTGTATCTGGGGTAGAGGATGCTACTGCGGTAATATGTGAGGCTCGTGACAATCTGATGTCTCGAGTGCCTTTGGGTCTCGCTCCCTGTTTGTGCCATCGATTCGTAAGTCGATCGGCTTGTTTCTCTACCTGTCGAGGAGCACTAGTTTCATGGGACTCACCGGCTATATGCTGAGGGCGTCCATGACGAAGCTCTGTTGTGTGTTCCGTCTGGTTTGGTGGTCCCGTAAATAACTTTGTTTCAAGAACTGCAATCCTTTGTAAAAGTCTGTGGCAGTTAGTGCAGCAAGTAGATTCCAGAAGAGGCATTTTCTCTCTTATCCTTGTAGGCAGTTGTGTTTTCCTTTCCCCGGAATGTAAGCTGGTCGGGTAGAAGAATTCTGCGTTTTTGTAGTAATCCAAACTTTGTCGTTTGAGCACTGTGCTGATTTGCTGAAGTTAAAATTAGGTGATAAAAGGAGCTCAAATTATAAAAGTATAGAAGATAAAATATAAAAGCGATAGAGCAAAGCGCGGAGCAGTAAGCAAGAGCGTCCGAACAGTAGCTGAGCAGGAAGTATTCTTATTCTCTAATTAATTTTAAGGTTAAATATGAAAAAAGTGTGTGTGTATAGATAGGAAGATATGTGATAGATATAGATAGAGAGAGAGATATGTGATATATATATATATATATATATATATATATATATATATATAAAGCTCTGTTGAATAGGTAGCACAGAACACACTGATAATGACATATGTTTGTAGTTACATTGCCTGCAAGATTCAGTTTTTCATTATTCACTTACCAACTATAGGATCCAAGTACCTCTGTGGTGAAGAAGAGAGACGTGACTCTGAGATGCCTCATTGAATACATGGGAGAGAATGGGCAAGAGCTCATCTCTGACTACTATGTAAGTATTGTTTTGGGGGAAAAGCACTTATTCCTCAGATATCAATCTTATGTCTGTCTGAGTTATAGTATGGAGCTGGAGTTGGGGATTGGTTAGCTTGTCTTGGAACAAATACTGTAATTGGGTGGAAATGGCTAGTCTGGCTCTGTCAAAAGTTCAAAAACACACCTACAAAAACCCAAATGTATGTGCAGGAACCAGGGTCCCAAATTAACATTTTGGTCTTCCAGTTGCTTGTAGACTTGATTATAAAAATACTGTCATATTTTTCAACTGCAGTTTTACAAAAGTAAAATCCTTGTTTTACATTAATGCAGGAGTCATAATCATCTGATGATATAACTGTAAGAGTGGCATTTTCAGTACTTTTACTTAACCACACCTGGCTTTTGAAGATTGTTCTCTGTTGCCACTTATTGTTCTGTTTATTCTCATACAGGGACAAACGGAGAGCAGTGTCCATGAGGACTTGAACATGCGCAATATGCAGATATATGTCTGCCGTGAACCAGATGCAGTGGGCATAATCGTTGAGGGAATCCCAGTGCTTACTGATCTTGGGAATCTGGCCAGGGCATGTTGCCTGCTTCTGGGGATGACATATGCTCTGAACCTGCAGTATCCACCACAACTCTGCAAAACATTTGAGGTATTCCAAAGACTTTTTGTGGGACTTGACACACTGCGTCCAAAGCCTTCCTCCCGATTCATGACACTCAAAAACAAACTTCTGAGTTAGTTGGTCAAATGCCAGCCTCACACTAAATTGCAGTCTTGTTGTGTTTTTGTTGAGTTTTTCAGAAGATTGTTGTGAATGTTTAATTGTTAATTGGCTGCGGTTCAGAGGTTCTGTTATATAAACAATTTTATGGTAAAATGTTTTAATACATACTAAGATATACTGTACTGTGCACTTACGGATTGAAGCTGAAGTCAGTTCTTTCTTGTCAAATGCTGTGATCCTGCTTCCCTGTGTTTTATTTTCAAGTCAAATGTTGTGCGTTGAAGGTGTTCTTGTGTTGAAGGACTTATGTAAGATTAAGATTTTTTTTTATATATAATGTTTCTTTGCTTAATCACTCTTGCTCGGTGGGCAGTTTAACTTGGAACAATGTGGTAGTCAAGCACAGACTTCTTCAGTTCCCGGACAAGTCTCCAGCTTCTGGGCACTTCTTGTGCTGAATTTAGTTTTGTTATGTCAAATGCTGAGGTCAGAGGCCCTTTATTTTATTTTATTTCAGTGTCAAATGTTTTATTGGAATATAGCACAGATTGTTCTTCCAACATGTCCATGTATTAGTTTATTATGTTTTAATACATATGAAAATGTACTGTACTATGCACTAAAGTCAGTCCGTTTACGTAAATTGCTCAGGTCAAGAGTCATTGCATTTTAATGTCAGTGTTAAGATTGCACTTTGAAGGTGTTCTATGCTGCACTTAAAGATGAGGTTAGAAGTTTATGTAATTTTTAGTGTTAAAATGTTTACAACATTAACATTGAAATCGATTACAGAAACTTAGTGCACCCAATTGTTTGTATATGGCAGCTGTTAATAAACGGTGGAAATTAATACCTCTCTTTCCTAATTAAAGTTATGGCAATGCTAACTAATTATTTCAAGTGGATTAAATAAATAATTTGTCTAAATTAAGAGCAATAGAGTAAATTAATTAATTAAAATCAAAAAGTAAAATTTTTTACTTAAAATGTTACTAATTTTAACTAAGTATGATTTGGTCAATATGCTGCTCTTTGTCACAATAGTTAAACTCAAATGTTTTGTAGACTCTACTTAATTTTTTAGCATTCAGTACAATTAATATTACTGATTTTTACCAAATCAAAATACCAAGAAGTTCACTAAACTTACAAAAAGTAGTTGGAAAATGTTGCCTTAATTTTTTTGAGTTGAATCTAAGTAACAGTTTTTACAGTGTATAATAAGTGTTTATATTGGGACTATGTTAGACTGTACGGGTTGTACCGCTGTGGAGTATCCCAGTACCTGCGTGACTTGTCAAAGACATAAACAGAGAGAAGTAGCTCTGGCTGCAATGTTTTTAGACGCATGAATTCTGTTTATTAACCTCTAGAGCGCCAAAAGTGACGGGCTGCAGCTTTAATAGCTTGTTATGATGTCACAGTGTGGCGTGAAATGCAGATGGAGGACAGAAAGTGATTTTCTACATAGTAAAGCACTTTCACAAACTGAAAATGCCTATGCTTGGCGTCGTTTATTTTTGCTCAAATCGATCAAACCGGAAAACCAAAAGGAGCTTTTATCGTTTACGTAACTTTAAAAGTTGTTGCCTTTAATGGCGTTTTTCATCTGCTGAAACTGAAATTAATATACCTGCTTACCTTTTGTTTTGTTTTTTACTTGGTTAAATATTCACGTTCTTTATGGTATTGATCTGTTTACCATGAAAACAGTCACGCGCTGGACATCATATGGTGGAAATGTAAAAATAAAAATGTGTTTAGAAATTCAAGAAAGATACACTGTACTAACTGAGATGGACAGGTTTATCCATGGTTATATAACATCTAACATCAACAAAGAGAAGATGGGGTTTAGGGTTAAGGTTTGCGTATGAATGAATAAAATCTGCAATTGAAATTACTTTATCTTAAGTTTTTATTTAAAGGGGTGGTTGATTATCATTTCACTTTTCTAACTTCAGTTAGTGTGTAATGTTGCTGTTTGAGCATAAACAACATCTGCAAAGTTACAACGCTCAAAGTTCAAAGCAAAGGGAGATATTTGCTTTTAAAGAAATTGCTTTTTAAGGACTACAACAAATGGCTGGTAGGGACTACACAACATTCCTCCCGGGTTAGTGACATCACCAACCATAGAATTTACATAAACCCGCCCCCGGAACATGATTTATAGATTATCAAGACAGAATATGCTTATCAATGACTAGAAGATAACTACACAAAAGCTACATAAATTCATCAACAAACCATACAGAAATGTCCTGTTGCTTCTACATGTTGTCACTTCTTCTTGAGTCCATCATTGTCTGACTCTGGTTTGAACATAAAAGGCTAAACGTTTTTTGAAATTTTCAGTGCATGTCCGTGTGAGGTAAAAGGACACGAGCTCTTAAAGCTCCGCCCTCTGTGCCAGGAGCAGCAGCTCATTTGCATTTAAGGGAAGAGACACAAAACGGTGCGTTTTTGCTCACCCTCAAAAAGTGACAATTTTAACATGCTATATAAAAATATCTGTGGGGTATTTTGAGCTAAAACTTCACATACACACTCTGGGGACATCAAAGACTTATTTTACATCTTGTGAAAAGGGCATTATACCACCCCTCTAACAGGCTAGTTAATTTCATAAGATAGTCTCAGACTAAAATGCATCTTTGAGCTGTTGTAACTGAAAGCAACTTGCACTGATATATCTTAAAATATGTCAGTGCCATTGTTTTGTCTTTTAAGATGCACACCAGTACTGTTTTTTTCTAAGGCACATTTATAAAAGCTACTTAAATGCCCTAATAGAAAAAAGGCCTAATCCTGGTTTAATCTAAGCCCTGTCTGTGAAGCAGGCCTAAATGTATTATCAAGTAATTAATTTAAATGTTACCATAGTTAACATGTCGTTTTCAAACCATTATTGAAGGTTACCATGTATTACCGTGTGACATACCAGATTCACATGAATCAAATATTTATGGTTAAAAGGATCAAATTAAGATATAAACCTCTGGAACATCTGCTTGAGTTATTCATGTATGGTAAGGATGTGCTGTAGGCTAATTGACAGTGGCAGTCCTGAAGCATTTCATATGAAATTATTTCACAAGCTTCTTTCCTTAAGAGTGATTTACAAGAAATCATTTTTCACATAGCACTCGGGCAGTGATTGTACAACAACATTCTTTCTGTTATTACTGTTCATAGTGAGAGAGACACTCCTTGCTAATATTCCTGCTCAGCCCTGTGCGCATCAAAGTCATCTCACTTTTGTAAAGCAATAAAATGCCATCTCAGGAAGAGGGAAATCCAGACATGGAACATTTTTTGTTTTGTTATTGTAGGGCCTGCCCAATCGGTCCAACGACAGTTTCTGATAAGCTGCATGTTACTGTCTTTTCAGCGTGGCAAAGTAATTGTATTACCTCTTCATTCTCAAGTGGCGCTTAAGTTAAAAGAGCTTGATCTGGCATTAAAGGTTGTATCAGTGATTTCAGGCCCCCCCCCCAAAAAATGATCACATTCATCTAATCTTTCCTAACGATCCGCTAGCTGCCCGCCCCATAAGCATGCCGTCAAAAAAATGCGTCTCTGTAGGCAGCCTAGGCTCTGAGATCTGCACACAAAAACAGTTGGTTTCACCACCACTCAAAACCAAAACAAATAGTGTTCCAACCAATCACTGACAGGGGGAGGGTGTTGTGAGGTTTTGAGCCAGCTTCTTCTTCAGCTCCGACTTCGCGTGCAGCCGTGCACAAGCACAAAACCTCACAACACTCACCCCCTGTCGGTGATTGGTTGGAACACTATTTGTTTTGGTTTTGAGTGGTTGGTGAAACCAACTGTTTTTGTGTGCAGATCTCAGAGCCTAGGCTGCCTACAGAGACGCGGTTTTTTGACGGCATGCTTATGGGGCGGGCAGCTAGCGGATTGTTAGGAAAGATTAGATGAATGCGATAAAAAAAAAAATTTGGGCCTGAAATCACTGATACAACCTTTAAGAAAGCAGAAGCACGAGACGCAGCTGCTTCGTCTGACTCCGGTTTGAACATACAAGCTAAACGTTTTTGAAATTTTCAGTGCATGTCCGTGTGAGGTAAAAGGACACGAGCTCTTAAAGCTCCACCCTCTGTGCCGGGAGCAGCAGCTCATTTACATTTAAAGGAACAGACATAAAACGGTGCGTTTTTGCTCACCCTCAAAAAGTGACAATTTTAACATGCTATATAAAAATATCTGTGGGGTATTTTGAGCTAAAACTTCACATACACACTCTGGGGACATCAAAGACTTATTTTACATCTTGTGAAAAGGGCATTATACCACCCCTTTAATAGGCTAGTTAATTTCATAAGATAGTCTCAGACTAAAATGCATCTTTGAGCTGTTGTAACTGAAAGCAACTTGCACTGATATATCTTAAAATATGTCAGTGCCATTGTTTTGTCTTTTAAGATGCACACCAGTACTGTTTTTTCTAAGGCACATTTATAAAAGCTACTTAAATGCCCTAATAGAAAAAAGGCCTAATCCTGGTTTAATCTAAGCCCTGTCTGTGAAGCAGGCCTAAATGTATTATCAAGTCATTAATTTAAATGTTACCATAGTTAACATGTCGTTTTCAAACCATTATTGAGGGTTACCATGTATTACCGTGTGACATACCAGATTCACAAGAATCAAATATTTATGCTTAAAAGTAGGGATGTCCCGATCAGGTTTTTTTGCCCTCGAGTCCGAGTCCGAGTCATTTGATTTTGAGTATCTACCGATACCGAGTCCCGATCCGATACTTCTATAATACATAAAAAATAAATAAAGAAGAGCGAAAAAACAGATCCACGATGTTCCTCACTTCTTTGAGGTAGCTTGAACAATCAAGTAATAAATAACATAAATTCTTCACTTTTGCAGGGCTTGAATTTTGGTGCGGGAATGCAGGGATTGCGCATAATGTGTGTGCCCCAATTGTGTACGTTGGTTTCTGTCCTGTTTTAAAACTTTTTATTATCGTTCTTAACTTGTTCTTATCACTTTCTAAGAAAATGATAAGAATGTGGAAGTTAGTGTTCCTTATGCTACTGCTGATTAACTGGGGAAATGCGACCGTTTTGGTGAATGGCGGAGTTTTGGTGGAGAGCGTGCCAGTGATGACCAGGGAGTTCCTGCTGGGTCTGCGTTCTAATGCCGGCTTTGTCGACCCTGCCTGGGAGGTTCCCGAAGAAATTCTCCAGTCTTCTGCAAACACTCAGGAATCGAAAAGGAAAACTAGGAGGAAACGCGGGAAGCGAGGTGGAGTTCGACGCAGATTAAAGAGAGCTCAAAGATTCATCCCGCTGCCTGGAATACTCCTAAGTAATGTACGCTCGCTTCGCCACAAACTTGATGAACTACAAGCCAATGTGAGTTTTATGCACGAATACAGAAACAGTCACATGATGGTATTCACCGAAACTTGGCTGGATGATTCAGTTGACAATAGTACTTTACAGATTGAAGGTTTTGGAACACCTATTCGACTGGACAGAGACAAACACACAACAGGCAAAAGTCGAGGAGGAGGTGTGTGTGTTTATATCAAGGAAAGCTGGTGTAAAACAGCAATGGTGCGTTTTAAGATTTGTAATTCAGATATCGAACTCGTTGCAATATCTGTACGTCCTTTTTATCTCCCTCGTGAGTTCCCTCAGCTGTTTTTTATTGTGGTATATACTCACCCACGCGCCAATTTTGATGTGGCTCTTGAGACTGTTAAAAACACCCTAGATAAACTTGATAATTTATCCCCAGACGCACCCAAATTTGTTTTAGGGGATCTTAACAATTGTATTATGGACAAACATCTAAAAGGCTACCATCAATATGTTACCTGTGCTACTCGTGGTGATAAAGTCTTGGATAGATGTTATGGTCCCATCCCGGGAGCGTATCGGTCTCTGTCGTTACCTCCTCTTGGTTCAGCCGATCACAATATGATTTTACTGACTTCTGTATACATTCCCATTGTGAAGCAAGTGAAGAAAGAAATACGATATGTGAAAGAATGGACACCTTCTAATATTGAAGTTTTGAAGGGATGTTTCGATTGTACCGATTGGAATATGTTTTTGAATACATCTTCTGATTTGAACGATCAGGTGGCTACCATTTCAAAATATATCACTTTCTGTGTTGATCCTGTTATAACTACGAAAAAGATCACTCTGTATCCTAATAATAAACCTTGGATCACGAAGGAGTTAAAATGTATACTGAACGAGAAGAAGAGAATATTTCTTGTGGGGAGCAATGAGGAGAAAAAACAGATAAATAGGGAAGTTAAAAGAGCAATTAAAATCGCTAAAAATAATTATAAAAATAAGATTGAGGATGTGTTCATGCAAGGTAATCTTAAAGCTGCCTGGAAAGGAATTAAGAGTATGGCTGCAGTGAGTACATTAGTACCAAAGCAACATATACCAATTGGAAACACTGACAATGATTTCATTCTATCTAAAGAGTTTAATGACTTTTTTTCTCGTTTGGATACATCCTCAGTCACTGATGAGATAACCATTTTTAAAAAGACCTTGAGTATTTCTAATAATTTTAAAATTAATTTATCTAACATATCAAGACAGCTGAAGGCCACACCGCTCAACAAGGCCCCAGGTCCAGACGGTATATGTAGTAGAACACTGAGATACTGCGCTGACCAGCTCAGTGAAGTTCTCCAGTTACTTTTTCAGTCATCCTTAGATCAAGGGTTGGTACCTGATTTGTGGAAAAGTTCAATCATTGTACCAATACCGAAAAAAACTAAACCAAATACTTTGAACGACTACCGTCCAATCGCCTTGACTTCTTTAGTTATGAAGATTTTTGAAAAAGAGATGAAGAGGTATATAATGACAATTGCTGGACCACTTTTAGATCCACTCCAGTTTGCATATCGCGCTGGAAGAGGCGTAGACGATGCAAAACTGTTTTTGATAAATACTCTTAGTCGTCATCTGGAAAACAGTGGAGCTTTTGTTTGTAGATTTTTCATCTGCATTTAATCTATTGCAACCTGTTACGTTGGGGCAAAAACTTATCAGCCAGTTTAACTTTGATCATGGATTAGTTTTATGGATCATGAACTTTTTATCAGACAGACAACAGAGGGTTAGGATTAATGAGGTGTTATCAGATATTGTAAATATCTCCACTGGTACCCCACAAGGGTGTGTGCTCTCTCCTATCTTGTTTATATTATATACAAATGACTGTCAGAGTTTGCAGGATAATAGTTACTTGGTAAAATATGCAGATGATACTGTGTTGCTCTCCTTGCTTTCACATTCAGATCAGGAATATGGTTCTGTTTTGAACAATTTCATCTCTTGGTGCAGTAATATGAAACTAGATCTGAATGTCTCAAAAACTAAAGAGATGATTATTAATTTTAGCAGGAGGACATTAGCACTTCAACCGATAGTCATTAATGGTACACATGTGGAGGAAGTAGAACAATACAAGTACCTGGGCACGGTTTTTGACAACAAGTTAAAGTTTGATCAGAATTCTGAGGTAATTATCAAAAAGTCACATCAAAGATTGTTTGTGCTAAGAAAGCTCAATTCTTTTAATGTACAGAGAGTTGTTCTTAAGTCATTTTATAATTCATTTGTTGAAAGTATTCTGTCTTTTTCTTTTATTTGTTGGTTTTCATCATTGTCTATAAAAAACAAAAATCGGTTGCAGGGTATTGTCAGCACGTGCTCTAAAATCATGGGTGTTCCCTTAAGAAGCCTTACTTCCTATTATGAACAGCAGGTGCTGAGGATGGCACACAAAATATTAGGAGATAGTACCCACCCGCTGCACTTGGACTTTGAGTGGATGCCCCTGGGGCGACGTTTAAGAGCAATTAAATGCTCTACAAATCGTTACAAATTTACTTTTGTGCCTGAAGCAATACGGTTATGTAACACACGTAGGTGATTATTTTTTTTATTTTATTTATTTTATTTTTTTTATTTTTTTTTCTCTCTTCTTGTTCTATGTGTTTAAATGTAGATTTGTGTATGTTAAGTGTTTTATGTGAGGCACCATGTAAGCTTAAATCAATTACCCCATGGGGATTAATAAAGCTTTAAACGTAAACGTAAACGTAAACGTAATTTAAACCATTCCCGCAAGGTTAGCTTTTATAGTGCGAGAAATTCTCGCACAAATATATTTGCTTCATCTCAGAGCAAATTATTGAAAAAAAATTCACAGATGCAAGAAAAAATGTCACTGTCTTTTATTTTCTAATTTAATTCCTCAATCAGCGCTGGACAGGCATTCTCTGTCTTCCGCTGAGCCCTGGCCGTAGACAGATCATATGTTTCACGCTATCAATACAGTGGTCTGCGTTGCACTGATCTTATTCACACTATCGAGTGTAGGTGCAGCATTCTAACATTTTGAGTCATAATGAGCTGTTTGTGAAGAAATTATCCGCTTCCAAATTATGTCATTTTAATCAAGAAACTGAAACATTAAAAACCATTTTGCTCTTTATGGTGTGCGAGTGATAGAGCGGTAGCAACGAACCAACTGATCAGCTTGCAGCGTAACAACATTGAATGCTCGGCCGAACAGCTGATCATAGCTGTACAGGGCGCCTTATTTTTTTTCATCTCCATAAATATATCTAGTAGTAAAGCTAATGCAAGGGCTAGAAATCTATTAATCTTTTGCTGATACTTCCTTGTCATCATGGAGAGCGCAGTTCATGGTTGCATAGCAACGACAGACGCCACGGGAGAGCAAGCGCTTGTGGAAAAAAGGAGACAGCGGCGCGCCCGCGCTTTCACTTGTTTTTACACTTGTTTTTCACTTGGTTTTACACATCTAGAGCGAAAATAAAAGTGCCACAGTGTTTGCAAAGCCAGTAATGTGCTTTTAGGAACTGCACTCCTAACTCTTACTGTCATCACAGTAGTAAGTTTCACAGAAGGAAATGTATGTTTTTCTTAATGAAAACTAACATCTCTACCTTGTCAGGTTTGAGCCTGTTTCTGTTCTCATCAAGGACGTTTGCAACTGCACTAAAAAGTATCTTACTGTCCACAGAGCTGCAGGGGGCACTGAGATACTGGGTTGCAACAGCAGCCATAGAATACCTCCAGACCGCAGACATACTCGAGCTTTCCGCTTCAAGCTGCTTCCGTGTTCTACTTTGCCGGCATTTAACCAATAGCGTCTCTGCAACAAAGTGATGTAATGCCGCACGTGTTGCTGTTTCTGTGTGGAGTCAAAAGGGTCTAACTCTGTGCCACCGCATAACTATAGATGTGTTAAAAAATAATGAGAATATATACATATATATCCAAGTCCTGATCGGGAGGTAACGTCCGATTCCGATCGAGTCTGAAACCACGTGATCAGGCCCGATTTCCGATCATGTGATCGGATCTGGACATCCGATGGTCAATGGCGGGGAAAGAATCTAGAGAAAACACCTGTCACAAGATGGCCGCCGCAGCACAGTCGCAGCAGTCCCGCTCGGAACATTGCAATTTTAACCACAAGTTTTTTAAACCTATAACTCGTTTAAAGACTGTTCAGTGTTTTACTATCCTTAATCCACCTAGAAATGTGACATTCACTGTCCTGCTAACACTCTGCATCCTCTCCTGCTTGTATCGTCATCTGTTTCTACCCAAGGAGAACGAAAGAGCTTACTTTCCAGTAGCTCGTAGCCAACTCCTTTTGTACTCTAAGTTTTTGGATGAAGGGCATTCACGAGTACAAGAAACACACAGGAGAGAAAACGGGACATGGAACATCCGGACTGCACTATTGCACTTTGTAGTAATGATTTTGCTGGCAGGGGATGTTGAATTAAATCCCGGACCGCAGGGGCTGGTGGTAGACCCCAACGGGCTAGCGCCGACGACGCTGATGCCACCAGCTGTGTGGCTCGGGCTAGCGTCAAAACTATTACAACCTGCAGCGGACCTTAGGCTACCACTGGAGCAATGCCAATATGCAGTGGTCCATGGACTAGATTTGGAGCTGTGTCAACCTGCAGTGGGATACGGGCTAGCATTGGAGCTACATCCACCTGCAGCGGGCTACGGGTTAGCTTTGAAGCTACATCCACCTGCAGCGGGCTACGGGCTAGTATTGGAACCACGTCCACCTGCGGTTGGAGGCGGGCTAGCATTGGAGCTTCCACCTCCGGCAGCGGGCCGAGGGCTAGCGTCTGAGCCACAAACGCCTGCAACTGGCGGCGGGTTAGCATCGGAGCTTCCACTTCCAGCGGCAGGCCACGGGCTGGCACCTGAACCACGAACGCCTGTAGCTGGTGGCGGGTTGGCATCGGAGCATCCACCTCCAGCGGCGGGCAGCGGACTGGCACCGGAGCTACAACCACGAGCAGTGGGGCTCATTGGACTAGCGACAGGGCTGATAAAACTTCCACCACCAAAACCGACAACTACTGAGGTATCAAATAGACAATTGCAAACTAAACTTTTACAAACTGTTAACCATGCGAAAATTCTATGGGACTCTGAAGCTAAACCAAAGGGGATTTTTGGTGGTCACATTAATATTAGAAGTCTTCCATCTAAAACGGAACAACTGGAAAAATTATTATATGACTCAAATCTGGACTACCTAGGGCTCACCGAAACATGGTTGAAAAAAAATACCCCTGCAGGTGCCTATACTATTCAAAATTATAATTTATTTAGAAGAGATAGATCACATAAAAAAGGAGGTGGTGTGCTGTTATATGTTAAAAGGAATATCCAATGCAAGCAGATGGTTCTTCCCGAAAATGGCTTGGAATGTGTGGGAGTTACGATTTGTCTATCCCCTGAAATGTCTTTTAATGTTAGTATTATATAGGCCGCCTAACGAGAAGGATGCATTTTTCGATATGTTAAAAGATGTACTCAAAGTCTGTAGCAACAAGGAAACTATTCTCATGGGGGATTTTAACTTAAATTGGTTTGATAAAACACGTTCCAATAAGTTAAGGCATCTTGCCAAACAGTTTAATCTAACTCAAATGATAAAGAATCCAACTAGAATAACTAGCTCCACTAAAACACTGCTAGATTTAATATTCACTAATAAGTCTGATCGTGTCAATAAAACCTATAATTTAATAACCGGTTTATCGGACCATAATCTAACACTGGTCTCTAGGAAACTCTCCAAGACCCGTTATAGAAATCAAAATAGAGAAAATACCTATATATCACTTATTCCTAAGCGTGACATGGAGCTTTTGGATATTGAAATAAAAACTACTGTCCAAAATAGTTTCGTTTGTGGCCAAGACTGTGAGCAGGCCTGTAGTACTCTTAAAAATAAAATTACTAAAATTCTCTCTAAATACACTAAAAGGCAGCCGCGAAAATTTAAAAGTAAAAAAACCCTACCATGGCTAAGTGAGAGGTTATGGCTTTTAATGAAAGATAGAGATGCTGCCCTAAAAAAGTATCTCAAGTCGAGGTTGGGGACTGACCAGTTGATTTTCAAAAGCCTGAGAAACAAAGTCACAGAACAGCTCAGAAGAGCTAAAGCAGACCTTTTCTTAGAAATAATTAAACAGGCTAAAGGGAATAGTAAAGTGATATGGGAGTGTATGGACAATTTATCTGGGAAAGAGCGGACTAAAAATGGATCTATCGAACTTAACATAAACATTGACAACAATGAAACACTCGCACCTGGAACGCAAGACGCTGCAAAGGTCAGCTTAATGGTTGCCAACATGTTTAATGACTACTTCATCAATTCAATTCTGGAACTAAGTAAACCCTTAGAGCTGCGTTTAACATCATCTGCAGCCATTGTTGGAGCCACGGCCGCTGGTCCCACAGGAGGACCAAAACCCACTCTGGTGGAAGTACTGGACTTTGAATGTGTAAATGAAGGCAAGGTCAACAAAGTTATTACATCACTCTCTAACTCGAGAGCAAAGGACTCATGGGGACTTGATTCGCTGTTACTTAAAAAATATAAAGAGGACTTTGCAGAACCAATTGCGCACATAATTAATCAATCGTTTACAGAGTGTGTATTCCCTTCGTCCTGTAAGACTGCAATTGTCATTCCCATTTTTAAATCAGGAAACAGAAAGGACATTAAGAATTATAGACCCATCAGTATACTCCCTGCAGTTTCTAAAGTTATTGAAAAAATTGTCGCCGAACAGCTGATTGAGCATCTCGATAATGGAAATATGTTACACCCCATGCAATTTGGCTTCCGACGCAAACACTCCACCGACACAGCATGTTGTTATTTCCTCGAGGTGATCAAATCCAGTCTGGAGAAGGGAGGGGTGGTTGGGGCCGTTTTTCTGGATCTACGTAAGGCATTCGACACTGTTAACCACTCAGTGTTGCTGACAAAACTGTGGAATTTCAATCTCGCCTCAAACACTATTAGTTGGCTTCAATCATACCTAGCAGGCCGTTACCAGTGCGTAAGAATAAATGATAAAACTTCATTGTTCAAATCCTGTACTACAGGGGTACCCCAGGGGTCTATTCTGGGGCCATTGCTCTTCAGTTTGTACATCAATGACCTACCTTCCATCTGTGATGACGTGGAGATCTTGATGTACGCTGATGACACTGTTTTATATACTCATGGTTCCAATGTTAATTCTGTAGCTGCTAAACTATCTGTGGCAATGAACAAAGCAACAGAGTGGATGAACAAGTCCTGCCTTACACTGAATACAGAGAAAACGGTCACAATGTATTTTTCAAACAAAAGAATTCAAAGTGCTCTCCCCAATATCTATGTGGATAGTTACATGATCAAAAATGTGGAAGAAGTTAAATACCTAGGTGTGATCTTGGACCCTATACTAAATTTTAAAAACCATGTTAAAAGGGTATGCCGTGTTTTAAAATTTAACATCGCTAATTTCCAGCAAAATCGTATTTACAGGCAATGATTATATCGCATATATTGTACTGTATGTCATCATGGTCTCAAGCCAAACAAACCGTTTTAAACCCCCTTAGATCATTACATAATCAGGCCTTGATCAGGTATTCTGATATCCGTTTGGTTCACAAAATCCTTAATGATGCTGCCCCACCCCCTTTAAAAACATATGTACAGCTACGCTCTGAACTAACAAACAGAGCGTTGAGGTCTGTATCTAGGGGTGATTGCAATGTTCCCAAAAGAAAGTCTGCCTTCTCTCAATCTGCCTTTTCCTATAAAGCCATCAAAGAATGGAATGGGCTTCCAGACAATCTAAAGAACAATGCAGATTTTCACAGCTTCTCACGGGCAGTTAAAGACTGGCTTTTAGACCACCAGTCCTGCTCACACTAAAAGTACCAGACGGGTATCGAGACATCAGATGATACCCTTGTGGGTACCATTTGATGGCTTTTACACTGTATTGTGTTTTGTGTGTTATAAGAAAAAAAAAAGAAAAAGAAAAAAGAAAAAAAACTGTTGCACTCCATATATTTAGCACATTTAGCATAACATTGCAACTAACTAATTTTGCACACAAATTGGTAATTTGCACTTTATATATTGTACCTTCTTAGTAAACTGCCTTTTTATATTGTATTAACCGTCTTTGTTAATTGTCTTTGTTATGTAATTTTAACTCTGTTATGTACTTTTAATTGTGTAGGACTACAGATGGAAATTAGCATAGTGCTAAATCTGGTGCAGCCATCTTTTTAATGTAACTGCACATTGTCCTGATATAAATAAACTAAACAACATCCCTACTTAAAAGGATCAAATTAAGATATAAACCTCTGGAACATCTGCTTGAGTTATTCATGTATGGTAAGGATGTGCTGTAGGCTAATTGACAGTGGCAGTCCTGACGCATTTAATATGAAATTATTTCACAAGCTTCTTTCCTTAAGAGTGATTTACAAGAAATCATTTTTCACATAGCACTTGGGCAGTGATTGTACAACAACATTCTTTCTGTTATTACTGTTCATAGTGAGAGAGACACTCCTTGCAAATATTCCTGCTCAGCCCTGTGCACATCAGTCATCTCACTTTTGTAAAGCAATAAAATGCCACCTCAGGAAGAGGGAAATCCAGACATGGAACATTTTTGTTTTGTTATTGTAGGGCCTGCCCAATCGGTCCAACGACAGTTTCTGATAAGCTGCATGTTACTGTCTTTTCAGCGTGGCAAAGTAATTTTTATTACCTATTAATTTCATCTGACTCCAAAAATGAAAAAGGTTTTAAATTATGTCTGAATATCATTACATTTAGGTGAATGTTTGATTATTCAATTTACTCTTGTTAAATTACACTTGTAAATTACAAGTAAATTACACTTGTTCATCCGAATTCCTATAACACTTTGAGTCTCGCCGGGTATACGATCTCATAACCACAAGCTCGCTGGTCTTGGTCATTGGACAGTGGCGAATGACTAACAGTCTCTAGACGGTCGTACTCTACTTGCTCATTCTAGAATATATTATTTAGTCCCCATAGATCTTAACACACATAATTAAGGTAAGACTATATCTAACCAGAGTTCGTGACCATTACCATAGAACAAAGCTGACCAACTTAACTTCTTCTAATGGTAACTTTGTATAATCATGCCATGGTTTTCCAAAATACACTTAGTTGGAATAATACTATACAATAATCAGAAGTTGAGGCTCACCCTATTTAGATTGGTCTAACAAACCCATTTTTAGCCTCTACTGTCTAAGTATATGTAGATCTCTGTCTAAGTCAGATCTCTAAAACTTCAGTTGGTGTGCACCTCTGCTCCACCTAAGCTGTATTTTAGTCCATTACTAACCTGAGCGTAATCTTCTAGAATCAATTTCAGAATAAGTCAGAATAAAATCATATGTAACAATTTATTATTAATCATGTAAATGTATCATGCCAATTACAGAATCAATTCAAAGATAATCGATACATAACATCAAATGCTCTGAAGTAAAGAGTAAAATATGCATACCTGAAATACCTTAGTGTCTAAAAGACATTCAGCATTATGGGCAGATCTGGTTACAAATCGCCCTGAGCCTCTTGAAGCATTTCTTTAAATAATCAGGCCAAGACAGCAATCTCATTTCAAATGGAAACATGAGTTTAACAAATGGGAATTTGCAATAATCATGGCCAAATCTGGGTAGTTTACACCTTTTGGGGACAGAAGGTAATTTCCATGAAAGACCAATTAGCAGATGATCCACCCTCCAAAGAAAGCGAAATATCTCTCCAAACTCTTAAAACCCTTATTACCTTTTGGTTCTGTGTTACGTCCCAGGGCGTAAATATTATTATGTGTGCAATGTTTTGGTGGTGTTTTTTTGTGTGTGTTTTTTGTGCTCTCTCTATCTTTTTCTCTCTCCTGGATGCAAATGGAGACCAGCTGACACTAATCAGCATCATCTCTTGGTTTCCATTGATTGGCTCCTGGCTGGGAAAGCTTGGGGATAAAGCTGGAGAGGAAAACCCAGTTTAGAGAGGCCCTTTTGGTCCATTTTATTCCATGTTTTTCTCCTGTGTTTGGCTAGAGAGGGAGTAAGGTAAGAAATGTGTTATTCATCTTGTCTTATTTTGAAAGGTTAAGAAAGTGTTCCCCATAAAGTCAGAACTTTGTTTATTGTTTGGGCCTTGTCCCGTCCTGAAGCTTCTGTTATGCTTCCCCTTTTTTGTAAAAAAAAAGTTTTTACGCTCGCATGAGGTGGTTTTTCAGGCAATTCGAAAAAGAAATATTTCGCAAAACTGCAATGGAAACAGTTTAATGTGCATTTACAGGTCACCTGACGTAGATGACGCGGTATGTTTGGACAGAATACGAGACAGAGTTCTTTATTAAATTCATATAAGACAAAAGAATTACAGGAATAATGGATTCTAAACCTCAAATAAATGCCACAATCAAGACCTCAAAGCAGATATGAGGGAGAAACACCTCATATGTGCTGCTCACAAGTATAATAAGGGTTGTTCTTTACCATTAATGCTTGGAAAACACACATACATCTCCTTCGATTAATAATAATGGCTAGTGCAGTGGCTGGGATATAGTACATAAACCTACCAACGTCCATTGCCATGGTTTTTGGAATGATTTTACTTATCGCGAGAGGAAAAAATTAAGTTTTGGTCGCATTACATCAGTTAATGGAAACGCTGTCATTTCGCAATTGTTTTTTGTCTGCGTTTAGAAAAAATCGCAAAAGTTTTGCGCAAATCTGTAATGGAAACTCACCTTATGACACTGAAAACAGCAATTTTAAGGGCATACAAGTTAGTGCCGGAGGCGTATCGACAAAAATTCAGAGCGTGTTCAAAGCAAGCCAAACAAACTTATGTCGAATTCGCTAGAGAAAAGAAACCGCTTTTTGAGAGGTGGTCTTGCTGGAAGATTTCAAAACTCGTGTACTGGAAGGTGTTGTAGTTCATTTAAATGAACAAAAAGTATCAAAGCTTTCTGACTCTGTGGTATTTGCAGATGAATTTGCGATTACCCACCGAACTGTCTTTTCCTCTGGTCGTCAAACAAAAACTTCCTTAGCTACAGAGTCTGTGGTTATGTCAGTAAGTGGAGGTAAAGCTGTCTCAAAAAATGTGGAAAGAAAGAGAGTTTGCTTTTACTGTCTTAATCCTGGCCATATGATCTCTGATTGTCGGGCTTGGAAACAGAAGACCGCAAATACAAAACCTAAAAATGTTGCACTGGTACAATCTGTTCCTGACTTGTTTGCCACTGACACCTCGTCCTATTTACCGTTTCTTCTGACCAGTTATGTGTCTTTGGCTGACAGTTCTGTAGTTGAGTGCGTACGGATTTTGAGAGACTCAGGGTTGACTCAGTCTTTCATTCTGGATGGTGTTTTGCCCTTCTCTGATGCTTCATATACTGGTGAAAATGTCCTTGTTCGTGGCATCGAAATGGGCTGTGTTAGTGTTCCATTACACACTGTTAACCTGAAGTCTGACCTTGTTACGGGCTTGGTTCAATTGGGTGTATGTAAAAAAATGGCAGTAGACAACGTCAGTCTTATATTGGGAAATGATCTTGCGGGTGGTAATGTATTTCCCAGTCCAATTGTTGTCAGTAATCCAGCTGTGCGCAACTCGTTGGATCTTTCTGAAAAATGTCCTCTAGCTTTTCCTGCGTGTGCTGTTACTAGGTCCCAGTCACGAAAGTTTCAAGATGTTGTTGGTCTCTTAGGTTCTTTCCTGGCTGTGCAGCCTAATCCGGTAGAGTGGGAGTTATCAGTTGAGACTGAAATGGTGCCTAGTCATGAGTCCCAGCCTACAGCTGATATTCCTCCCGTGTTCGGTAAGGAACATCTGATTGTTGCGCAGAAATCAGACCCTACACTTGCGAAGTGCATCAGTGCTGCAGTTGACCATTGCGATCTCTTAGTGGCTCGGGTAGGATATGTTTGGGACGGTGGGGTTTTAATGCGTAAGTGGTAGCCAAAATCTTCAGAAAGATACGATTCGCAAACAGTTTTTCAGATCGTTCTACCTTCCAGTTATCGTTCTCAAGTGTTAAAATTGGCACATGAAAATGTTCTCTCTGGACACCTTGGTGTCAAAACATTTCAGCAGATCACTAAACATTTCTACTGGCCTGGGGTAAAATCCACTGTGTCTAGTTTCTGTCGTTCATGTGATGTCTGCCTGTGTGCAGGAAAACCAAACCAAACGCTACCAAAAGCTACTCTCAATCCAATACCCGTCATAGGAGGGCCATTTGAGAAACTGTTAAATGACAGTGTAGGACCCCTTCCAAAGTCAAAACATGGGCACCAGTATATTTTAACAATGTGTACTGCAACCCATTACCCAGAAGCTGTACCGTTGCGTACGTTGAAAGCACGGATGGTGCTGAAGGAGGTCGTAGAGTTTTGCACCACATTTGGCTTGCCCAGAATAATTCAAACCAAAATTTCAATGTCTAAGATGAAATCTTGCTTTGACAAAAACACAGTACAGTGCAATTTCCAGCCGGGTGAGTCTGTACTTGTGTTACTTCCTGTTCCTGGCTCAGCTTTCCAAGCTAAGTTTTCTGGGCCATATGTCGTCGAACAGAAACTTAGTGACACAGATTATGTTGTAGGTACCCCTGATCGCAGACGAAAGAAGAGAGTATGCCATGTTAATATGTTGAAGCATTATGTTGCACGTGAGGTAATTAAACCCTCTCTTCCTTCAGCATAAGTGTCTAAACCCGGTGTTTCAGTAGATGGTACAGTTGGTCCTGCCTGTGAAGAGCTGATGCTGACTGAAACACAAACTCCTGATGTACGTTTGAACAATTCAGCTATAATGCCTAATCTAGATTCACATTTGTCCTATTTGCCTAAGAATCACCGAGTGGATACTGTAAGGTTGTTACAAAAACATCCCGTCCTGTTCTCTGATGTTCCTGGAAGAACCCGGGTGTTGTCTCATGACATTGATGTACTGTAGGTAAGTCCCTGGAGCTCTCCTTGCCTGTTAGTTCCAAAGTCGGATGCTTCCTTTCGTTTTTGTACAGACTATCAAAGGGTAAATAGCATCACCAAGCCTGATTCCTTTCCCCTACCACGAATGGAAGATTGCGTGGAGAGTTGGTGCTTCAAAGTTTATCTCCAAGTTAGATCTGTTAAAGGGCTATTGGCAGGTTCCGTTAACTGCACGTGCATGTGAGATCTCTGCATTTGTAACCCCTAGACAACTTCCTACAGTACAATTGAATGGCCTTTGGGATGCGAAATGCTCCAGCAACATTCCAACGTCTCATGCAAAAAGTTTTGTCGGGTTTGCCTAACTATGAAGCTTACCTGGATGACATCGTGGCCCATTCAAGTGTCTGGGAAGACCACCTCTATAGTTTGGAAAGTCTGTTTAACAGATTAAGTGATGCTCCGCTAACCCTGAATCTAGCCAAGTGTGAATTTGCTAAAGGTGTGGTAACTTACCCTGGGGAAAAAAGTGGGTCAGGGTTACGTAAAACCTGTTACAGCTAAAGTAACTGCCATTGTTGAATTTCCTACCCCTAGTACCAAGTGTCAGTTACGCCGGAATTTAGGAATAATGGGGTACTATAGGGTTTTTTGTAAAAACTTTGCAACGTTAGTGTCTCCCCCTTCCTGACCTGCTTAGTACTGTGAAGAAATTAGTTTGGACTCCGCAGTGTGAGTGTGCTTTTTTTTTTCCGCCAAAGACCTTCTCTGCAATGCCCCGGTCCTGTCAGCTCCTAACTTTTCTCTTCCATTTAAACTGCATATAGATGCAAGTGTTGTGGGAGCTGACGCAGTCCTGCTGCAGAAGGACTGTGCTGGGGTCGAGCATCCCGTCTGTTACTTCTCTCTAAGAAGTTCTCTAAAAGTCAACGCAACTACAGTACCATCGAGAAGGAAGATCTGGCACTAGTGATGGCACTCAAACATTTTGTAAAAAAAAAAAAAAACTGTACATGTGAAGTGTTTACAAGCCATTGGTTGTAAATTTGGTGATGGGGGTGTTATGTCCCAGGGCTTAATTATTATGTGTGCAATGTTTTGGTGGTGTTTTTGGTGGCTCTCTCTTTCTCTCTCCTGGGTGCAAATGGAGACCAGCTGACACTAATCAGCATCATCTCCTGGTTCCCACTGATTGACTCCTGGCTGGGAAAGCTTGAGGATAAAGCTGGAGAGGATTTAGTTAATTTGGGAAGCAGGAGGGAGGCGGATGCCATTTTTATTTATGTCCATGTTTTTCTCCTGTATTTGGCTAGAGAGGGAGTAAGGTAAGAACTTTGTTAATTTTTTTTCTTATTTTGAAAGGTTAAGAAAGTGTTCCCCATAAAGTCAGAACTTTGTTTATTGTTTTGGCCTTGTCCCGTCCTGAAGCTTCTTTTATGCTTCCCCTTTTTTGTACTTTGGACTAATCCAAATAAAGTCACTTGAGTGTTTCTTCAAATCTGTGTGATTTTTGTGGAGTGCTGGGACAGGAGAGGAGAGTTCTTGGTTGCCTGTTGTTGTCAAACTGTTACAAACGTCCTTGTTACTGCCTCCCTGACCCCTAGACTGGGGGACCACTATCGTCTAATACAATTGACAATTAGCATACAGTTTGGATTGGTGGGATGGTTCTATTCTGGGCAAGAACTCCCTGTGCATCCATGCAGCCTAGCATGGATAAGAGCAGAGAGAGCAGCAATAAACCCCCTGAGGGTAAACCGAACACAACCAACATGAATGTATTGCAGATATCCTTAATTGATAAAGATTTTAATGTACAACATAATTGAGAATTTAGTCTGATTCAGGGGGAATCAGAATGCCAAATCCTGACTGATGAGAGGAGGAGCTGGGGATGGAGGAGGGTAATTAGCTCCTGAGAAACGCGATAGCTGCTGATAATACTGAACGAGCTTATATATGTATACAGTGATAGGCGTCGTATTCCTATAGGTAGACGGGGATCAGCTGAGAGTCAGCAGAGAGTCATAAGAAGTGACTGCTTGATTTGACTTCTGTGGGAATGATACATTTGTTCTAGTCACACTGAGACATTTCAAATGATACCAAACACGTATAGTGTTGTATGATAATTGTTCACATTAAACCATACAGATTTTTGGGTGAATTTCAGGTTATCCCAGCATGAGGAGAGAAGAGATGGGTGATGAGGAGACTGTAAGGGTGATTTGTGAACTGGTGTGGTGCGTCTCGGATGGCGTTGTTACTTATGCAAGAGAATTCAAATGGTAATTCTCAGGACAGTCCTTGGTTTCCTTGAAGAGTAGTTTTTTCTCAGTCCAGACGTTCTGGTATCTGCCTTACAGTTTTTACAAGAACAACAAAAAACTACAAGTACAAAAAATACAAGTGTTTGTTTTTCACCAAGTGTTAGTTTTCCTATACATCTTGAAATTTGGTATCACAAAAAAGAAGGTTGCAAACACAGGTAAATTTGAGCAGATGAGTAACTGAATTGCAGGAAAGTGACAGTTCTTATCTGTTGCACCCGGTGATGATAAATGAGAGGAAAACCAGAAGACAGATGATTGATAAAGACTGAAGAATGGACAGTTCGAGACAGGATCACACAGGTAAGTTTCCTTTCACAGAAGACTGGACAGTTCAAGACCGGTGCATAGTCAGGTAAGTATTCAGTATTGAACACCCTGACCAGACAAATGGTGAATTGACTGGTGAGCACAACCTGTTAAGCTGCAACGCCACTTTTGAAAAATCCCCAGAAATGACATACCCAAACTGAAACACATACAGTTCATGAACCCTTTGCACTAAAAGCACAAGTATGATCTCATTTGAAAGCTGACACCTGGTAGTTTATTGTAAATGTAGAATTAATTATTGTCATAATGAAAAAAAACATTTTTTAAATAGCTTCAAAGTTTTGTAAAGTTATTAGAAATTTATTTTTATTAAACATATTCATGAAAATAAAATTGAAGTGGGCCCTGGAGTAATCTAGAAATGCACTGCAGCTAAAGCCATATGTGTGACCATGTTATATTTAAAATCTGAAAATGATAAGTCTAAAACTCTGTATTTGGTTAAATGTTTTTCAAGATCATGTCAAATTACTTTATTTTGATTAGACTCTAAAAATGCTACTGATGTTTAGTCATCATCTAAGTCATCTATTCAGTCTATTGTCTCCATTGTTTTGTGGTGCAAACGATCCCCATTCAGTCTCAGTCTCCCCAGTACACATTCACACACCTCTCCAGCCTGGTTATGGATCTAAATATGCATATCTTTTGTCTGCATTATAGTTACTAACGACTGGCTATTCACAGGCTATTCATAGGGTTTCAATCCCTAATTTATTTTATCAAAGTTCTCACTTATATTTGAAACTGTATCAAATGCACTAAAACATTTCAGAAAAGCATTACTATTTAGAAAAAAACCCCATAAAAGAATAACTTCTAGGTGACAGGTGCACCTGAGCTAGCTAGCATGTTAGCTTAGCACACCATCAATACACGACCATTTATGAGATTAAAACTATGTTTGTGCTTCAAACTTATTTTATAACGCAAGTCGATTGTTTTAAATAATCTTCTGTGATCTAATTTGGCTTCAGATAAAAAAAAATCAGAAAGAAAATATATTATTTATAGTATGCACGATGATAAAGTCTATATCGATTAGCATTACATTATAAATATAATCTATTATTATAAAAATACCTGGCATTGCTTGAAGAACACTCAAATATCAAATATCATTTGCAATCATGTTTATTGTCTTCAAAACGTCTGTATCTGCATATTACAGCGATCTCTGTGTTAGCTTTGTGTGTAGCTGCTATCAGTGACGTCCTTGAAGGTCACATGATTATGTCTCTTCTTCATGTTCCATATATGGAGTATTATTGTGCATATAGCGCCCTCAGGCTATTGGTATGAATTGAAAACACAGCACATCTCAGTAAGAAGCGCTCAAAATGATTACATCGACGCATTTGGGTATAAATTCAATAAATATTATTCCTGTCTATAGAAATATGATGTGAATCTATGAGAATATATCAATATTTCTCCAAGTCTGCAGATTTTTGAGCTAAAAGCCCTGAGGGACGTTGTTTTGTGAATCGCTGTCATGACAACAGCACGGATTTTTTTTTTCTGAATGGACCAGCTGACGGTCATAAATCATATTAAAGGGATCAACGCATTTTTCCATTTCATAACTCCTGACACAAAATAAGACATAACTGTCACTATAAGTTTCTCAGAATACAATAGTTGTCAAATACTGAAACTTGAGTCTTATATCTTTTTAATGATGTATAGTTTGTCAAGGTAAAACATTTAATCTGATAGTAACTTTGAACTAAATAAATAAAAAAACGCTTCAGTGCGCCGACGCACTGGTGAGGGTTAACAGGTGCTGATGAGGGTAATCACAGACAGGTGTGGTGATTGTGGAGTGTGAGCAGGTGTGAGCCAGAAGGGATTCTGGGAAACGTACTGTGCTGAGGTGACTGGACTGGTGAACGGAGATCGTTTCAAAACGCGCTCTGTCCACACTAGCGTTTTCAAGAGTTTTGCAAAAGTTTCTCATCCACACTGAAAAGTCGCTAAATTCACCTTACAGTGCATGCGTAAACCCTCATAAAAACAAATGCTATATTCACCTTACAGTGCATGTGTAAACCCTCATAAAAGCTCACTGAGATGATACAGACAGAACAAGACATAGGTAATCAAGTTATCATGCAATTCTTCTGGCTGGATCATTTTATTTAGCAAAATATCTCACCATTCACTGATGCTTCCAGGTCGCACTCACTGACCTTTTTTTTTGTTGTTGTCTAAAACGCAACTGCTCTCATGTTTTGCCACAGGACAGCAAATGCAAGTGAATTTTCTGTCATCTTTGCAGGACTGTGATATGAAGAGTGTGCAAGGTAACATATTTTAGCAACTGTGTGAAAGTGAATCGCACATAACAGGCACAATACTGGTATACACATGACTATCTATGGGTTCAATATGCTGACATCTAAACTTACATCATCGTTTTCAAATACCTCCGTTTTGACAGTCCACACTACAATGTGAAAACAGCGTGTATCCGCTTTAGAGAGCGTTTTCAAAAAGCTTTGTTTTCTTTGCTAAAAACGCCATCTCAGTGTGGACAGATGGCTAAAACGGAGAGAAAAAGATGTGTTTTCAAACAAAAACGTATTAGTGTGGACAAGGCCTGGACTGGTGACTAAGAATTGTGATGCTTAGTTCCCTTTCAAGGGAACTCCCGTTGCGTCGAAAACTGACGCTATGGGAACGCTTTGCGTGATGACGTCTTGAAGCACATGTAAAATCAGTCCAATGGTGTGGCGGAACGTCAGAGGCGGGTGACGTCACGTACCAGGAAACTATAAAAGCCGGCCCAAAACAGAAAACGAAAGCTTTCTGAGTCTTCAGTTGCGCTCTGTGTGAAATCTGTCTGTATATTTGGTGTTGTCTGTCTATATCACATATATATATATATTCAGTATGGCGAGCAAGCAGCAGTTTAGAGTGTGTGTCCATCCCTGCCCGCGTTATTTAACGGGAGGTGATACTCAAACTCTTTGTGTTGTTTGTTTGGGTGAGGAGCATGCCCAGTCAGCACTCGAGGGTGGTGACTGTGTGCATTGCGACGCGCTTCCATTGCGTTCGCTCCGATCCCGCTTGGCTCGGTTCCCGATCCCGATCGCGTTCCCCAGGGCTCTGGTCCCGCCGCTGCCGAGGCACGGCGGCAATCACAGACCTGGGGTTCGCAAATGGATCTATCAGTGGATGTTGAGACGGGCTCTGCCTTATCTCAGCCTCCTTCTGATAGATCCAGTGCCTCTCATCAGGGTGTGGAAGCACGCGTTTCTTCCCCCCCGATGGAGGCACCAATACTGCAATTGTCCAGCTCTGAGGAGTTGGACGTTGTTAGTATTGACGCTGAGTCTGAGGATTCGCCACCTCAGTATCATGCGTTTGAAGAATTGCTTGATGTTATCACTAGAGCTGTCGAGCGATTATCTATTGAGTGGCCAGAAGATAGGCAGGGCGCTCGTTCGAAAAGCAAGCTCGACGAACGTTTCCTGCCATCTCGTGCACAGCCTCAGTGCAGAAGCCTTCCGTTTTTCCCGGATCTCCACACTGAGGTGTCGAGATCGTGGGGGAAACCAGTGTCATATCGAGTGTATACTGCACAAACATCACACTATTCATCCATTCACAATTATAAAGAGCATGGTTATGGGGAGATGCCAAGGGTGGAAGAGACGCTCGCGAGCTATCTCTCTCCAGCAACGGCATCTTCTCTGAAGGCTCCTGCACTTCCATCCAAGCCAGTAAAAGTTACATCTTCCCTGGTTCATAAAGCTTATGCCGCCGCCGGTCAAGCTGCAGCGTGTTTACATACAATGTCCATAATGCAGGCTTACCAGGCTGAGTTATTGGGTGATTCTGAGGATGGCGGGGGTATTAGTGCTGATACGGTGTCTGAACTGCGTAGAGCCACAGATTTGTCTCTCAGGGCCACCAAGGAGACGGCTAAATCCATCGGCCGCTCTATGGCAGCCCTGGTGGCCACTGAGAGGCATCTGTGGCTCAACTTAAGTGACATAAAGGACAAAGAAAAACATGTTCTTTTAGATGCACCAGTATCCACGCAAGGGTTATTTGGAGACGCAGTTAATAGTGCTGTAGCGAAGTCACAAGAAGCTTCAAAACAGGCAGCTGCACTTCAGAATCTTCTCCCCCGCCGTTCTTTCTATGAGGCTGCTGAGCGGGAGCAGTCTAAAAAGAGCGCTGAGCACCGCGCCACTCAGAAACAGAGCGTTTCCTCCCGTGCTCCCCCACAAAAATCTCGGGGACACGGAGGGCGCTCTCAAACCCAGCAGTCTTCGAGGGGTAAAACGGATCTGCGGACCGTTATTACCGCCAAGAAGGCTGCTGGGGAAAAGTCCTGATGTCTGAGGGCTCAGGACAAATGAGGGTAGTCCCCCCGAAGCAGAGCGGTTAACACCTCTTTTCACGGTGCCCGTCTCTCTTCGGTGCCCTCAGGGGACCGTTCTGCCAACCCTGCCACCTCTGGTGTTACAGGGCGCAGCGGTCTCCGGCGAGCACATATCTCAAGGTCCACCCGGAAACGTAGTGGCCTCGGGATGTCCGCCCCCTCTGAGGAGGGTGCTAGAGCAGTCTGTTTGGTCGTTCCCTGCCGGTGTGCCGTTACAGGGCGACGAACCGACTACTCAACAGCAGGAGAAAAATACGGTGCCGTCTCTCTTCGGTGCCCAGTCTGTTTGGTCGTTCCCTGCCGGTGCGCCGTTACAGGGCGACGAACCGACTACTCAACAGCAACAAAATCCAGAAACCAGTCTCGAGAGACTGTTACCTCTAGTAGAATATTTGACAGCATGGAAGCTACTGTCAAATGTTTCTCGTTGGGTCCTGCAGACCGTGGAAAAAGGGTATTAGATACAATTCTATTAACGCCCACCGCGGTTTATGGGGGTCCTGCCCACAGTGGTGGGCCCCGAGCAGGTTCTGGTTGTGGAACATGAAGTAAACACTCTGTTAGAGAAAGGGGCCATAGAATATGTACCCCCCTCCAACAGGGAAACCGGGTTTTACAGCCGGTACTTCATAGTTCCAAAAAAGGACGGGGGATTGCGTCCCATTTTAGATCTTCGAGTTCTGTACGAGTCAGCCATGCAGCTCAAGTTCAAAATGTTAACCTTGAGACAAATCGTGCCACAGATCAGGTCCGAGGACTGGTTTGTCACGATAGACCTCAAGGACGCATATTCCATCCGTCCGTGTCATTGGAAGTTCCTGAGGTTTGCTTTCGGGGGCAAAGCATACCAATATCGAGTTCTTCCATTCGGCCTGGCTTTATCACCCCGCACTTTCACCAAATGCGTGGATGCAGCTCTGGCGCCTTTGCGCCTCCGGGGTATTCGCATCACGAACTACATCGACGATTGGTTGATTTTAGCTCAGTCGCATTAGATGGCGGTTCAACATCGAGATGTTGTTCTCGCCCATATGAAAGAGTTGGGGTTACGGCTGAACGCCAAGAAGAGTGTGCTTTCTCCATTTTAGAGGACCACTTTTTTAGGCGTGGTTTGGGATTCAGTGTCGATGCAGGCGCGCCTGTCATCGCCACGCTTCGATTCCATCCTGGCAGCTGTGAGAAGTGTAAAGCTAGGCCAGCTACTCACTGTCAAACAGTTCCAGAGACTGTTGGGTTTCATGGCAGCAGCTTCCAACGGGATACCTTTTGGACTGCTGCACATGAGGCCCCTGCAGTGGTGGCTCAGGACCAGAGGGTTTTTCCCCGAGGGGCAACCCATTTCGCACAATCAAGGTCACGCGGTGATGCCTACGTGCCTTGGTTATGTGGAAGAAACCTTGGTTCCTGTCCCAGGGCCCAGTGCTGGGAGCTCCTTGTCGTCGCAAACTGCTAACGACGGATGCTTCCCTCACGGGTTGGGGAGCGATCCTGTGGGTCGCTCATCTCAAGGTCTGTGGGAAGACCATCATCGTTCCTGGCATTCTATAGCCTAGAGATGTTAGCTGTCTTCCGGGCTCTGAGGAGCTTTATCACAGGTCTCAGGGGACACCATGTGTAGCGGACAACACGTCGGTAATCGCCTATATCAAGGGGGTTTGCGCTGGCATGCCATATCCTCTTGTGGTCCCAGGGGAAGTTGCTGTCACTCAAGGCAGCCTACATCCCCGGGGTCCAGAATATAGGAGCAGACACTCTGTCGAGACAGGGGCCGAGGCCCGGGGAATGGTGGCTCCACCCCCGAGGTGGTGGAGCTGATATGGAAATTATAAGTGGATCTGTTTGCGTCTCGAGAGACGTCTCACTGTCCACTTTGGTTCTCCTTCACGCATCCAGCTCCTCTGGGACTGGATGCTATGGTACAGACGTGGCCGAGGCTACGTCTGTACGCCTTTCCCCCAGTTGCTCTGCTCCCGGGAGTTCTGGAAAGAGTTCGCAGGGACCGGGTTTGCCTGCTTTTTATAGCCCCGCGCTGGCCGGGCAGAGTATGGTTTCCCGATCTTGTGTCCCTCCTCGACGGGCATCCTCTGGAGCTACCCGTCAGGAGGGACCTTCTGTCCCAAGCAGGGGGCTCAATATTTCACCCCCGCCCAGAACTGTGGAACCTGTGGGCTTGGCCTCTGAGGGGGCCCAGCTCATAGAGTCAGGTCTCTCAACTGAGGTTGTGGAGACCATTCTACAGTCCAAGCTCCCTCCACGAGGAAACTTTATGCCCTGAACTGAAGAGTATTCACCTCTTTGTGTAGTGACCGTCGGTTGGATCCAGTCAACTGCCCAATTGGTACAGTTCTGGAGTTCCTGCAGGACCGGTTCACTGCAGGTCTGACCCCGTCCACTTTAAAGGTATATGTGGCGGCCGTAGGTGCTTACCACAGTCCTTTGGGTGGAATGTCTGTGGGGAAAGACCCTTTGGTATCTCGTTTCCCTCGTGGCACTTGGAGGTCCTCCTCCCTTTCGAAATCGGACCAGGAGGCGAATAATTTGCTTTGCCCTGTTCGGGCGTTAGACGCGTATGTCCACAGAGCTGCCCTGTGGCGTAAAATGATTACACACAGGACAGACATTTGTAGCTATGGAGGCGTTGGTATAGACGTTCCCATAGCGTCAGTTTTCGACGCAACGGGAGTTCCCTTGAAAGGGAACGCCTCGGTTACGACTGTAACCTCGGTTCCCTGAAGAGGGAACGAGCGTTGCGTCGCCCTGCCATATCTCCTTCATGCCTGTCAGCTCGACTTCAGACTTTTACGAAGCTTTTCGTTTTCTGTTTTGGGCCGGCTTTTATAGTTTCCTGGTACGTGACGTCACCCGCCTCTGACGTTCCGCCACACCATTGGACTGATTTTACATGTGCTTCAAGACGTCATCACGCAAAGCGTTCCCATAGCGTCAGTTTTCGACGCAACGCTCGTTCCCTCTTCAGGGAACCGAGGTTACAGTCGTAACCGAGGCGTTTTGCAAATGGGGACGACCTTTGAAGGATGACCAAAAATGTACATCCTTTTTCAAAATGTTCAAAAATAGATAATATTCAGACTTTTGAGTTTAGAAAGGGGGTCACGTTTACAGTGATGATGATGATGATGAGCAGAGGCAAAGAAGGTAAAATATAAGTTAAAGAAGATAAACGTCAATAAAAAATTAATGAAACAATCAATGAAACGGCGTGTAGAACACAACAATACCAGACAATGAACTGAAGAAACTGAAGGGCTTAAATTCTCAATTACGCACAGGTGAGAACTAATAAATCAATTAGCAACAAATGAACTAGCAACCATATTTCATAGCAAAAAATTTAAATGGAAACAAAGGAAAACAATTAACCAAGGAAATATGGAGGAGTGGATGGTGGGAGAAGCCATGGAGGAGTGGATGGTGGGAGAAGCCATGGAGGAGTGGATGGTGGGAGAAGCCATGGAGGAGTGGATGATGGGAGAAGCCCGTAAAAGTCCTTTGCAAAACTCACAAGTGTAAAGGAAAAGCTAGTCGATTTATAATTTTTTTTCTGAAGTGTTGACAACTTAGTGTTAACTAATAATTGTTACAAACTGGTACTACCAACAAAATATTAGTGCATTAGTGGAACTGGGCGTCCTTACACTACATCCTTATGCATCACTTTACATGCTTTTCCCAAATCACTGAAGTGACCTCGACGTCCGGGTTAGCGGTAGCATGAGCCGTCAGGCAAGTGTTATTTAAATAAACTCCTGATGTACTTACAAACTTTCCAATGCCTCGTTTTATGAGTACAGAACCTATTTGTAGAAGCTTGGTACCATTCTGGGCATTATTAGTGGGGTAATTTACGAGATACATCCTAGGATCCGTTAGCGCCTACACTAAGCCGAGGTCATGGTGCAAAGGACCCTAGGTTGATTTTATTCCGAACCATCCCTTTAAGTTGGGTGTCCACCTTAGAGATAATACCCATATTTATAATGAAACAATCATATAAAAAAAATAAAAATATATATAGTTACATTATATATATATATATATATATATATATATATATATATATATATATATAGTTACTACTGTAAATCTATATTAAATATTATGGGATCTCCTTCAATGCTTTCAGAATCTACTTTATAATAATTTTGTTTCTGTATTTTTTTAATATATTTTTTATATTAAAATATTTTAATGAGTATATTTATTGAACAAAAAATGAATTATTTTATTTATCAAAATAAACACAACATAGTACAAACTTTGCTAAAATGATTGCTTTGAACAAGTATTAACTTTAAAAACATTATTTTAGTATTTTTATGAAGACTGTGTCTTTTGCCCCATGCTGGTTTCACCCTGTGTGTGAGGTAAAAAGCCCGCCTCGCCACCTCATACATTTATACGATTTTTAAACAAAATGAACCACATTTATGATTTATTTTCACACAAAGTCTGTTGCTCCATCAATGTTCAATAAAAACATATATATTCTTTCTGTAATCATTCACTTTGGGAGTAGTGAAAAGCACACTTCTTCCTAAGGTGTGCCTTTAGCCCCGGTATAAGCTACTCAGTAGTGAAAAATGAACACAAACACATCGCAATGCTCACCATTTATTTATTCAATGGAAAACAAAAACATTTATATATTTTTTTTCATATTATTCAAGGAGAGATTATAAGGTTGTGGCTTGACCCAAATGTGATGGTTGTAGGTGGTTGTATTTTTCAACATGACACTGAGAGATGAAGTGTGGTGTTGGCAGTGTCATTTTCCTAGAGAGAGAGAGAGAGAGAGAGAGAATATCTTGAGATCGTAGTTATTTACCATTTTGTTTCTGTAAATATTCAGAAACAGCCAAAAAGCTGTAAAACGTCCAAACCAAATACTGAATTCATAGATAAAAAATTACTTTGGTACGTAAGCTTAAAAACATCAACAAAGAGAGGAGCTTGCTTACTTGGATGAAATACGGTAAAAACAATTTTTTATATAAATGGAATCAGGTGTGCTTTTGTTAGGACACTTATGACGATGTCAATTTAAAAAGTTTTTGCATTTGACCTCAAAAGGAAGTGTTTTTTTTTTTACTATGTGTGCAAGCTCTTCCTTGTTGAACTTTGATATGTTTTTGTTAATATGAAATAAAAAAAATATTTTATATCATTTATCTTTGCAAAGTTTATGATGACTGTATGCCAACACACCGACTCAACAAAAAAACATTGAATTACTATATGCAATTTAAATATATGTATATATATATATATATATATATATATATATATATATATATATATATATATAAAATATTTTATATCATTTATCTTTGCAAAGTTTATGATGACTGTATGCCAACACACTGACTCAACAAAAAAACATTGAATTACTATATGCAATTTAAATATATATATATATATATTTTTTTTTTTAACAAGCTGTCATGCATGCTTTCATGCAATAAGTAAATAAATAACATTTAATTTCATTTATTTATTTTAATTCTGCAGTATTTGATTGAAAGACTTACTGTTGTGTTGGGCAAGACACAATCTCTCTCCTGGCAGCTTGCATTGTATTGGTAGGGGATTGTAATTTGGCGAAGAGAGATCATCTGATCATAACTTGACCCAGAAGTGACGTATGCAGTCTGAAGGTCATTCTAGACGTTTTCAACATGAAAGAGAGAGGGAGGAAGATATCTTGAAACAGATCTTTATGTTTATTTACAGATTTCTGTCAATATAAATAAAAAAGAAATACATCTTTGCAAAGAATCTAAAGTTGTCAACAATAAGTATTCATTTGGATTTTCACACCAAATTCACACTAAATGAACAATAACAGTTAAAGATTAAAAAAAAACATTTGGTTACACAATGTAAAAAAAAAAAAAAAAAAAGGTTGCTGCCTTAAATTAAGTACAATCAACTTGGATGTTTAAGTCATTTCAATTTAAACTTACATTAAATTGAAAATTTCTGTCCCAAACAATCAGTAATATACTTTAAATAACTTTTTTCCTCTTACCAAAGCTTTCAAGATTATCCCTGCACCACCTTTATGTAGATTCCACTCGCTCCAGACCAACATACGTCACCTGTAAAGTACATTAGGAATGTGACATTCTGATAATTTAACCTATTTTTGTGTAAATTATTCTATAAACATATGCACAAGTTGCTTTGACAAACGACTTACAAGGTTTTGTTGAGGGCAAGATGAGATCTCTCTTCGGTTAGTTGCCGAACAATGGACAATACTATTGCTATATCAACTGTAACCATGACATCTCAATTTTTCAATTGGCCCAAGTGAAATTCTGTAAATTATAAAATAAAATTGGGCTAATTGAAATTTAAAGAATTTCACTTGGACCAATTGAAAAATTTAGATGTTATCGGTCACTTGAAATTTTTGATTTGGGAGGGTTAGAATTTTTTTACAGTGTAATTAATTAATTAATAATTAATTAATTCAGTTTTAGTATCATTCATTTTATATTCGTTTTTGTTAATATTTTGAATTTGAATCTTTTTTCCGAATTTATTTGTCATTTTTTTAAATATATCTTTTATAGTTTTATTCATTAATTTGAGTAATTTTAGTTAAAAGTAGCATACTTAAAGTTAAACTAAAAGAAAATGAGAAATTTTGCCTTGACAATTAGTTAGTAACTTAAAATCAGTTTACTTTTATATATATATATTTATTTTATTTATTATAAGGTAACAGTAAGTCATGAGATGTTTAATATATTGTCCAATTTCAAAACTCTCCCATATTTTAAAGGGTTTGATGAGCCAATTGATTCGAAAACACCAATATATATTCCAACACATGTACCAGAGCTTGAAAAAATAGGAGTCCCACTATCCCCGTTTTTGCCTGCTTTAGAAATAATAAATTCTTCAGATGACATTTGATTTCTCATATTAGTATTAGGTATTTCAATTTTACAATACTTTGTTACAAAACACCCTGACTCTAATATATCAAAATGTAGCACATCATTTTCACATAACCTGCCTATTTCTACTTTTATGTTTTGTAATGGATCTAAACATCCTTGCAATCCAATAAAAGCAATATCGTAGTTTAACAATTTGTGATGGTTCTGGGCTTTATATATTAATAGATTTTCAAAAGTTGGAAACAAAATGTATATGTTATCATTTTCGTGACAATAGTCATTTTCTAAAACATGTTTAGCAGTCACTACATTGCCATAGCCAAGATAAAACCCTAATCCTCTGCTTTTCAAACCTTTGTCGATATCCGTTGACCAAACTAAAATTAGACAGACTCTTTGCTTTGTTAAATATCTGTTACAAGGCATAATCTCACCATTTTCAACAACTAATGGATCAGATGTAGAGTTGAACTTTTTGAAACAGTTAACTAATGTTTTTAAAACTTCCTCATCATTTTTTTCCCAATTAATAAATATATTAAACTTTAATATATTAAACTTTAATACATTTAAGAACTTTTTACATAAGCTGATAGTATTGTCCATTGTTTAAATCAAATCTGAGAAAACAAAACATACTATATTAGACAATACTGAAGTCAATGCTTATAGATTTTATAGAGTAATATTTGTTCCATAGAATAACTAAGAACTGTCTTTGAGATTACATATTATTACTTATAAATGATTGTCTGTTATATCTTTTTATTCCATCTCAAGAAATGCAACAATGTAAATAAAGTTCTTGGTCAATTCATTAGAAATAACAAAATTAATATTTTCTAAAAGTTGTGTAGAAGTAGATTCAAAACCATACCTTACAATGATTCCGGCAACTACAAAGATTACCTGGAGGTTTGGGTTATTTATAGAAGATCTGAACCAATCATTCTTCATGATTAACATGGGAGTTTCTTTGGGAGAGGCAGTGAAACTTATCATGACTATATACTGAGAGTATGAGGAAATGTGCTGTACTTTGTTGGTCTATAACATTAAAGGAAACCTTTAACCTTAAAGCCATCCCGCACTGGGCTCTTACACACAAATACGCTTAAGATCTAATATTATGACGGTTTACTTTGAATTGTGTAGTTGTTGTAGGTAGCATTTCATATTGCGTTGTTGTTGTGGGTAACATATAACGCCAAATAATTTTTCTTTTGGGTTCTTTACCTAAGATTATGAAAAAATGTGCCAAAAACTCTGGTGATATACAGAAATATAACCTAAAGAACATCAGCTGTTTAAAAAAAAAAAAATGTGTGTATGCAGACTGATAAAGCCCAATTTATTGGTGGTAATTACGTGTACATTTGATGTTCAGTTTAGAAACACTGTGTGTGTTTAGAACACAAGGACTTTATGGCTGTATATATGAAAAACTTGAGTCACTTGTCTGACATCAAAAACATGCCAACTGCTGTTTGTTAAATGCTTTCCCAGTGACATCAAACTTGTCAAACTTGAAATTTGCCTAATTTCTTTCCTGATTAGTTCTACTTTGAGAAACACACTGCAAATAATGCTTTTTTGTCTTGTTTCCAGTCCAAATATATATAAGAAATCTTAAATCAAGATGCATTCACTAAAGTAGTAAAATGCCATAATCTTGTTTCTGTTTGAATTAATTCATCTGGAAAACAAGACATAATATCTTATTTAATTTTACTTATCTAGTAAATGCATCTTGATTTAACAATTTTTTGATATTTGGACTGGAAACCAGACAAAAATACTAAGTAAGAAAAGCATTTTTTGCAGTGCATTCACGAAGCTTTATCAAAAATGAACAGACAAGCCCAGTGTGGATTGTATTTGACCCCCAAACTGTAACACTAACACAAAAAAGAAAATTTAAAAATAATAATAATAATAATAAAAATATATATGTTCTTTTAAATTCTGGATTCTTTTAAAAAGTGAACCAGTGCCAACTACTGTTCCTCGCTTGACAATGTAAGACTTGGAGCAACACAAGTATGCTGTATTAATAAAAAATGTTTACAATTGTTACACTTTCTGCCTAACTACACCAACCACAGTTTTTTTTTGTTTGTTTTTTTTGTTTTTTTTTATGATAGCCTACTTATTTTCTTCTTCTCCACTTAGACGTTAATGTGTAATCTCATCAATAGTAAGACACTGCCATTTTCAAATCATGCAAATGATTTATTATATAAAATGATAATCCTTAATACATCTGTTTTAAGGATGCAACGCATCGAGGACTACAACATTAATTTAGTGAAAAGTCAGACATGACGGCAGACACGTGACGTCCGATATGAGCGCGTGGTCTCCTCACGACAAAGTGAGAAGCGAATCTCCCATCCTTAATACACAGCAACAATATTTGCACAAACGTTATTATTTTTCTAGAAATATTTTGTTTGTCATGGTATAAGTTGGATTTAGATTCTTTCTTGTGGCATTATGTTCAATTGTGTTAAAACTGAAACTGTTGCCAGGTACGACAGGTAAATACAGCAGCTGTGACTGAGGGAACACAACACAACAGAACACAAGCACAAAGCACTGATTTTGATAAAGAACACGCCCATAAACTGGTTTTAATTTAGCATTTAACATAGCCTATGCTGTATTTTGTTATTCAATCACCCTTTTAATAATTATTAGGCTATTATAAATTATTTTATTTATTTATTTATTTATTTAATTAAATTTTTTGCAGTGTTGTGTTGCGTTTAATGACATTTTAAAGTTAGAATTATTCCATGTCTGTCATGGAGTGTCATATAGGCTATAGTGAACTATTTGTGATGTGATGGTTTAACATTTGCGTCACTTCAGTGATAATGGCTGTTTGAAGGTGAAGTGTGTGATTTTTAGCGGCATCTAGTGGTGAAGTTACGAATTGCAACCATCAAAAGTGGCCAACAGGAGATGTCTTCGACGGAGACAGCAGAGAGTAGCCAGTTAAGCAATGAGGTTTCTTTACAAAGATAAATTAAGAAATTATGTTTACTTTATTATTCAGTAAAACGATATGTTATTGTGAATATTATTGTTACTTGTTCATCATTGTGTCAGTTTTATTCGCTGACTTTAACTAGCTTCTTTGCATTAAGAACAACATAGAGACGAAACGCGTTTGTCCTTTTAGGGCCACTGTAGAAAAATGTCGTTAATGTAAGGGGACCCGCTGTGTATAGGCCTATGTAGATAGAAACTGCTTATTACAAGGTAATAAAAACATAACGGTTCAATAAGTAAGGTCTTTATACACCACTGAAAACATAGTTATGTATATTATATTGCATTTCTGTCCACAGATCCTCCTAAATATTACACAATGCACCTTTAAAATTTGCTTCAGTTCAATCAGGTCAGTGTAACAAAGTGAGAACATGGAAGATGGTAACAGGTAACGATGTTGTGTGTGTAATGACAGGTGACTTGTAGGCGAGTCATTTTCAATATAGTTAAATTACAAATTTGAGTATTTTTGCTTTTGAATAAATGTAAGTTCCACTAAAAAAAATATATAACTTCTGAAAGTTTTGTTTTTTAAACAGTTCATTTTCTAGAAGCCTACGTGTCAGCAAATTTACACGTCATATATTATATTAAAATATTTCATTATATTTAATAAATTAGATGTTATATTGTTGGGATTATATTTAGTGAACTTAAATGTACTTCTAACCTAAACAATAAAATAAAGAAAGAATTGATTAAATGTTTGATATCAATACTTTTTTGAAAGCTTTATAAACTTTGCTTTGTGAACGATGACATTTTGATGGCTTTTTAAATTATTTTGAACTTAGTAAATACATTTCTAAACACTTGTGAAATGTACATATCAGGGAATACTAAAGTAAAAATAATAGTGTAATATGAATATTTTGTCAAAAAACATGATTTCGTTGTTAAATGACTATTCAGGAAATTCTGTATCCTGTCATTCTGATTCAGTTCGAATTGAGTTATAAAATTATTATTTTTGTATTTAGGATCATAGAGTTAATGTCTGAGTTGAAATCTACATGATTGATTGGTTGATTGATTGATTGTCCCCTGATTCTAGATCCCATTGGAAACACAGAGAAATCTGATTTGAAGTGCTGGAGATGTGCAGTTCATGAAGTAACCATAAGGTGGCGGTGTAAACCTGTGTGTAAGTCAGAGCCTCATCCACAGCTGCTCCATGCACTCTCATGACTGTAGCATCTCTGCGTTTACTTCCCATGTGCGTGCAACTTATGCTTATGAAAGCACCTGTTTTTTATTAGAACGGTAATCCAACTCCAGTCCCTCTTAAGGAAGCAGAGGAGAGATAGAGGTGAAAGGGTGAGTGATGCTAGAACTGAAGGATGCAAACACTGTGGGCCAGGCGCATATTTGGTGGAAGTGTGTTTTTACTTAAAGACCAGATCGCAATCTAATTGTTTGTTATTCGAGGCAAACAAACCGGTGCACATGCACCTTGAGTTGAGAAACGCTCATGTTAGGAGAGGGACATCATCTAATATGCTGGAAGTGGAAATGTGTGCAGAAAACAGTCGAACTCTTGTCATTTCAACTTGCTTTTTGCATAAGTATCATTCCTGACATGTAGTGTGGAAACCACAAATGATTCCATTGCTAAAGTCACCGTTCTCCAACCAGATTTACAGCTAATTCTAACCGATGCGAGACGGTAAATCACTCTGACCGTCCCAATGGACGCCCGTGGCTGTTTGAAGGGCTTGTTTCACTCTTATTGCCATCTACAGAGGGAGCAGTGTGCGTTTGTGGAAAGAGAAACCTTACGCTGACCTGTGGAACACGCTTCACCAATTAGCAGCCTTACTACAGGATCAAATGGAATTGAAAACATTCACTGACGAGACTGCCGCGCATCACAATGGTCCATTCATGAAAGCCCGGGCTGCTGCCTTTTTCCCCTCATTCTTCCTTTCTTTCATTCTTTCCTTTTTTATGAATGCAAGTATGAACCTGACCTTTCTCTCGCACGCAGCTTAGTGACGGCTTTATGAGTCAGGCTCAGGGTTTGGAGAGGTTTCACGCTTGGCGCTGGTACAGTCCATCCTGGTTTTGCACCTGAGATGCTGCACTCTGGCTTTAGCCGTGCCATTCGGTCAGCGACTGTGGCTGCAAAAAACACCGGGGTATTTGAATAATACACAGTAAAAGTCAGGCGCTTGACATTTAAAGACCCCATGAAATCAGAATTAGAGTTTTGTGGCTGTTATTCCATGTCTGTTAGCCATGGCTGTTTGAGGCCCTCAGCTTTAGCTTTTTACAGTCTTTGTCTTGTGGGAAAACAAAACCCAAAATATTGATGACTCATCCTACACTACACAGATTTTTGTCCATCCTAATAATAGCACCAGTACAAATTGCAAAACATGTTCAATAGACCTTATTCAGAGAAGTGCCATGACAGGTATGAAAGCGAGGCTGGTAGGGATAGACTTACCATGTTTTCAATGGCATCCGCTGTAAAAAACTGTATAAAGTTCATATATCACTTATAATTTTCCACAGCTCATATTGTTGGGAGTTTTTTTTATTCTACGGAAATTTCTTGGAAAGATATTTTTGCACTGTTTTGTTAGCAGAACAATCCAAAAACACACTACTACCCACTGAAGAGAATGTATGTCTATCAAAGATGGCGCTGCTGTGAATAAGGTCCATGTTCATGGCTGTGATGGTAACTAAAGCCTATTAGCTTGTTGGATCTCACCCAAACATCCTGATTCATTTGTAAATATGTTAAAGTGAAACTTTGCCGATTTTCAATCCGCTTTGTATTGTTGTTACAGTGTTGGTAGGTAGTGTAAATCAAATGTGCTGCACATGTCCCAAAAAGTGAATGCAAAGCATTTTTATCGCCCCCTGGTGGCTGGCTGCAGTATAGCTCTCTCAAAGGAAATTGAATGGGACGTGAGTCAAAGTAAAAAATCCAATTACACTTCAAGTAATTTTTTTTCCAAAAATGGTTTCTGTTTTTTTAGGTAAACACAGACATGTGTTCTAGTGTTCGTTTTCCCAATAAGTATGGTTTTAGTTAGTTATTTGATGCTATAATTTCGGGATGTAACGTCATGATTGACAGCTGTGCTTGCGATTGAGTCTGCGGGAGCGGGACCTTGATGCCGCGGCTCCACCTCAGGTTCACTACTGTGCAGACTCGGGCTCCGGACGAGTAATCAACAACAACCATTACTGGGATATTTTGGCTTATGTTCTCTACAGTGGAAAGAAGCGGAGAAGCACTGTTCAATGTTTACTCATTCTCTGTGTTACCTGGACTGAGAAATTCACATTTATTTGTCAGCAAAAGTCAGAAACCTGAAAACTGACCCCTTTCGTGAAAACTGCAGATTATACTGTCGGATCCTCAGAGGGTTATTAACTGAACAGTTATTGTATGGAGCATTATGGCAACAGCTTTCTTACCTGTACATCTTACCTGTACACGACAACGTTTTGCTTTGGGGGGTTAGGCGGAACTGACAGAACGGCAGTTTCTTTCAGTTTTTCCCCTACGTTTGGCCTAAAGCGCTGTGTTCATGGTCATCGAGTTGACTACAAATGTTACAAACACTGAGGTTTTTCAGATTTTCCATTGCTGCGTTCTCTCCATATTTATGGTTCTTTGCTGCCTTTAGCCACTGCCTACAACGCGCTGGATCCTTCACTGGAAACCGAAACTCACTTGCACCCGGAAACAATAAAAGTCGACACCATTATGACTTGGTTTGCCAAGAAGTATTTCCTACTAAGGTAAGGCGATATTTGACTCTGGTAAGTTTATCCATGGCAGACTGGTGGGAGTGGCCTTGGACGGCAGCATGCCCAGTTCATCATGGGTGTTGAAGGTCTCCTACCTATTTTGCAAAAGGGAAGACAGCCTATTTCTCTTGGTAGGTAGCACCAGTTGCAATTTATTTACATTTTATGTTTTTTTACATTTCTGCTGTATAGGCAGCCTAGATTTTTAAAGGCCCATTTCGCCAGTGGTGACATTTTAAGACATGAAAAAATATATATATTTATTGTGTGCTTTGATAACTTTTTCCATTTTACTTCATTCAACCGCACACATTTTTTTGCTGTTTTATTTGCTATTCAAACAGATTTGGGGCAAATATGCCATAGGGATGCAAGATATATTGGTACTATATCGGTTATTGATATTTGTGATTATTTTAGATTAGATTATTGTATCACCAATATTGGATATAAAGGTCCCATTTCCCATATTTTTACATACATGATTGTTCATATATTTGCCGTACGATTTAAAAAACATTATTACTTTAATTCAGCAAGAATGCATTTTATTTGAACAAAAGTGTCAGTAAAGACTTTTTTTTATTGCTAAGGCATATTTCTATTTCAAATAAATGCTGTTCATCAACTATCTATCGATCAAAGAATCCTGGAATTTTTTTTTTTAAGGCAGCAAATCAGCATATTAGAATGATTTCTGAAGAATCATCATGTGACACTGAAGACTGGAGTAATGATGCTGAAAATTCAGCTTTGACATCACAGGAATAAATTACATTTCTGAAATATAAGATATATAAAATAAAAAAAAAGTATATATATATATATATATATATATATATGTGTGTGTGTGTATATAATTTTTTTAATTGTAAAAATATTTCACAGAATGACATTATTATTGAGCAAAGAAATGCAGCCTTGGTAAGCCCAAGAGAATTTTTCAAAAACAAAAAAATCTTAATGACCCCAATCTTTTGAATGATATAGTGTAGATTTACTTTGCCATCATCTAACACAAACTTAAATATAATCTTTAAAAGTAAAAACTAGTAATCTAAACAATCTTTAGAAATCTCCAAATGAATATACATTTTTCACATTATACATGATAATGTTGTGATGCCTAATTTGACTGCAGCAGTTAAAATGATTGATTTATAGTTCTTAGTATATTTAGACAAAGTAGCATAGCTTTTTTAATATTGGCCATAACATATAAAACAATATAATCATTGAAATCGCTCAGACTTTTGTGTACTGTGACTGTCAGTCAGAATAAAGCCATAGATGTGTGATTTCTCGGTTCATCTAGCAGATTGCATATGAAATGTTGATAGAAAATGTCTATAATGTATAAAGTTGTAAAAGTCTGATGGTTATTAGACTTGACCGTCTGTGTCCATGTGTTGACCCTCTATAAATGGCCTTTCTGTTTCCATAATTAATTGTTTATTTGTATGGGTGGAACCTTTGTCGGTTCATTAAAGAGGCAAACCCATGTCTATGCTTGTAGATCTTTCCATCTGAGCTTATGAAACCGTTACTGGGGCCAGGTGTATCTTAAAAAAACAGAAAGACACGCATTCACTCCCGTCACCATCTCCCTCCCCTACACGCACTTACACACACACAACGTAAACACACACACACACACACACAGATTCAGGGGAAAAAAAGAAATCCAAGGGCCGCATGCATTTTCAATTAACTCCGTCCGCTCGCGGATCTTAACTTTCCATCAAAAACAGCCAAGTCCCATAGCCTCTGCTCGCATGGAACCATCTGATATAAATATAACTTTGCAGCTTGTCAGGTTAGAAAGCCATAAATACGGCTTGTCGTATGCAAAGACCGGCCATACCTTTCTCATCACCCCTTAAAGATATAGAGCAGCTCTGGAAAGGGATATCACATGTTGAATTATCACAGCTACTGTTTAGCAGCTTACAACACAGAATGGAGCCGCTAGTGTTTTATATCTCTGTGGCCCTGAAACGTGAATGATATGGATGAACAGGCCCATATGTTTTGATAGAGGTAATCTGCCAGATAGATTGCGTTTTCTCCCTCCTGTAGATGTCTCCCCCCTGTGAGCTACACACGCTTCAAGTGCGCTGGAGATAAATATAAGTAAATGTATTTTGCGATCTGACAGTCGGGTCTGGCTGCTCGAGTTTTATGCATCGTGAGGCATAAAAGCCAAGCTCGTAGTTTACCAACAGCCCAATGTCATCTAAACACAAAAACAGCTCGGGGTGTTAACAGGGAGTGATATTATTTCAGCTGACACAGTGTGTCTGTCAGAGATTTCATCAAGGGTCGTGTGATTTAATTCAGACTTGGTCTCAGCCCACAGTTTGATGCATATTGCACACAAAAATGTCAAGAGCTGGTTTCAAGTGCCAGGTTGATACAACGAGCACTTTTGAGGAAGAATTGGTCGATGGATTTGCCAAAGTTTTCCAGGTTAGTGACATCAGCAGTAAAATTACAAGTTAAGCAGCACAACTGTTTTCAACATTGATAATGATAAGAAATGTTTCTTGAGCATATTAGAATGAAGGATCATGTGACACTAGTTATGTTTCCATCCACCTATTTTTATGTGCATTTTGGGATATCACATAAAAAAATAAACAGTGGACAAAAACAGCAAGGTGCAATATTGCAAATTCTACAAATTTGCATAAAAACTTAGGCAGATATTTTTTATCCGATAAGACATGCGCATAAACTACAATAGAAACACATCTACCGAATAAATCCCTCGATGCACAACATAAAGGTCAAGTGACTTTGCCTCAACAGTGGATGTGATTCTATAACTGGACTAACCAGTGGACCAATCGCATCCCACAGCATCTCAAATGTTGGTTTGGTCGTTCTGAAACTCCTGAGCCAAAGTCTGACATCAAAATGATTTGCTTTAATTCCATCCCAGAACTTAAAGGAGCCGTATGTAAGATTGTGGCCAAAACTGGTACTGCAATCACTTTCAAATTACTGTAGAGCGGTGTATCCCCTCCCCCTCCCCCTGACTCCAGGTTGCCAGATAGGCTGCAGGATCCAGCAGGAACGTAGGCTGCTATGCAGCTGTGATAACTAGAGCAGAGCTGGCAACCCCGATGCCGAAACACTACTGACTTCGTGATTGGTAGATAGGTGGAGGGTGGCGCTTCAGGCCAAAACACAAGATGACAACATCAACATCAGTTGAGGGCTGCAACTTCACTTTTTAAATGACAATATCCTGGCCGGACTACTGTTGTCAGTGATATAAGTATTTGAAATGAACATGATTTCTTAATGTCTAGTGACATATCAGGGCCATTTTATGATTAATTGAAATACATTTCTTACATACAGCTCCTTTAAACGATTGCATTCCCAAAGACCAGTCTTCTGAACGCAAGATAAAAACGATTTCGTTTCGTCTGCGTCCTGAGATGCAAGTCATCTGATGTAGGAAAAATGTGCCATATTGGATTTCATGATTTCTGCTATTTTTTTATATTTTTTTTAATTTTTTTTTAACAGATATTTAGCCGCAATTTCCCAGGAAGTGGCGATTTTGTTCCCTTGAACACAGGATGGAAACACTGCTTCATTCAAAAAATTATAATTTATGCGATATTCCAATTTTGTGCATAAGTTAAATTTGTAACTTTGGGTGAAAACATAACTTCTGAAGACTGGAGTAATGATGCTGAAAATTCAGCTTTGCATCGCAGTAAAAAATAACATTTTCAAATATTAAAACAGAAAACAGTTATTTGAAATTGTAATAATATTTCACGGTAGTATTGTTTTTACTGTATTTTTTTATCAAATAAATGCAGCCTTGCTAAGCATAAGAGATGTCTGTAAAATAATCAGTCCTTTTAGGCGAATAGAAATTCCGATTGCAAGGTCTACACACATCATTTATCCTGTGTTTTTAACCTAGTCTCATCATAAGTCATAATTATGTTCCATTAAAGGGCAATATTGTACAAGATGGGTCCTACATAAACCTATGACCCAAATGATAACCATTTTTGTAGAAAGAAACCCTCTATAAAAGTCATACATTTTTGTATATTCCAAGTCGTACAATATTGTACATCTTGCCATGTTGAATGGAGTTATTGTGAGAGCACCGGACAAACTCTGCAATGCTTTTGTTTTTCAGTCTATTATTATGGTACCAACTATTTCAGATTAACTCGGCACACAACGGCATGTAAAAACAACAACAAAAAACTGTGGTTTGTTGCTTTGCATGTCAGCCAGATGGTCTCATCCTGAATAGGCAGTTCTTAGCCAGACCAAACTTTATCCTGATAGTCAAAAGTCTCTACATGCACAAACAACAAAATAAACAGCATGTTTCTACTCAGTAAATCCCCACATAAAATAGCCACAATCTTTTAACCGAACAGCCCTGCCATTTACTTTTAGCAGCACCTGTAATAAGGCCCAGTGCATTTAGGTACACTAAAAGGCTGCTTGGTTCTGTTTCAGGCCCCGTGCCCAGTGAAGAGCCCTGGCATTGCTGCAAGCTTAGATATTTAGGCTGTAAGAGCACCAGGTGAGTAATAGGGCAGAAAAGGCTAGACGTCTATGCCAGCGACTCGTGAAAGGATGTCATTTTGCCTCATGCTAATTTCCTCGCCGATCGCTAGTATCAGCTGAGGCATATTAGTGTTATCATTGGCACTGGCCGAAAGGCAGCGCATGCAGGTAGAGAGACATATTGAAAATTTTGAAAAGGTCTCGCAAAACTCTTATGGGATTACCTTACAGACACTTTCCACGGTTGAGAGCCGCTGAATGGGACCATTGTACGGTGGGACTCAACCCAGGAAAGTAAACTTTGTCAGGACCCAGTTCATTAGCACCTAGTTTAGTGTTTGAAGCATGTCGTTTGGACGGGGCTTACGGGGGAAACCCCGCTCAAGCATATACACCTATATGTTAAAGACGCCCCAGACCCTACAGGGGATTTCCAGTGCAAATTGTTCCAGAGTGTACAAAACTCTCAATGGGTATGTGCTTAAAGAGTTACTCCATATCAGGAGCTGAAACCTCATGTTTACTGAATAAGATGTGTTAAGCCCTATGATATCATTGCAAAAAATTATGTTTTACTCCTTGGTTTCCAGTACAAATATCAAAAAAAAAAAAAATCAAGATACATTTACTTGATAAGCAATATGCAAGATATTAAAGAGGCCATATTATGCAAGATATATATGAGGCCATATTATGCCCTTTTACAAAGTTTTGGTTTAGTTCTTGGGGTCTGCTAGAATAGGTTTTCATGCTTGAATATTCTAAAAACTCATAATTTTTCACATATTTGACATTGTTGCAGCACCTCTGTTCCCAGTCTGTCAGTAACGCTCTGTTTAGTTCCTGTCTCTAAGAAAACCATTCTTCCAAAAAGCTCAATGTGCTCTGATTGGTCGGCTGAACTAGTGTGTTGTGATTGGTCAACCGCTTCAAGTATTTGACCAGTCAGAACGCTCCTTATCATAACTGCGAGTTTCAACACACTACTAACTCAACTCAACAAGGCCTCGCCACCTTTTTTTGCGTATGATTTGGGCAGGAATTATTCAAATGACGAATATTGTGATGTGTACGTTCCGGAAGAAAACTCAAGACTACAATGACTACTGCGTTTCAGGGTGTTCAGAAACAGTGTGCACTGATATAGAGAATAATTCCAGTTGGAGTGACTTTGTGCTTTGTAACTTTGCAGAACTTTTTCATGCTCAAATGGCAACATTACACACTATTAAAGAAAGTTGAAAATATACATTTTCATTTTCAAACATTTTTTTTTTTCTGACCCCATTGGAAAATATTTTTTTCTTGTTTTAAGCAAAAACTTATACATTTTTCAGAAAACTAAATTTAATATCTAAAGCCATTTAGACTTTCAAATAAATGTATTTTATTTGAAGAATGTTTAGAGAAACAAGACAAAAAAACTGCAAAATAACTTTTTTTCAGTGATTTGTTTTTTATGTCTTTTTCTTTCCTTTCCCCTCGTTTCCCTTTGCGAACGCACAAAGTTTCCCCTCTCTTTTTGTTTTATACAATAACAGTAAATCAGAAGCGTCCTGAACGGGATACCCCTCTGTTAGTCAGGACTGGAAAAAGAGCGCTATGTTTGGGACGATGGAGTGAATGAGAGATGGTCAGATTAAAGGGAAGCTTGTTTGCACCTGTTTTCCGACTTCTGAAGAGCAAATGTTTAGAGTTTCTACTTTGACTTTTCCATTCGCTTATTCATTTACATTTCACGTTTCTAACTTTACTCGGACACCGGCTTTGACGTACGTCACAGGCAACCTCGTATTTACGCGTCAATCCTATAATCTGCTTTTAAACGAGCCTAATTATGTGTATGAGAGCTCTCTCACTGGGTGTAAGTTTCCAAAACCAATAATTCTCAGACATCAACTGTGGTGTGGGTAGGTATCGCGATGCATCGTGCCTCCCGAATGCTTACAAATGGCGCATTGGAGGCCACTCCTTAACTTGAGCTTAAATTGTATGTTTTAAAGCTACAAATCTGAGACAGATTTTTAGGAATGGGATTTAAGGAACGGGATGGGAACAAGGCTTTGCATTAAGAAGAACATGATAGGCTGATACTTTTACCCCTCAGATTTAGAAGAGTCTTCACAGTTTTGGGTTAAAGTGTACTGTGCCACTGTACATGTATTGTTAGGTTCAGGGTTGTCTTATTTGTTATTATTGCTTTTTTCATTAATATCATATTATTATTTATTATTCACATCACCTCTTTTCTCGAAGTGTCTGAAAACGGTTCGTCGATCTAATTTGGTCAAAGATTCGGTCTCTCTAAAACCCTCTTTTCTGAGAGCCCGCTCTGCTCTGATTGGTCAGATGGCCAAGTCTGTTGTGATTGTAGACCTTTTACATTCACAGCTATATTACACACTAATTGAAAGGTAATATTTGGAAAAAACACATATAAGGGGCACTTTAATTAATTAATTCTGGTACGATGTGGTTCTTGTATAATTACTCATTAGTCTGTGTTATTTTAGATTTTTTAGAAACATTGATATGCTCGTTTTTATATATTTTGAATTAGTATTTTGTTTTGTATCTTGTGTCATTTAAATTTAATTCATTTTAATAATTGTCATTTGTAATAATGTATTAATTTGTTTGTTTTTTCATTTTATTAGATTTAAAAAAGTATTTATTTTAGTGATATAGTGATGTGATATTCTTATTTTAGTACAGTATATCAAGTTAAACTAAATGAAAATGAGAAATGTAAAAAAAAAAAAGAAGTTTTTGTTCAATTATCAATTAACGTTTGTTTTATTTTAAGTACAAATGTTTTTTTTTTTTTATGTTTTTACTTTTAGTTAACTATAATAACCCTGTTACATGATTAGATACTGCTATCCATAAAGTTTCATAGCCACAGCTCATAGGTAGGGCCAAATCAGATTTGTCCTCTAATCCTTCCCAGGATAAAGAACATAGAACCGCTTTGTTATAAATATCTTTTCCATGACTTGAATCATTCAACAGGACCTCTGCGTTCCTTCCAAAGATCTGCTGAAATCGAGACGATTCATTTTGTACGCTTCAAAACATGCAAGGTCTCCCAAATCTGGGTATCGTATTTCTTTTTTAACGTTGACGAATTTGGAGTGTGCGACTCGATTGTTCTGGATCCAGTTCTGAGCTGCGAGACTTTTTATATATGACAAATCCGGTGGGAACTTGCTGTAAAATCCCTCAAAATGACCAGTCCGTCTCTATCGCTGTCGATTTTTTTTGCTCTTCTGGTCAGACAAAAATGCCATGTTGAGCAAAACCTCCTCTCACTTTTTTTGGCTCGTGTGGGACGGCCTATTTGTACATGCTTAAACAAATTAGAGGAGCAGCTGTGCAACTCTGTCCTATCCGTGCTGGCGTTGTGCGATTAAAAATATGCTCTGGTAAAAGCCAGCCTCTCTTCTCCCAAAATATACGGCCGTTTCTCTGGCTCTGAGGTCCTTGCCGTATTTACAATCAGCCTTCCCTGCACTCAGACCCTAGAGAGAGGAAGAAAAAGTAGGAGTTTGGAGAACGAGAGAGAGAGAGAGACCACCTATGCAGATGTTTTCCAGACGTGGAACATGCTGGATGCCAAGAGGCACCTGTTGAATTGCAGATGTGTTTTTTCATTTCCTCAGATATAATTGGGCAACACACACTGGCTTTTAAAAAACAGGGTGTATAAACATCACATGCGTAAAGGAAATAACCTCAGACACGGTTTACGAAAATTTCGAAGACGATATGCGTTGATGTGATTCCAGCCAAGCTGTTTTTAGTGCTACAAAATGGCATGCACATGTCGAGAGGTGACATGAAGTGGCGTGACGCTTTTCATGCCGTGTTTATGACACAGCTGTGTGAATCAACCTCGCAGGGCGTCGACTGAGGTGTTTCCCAAACTTTCCTCAACATTTCCAGATTTACAGCACTCTCTCTCTCTCTCCAGGAGACCCGAGTCTCTCAACACAGGAAGCTCTGAGTCCCGTTTTGGGTCGCGGTGAAGATACAGCAGGTCCACATCAACATGGAGACACAGGCGGCCTCTGTGACGGCCAGCTGCGTGTCTGGAATAGAAGTCATCTAATTGCGTGGAAAAGATGGCCACCGACCGCCAGCAAACAAACAGAGTCCCTCTCACCTGTCGCATGACCTACTTCACGATGGAAAATACCGCTGGGTTGCTCTAAAGCACGTTATTTTATGGGCCGAAGCTGGTTTATTTTAGTTATACAATTAGGAACTTAGCGGATACAGTATCATAAATCAGCCTAGATATGTAGGAAAAGGTCATATGTACTGTACAGGCCTTTCTGGTCCATCTTCTCTCAACTTGACGTACTATTTGAATGTGTCTGCTTTGTAAATGTAGGCTTCAAAGAAAGTAGGTGAAGGAACTATTTAATTACCTGCGACTTAAGCACAAAGACTCTTAGCTCTAAATGAAATCAGTTCTTTGTGAGAAAATCTCAGAAAATGTGAGAGAACATAATCCAGCCCAAAATCTAAATCTATAGTGTCTATATAGGCTATTGTATAAATAAACTTATATATATATATATATATATATATATATATATAGCAATTTCTATATTTTTATGTATTTCTATTATATTATATATTCTATTCTATAATATATTTCTATATAAATATAGCAATTTCTGAGTGAGAATAGTTTCTATACCAAAAAATTTTTTCAGTGTAGAACTTTAAATATGCACAACTTTTTTGTTATTCTTTCTGCAGGTTGTTACACTAGTAGGTGGTGACTTTTTGAGTGAGTAACTTTGGGTACGTAATGAGTCAATCATTCAACTGATTCATTCAACAGCACTGATTCATTCAGGAACAAAACAAGTGACTATCTTTATGAACGAATCATTGAGTCATTCGCTTAACAAATTTGTTAAAAACTGATTTATTCAATTAATTTGCACAGCTTATATGTTCAAAAACATTTATTCATTCAGTAGTTAAATATTATTTGCTATTATGTGTGTGTGTGTGTGTGTGTGTGTGTGTGTATAAGGAAGAAATTTCCTTTTCATGAACTTCATACTTTTAATTATACTTAACATCTCTTTTTGTGTGAGAGAGAGAGAGAGAGAGAGATTGGAGCAACATGATGCTGAGTAAATAATGGCAAAATGTACATTTTTGGGTGAACTATTTCTTTTAAAGCATTCCTGTTAAATTCAGACAGTGAAACTCAAGTCAATAGTAGGGGCATTCACAAAAGACAACAGCAACGTTTTACAAGAGGGTTACAACAGTATGGTATCGTGGCAAGGTGTACGGCAAAGCTAAGCTGTCAGTCATCTCTTCTGTGTGTCAGAGGAATGCATAAGTGCCCATGCCGCCAACCTGCATGCAGCTCAGTGTGGAAATGTAGGCCACACTGCAAATATTTGGTTTGGATTGAGAAATTGAATTATACTGGCACGGAAAGCCAAGAAATAAAAAAGAGCAACCTTGGGAGCCATTATGCAAAGTGAATGGAGGCTTCAAACCGAGTGCTACTGGTTTTCATTTGGACAGGAAAAATCCCTCAGTCGCAAAACCAATCTGCTTAAATAAACGCTTCCCCAAATCTATCTTTGTCTTGGGAGTAAGCTGTTGGGTTCGCAGTGCCTCGGGTAGTTCATTCGGGTTTTTCACTCCAGACGTCTATAGATTTCATCTACATTTTTATTTGTTTTTTTCCTTTTCTTTTTTTTTTTGCCAGTGGCCCATGTATGGTTATGGTAAGAACTGCAGACTGAAACAGCATGTAGTTACGCTTATGTGATGGTCTGATACAGGTGACGAAACATAAAAGCTGCTAGAAAGGAAAAGCAATTAACTTTGAATGAAGTTACAGTAGACCAGCTCTCAAAACAGGGAGCAAATTGGGAGTAAAACATGTAATAAAGTCTTGCACTGGTCGCTTTAGCATCTCCTCTGGGTCGTTTGGCTCTTGAAATGTTTCCTGCAATGAACGTAACAGATAACGTTTCTGCAGAGTTGCTGTAACATATCGCACATCAGATCTGAAAATGCAATGTTTCAACGTCCAATCAACATTGAACTGACTCGAACTGAATAACGACACTATTGTCTTCTGTAGAGCTGCTCATAGCTGACTTGAACTTTTTTCATTATTGATGTTTACACACTTATTGAACTAAACTGAATCAACACACAACTGCCTTGAGCTAAATAATGACACTATTGTCTTTTTAGAGCAGCTTTACAGCAGAATTAAAATTAGTCTCATATCTGATGATAGTTTGCCTCATTGATTCTTATACTTTCTTGTTTATTACCGTGAAGCTGCTTTGAAACAATCTGTTTTGTATAAAGCGCTGTATAAATAAAAGTGACTTGACCTGCCTTGAACTCAACTCCATAGCGATGCACGGCTTACGCTTTCCCCGCATAAAGTGAAATAAAACAAAATTGAGGCAAAAAATGCCAACACTTGTCGTAATTGACAGGCATTCCAACATGGCCGGCTGTGTAGAAGCTCATGGCCTTGGCGTTTGCTTTGTTTGCTCACAGCTGAGGCACAGAAGAAAGGGAGGACCATCAGGAAAGAGCCAGCTTTGACAATTCTTACACAAAGGCAGCACTGTTGTCTAACAGTGTCCAGTCTGTTTCAGTGAAGTTTGCACTGTTCCACAGGCACATTTCATGGAACAGTAAGCAAGCAAGGCCAGTAACAGGCCTATTGAGTAGGGTGATACCATTCCTAACAGGGCCAAACCAGGGCTTGGTTCTCCTCCCTTTGAAAAGGTCAGAGGCCTCTAATTGCCCAACAATCTTACTGTGTTGTGCAGGTGTTCATCCACAAAGTCACATGAGGACTGGACTGTGGGAAGAGAGCGATCTGGACAAGCGCTGATCAGAGGCTCTGAGTGAGTGTTACAAAAGATCTCAGCTCTTCATAGTGTATTGTATTACTCAGAGGTTGAGCTCTGATGGTTCAGGAGACTTAAAGGGTTAGTTCACACAAAAAATGAAAAATCTGTCATCATTTGCTCACCATTTTAAATCCTAAAGATTTCCTAAAAAAAAAAATAATAAGATAAATTTATTTTTAGTTACCTGAAATTTCAAAGGAGAAACAGAAACCTCCCTTATTTTGTGTTTCGGAGATTAACCAAAGTTTTATGGGTTTGGTACGACATGAGTAAATTATGACAGAGTTTTCATTTTTGGGTGAACTATCCCTTAAATGAAGTTCTCGTTTATGTTTGATTCAACAGTTGCAGATGATTCACATGAGGGCGAAAGATTTCGCAACGGGTTTATTTGTTTCCCAAATTGACCAACAGAAAGCTGCTTGGTTTGTGTAACAAAGGTTTGTTAATAAGGGAAGAAGGAGGCGGGAACCAGCGAATGGTAAACATATAACTTTAATAAAATAAACACAAACAACAAAATGAAAGTACAGCGGCTGCCCCTCACGGAGGACTGCTGCATAAATTAAAACAAAAACACCAACATAAATGTCCCAGGCCTAAACCTCTCCCGTCCTTCACTGTCATCACTCCTCCTCCTTTTATCCAGCCCTGCCCTGCTTGCCACAGTTTGAAAGTAGTTTCTGTGTGAGCTGTGCTTCATACTGTACTTTTTTTGCCAGAGATTTCGCTATTCACACTTTTATTCAGGCAAAAAATTGCTTGAATTATGTTTTAAAACTTGCTTTTGATTAAAGACTGGTATCTATGCAATAGTCTTTTCTTCCCTATAGAGAGCCTAAGTCCCTCCCCTTCCGGTTGACCACCATGGGACCTTATTTCGGACAAATATTGTATGGTAGTCAATGGCGAGAGACAACAAATATTTTGATCTCGTTTGAATTGTGCCCTGAATTACACATATGATGTTTGTCAATTTAAAAGATAAATTTAAAAGTCAAGAAAGTCGCAGTTTGACGTAAAACTGTTGAGGTATAAGACTGTGAAAATTCGTAATTACGTAAATACGTCATACCTTTTCTCTCAATGAATGAAGCTAACTTTACTGAAGCTAACGTCTGTCATTTTCTTCTTTGTCTTACGTTATAATCGTAACGTTACGCCGTCTTGCCTGAGTGTTTTGTACCAGACTGCACACATACGAGACCATGTTGTTGACGTACATAGTGCGAGACGAGAGATGTAGTTCATTGAGCGATTTTCACATAAAACTAGATGTTACTCTTCTGTTTTATGACAAACTGCGACTTTCTTGACTTTCATAATTATCTTTTGAATTGACAAACATCATATGTGTAATTCAGGGCACAGTTCAGACGGAATAAAAAGATAAGTTGTCTCTCGCCATTGACTACCATACATATTTTTTCCGAAATAAGGTCCCATGAGCCGGAAGCGGAGGGGAGGGACTTAGGCTCTCTATTGTGACATATCCGAGTAAAAGCTTCTCAAACAAGACAAAAAAGGGCGGGACTTGATTGGTTGGTTGTGGTTTGCAGTTGGTCAATCTCATGTGAGTGACAGGTTATCCCGCCCACACACCAGTAAACGCATCATCAAGACGTCTAAGAGAAAAGATGTCGCTGCAATAGGGAGGGGAAGTTATTTTGATTAAAGATTACAAGGGCACACCAATTAAAATAAATAAATAATGCCCTGATAAATAATTTAAAATAAATGCTGCAATATTCCATAAAAATAAAAAAATTGACAATTTATTTCATGTTGACTTTAAGAAGTGCAAAAACTTTGTATTCTATTCTTTAACAAGTGCAAAGACTTTCATATATAACTTTTTAGGCATTCCTGTTGCTCAAACAGTAGAGCATGGTGCTAGCAACGCCGATGTAATGTGTTCGATTCAAAATGTATACCTTGAATGCAAAGTCGCTTTTGAGAAAAGCGTCCGCCAATGCATACATGCATAGTGAGAAGATTCACCAATTCAGACTGCCCCCTAATGGGCATTCCATTTAATATGTCACATTGCTGTAATGTTAACGAAATGGATGATGAAAAACTGATTAATGAAATTCCTTGAATTATTTGCCATACACCGCAGATTTATCAAAGACAACTTGTGAAAATCAGCTGCATGGAGGAAGATTGCTGAGGTTATTGACAATTCAGGTTTGCTTCATTCAACACAACTTAATGTCAGTCTGCAAAAATACATTTATTTGTTATTTACTTGAATCTTGTTTTACATTTGCACCATTTCAGTCTCTGATACGTTTTGGAAGTATGATGATGTCATCACTGGCCACCCGTTGCTATAGCTTTTGGAAATGACTGGCAAAAGGAAACTAGCGGACAGGACCAGAGTTCCCCACATCAGTCACTCTCTGCCTCTGATAGGTGGTTTCCAGTTTCATAATGACAGACTGAGAGACTTGTATTAAAAGTCTCCCATGCCATTTCGACTCTTTGACTGACGTCAGACTTAAAAATACAAGCATGACAGCATTTCTATGGGAGACTCTGTCCTCATAATGTACATTTCCAATGAGTGGCTAAACTGAGGAGAAAGAGATTTCCAATGAGATTTTCATTGCTCCAGAAACTTAATGCAGTTCTCAATTATGTCTCATTTAAGTCTCAGAGGTTACTCCTAAAAATAGACATACAAGTATTTGTCAACATACTATGGAAGCCCATTTCCACTATATAAAGGGAAAAAATCATTCTGTGGTAAATCATAATTATGACATTTAAAAAGTAGACATGTTTTGTAATAATTATGATTTATGTCACAGAAAGTATTTTTATTTTATTTTGACTGCATAGTTATGACATCATAATTGTATTTTTTCTCAAAATTATGATTTAGTATATCATAACTTATGTCATCGATATGATTTAGTATGTAATAATTATGATTTTTTATGTCATCATTGACTTTTTCTTCTTTTTATGTCATCATAATGACTTTTTATTTAATAATTTTGTCATTATGATTTTTATCTCATAATTTTTTCATTTTATGCCATAATTATGATTTACCAAAGCATGATTTTCTTTTCATATGTGCTGAAAATCGGCTTCCATAACATAATCTGTAAAATGAATACGGCATTTGGTCTTGGAAATATTTGGTGAGAAATATTTGATTTCATATTAAGATAAATCTGAGCATAGTTTGAGACAAAGTTGAGATCTCTTCTGAAACTCTACAGCATGTGATATAAAAAAAATATTAAAAAAAATGAATCTCCTCTTTTGTTTAAGAAACTTTAAGAAATCTCATTTGTGATTTGTTGCACTACTTTTTGAAATGCTCTGCACTTTTTCATAGTTTATAATTTACCTATTTGCACAAGTTAAGGTACCATGTTTACGAGTAGCAGAACCACCTAACTTTAGATTCCGTGAGATGAGTTTTCAAACAAAAATAAGCCCGGAAAAGATGCTTTTTAAGCTAATGGATCCTGTGTATCCCATACTTTCAGAGCCTCAGGGAACAGAGCTCTACCTCAGTATTTAATTTAGCCCGAGCCGCAAAACAAAACCAACACAGGCGATTATATACACAAGTATATATTTAGCTCTGTTTGAACAGATTTGCTCCATTCCTGCCGGTTTCTCAAGTTGTGTCCTGGAGGAAGGTAACGCGAAATCAATTTGGCTCGACATGCCGTCATAACAAACACAACCTTGTTTCTGTAAGTTTGCAAACGGACTGGGCTGTCGGTTTTCTCCTCACTGGCAGCCCGAGTCGGAATGACCTCATGGCAGCACCTGCTGCCTTAAAGGAAATGCCACGACCTTTAGCGACCCCTGACCTTTTGTAGCTAACGTAAACTCATTACGCACCCCGATCCTGAGGGAGGTCGCTTCGGAGGCTCAGAGAAAGGGAACGCATCGCCTAATCAGCACTCTCCGCCCTTGATTCAGAGAATGTAATTGGGCGCCGTCCTCCAAAAAAAAAACACCCCTCATTATCTCACAGTTTCAAACGGGGCCGCCGCAAGGTGGGCGTGGAGACAGGCTCGACGGGGGTCTCGCATCCCATCCGAAAGGAAATCTCAACCCGCTCAAAAGCCGCCTTTGTCTCCCGTCACTTAGAAGCAATTACAGCCCGTCAAAATAGTTTTTTTCTGGGCCGCAGCGATGTGTTAATGGGCCCAGGGTTGGGTGTGAGGAGCAGCCGGGTCCGTACACACGGAACGGGGGTCAGAGGTTAATAGAGGCCCTATGATGTGGCAGATGAGCTTTCGGCAAGCTTTCCTCGCTGAGAACAATGAGGAGATAATGTGATACAATTAGGCGGACAGCTACTCGCTCCGATTTGATCCCAGATAAAAGGCAGCGAGCCGACACCGAGCCGGGACATGCCTGTCCGATCGGGTGTAGCGAACATCTAACAGCAGGGAGTCATTTGAAGAGACTGTAAGGTTCACGTCAATCGGAGCTCAAGGCAATGCACGCCAGAGCACAACTGTGCGAGTTCACATGTGGAGGAAGCGCATTAGGCCAAAGTGAAATAAAAAACATTCATCGAAAGTCTAGAAAATGCGTTTAAGCTGCCCGACTTAGGATGCACCTGAAACACAGCTCACAACAATGTTCCCTTCATGGTTGTGGCTCGTATTTCAAAGCTGTGAAACTCACAGCGTGAAGATTAATGTGGGACTGTATCCTCTATTGATTTAAGCTCCACCACATTAAGGAAAAACCTGGAACCTCTCAGAGATGAAAAGATTTCTGGCTGATGTTTACAGCCCAACTGGATGCGGTTTTCACATGCAAAATGAACACTTTATCAGATTTTCGAATATCGCGGCCCACTAATCACGCCGAGATTACATCGCTTCTGGTCCGAGTGTGGAGGTAAGTCACGGTTCGTGGGAAACAACTGTTTTGTTGCTGTTGTTTTTGTTGAGGGAGTGTGAGTATTAACCTTTGCGATTCATCTTCGATGCAAGGTATGTCCTCTTTGGGGGGACATGCATCATTCGTCACATAAATATGGTCTTCAAAGCAGCTTAGAAGTTATTACTTTTTCAATGTTTAAACCCTCAGGATGAATCGCTGGAAGGAAGCAGCAAACTCCAACGACCAGATCGGATTTGTTTAATCTGTGGCGACTGTGAGCGGAGATCAAGGGAAGTGACGACGCCCCTTAAAAGCAAACCTTCATTAGGCCGAAAACGGAAGTTACAGACGGGGTCGCCTGAGGTTAATGCCAATCCGAGTGTCCTGACAGCACATCTCCTGTGACGGGACAAGGTCATGCGTTTGCTTTCACTGGACCTAATGAGCTCGAGCAGATTTTGACTTTCTCTTCCCTTCTCTGCCAATCACAGGTCGCCCCTTTTCCCGGGAGATGACATTCCCACTTGTTTTTCGTCAAGGAGGCCTGGCGTATCACAGTGGGTGGGTTCAACTCTCCAGCTCTGAAGTCATGCGAGAAAGAGGTGGAGGAGATGGGCGTAGATGCGACACGGGACGTTTTATGACGTCTTGCATCACGATGCTTGTGTGTTGCCCTATTTAGTTTGATACTAAACAATGTTGTTACAGGATGTTCTGACTTTCAACCAGGCCAGTTCTCAATTATGTTTTATTTAAGTCTCAGATGTTCCTTCTTAGAAACATTAGGAAAACAAAATCATGCTGTGAATGATTTTAATTTAACTAATCATTAATTTAACTAATCATAGTTATGACAAAGTCAAAATTATGACCTAAAAAATTATGATATAAAGTCAAAATAGCTAAAGTCAATTTTATTAAAGTTTATCTCATAATGTCTTGGGATGTTATAATTTTTTCTTTTTATGTCATAATTATGACTTTTAATGTCGTTTTTTTACATTTTATCTCAAAATTATGACTTTAGGATGTTATCATTTTAACTTTGTATGTCTTAATTATATGACTTGTTTGTTATAATTATGACTTAATTTTATCTCATAATTTTGACATTTTATCTCATAATTATTCCTTTTTATGTCATGATTTTGATTTATCTCGTAATTATGACTTACGTTATTAATGTAACTTTTGTCATAATTATGACTGTCACAATTTTGACATTGTATGTCATAATGGACTTTTTATCTAATAATTATGACTTAATATGTAATAATTTTAACTTTTTGTCATAATTATATGACTTAATAATATGAATTATGAATTAATATATGTCATAATTATGTCTTTTAATGTCATATTTTTGGGCATTTTATCTCATAATTATTACTTTTTATGTAACGATTCTCGTAATTATGACTTGTTATTAATTTAACTTCTTATGGCATCATTATATGACTTTTTATGTCATATTAATGATTTACCAAAGCTTGCCAATTTTCGGATGTGGAGGAAAAGGACTTCCATAACATTATCTGTAAAATGAATGCAAATTGCAGGCAGATTATGAGCATTTGGTCTTAGTAATATTAATAGAGAAATATGTGAGTCCATATTTAGATAAATCTGATCATAGTTTAAGACTTTGTTGCGATCTCCTCTGAACCTCTAGAGCATGTGATATTTTTTAAATGATTTAATCTGCGCTTAATGGGTTTAGGAGAGTGGACGTAAACAATGTTGTTACAGGATGTTCTAACTCTGAAAGGAAGACAAATGCAAGGCAGGCGGAGAAAAAGATGGAGTCTGTTCTCCTCAAGCCATGCCAACACACCTGCTACTATTCACTTCAGAGGAAATGGACACTCGGTGGATGAGAGGCTGCTGGCCAGGGGACAAAAACCACCGCAGCTCCAAATTAGAAACAGGAAGAAATGTGGGTAACGCTCCGATTAAAACCGTCTTCCCCACATGGACTCAATATACTCGAGCCCAGCTCCTTCTCTGGAAACCCAAAACCCCACAGCACTATTTTATATCACAGTCAACAAACACACTGTGTTGGAACGCCGATGGCATTGGCTTTCGCTGAGATGGTCGGCGATGTTTACTAACTCTGCAAATACTCTGCACTCTTATAGAGCGCTTCAGTCGAGCTATATGATTAATGCTCTCCTGTGCCATGCGCAGCCTTTTCACTCTCATCTAAATATTTGGGGAAATGTTAGTAAAACTGTCTCGGAGAACGTTGCACAACTATTTTACTGTAAGAGTTATGGGATGTCCTGGTAAGTTCTGTTATGCTCGGCTAGAAAAGGTACTGAAGTGTCCTGCCTAAAAATAATGACCAAAAAGAGGTCAACTCTTTTTGTTTAGTCAATCTTTATCTCGCGCCATCTATGAAGAGGCCCAAAATTGGTAGGTAGGGTAGAGTGAGACATCTAAATCTCATCTCAAAGAATTTATTGAATGATTACGGCGTCATTAATCTTTAATAGTTTTTATTTATTTATCAAACCATCCATCCATTCTCCAAACAGTTTGCTGGGAGCCTATGTTGTGCTAATCATCTCCAAATTACGATTTATCGCATCTTCCCCCATCCTACATGTGGTGCACATTTACAGAATTCATTGTCCCTTTGTCATTTAAAAAAAAAAAACCTGCCTTCGACGAACATGTTGGCTTCATGTATTTCAAATCTGGCATATACAAGATGGCTCAAGAAGAGCTTGAGAATTTGTTTGAGCAAGAGAGGGACATAGAGAAAAAAAGAGAGAGCCAGTGCTTGGCCCTAACCAAACATTCCCTTTCTCTCACACATCTGTACGGATATGCGATCTTTCAACTGTTCTGTCGAATAGATTCTGGTGTTCGGAATGTCCCGCACTAACTTTCCCACAGAAGACTATTAGTGCTGCGCTCGCTGTCAACAGGCGGCCGGCGGGGACAAATGGGGCGGAACCGAATGAAAGAGGAGACACAAAAAAAGCGATGCTCCGAAAGGATGAATTAGGGGGGAAATTAATGTTGAAATATGCCCATTGCCCTTTTGCTTTCACCTTCGACCTTTGACCTGCTGAAACTTTCCTCCTTTTTGCCTGACGACCTCTCTCCGGCATTTCCTGCCTTTCTTGCGAACATAGAGGTGTCGAATTGGAGACGTTGAGCCTGAGCACCATGCGTTGGAATGAATTATGCCGTTTTTATCAGGAAGGTATGCCAAGAAAAGTAATGAAAGAACCAAGTGCCTTTAATTATACTCTCTTAAAAATAAAGGTTCCAAAAGGGGTTTTGGGTTCCCCAAATAACGTTTCAGTGAACAGATCTTAAAATAACCTCTTTTTGTCTTAGTGTAAAGAACGTTTTAATAATCTAAAGAACATGTTTTCACTATAAAGAACCTTTTGTGGAACGGAAAGGTTCCATGGATGCTGAAGGTTCTTTATGGAACCATCGATGTCAATAAAGAACCTTTATTTTTAAGTGTATGTACATGGCTTTTGAAATGTACAAAGCTGTGTTGCACATGCAAAGAGCTGTACTCTTCGTAATAAATCAGTTTTTGACTGTATAATGTGCTAGGATGTAGTCACTGATGGGGTGGGCTGAAGAAAAGCACTGCCACTCGTCTCCGCTTTATGATCTTATGGCCAGATGTTTATGTTCCATAGGCTGGAGTGGAAAGCTGCCATGACATCAGCCAGAGGACAGCGGGATTCTGGGCCTGGGACAGGAAGTGACTCACAGGAAGTGAGCTGAGGTGAGGCAGGCAGAAGGCAATCCATCTCTTCTGCACACACACACACACACACACACACACACACACACACACATATACTGGTTAAGTCTACCTCATCGCAGCCACATGTAATGTAAGAGGCAGTCGCATACAAAAGTTTTAAGAGCTTAAGCCGAGGAAGGAGATGCCATTCATCAAACACTCTTCGCAATCACACTCAAGTCAAGTCACCTTTATTTATGTAGTGCTTTACACAATACAGATTGTTTCAAAGCAGCTTTACAGTGAAAACAGGAAAATTATGCATGTCGGCTGTTGTCAGTTCAGTGTCGATTTAGTTCCGTTGAAAAGATCATCAATTTATTAATAAATTAGTTCAGTTTGTCTATTAATAAGTTCTGCAAAACATTTCATCGTCCAGCCCAGTTCAGTTCTCATACACAACGTTAGTACAGTCAGATCAATAATATTGTTGAATATTAAGTTTCCCCAACTTGGCAAGCCAAAATAGAGGCGACAGTGGCAAGAACCCACTCAAAAGTATTTCGGCCTAAATTTAAGATTTGGTGTTTTGAATTGCATATAATTGCATCTATTTGAATTACACAGTTTTAACGAGAACGAATCAACTTAATGTGATGCATATTTGTCAGTCATACAGAAATGAACAAGATTTCTGTGTAGTTCCAATAAACTTAACATGTTTTAAATGCAAAAGAACCAGGTCTAAATATTTATCATTAAGAAATCCACTCTTATATTTGAACTAAATGAATATTGCTTGGTCGGTATCTTGCCGTATTTCCACCTTGTTAATGCATTTTAACTGAATGAATTGAACTGATTTCACTATGAACAGATTGATGCTCGTTCGAAGCGATTTGAATAAATGCATTTTGAAAATGATTATTTGAAGTAGATGTGAATACTTGATAACAAACTATGTCATGATTTTTTATGTGTGGAAGCCTTGCCAGTTTCTTCCCTGTGCTGTGACAAATATGCATCACATTTACCCTTACGAAAAATAAGTATACTTCAAGTATACTTCTGTGTAGTCCAAACAATTCAAATATACAAATCGTACGTTTATAGGCCTAGATATTTTTTGAGTGCAGAATTGAATCGCGAACGAAAATGCAAGTTCGTATCGATGCAATTAAAATTTACAGTCACCCATTTCTCGCACACTGGCAGTAAATATAGTATTTACCGCTCTAGTTACTCATTTCCATCCAGTCAACTTCCAGATGACGTTCGAACAAGAAGCGTCATGCTGTTTGGTTGGTATGGCATGACATTACTCATTCTCTGAAGTGCATGGTACACTTCGGCTCAAACTGATCAACACTGACTGGTGCCATGAATCAGGCTGGGCTGGGATGCCTTGTGTCCCTGACCAGCGCTGCCTGGTACTTCATATGTAGCCTGTTACACTAATGGGAAACGTGTGAGGAGGGAATTAACGCCATACCACCCAGGGAAGCGAACCTTACCCGCCCTCGACCAGCTCCAAGGCCCCGCAGCTGGCTGCAACCCCATGTTAATCCATTCTAAGCAGCAGGTTCAAGACTAGGCTTTTGCCGTTAGGCCACCAACGGCGAGGTGTGTGTGTGTCCTTAGCCGGACTTTTTTAACACAAACTAGCCTGATTAGCCCGAGTATACACTGAACGCATTTACTTTTGAGAGAGACTCAACATGACATTGATACAGTCCTTGAACGTAACTCATTTGCAGCGAAAAACCGGAGCAGATGTATTCAAAAAAGTCTTCAAAAACATTTTTTTTTTTTTTTTTTTAACAATATAGCGTATTGTATATCAGCTTCTCAGAGCATTCCATATGTACGGTGAATCAGCTGGGTTTGGAGTCGGAGGAGAAGTTAATGTGAAAGATCAATGCCATCTGCTGCTGGGATCCTTCAGGATACTGACATCTGGGATGGAATGGCGATTGCAAGTGTACAGTGAACTATAGGGTTGCTTTGGTAATCTTGTTATCCGTCAAGCTTTAGCATTTGCAGGTGAACTATTAATGTGTTTCTGATTTGTAAGCACATCAAATGTTTTCAATCTTTCGCTGGTTTTTCTCTGGGTCACGTCCTTACATTCCATTTAAGATACAAGGTGCCTGTTGTTTCACGCGGTGTGCAATTTTTCTTTCCATGGTGCCTCAGAAGAATTAAGAATTGTAAGAAAAAGAGAGTCCCAGGTCACATTTCACCCTAAAATCAGAGGGAAAACTGTGTAATTTGTTTATTTTAATAATAGTAAACATTATTTTGTCCAGACAGTTTGTGCCTTCTTCAGTATTGATTTTCCCCTTAATTAGAGAGAAATAGTTATTTTTGCTTTATATTTGCTTTATATTGCTTTAATCATTTTGCACATACATAAGTGCTCAAAAGTTTTTTAAAGCAGTATCTACTCACCAAAGTTGCATTTATTTGATCAAAAATGCTGCGCTAATTTGGTGTTCGAGAAAGATTTATTATTATTATCAATGTTAAAACAAACAATGAATTTATTTGAAACAGAATTATTTTTGTAACAATGTCAAAATCTTTACTGTCACTTTTGATCAATTTAATACATCCTTTCTGAGTAAAAGTATTCATTTCTTTAAAAACAAAAAATCTCACTGAACCCAATTTTTGAATGTCAGTATGTATATATAAAATACAAATAAATATTTTTAGAAATATAGAAAATATTGCCTTTTTCTTATAAGAAAATACTTTTTATATTTTTATTTATTATATATACAATGTATGTGTATTAAAAAAAAACTTTTTTTCAGAACACTGACAATGTTTTATATATAACATTCTCATTATAAATATTTGCCTTCCCAAAAATAAATTTGTTATATCTTAATTTTTTTCCTCTTGATTTTGGGATGAAATGACCTGGAAGTATCTTCGTGAGATTCACTTGAACATGTCCATTAGTTGAGCCATCCAAACAGGACCTTACCTAAGTGCATGCATCACCAAAATTCTTGTAAAGATAGAGAACAGATAGACCACCAACTGCGTTTAGCACTGCGCTGCAGCTGCCCTTCAGAAACAAACACCCCAAATATCTCCTTTGACCATCTGTTTACATGCTTGCTCACTAGAGTGTTCCAAACTGAAACATCCTCCACGCAAAGCTTTTATGAGAAACATCAAAATGCTTTCATACACCAAGTCACTGTACTGCCATGGTTACCATCAGCCAATAAATGTCAAGAAAAATGACCAAAGTTTACTACACAGAGTCTCTGGGGAACATGAGCGATGTGGTTTACTGTGAGGGGAAAGAGGCCTGCGTCCCAACAACAAATAGTTGAAGGTATGAGTCGTAGTGTGCTGGCACTGAATCAGAGCAAACAGTGGATCTGACATGAGGCCACGAGAGGGTTCTGACTCACTCGGTCTGAGGCACCTGCTCTGTGGGTGTGTTTGTGTGTGTTCATGTGTTTGCTTGTGGGTTTGTGTGTTGGTGCAAAGAAAATGGCTGGACTCTATTCTGAGTGGATGCCTTGGTGATTAGTGTGCACAACAAATGGTGCATGGGTTCGGGGATGTACAAAAACAATTTTTAGAAACAATTTAAGTACATTCTACGACAAACACATATTTGTGCATTTGATTGTCCTGCCACACTGTAAAAACAGTTTTCTGTCCCGAAGTTGTAAATAAAACAAAGGTTATTTGAGTATATTTTACATGAAAGTACACTTTTAGTCTTTCTACTTAAAAATGTCTAAATTCAGTGTGTTACTTGCCGTTTCTTTGTTATTATGTGTGACATTTGCTAACAATTTCTGAGTGCAAAATCTACACCATTTTATTTATTTTTTTCAGTGCAGGCAAAAAATACTTCTTGTTTAATTGACCTAATTCAAATTAGTTAATGCAACACAAATCTTGAACAATTACTCATTTATTATATCTTTTATTTCATTTGAGTCTAATTGTTTGGGGACTTCATGGTAGAGCTGCATGATTAATCGTTAAAAGATCGCAATCTCGATTCAAACTCGATTCAGAGTATCATTATTGTTCTTACAAATTTTCAAATAATCACAGAAATACTGAGATAAAATTTTGTATTTTGTATTAACAACTGTTGGTTTACATTTTTTAATTACATTTTTTAACCCAATAGTTGGGTGTCCATATTTGACCCAAACATGTATTGAAACAACCCAGAATATTTTAGTGAAGGCTAATGGGTTTGTTCAATTCCCTAACCCTAAGTATGAGCAATAGAAATGATGCTTGCCTTAGCAAACACCACTGACTATAAAAAATGTTTCAAGGGTTTCTGAGGGAAAATGCAGGTGGCAACAAGATTTTCCAGTGACATTTCTGGTCAGCTTAACCAAAGCAAGAAAAGCCTTGGCTCTTTGCACCCACGGCCTGTAGCAATGAATCCATCTCAAAGATTTTGTGCCGGGTTAACCGGTTGATGTGCAAATAATCTGCTTTTCCAGGAGCCGAAGTGGAAAAAGCACAAACAAACAGAAGACTTCATAAATACAACTGAGTCATTTCCTAACATTTAGCTGGCCTGGCCTTCATATACAGACATAGGGCCTCTATTCTGTCTCGTTTTCCAAAAGAACTGACCCTCTCCCACACGTACACACATACACGCACAATAAAATCTAATAATGTAATAGAATAATGTGTTCTTTACAGGGACGCAAGAATTAGACCCATCATTTCTGGGTTTGTCGGTCACTCTGGAAAAGTCATTTCTGTGTGTTTCTTTCCTCTTTCAGCAACATATGGATGCGTGGCTTTTTGATGTGTTTTGAGCTACTCCACAGACGCTCCGTTTCCAAGTGTGCTGGACGTCATCATATGGACGCTTCACAGAAAGGCGTAGTGAACCTTCTCTCAAATTAGCGTGCCGCTGTGGGATAACAAAGGCCTTCCGATCCGCCACAGACCCTGTCCGAACTTCAGCGTCCCTCTGGCACGGGGCCAGCAGTCATATTCCAGCTCGGTTGGGTTCCCCTCATCAAAGGTACACGCTGCATAGTTTCCAAACGCCGACCGCCAGAAATCTGGAAATCGGATTCTGATGTTGCATGAATCTGGTCAGAGGAACTACAGATACTTTCGGTGTGGTTTGCACTAAGTGAGACGAATCAAATTACTGTTCCTTGCCAAACTGAATCCCTCCCAACCAGTGCCCAGACTGATGCTCGCAAAGCCATATGGTTGTATTTCCCAACCTTTTTTGATGCTTTAAAAAGAAAATTGGCCGAACGAACTGTTCTATTCACTAAGGTGCATCTTCAGTCAATATATCATTGTAAAGTTTCATTGAAGAGTTCATACTGCAATTTTTAAGGCAGATTGTTATTTTTAGACATGAATGAGTTATGGCCCTGTTTACACCTGGTATTAAGATCGGAGACACATACCTGTTTACGCCTGGTGTTTTAATCTGTCTCTTTTGTCCACTTTCAACCACTTCTGTCCTGATTTCTTCGAGGGGAGGGTTTATGGGCGGGTAAATGTATGGGCTTTTTCAGATCTTTCAATCTAATGGACGAAATAAGCTCACGCAATTTACATATGAACACAAAAGGAGACGACGGAGAGCAGTAGCTTTTGTTTCTGCTCTGACAGACACTACTAGACCACGCTGAACGCTGTGAGTGTGTGTTATAAATCAGGAGTGGTGAGAGAACATTGTGCTTAGTACGTTTTTTGGTCTTCAAACCAGCCTTGGGTCTTCAGCCGACAAAGTTTAAATCCCGTCTGGCTAGCGTGCTTCTCATAATGTTTACTCATTAAGTCAGTAGGCGTCTTCTGTGGCTGTTGAAACGCATTCGACCACATGAGCTACGAAAGCAATCCAGTCAAAAGCATTTTCAAATACCTCTGGAAGTGGATGAAAGTGGATAAGCTCAATCTATTTTAGACCCCGTTTACAGCTGTATTTAGCGTCGTCCACTTGCCATCCGATCGACCAAAACACATCTTAATATCAGGTGTAAACAAGGCCTGAAAACAATGGAGTATAACATCAGTAATAAACTAGTAGTTTCAGTGTGTTCTGTAAAACAACTTCAATGCAAACGGTGACCATCCAGTGACCAGGGTCAGTCCTGCAGTGACTTTGAAACTTAATGCATGCAATGGTTCATAAATATATACAATTGTTTAATTTATAGTTAGTTTCTATTTTGATTTTATATTTTATCTAATCTATTAGGACAATTAATGGAGACAAATTACTGAATAGTAGGAATGACCCAGCTGAGGCACGTCTATGTGAAACCAAAGCATAGTATTCCACTGATATAGTTGTTTGGCCAATCCAACGACTGAAATGTTTTATGGCTCTCTGCAATGACCCTGACCCTGCTTTAGTTTTCCCCTGATCTCTTGGGTAGTAAGAAGTCAAAGGGTCGGAGCTTGTAGGCTGACAGAAGAGGAGGGACGTTGGGAAATGCACGTTAAATGTGAAACATGGCAGGGAAGTTGTATTGCCATACAACTCAATTAAAGCTTTATGGACTCTTTAAAGACAAACCATTAAATCTAACACTCCCTGAGAATGTTTCCCCACTCTAAGAGTGCTCTGGATGGAGGAAGTCAGCTTTTACCGTTGCATGAAATGTAATTTTCATTAAAAGCATTCATTCTGGGTAAAAAAAAAAAAAAAAAAAGGAAAACAGTTCCTTCTGGGGCTGAATGAATATCTGGTGAATAGAAACCACAAAGGCTGTTGAGTTTTTCCATACCAGACCTGCGGTTTGGTCTATACAATGACAAACTAACGTAGCAAGAAATAGAACACTTTTGGATAAACTTCAGATTGGAAAAAAAAGTAGCCAAACACACATAATTATGCTAAAATCAAAGCTGCTCAACCCTCAGAGGGCTTTAGGGTCATTGTGATTTATTATTCCAATGTTTGCAATGTTTCTGCATGAATATTTGAGTTTAGATGAGATGTGAATCATGCCTAGAGTACCAGTGCAGTAGTTTCCAAGAAACTTGACACACATCTTATCTTCTGATGTGTTCCAGATTGATCCATCGTTGGACAAATCCAATGGATGTGATTGGCAGATCTATTTAAAACTAAGATGTTTCCTTTGTTGACGAGTTTCACTACTTGACAGAAAAAAAAAAGAAAAAAAAATCCTACTAATACGACCATGTATGCTTGAAAAACATGCATTTCCTTTGTTTCTTTTGAGATTATGCAGTGCCTTCCCATAGTTTAGAAACACAGTTTTGGACAATACGCTTCTTTTGGCATAAATGCATTAGAGTAACTTGTAATTATAATTAAAAACCAGCAATAAGGATTTTTTTCGATGACATCATAATGGTGAATTATACACATCACAGCAGCAGTGATGTCTGATTGCTGGAATAAAACTCGGCTTGGGTTTCTTTTTGAAGATTACACACCATTAGAGCTAGCTGATTGATAGCTATTATAAATTTAGTACACAACAAACCAATTGAAACACAATTTAGATATGCTTTTTCTGTGTTTTGAATTCATTATTTTTTCATAGTTTGCGTTGTCCCTTATCAATGGAGTATTTATGCTGATATTGTCCAAAACCCAACTTTTCCTATGGTATTTTCAAGCTTTTGGAGGGCTCTTTATATAACATGCTGGTTTCTGGCTTGTATCTGATTCTTACTCAAATCAGATTATCATCTTTTGAATTGTTTGCATAAAGAAAATGTCAGATTTCCAGTATTGCATAAAGTAACCACATGCCATGTTGGTCTATGCAACAGCATATTTGTTATATCATGACTTTTAAAGAGAACTTCATCATCCATGGTTTATTTTTTGGTTTCAAATAATGTATTCCCAGATGCACACTGAATGAAGATCATATATTTTTTTCATGATAAATACACATCATTTACAAATAAAGTGGTTATGCAATAAATACATCATAAAAATCTGAGCATTATACTTCATGTGCAATTGCACTCATTTTGAAATGTACATGGGACAGAAAAAAAAAACACATCTTCAAAGCCACTGGAAAAAGCAAGCACTCTCATTAAAATATTTATTTTCACTTTTTTTTCAGTCAACATAAATATATTCATATATATTTCTTTTCTTCCTCCAAAATAGCTCTTTGAATGTTCTTTAGTATAAATAAAAGTCTTCATTGGGGAGATGTAGTTCTCACCGGCACCCACAGCCCTCCACCACCATGTCCTGATAGTTTTTAAGAATGACTTTCTCGTACTCGTCCAGGTACAGCAGCGATATGGGGCTGAGCTCTGTCGGGACGCAGCAGGCTCTGGGAATGTTGGAATTGACCGAGTTCACCAGCGTCTGGACGATGGCGTGATTGGTGGAGTTCAGGTGGTCCGAGAGTGGGAAGGGACACTCGCCGTGGCAGTAGAAAGCGTGGTACCCCGGCGGCGCCACGATCCACTCATTCCAGCCCACATCGCTGAAGTCCACGTAAAGAGCGTGTCTCCTGCAGTTTGTGCGCTGGTGCTGCTTCCTGCGCTGCTTCGGCCCTCGCCGCGTCTGCCGCTTCTCTCGGTTCGAATGCAGGACAGCCGAGCCTTGCCCGTCGTGGCTGTAGGTCACCAGAAGTGGTCGGGCCTGCGCCCACGAGTCCTCGTCCGTGTGAAGGGATCGGCTGACCCTCACGTGCCTCCTCCGGTTCCTCTCGGCCTCCTCAGATCCTTCCGGCTTCTCAGGATGGAGCACTTCCACCAGGAGCCCGTGGTTGTGCTGGGATTCACGGGCCCAGCGAGCCACGGCCGAGCCCACGTCGAAGCTCTCCCAGCGCGTGTGAGAGTCCTGCACCAAACGGGTGTCAAGAAGTCTGGTAAGAGGCTCTTTGGAGGGGGCCAGCGCTGGCCTGAACACCTCGTAAATGTTAATTCGGTGGAAGCCACTTGCGCCGGCGTCACTGAGAACCTGGTCCCTGAAAACACGCAGCTCAGCGGCCGTGATGAGCTCCTCGACGGGAACGGAGGTAAGGTTGAAGAAAAACTGCTGTGTTGTTTTTCCTCTCAGGCTGGACAGTGCCTCAAAAGCCTCTGGAACGACAGAAGAAAGAGTCTGTTAGAATTGTGTCAACAAATGAAGAACACTGTTCGATGTGAACTATACACTTCTTCAGGCTGAAACCTGACATTTTCACTTTGACTATGGATTTTCCACTCAGCATTTTCTTGTCTGGCCTGAGTGAGAGATTATACAGTAGAACCAGGTGTTAAAATGAAAGGCTAGCTGCGAGCACGAGGCTGTTTGTGTGGCTGTAGAGTGACAACATTCTCTTGTTTCCAGGTCTTTATCGAATAAAGGTTGCAATCAGCAAAGGAACAGCTACTCCTACGACTCAATGCCCTAAAATAAAACACTCTTAGACCAAAGAGCTCACTTAATCTCTTTTGAAAAGAGACGTTTTGGAAATTCCATTCCCAATAATCCAACCTATCTGCTTCATAATCACAAAGAGCCTACAGAAGATAAGCACACTTTATTTGATGTGGGAAAGCCCAGCTCTTTCTTTCCCTCGTTCTGTCTGTCTTTCCTCACCTTTTCCTTTTTCTCCCAGTCAATCCGTCTTGAGGGGGAGTGACTGTGAACATGTCGGGGCTTGTCGAAAGCAGTTAGCCACAGTTATGAATGTATTGACATTCCTAATTTCTGTTTGTATGTTATGCCAAAACAGCAAATCGTACAAGTCGTACATTTAAGACGGCTACCTTCAAAACTGACTAAGAATCTCTCAAAAGGACTGACGTCAAATAAAAGCTGCTGAAAAGCTCCGTATTGGATGAAATTTTAAAACAATGACATAATATTGTGTCGGAAACTTTTTGAGGGATTTAATAAAATTCCTGTTAGGTCCTCAACCACCGAGTTTACCATATTAAGACAATGACAAAAGCCTGAGGCAAAGGAGGTGCCCAATTACTACTGAGTGCACGAGAAAAAGTCTCATTTGGAGTAAACAGGGAAGAAACTTAATGCAAGTGCTTAAATAGTTTGTTTCAATGTGAGCACACAATAAGCATCCTTGTTTGCAGTGTGTCAGCTCAACCACTGGATGTCATCCATCCGAATCTGTGCCATTTTACAGCCTGTAATGACTCTCGTATGGATCCCTCCCCCTCTCTTTACCACAGTACAGCAAGTTAGCGTGATTTTTCCTGTGTTGCCATGAAATTAAAGTGAAATGTTTCTAAACTGTGTGCTATAGTTTATGTTGACCTCTAAACAGACTCCAGAAAGAAGCCTTCCATGAACAAGGCTCAAATCTTCCAGAGCAAGAGAGGGCATGTTTCTCGAGTGTTTAAATCAGATAACACACCTAAAAGAGACTTAATTGACATGCCACCTGATCATACTCGGGTTGATTTCATTATAAAAAAAAAAAACAGATTCTGTTACTAGTGAATTTAAATCTGACCATTCAACAAGGCCACCCACAATCTCCCTACTGGCTCAAGCAGTTAGGCTAGAATTACTCGGGCATGTGATAAAGAGTTGAGCAAAGCTAAAAACACACGCACACAATATCTGTATGAAAGGTAGTGCAAAAACAACCCCCCCACCCAGCCACTCCATTGATGGCTCAAAAACATCAATGTCAGAACTTGATGGAGAACAGCAAAACTAACAGCCTATGTGCAAATACCATCCTGGATTTCCTCATAAGGCTTGTTACTGTAATCTGTGGATTCTTGGAAAATAACTAGTGCATGAACTCCACACCTTGTCTGGAAAACTACTCTAAGTGCACTCAAACACTATCAATTATTTGCAGTAAAGTCACCATTAGGATGCAATTTTTTGCTTCTTTAATAATAGTGAGAGCTGTTTATGGAATGTCAATAGTTTCCAAATGGTTGCATCACATCATTCCTTAGAATTGTAGAATGTTCTGGGAATAAACAAATGCTCTTTTGAGCCTCAAACTTAAAAATTGTAATTTAAAATAACCTTGAAACCTGAATTAGACTGCACAAAAATTCCCAATCAAAAATTAGGCCTCACCTTCGTGATGAAAACTTCGTATTGTGTTTGCTCTGCTGGCTGCCCGTTCCACATGCTTTCCCATAGTGCTCCTGGGGCGCCGGATGTTCGGGTCATCGTTTTCAGAGTGCATATTATACAAGTCCAGCATATACTGAGGGACCACCGCTGATTTGCTCGGCGTGGGTCTTCGCTTCAGTCCGAACATATTGAGCAGCCGTAGCTCGAACTCGTTCAGGAAGTTTATATCTGATCGCTCCGGTGTGTGTCTCCCAGAATCACTGTATTTCCGTCGGTCAATCTCGGGAATGAGTCCAGCGGCACCTCCCAGCAACACCTGACCGAGCAACAGCACCGTGAGAGCGCGGACCACAGCGACCATGATCAGTCAGTTCCTGTGAAGAGAGAATACAGATTAGTCCTTCTATCAAACTGACAAATGGGCTTATTTGAAATAAGTGTTTTTTTTTTATTGTTTTTTTGCATCTTAGGTTCAGCAAAGAACATTCTTCTTACCATCAATCAACCAAGTTCATGATAAAAATAAAAATAAAGTTTTACCGCACTGTTATAGGATAACCTTTTTTAGTTCCACAAATAACTTTTAGAAAGTCGTCATGCACTGCTGCTTTAAATAAACAAAAAACCAACACACTGATCTCATGAAACCGGTAAGGTAAAAAACTGTCCTCAAGTCCTTCAAAGAACCATTAAATAACTTTGTTTTAAAAAGTATACAGTATGTTTCTGATAACTATACAGCCCCCCTGGAGCAATCTGGTGTTAAGTGCCTTGCTCAATGGCACAATGGTTCATAGATCACCCATAGATAGGTTTAAACCTTCAATCACTCATAGAAGTCTAAAGTTTGTTTGGTTATTATGGAATACCTGTTCCTTTAAGTCCTAAAACACTTTTGACTACCAGCCCAGAGCTTCAACCACTTTTATTGCATGGAAAAGATCCCAAGCCACATTCAACCTGTGGCTGACTCAAACCACAGACATATCTAGATCTTTTGGAGATGTATGTGAGGCGATGTACACGCACACGCACACAAGATTAAGAATAATATCTCTGCCGCAGGCTATAATAAGAGATTGATCTACAGTGAAAGCAGGAGACTCCAAAGAGGATGTCAGAGAAATGGGATGAAACAGGAAAGAGTGAATCAAAAGGAATCGAAAGAAGGGAGACATGAAGACAGCAGACATGGAGTCTGCAATTAAAGGGAGATAAGAGAGCAGTGTCTAGGTGGGGGTCTGCCTTTAGATCATGAAAGGAAAGTCTTCAAAAGGACTGAATGTCTAGCAAAAGACCAGGCAAAAGAGAGGCAGAGTTGTGAGGCTACAGGTGGTAGATCTTACGCAAAAACAACTCAAGCAACAAAGACGACAAAGAGATCTGATGATAAGGAACCAGAGAAGTGTTTTCTTTTCATTTGTGCATAACTCCTGACCTTGCACACTACATGTATGCACTTATATAAAGTGATATACGATGCATTATGTTATATAAATGTCAGCATTGGTTTAAATACACTCGCGCTGTTTGCAAAACCTAATATCAAACAAATAATTAGTAGCGTTACCGAAGGAGGAAGCGCTGTGGCCGGTCTGCGTTCCCGTCGTCTTTTAAGTTCCTCATGAATTTCGTGTTTTAATCCACAAGCAATCTTTTTTTTTATCCCACGACAGAGAGTCGCCGCAACTCAGGTCGCCTCTTCTTGTCCATACTTGTGCAGCACTTTAAACTAGACTGTGTTAAACTCTAACGAAGAGCACGAGCGCTTAGGTCAAAGAAAGCAGCAATCCCAAAAGTGACAGCGCGAGATCGCAGAATCCTGGATTTGTCATTTTTTTGTTTTGAAGGGAAAAAAAACTGATCAGCAGAAGTTTTTGGAGACTGCTTGGAGATCCATCTCTGCGTGCACCACGCGCCGCGTCTGTGCCATTGATTGGAGCGCTTCGCTCCGCGAGCGCGAGGCTTTTTGTTGTCTGGTGATGTCACAATGACTGTCATCATTAAAGTCCATTGAAATGCGTCGCGTTCTCTCCATTCAAACGTTTGAACATGCCCACAGTGTGCGTGATGATGGATAGAATTTGTCATTGCACATATTCTATGTGTTCTACACTGTAATCTAATGTTAGTAATTTTACAAGGAAAAGAATGTTAGAAGACTAAATACGGTTAAAAATAATATTAGATTTTAAAATAGGGGGTTTCCAACTTTAAACTCTGCCAAATATGATTACTATTATATAAAGGACTCTGTATTTTCATGTATAAAGAGCGATTTACAATGTGCAAATATAGGAAAAATTTGTTTAAAAAACAAAAACAAATAAATAATTGACTTTTAATTTTGTCATTACAATATAAAGCCAAAAGAAATTCTTAAAATATTGTCTAGAAAATATTTGTTGTTTCAAACTGGCAGTGTTTGTGAATATTCTTTTAGATGTTTAAACCTGAAGAGAAACATTTTATTTCAATTTTATATCATTTTAATGTGCATTTCTATTTCACTTTTCACACAATTTTTTTTCCACTGCAGCTTTACAGAAAACACTGCCTGAGGGAGATAGTGGCCACTCACTAGAAAAATACAAGATAGCATCCCTTCACGGCCCCCTGGGAGTCCAGGAATACTTATTTTGTTTGTATTTTGTTTTGACAAATATTTTTACCCATGCACTATTAGATGCATAAACCTAGGTGAAACATTTTCAATTACATTTTATATAATGTAATGTTCATTTCCATATCACTACTCTATACATTTCTACACAGCATATTTCCAAAGCACTTTTATAGGAAATTGCCTAAAGGCGACAGTGACTACTCGCAAAAAAAAACAAAAAAACAAAAACAAAACAAAAAACAGATAGGACCCCTCTACGACCCCCTGGGAGTCCCTGACCCCAGTATTAACACCTCAAAGTACATTACTTTATATATTTAGCTCTATCTATCTGCCTGTCTGTACCGGCCTTGAAAACAAGTCTTTTATGCTCATTTATTTGATCAAAAATAAAGAAAAAACAGTAATATTGTGAAATATTATTACAATTTTAAATAATGGTTTTCTACTTTAAATGTTTTCTACTTTTATTTAGCAAGGATGTGTTAAATTGATTTTTTTTTTTTAAAGTGATAGTAAAGATTTATATTGTTGTGAATAAATGCTGTTCTTTTTAACTTTTTATTCATCAATGAATCCTGAAAAGTATCACTGATTCCCCAAAAATATTAAGCAGCACAACTGTTTCCATAATTGATCATAAATTATCATATTAGAATGATTTCTGAAGGATCATGTGACACTGATGACTGGAGTAATGATGCTGAAAATTCAGCTTTGCATCACATTAGTTACATTTATTTTAAAGTATATTAAAATAGAAAACCATTATTTTAAAATGTAATAATATTTCACAATATTACTGTTTTTGTCTGTATTTTTTAATCAAATAAATGCAGGCTTGATAAGTATTAGACTTGTTTCAAAAACATTAAAAATAGTAATGTTTTTAAACTTTTGACCGGTATACACACACACAAAAAAAAACTTCTTAAGTCACAAACCATTCACACCATCAAGGTGGGAATTACAGTTAGATCCAGAGCAGACAAGGTTCTGGAGAAGTGTTTCTTGTCTATTTAAATAACAATGATCTCTGTGTATCGATTGGTGAGGGGCTAAGAGGGTTCTATAAAGCAACATTGTGTTTGTTTTGCATAAAAACTTTGTACTTTTCCTTTTTAATCCACAGGTACCATACTTTATTTAAAAAAAGCTTAATGCTTTTTGAAGCATGACATGACATTAACCCTCAGCTGCACCAGGAAGATTCCTTTGACCATTCGCAAATAATGTAAATCCCTGGTTATCATTGATCAAGAAGTGTTAATGGCTGGATTAAATCTCGTTTTACAACTGGATTATACTCATTAACGAGAGTTTGCAAATGCAATGCCCTTTGCTCTTTCAGACCAGGGGGGTTTAAAAGTGATCTCGCCTGGCACTCCTCTCCTGAATCCTAATAGACATTTATTAAGAAAATGGGAAGAGTAGCAGCCATCAATCAGCCAAAACATTTTAATTTTTAATCTAGATTTTATTTATTATATGTTTAGATACCTTAACTGGCATTGTTTTGTGCTCTGGGACAGTTGACTCTATTGAGGGGCATTAACTTGCCATGGAGGTCAGATGTCACACTGAGGAAAGTCAGACTGAAACCATTACTATTAGACAAATCCGTGGACGTCTGCTTAGTCAACAGCACGTATGTCGAAGAAATCCGCATATGAAAACCCCTCATTGGTTACAGGTATTCATTTCAATTATGTGTTGATGGCAAGTTTGTTTTGACAAAAGCAACTGGGCCATTGAGATGGGAGAGACAGCAGTAGATTAAACCCCATTGAGATCAAAAGATATCTTTGTGTGCTTCCAAGACAATAACATCTTATGAGGGATAATCCCTGGATCATCCACTTAGCAATTAAAATACACTGATGCATTCCATTCCTTAGGTGATACTGGTCTCTACCAGTCCCGGCCAGTAAAAGTGAGTTTGGTGCACAAATCAGATGATCACTTAAAAGATTACAGATAGCTTCGGGAGTGCTCGTTTAATAAGGAATATGTAGCCTGTTAAAGTTATAATAAAAATCCTTTACGCGCTTTCATTCCCAATTGCCGCTCCCCTAACATTCACCTTGTTTGCAAAACAGTTGGCCATGAACATAGTGCTCTAAGCTCTCCATTGGCCAAAGGTGCTTTAGATTCAGGGATAACACTTCACAATGCATGTTAAGTAGCCTTAATTACTCAAAACAAGAGGACCGCGGAGAGTGAAAAGAATGTTTATCTTTGCCTTATTGTCTACCGGTGAGGGTGAGCAGATTGTGTCCACAATGTCTACTGGTGTTTGTGTGCTTCAATTTTACCCCAATGCCCCATTAAAAAACCTAAAGTCATTATCTAATGAATTGATGGCTGATCTAATTATTCTCTGATTGGATGAAATGTTATCTTTTAAATTCCATCTCATTATTTGCTCAAAGTTATCTGTTTAGTTCCTCAAATGGTGGATTGTTGCAGCCTGTGGGTAAAAATTCCGGTCTGATGCTTGCTTTCCTGGGAATACGTCATGGAGGCGCTCATTTAAATGGCAAATGAAGAATTGACCTGTATGACATATTCTGCTTTCAGGGGCTTTATACCGCTCGCAGAATCTTTGATCCGTATGGAAGGGCAACGACTTCTGACTTTTCTTGCAACAACCTTTAAAGATCATATGTTTGGAGCTTTGTGCTGAAAATGGTTGCATTTGTCTGGTAAGTCAATTTATTGACATTTACATTCATGCATTTAGTAGCTAAAAGGACTTATAAAAGAACAACAAAAGCAATTCATCAAAGAGCCAGACATTCATTGTTCAGACAAGGAATTGTTCGATTCAATTCATCATATTGATGTTGAAGCAGGCCTGAAAGCCACCGTAAAACTGTTTTTGATGAAAAATAAGATTAGACCATTTGAAGAACTTCTTACATATTCTTAGTAATTAGTATTTAAACAATAATAGAACAGTTTCTTTACTGAATTGACTGTTTTTAATTGATTTAATGCTACATTTAAAGATGATTTGTGTAATTTTAAGCCACTTATGGTTCAGCAATTTATGGTTTCCAAACAGGTTTCCTTAACATCCTTTGTCTTCCATTAGTCGGAAAACGTATAGCCCCAGCCCATGTTCACGCCATTGGTTGAGCCAATCAGCCTATAAATGCTAGAGGTATTTTAAATAAAAAATGCACCATCAACTTAAACTCTATGCCCTGGTTTCACAGACAGGGCTTAGATTAAGCCAGGATTAGTTCAGTTAGGACATTTAAGTCGTTTTTATGAACATGCCTTAGAACAAAAACATTACTGTGTGCATCTTGAGACAAAACAATGGCACTGACATATTTAAGGATATGTCAGTGCAAGGTGCTTTCAGTTAAAACAGCTCAAATGTGCATTTTAGTCTAGGTTAAGCCTTGTCTGTGAAACCGGGGGTATGGGTTTATTTAGCATTACAAATATGCATTATGGAACATCATTTACTGGCTGCTGGTCACCATAGTTCTGACCCTAAAGAAAGCCCAGACAACTTAAGCTTGGCAACCCCAAACCCTGAACAACAGTCAAAGAATTTTGGTTTCCTAACCATCACAGCTATTTCAATATGCACAAAGCTGCATGCAGAACGAAATATGAGAATTCTGCCCGCAAATCCTCTTGACTCCATCCCAAACCTCCATGAGTGTAGAACATGGGGTTTTGTCAGTCATCTGTCTGCATGGATGAATCAAGCAGCATGTTATTGAGCGCTCCGGCTAACCGATGAAGAGCAGCCGTCATTAAGGAGCATCAAAGTGCCAGAGCGTCTCTCCTGTGTCCTCCAACAGAGCTGAGTGGAGCTTCTGTCATCACCTGCATTCCATGGGTCTGTCTGGGAAAAGGCATGGAGATGACTCTGCAGATTGAGACCCTTACATTGTGCTAACAGTTGTTTGGCAGAATGCTACACTACACATTCCACTGGTCATCGGACGTGCTTGAGTTGGGTTCCCTTAAACCCTGTCCCGGACCACCCCCCTGAGTCTTTGCAATGATGCTTAGAACCCCACTAAGCATTTCAAGAAAATGTAATAATGTGCCATTGTTGCTTTCATCTTTTAGTGCTTCAAGCTTATCAAAATTGACTCTGTGTACTTTAATAATGCATATTCTCAGTATTTTGTGAATGGTTCATCAATGCACATTATTCTAAAGAAAATTAATACTTGTCTTTGTAATCCTGCCTATGGAATCACCAATCCCTCCAGTCACATAGTCATTTTTTCCACAATTTTATCATGTATTTGTACAAAAATACAGTAAAAACAGTAATTTTGTGAAACATTAATACACAATTTTTTTTAAATGTATTTTCAATTGTAATTTATTTCTGTGATGTCAAAGTTGAATTTTCAGCATCATTACTCCAGTCCTCAGTGTCACATGATCCTTCAGAAACAATTGTAATATGCTGATTTGCTGCCCTGCAAAAAATAAACATTTCTGATTATTATTAATGTAGAAAACTGTGATAATTTCAAAAGAACATAATTCAATTAAAATATAAATCTTTTGTAACATAAATGTCTTTACAGTCACTTTTGATAATCTTTATGCATCTTTATGCAAGTATTAATGTATTTATTTTTTCAAAATCCTACAGACCCCAAACTTTTTTTCTGATGTTCTGTTCTTTTGAACAGTCTTTCGAACAAAATTACTCTGAAACATTTATATACTGATTCAAATTCTGTGAATTCTGACTGCATTTACTGTTTTCTTCTGTGTCAATTATAAATAATGTGCTGGATGCTCTTTTCCATGGAAAAAAAACCAAAACCAAAATAGTCTATAATATAGCCTATATATATATATATTAAACCAGTGACCAAAATTATATATAGTATAATGACTGTTTTATAATTTTGTTCTGGATATAAAAAGGATGTTGAAATATGTCCTATACTTTTCAGGTTGAAGTTCTCTAAACTCTTTGACTTCGATACATTCTCTGTACTTTGCAGAGTTATATTGATGGGTTTATTGGTCTATATAGCGCTATATTTAGTACTGGAAATCCTTTTAGGACAAGACAGCAATAATAGAAGCATTAAAATGTATAGTGACCGTCTGTCAAAGGACAAAAGACAGGTTGTAGTAAAGTTCAAGCAAATTATTAAACAGGTGCATGTTAGACACAGGCTTTCATCACAGTTTTACTCACTTCCTAGAAAATGTATCACGTTTAAATGTTTTATAGAGAAGGCAATTTCATAATTGGAGTAAAAGAGGTTTTGCAGCTCTCTTCACGCTTGAACAGTGTGAGGCGGTGCTCTTTGAAAGCTTTAAAGTAATGAAATTCTGTCATTATTTCATCTTCATCTGTCAAGGCCAAAAAAGCACTATAAAAGTATAATAAAAGTGGTCCATATGACTCACGTGATACATTTCAAGTCTTTTGAAGTCATATGGTAGCTTTGTGTGAGGAGTAGACCAAAAGTAAAGCCGTTTTTTAATTAAAAGCTTCCCCTCTGTCGTCGCTTTCAAATACTGTGCCTATGATTCAGGTTGGACATCAATAAATGTGTTGTTTTCCGTGAATAACTACTTTCAGTCTGTTCTCATAATATAAATTCAGAAGACTTGAAATATAGCGCACATGTTGTGGATAGTTTATGGTGTGTGCGTGTGCGTGTGTGTGTGCGTGCGTGCGTGTCAACTTGATCAACGTGGCAACAACATGATGAGTAAATAATTTTATTTTTATTGAATTAATAATTTATTTGCATCTTTGTTGATCTATTCCAAGATAGCTTGCTTTGAAAAAATTCTACCACTACAGAAAACTTCTGTAGGCCTAGATCTGAAGAGTTGAGATGAGAGATATAACGCGCTCGGGGTTCAGAGAGAGACTGGTAAATACAGGGATCTGCCCTTTGAATCAAACTGGTCTCGTAAAGACACCACATGTCACTGAATTATACGTTCGCATGATTAGAAGCTTGGGCTGCATAAACATCCCGTGTCAAGATTTACATTTCTCCGCTTAAGCACATGCAGCTGTTTATAGACTCCTCCGCAGACATAAGAAGCTCCAGCTATACATAGAAGCAGAAACCTTTTAAAAACTCCTATCCTGAGGGGGCTCGTTTGAGTTAATGGATGCAGTGGCAAATTAAATTTCAATTACGGAAAACGCAGCTACCGATCAGTGAAGTTCGACATTCGTCAAAAAGTGGCAGTTGAAAGGAAACGCGACGGAGTCTGCGCAGTAGAGGATGTGGCTGGTGCACGCGCAAGTTTTTTAGGCCAAGGTTTTCCATTTTACCCTCACAAATATAATTTTTTTGCTTACGGTTAGACGTGACCTCGAAATGGGCAGCATACTTCGTACCTATTCCACATATATCATCTGACAAGTAGAGAAAACAAGACATTAATCTTTCCTCTCAACTTTGACAAAGTCTTCAACAGGCACTTGAGCTCGCCTGACTGACACCACGTCTGCAAAGAGGGATATTTGGAGGCATCTGATGGTGGGTTGTGTCTCCTGGCCTGCAGGTTTACACTTGAGAGGCAACCTTAAGTGCACATACCAAAGATAGACAAACCTAAACACTGCATTTGGGTACACGTCAAACAAAATGGGGAGAGTTCATGTGAGAGGCTTGTGTTATTTCATGGAAAGATACACAATTTACATAGAACCTTTACAAGTACGTCCCATCCCTCAGATGGACTTGTTAAAGGGATGATTGTCAAGTATTTCTGAGTTTAGAAGTCTTCGTTTTGTCCATATCTATTTCTGCCCTTCCAGTCACCCTTTATGGTTCACAAAACATGTCAGCGCTTTTGGGTTAGATAACTTAAACACAAATATCAAGCGAGTGGCATTCTCTTCTGAGATCTTAAACGGATAGTTCCTCCAAAAATCAAACAGTTCTGTCAGTATTTTACTCACCCCATTTGTGATTTTCTTTCTTCAAGACATCCAAGCTGCTCTTTTCAATGAAAGTGAATGGTTTTCAAGGCAAGTTTTAAATAACACACAAATAAGTCCTATTAAGTCAAGTTTTTTATTTATTTATGTTGAACTTCACACATTGTACATTGTTTCAAATTTAGCTTTATGGGTAATAGCTTTATATGAAAAAATAAAATAATCCTGCTAGATCAAACAATTCCATTTACAGCTTACACTGAAAATGTTGCCTTAATATATTTGTCATTTTGTCCAATTAACTGCTTTTATGATGCTTTTTATTCGTTATTGAACTTGACAGTCCCTACCAATCCACATTCATTCGCATTCTTCAGAAATTCTTGTTTGGAGTCAAACAACTTTTTCCTATTTAAGCTATTTTACTTCAATAGTAAAAATGTTTACTATTTTTACTATTGAATAGCGTATCTGTACAGAGACACTATTCAAGTGTCTCTGTAGATAGAGCATGCCAAGTATTTGTAGAAAGGTTAAATAAAGAGAGGGCCCAGTAAGGTGCAGACGACAGGCTTTTTTCTTCCGTAAAATCAGCAACAACTTCTTTATTTATCTTTGTAAAACACAGCCGGAGACATGTGCGATATAATGGCCGAACGTTCACCGAATCTCCCATGAATCTGTCACTTTGAGCTCTATTCAGTATGGAGAGAAGTTGGAAGTGCTCAGAAGGGAGGTAAAGAGCAGACACGTCTTGGCATCCACACAGCAACATTAAAAGTGTGTGGTTTCACAATAATAATAATCTTGAGAGCAGCTGTGTAAACATTTAACTGAGCACGCCTCTTGTGGCACGGTACGGGATCCTCATGTTTAACTGTGTATTTTGCTAGATGCGATTGTGCACTTATCAACACTTATCTAAATGCCTGCGCTTGTCTTTTCTGCATCTTAGCTGATATTGACATAACCCTGGCAGTGATGTTTTCATTGCGACCAGCTGTAGGAATTTAACACTTGCATTTAATCTGACTTATGAAACTGTGTGTATACTAATACACACACTAATATTATTGTATATAATTATAGACATACTAATGTTATGTAGTTGAACAACATCAATGGCCTACCATTAAAAATATAGATGGGACTAAATATGAGTCTTCTGAAGTTTTCGTTATCAGTATGTAGCAGTAAATGAAGAAATGTCTTATCGATCTCAAGTTCAGTATGGAGTACCACAAGGCTCAGTACTAGGACCGTTGCTGTTCACTCTGTACATGCTACCCTTGGGAGATATCATTAGGAAGCATGGGATTAGTTTTTTACTGTTATGCCGATGATACTTAGCTATATATCTCTTCACGCCCCGATGAATCTGCCAATTCAAGAAATTAACGGAATGCATAGCTGATATTTTTTTTTTGGATGACTAGTAATTTCCTGTTACTTAATTCTGAAAAAAACATAGTTTCTAATGATTGGACCAAAAAACCTCTGCACGTACTAACCTAGAATACTGTTTAACAATTGATGGCTGCTCTGTCAAGTCTTCGTCGTCGGTTAGGAACCTGGGTGTGCTTTTTGATACCAATCTTTCATTTGAAAGCCACGTTTCTAGCATCTGTAAAACCCCATTCTTCCATCTTAAAAATATATCTAAATTACAACATATGCTTTCAATGAAAAATGCGGAACAGTTAGTTCATGTGTTTATGACCTCAAGGCTAGATTACTGTAATGCTCTTATGGGTGGTTGCCCTGCACGCATAATAAACAAACTGCAGTTGGTCCAAAACGCAGCAGCTCGAGTTCTTACTAGAACCAGGAAGTATGACCATATTAGCCCGGTTCTGTCAATGCTGCATTGGCTCCCTATTAAACATCATATACATTTTTAAATATTGCTGATTACTTACAAAGTACTAAATGGTTTAGCTCCGCAGTCCTTGAGGGAACTCTTAACGCATTATAGTCCTTCAAGGTCTATTGCGATCTCAAAACTCTGGCCAGTTGATAATACCTAGATTCCTAGAAAATCTAAATCGACTGCTGGTGGTAGATCCTTTTCCTATTTAGCACCTAAACTCTGGAACAGTCTTCCTAACATCGTCTGAGAAGCAGAACTAAAGAGAACTAAAAACACATCTCTTTAACCTGGCAACTTGACTTGAAGCCATACAGATTTATATATATATATATATATATATATATATATATATATATATATATATATATATATATATATATATATATATATATATTAGTAATGATGCAAAAGTGACACTAAAGACTTTTATAATATTACAAAAGATTTCTATTTTAATAAATATTCTTTTAAAATTTCTACTCATCAAAGTATCTTGAAAACAAACAAACATTAAGGCCCAAGAAACACATTAAGGGCCTTGAAACACCCAGCATTATTCAATATGTTGACGTAATTTCCACTGAAACAGGAAGACAGGGCGAGACATATCGAACAGCTCCTACCCTTTTTTAAAATAGCCAATAGCATTTAGTTTATATCCCAGCTCGACCAGAGCCGTTGAGCTCGGTAAAGCCACAGTTTCTGCCTAATTTCTCCTCCCCAATCTCCTCCATATCGCTAGAGCATTCTGTTTAGAATTCAAACGGGTTCGATATGTTTTCTGGTCTGCGCCGACTCATGCATTTGATCCGCACTGTGTATCGTGTTTCTGTACCGGAACAGTGTGTGCGATGCGGTGGTTCACGTGACACTATCGTGAAACCGGACTTCATTTGCCCCAATGGAAAGCACATTTACACTGTCTGAATCGTTCCCTATCCCCTAATAGTGCACTATGTGCCATTCACCATGTAGAAAATAGTAAATGTGTGAACAAGTGACCGATTTCAGCCGCAGTCATTTATAATGTAGGGGGCGGAGCAGGACACTTCAGATTCTAGAGAGCATTTGATTGGAAAATCTGATGAGAAGCTGAAGTGCAGAGTGATGTCATCAAAATCATTGATCCATATTGGCGGACTGAGAGAGGCTGCACATTAGGTTATAGATAACAGTAAGACTACCGTAATCATACTAAAAGACAAAAAACTTCAGTTTTGATTTCATGGGGACTTTAAGCAGCATAAATGTTTTCAACATTGGTAACAATAAATGTTTCTTGAGCAGCAAATTAGAATATTAGAATGATTTCTGAAAGATTATGTGACACCAAAGACTGGAGTAATGATGCTGAAAATTCAGCTTTGACATCTCAGGAATAAATTACTTCTATTAAAATAATAAAGTAAGCTTTTATTTCAATTGTATTTATATTACGTCCAGGACATTATTCTGAATTTTCACAGAAGAAAACAGTAAATGAAGACATTTGGTGCAAGTAAGCAAGAATCAGTATGCAGCAACAACCAACCCTCATGGGTCATGTGACTTAATTGCCTGTTTGCTCTATTTATCTCTGTGAAAAACTGCTCTGGGTTCACAAAGTGTAGAGAATAATCAGCTGGATCAAACACTGCCTTAAATTACAGCAGAGAATCAAATAGCGGCTGATGTCTATTCATCCGCGTGGGTAAACACTGTGCCTGTAATTCGCCTTTTCTCTCTCCCTAACTCTCTCTCTCTCTCTCTCTCTCTCTCTCTCTCTCTCTCTCTCTCTCTCTCTCGTCACACACTCCATTACAGTGATGTGCCACTAACATTGTCGTAAACAAACCCCAGATGCTCAAGAATACACCTCTTTGATCCAGGTTCGAAGACCTCCCTGAATCTGCTGGTACCCCTTCCACCTGATGTTCAGAGACCACCTTACAGAGGAAACAGGAAGAGCTCATACTCAGAACACACTTCAGTAAGTAACCTACTTTGAACTGAATTCTGTGCAATATAAAATGTACACTATTTAAAAATAGTCAGTGAATTAGCATGTCAAGATTCGTCAGGCTCAAATTGTGAAAGAATGGTTGGGAGGGAGAATGAAGAATCATTTTCACACATGAATTGTCACCTCTGTGTTCAGACCTTACATTCATTGAAAGTCTTTGGGATGTGCTGGAGGAGACTTTACAGAGTGCTGGACTCTTGCATTGTCAATACAGTATCTTTTATTGATGCACCTCTTGATGGAAATAAATCTTTCCATCAAGAGGTTGATTCTTCATGTTCTCTCCCAACCATTCTTTCACAATGGAATATGGCCATGATGTGTCTTCCTATATGGTTGTTTAAGAAATGAAAAGCTACACATTCCATCAATTAGGGTTAGAACATACTGCTAAACATATAATATTCTATATATTTTATTTTGTAAAAAAAAAAATTATAAAATTTTTTTATTTTTTTATTAACAACTTAATGTCTATGTTTATCATTTGTGGCATGCAATCAATTATAATATATAAGAAAAAAAAATTCACTGTTTTTTTCAGTGGACTAGTCCCGCCGCATGCACTCATATTTCAGTCATGAAACTCTAGATTATGCAGGCTGATCAGCCCGTTCTCATCCCAAGGCGTCATATACTGACGCTTTTGACATTTCGTCTACATCCGACGCACATGTCTATGGTCCAGAAGGCGCCTCCAAGCGGTCTAACCCTAACCCTACCCCAGACCTAAACCTACCCATAATCTGCGTCTCATATTGACGCTAAAGGGTGCCATGTGCGTCGGATGTAGACGAAATGTCAAAAGCGTCAGTATATGACGACCTAGGATGAGAATGCGTTGGGCTGATAGATTCTTAATTAAATCTGCAAACAAATGACATCATCTAACATGGCTCAAGCTGATTGGATTTCTGTAGCCAATGAGCCTCCTGCTTTACTTTTAAATAATTTGTTTATGTGTATGCTGTAAGCAGTCAGAAACCTCCACCTCTCATGTCTTGATTTGCATTACTGACTTAATCCCTGTGCCTGGAGTTTGCTTCACGTAAAACAAATATTGGTTATATTCTGAATAAATACCAGTATATGGCATATTGCACACTATGCAATATGTATACTGTGTGCTATTTTTATTGGTGTTTGAGATTTAGATGATATTGATGCTCACCCTATGCATAAAAATGTGACATGTAAGATTGATGAGATTTTCTATTGGATATGTATTGGACTTCCTGCATACTGTGCTATTCCAAACTACATCACGCTCCTTTTATGTTCCTTCCTGATATCCTTGACCGGATACCAAGTGCAAGTACCCAGGTTTATTGTTTTTAGCTGATCATGACATGGGTTAAAACAAAGATTGTTTATATCTTTGCACAGACAAGGTTGGGAAATGATTCCGTTACACTGGTCTCAAGCAAACACATGTTATGGTTATACTTTAAAAACACTGTGATAGTCGCATACTTGAAATGTTTATTCACGGTGCTGCCCTCTTGCCTGCTGTTTTACTGTTTTTGTCTGTGGTAATCGTCAGCATGTCTCGAATGCTGCCCATAGAAATAATGTTGTAAATAACCCTCAATATTTCTTAAAAGCTAAAACCAGAAAAATATTTTATTGCTTAGAGATACATACCTTTCAAAAGTTTGGGGTTTGTAATATTTTTTTTAAATGTTTTAGAAAGGAGTCTCTTTTGCTCACCAAGGCTGCATTTATTTGATCAAAATACTGTAAAAACAGTAATACTGTGAAATATTATTATAGTTTAAAATAACTGTTATCTATTTTAATATATTTGCAAAATGTAATTTATTCCTGTGATTCAAATCAGAATTTTCAGCATCATTACTCCAGTCTTCAGTGTCACATGATCCTTAAGAAATCATTCTAATATGCAGATTTGCTGCTCAAGAAACATTTCTGATTATTAACAATGTTGAAAACAGTGCTGCTTCATATTTTTGTGGAAACCGTGATACTTTTCTTCAGAATTCTTAGATGAATAGAATGGTTTTTTGTTTGTTTTTACATTATAAAAGTCTTTACTGACGCTTTTGATCAATTTAATTCATCATCTTTGAATATAAGGGTTTTTTTTGTTGTTAAATTGAAGTTCTCAGCACAGATATTGTTTGAAATTGAATTTGAAACTGGATGAATCTGCTGAGAAATATTTGAGTTTATCTTGAGTTTGAAACATTGAGTCATCTTCTGAAACTCTAGAGGAGACTTTTTAAGCGAAAGTCCTGTGTAGGATAAACAATTGAGAGTGAGCTCAGTACATGCATGATTTTAAAAGATGGAGTGCATAATCTGCGCCTCATTTCTCTGCATCGTGACACAACACTATTAATCAAACAGAAATCCCATGAAGCATAACAGACCAAGCTCTACCAAACTCTAAATCTGGCTCAAAGTCAGTGTTCCCAACCTTTTTCTAATATTCTGTATTGCCTGAAGACCTGCTAACGTGGATGTGAGCCATGCAGCGTTTTTAAAGACGGAAGATAAACTCAATGAGAGGAGACAGAGGTCCTATTTAAAAGTAGACATGTAATTAATTCTCAGATCACACAGTTATCTCATATAGAGACTGTAATTCATCTTTGATTCGTTTGGCTTTTTTGGTTCCTGTCGCTGAGAATGAGAAAAAGGCTCTCTCACTTGGTTTGTGTATGGATCATTGAGAAAGACTGGGCCCCCCTTGTCATTATGTCAAATTCTACCTAAGAACGAAACATTCTATTTTCCTAACCTGGTTAAGTAATCATATTACCTCAGGCTCCATAAAGTGGAACAAACAGTAGCATAGAAGTTCAGCTCCCCTTTTACGTGCCTTGAGTGACAGATTGGCTTTCATCAAAGGGGCCAGAATCGAACTTATGGAGTCATTTCGCTTTGCTAAGAATACTAAATTGATCCTCACATGCGGAACATCTGGTGAAAAGCAATTTCCACCCAAGTGTTTTAGTATTTCCTCATAATTAATTTCACATGTACATGACAAGAGCTACTGGCCTCCCAGAACAGGCGCACAAAAGCTAGCTTTGTTTCCCTCCGTCAAAAAGTACGCTGTGGTTCCTCGTTAAAACGTGCTTGTTCTTTTGACGCTCAAATTGATGATGAAAGGTCTGCTCAGGAGACGCAAGTCATATCATCTGCTCCAGAAAGCTTGCTGTGTTGCCCACCAGTATGGGACGAAAAGTTTAGGAACAAAAGATAAGTGAGTGAACTTTGCTTTGAAGTACGTTTGAAATACTTGTACAGTTGAAATGTCGAACACCTTGTCTAAAGACGAATATGGTGAAATTGCATTAAAATGATTAGTACACCCATGTACATTAAGTGGTAAATAACCCACAATATTCCTTAAAAGTTAAAACCAGAGACATTTTAATTGCATTACTTTATCTAAATTTTATTGCTTTAAAACAAAAGTTTGGGGTCGATAAGAATTTGTGAAAGAAGCTTACCAAGGCTGCATTTATTTGATCAAAAATACAGTAAAAACAGCAATATTATGAAGAAATATTACAATTTAGAAATATCTGTTTTCCATTTGAATAAAGTAAAAAAAATAAAAATAAATTCCCTGTGATGCAATGCTGAATTTTCAGCATCAATACAGTCCTCAGCGTCACATGATCCTTCAGAAATAATTTGCTGATTTGCTGCTCAAGAAACATTATTCTGATTATTAGCAGTGTTAAAAACGCTCAAGCGCAAATTTGTGCTATTGCATGCAGTGTTTACTCATTCTTTTGCGTTTTTATGTTTCAGAGCATCTTCATTGACCCTCACGATTTTCCACAATGCTCTTGAGCTGAGAATGGAGGCCTACGACATGAGACATAACAGCACCTGCTCTTACTTGTCTCCAAACGTGAGGTGTCTCCAGATAAAAGTCAGTCACCATCAGATTAATCACTAAAGCCACCAGAGAAGATGCTGTCCGATCAAACGCGTCTGTTTGTGTAGCGTGTCTGGGACCACCTGCATGTGCGTATGTACTGTAATGCTTTCTTGGCAAAACCATTTGTAAGCATATTGTTTTTTTCCCTCAAGCGGACTTCCCCCTCTTTTGAGGTGGTTGTTTCATGCGCAGTCGTTCTTTCAGATGTCTCATGTTGCCAAAGTGAGACGTGAATGGGTTGAAGTTGCCATACACAAGTGAACAAGAATGGAAAATATGTTCCTGTTCCGATACCGAGCCCAGATAAAAGCAGGTGTTTTCAGGTGTTTTGGATAACTGCTGTATTTAAAGCGGTGGAACATCCTGTTTGCCAAGCACTCTCTGAAAGGCCAAACGTTCTTCTGGTGTTCCTCTCAAAAATCAAAGTGTCTCATTCCTCTTTATCTTCATCTTTTATGTCAGCCAGCTGTTTTTCTACCTTTTCAACTCCATTCTTAAAGATTAGTTCATCTAAAAATTTACATTTTGCGTTCATGCACTTCTTTCGTCTGTGTATCGTAAAAAGGACAAGTTATTAATAATATGCTGGTCACTTTTCCATGCAATTATAGTGAATGGGAACTGGCGTATTTGAAATTCAACAATCCAAAAGCACCATAGAAGAATTGTAAAAGTAATCCGTTAAGTGCCTTGTGCGCTGTTTTCCAAGACTCCTGCAGCCATACAATGCCTTTGTGTGACGAACAGATCAAAATTGAGTCATTACTCACTCATAATCTTGCCCTCCATGGGGTCATTAATCACTGTGAACAGATTGAATCAGTGAGTTGAACTTGAGAACTGAATCAGTCTTATTTTATGCTTTTTTTTTTTAACGATTCATTGAGAAGATCTGACTCCAAAGAATGATTTATTCATGAATCGGATTTGATTCTCCACCCCACTGACTCAATTCTGTCGCAATCCATTGACTACATTTTGGACTTTGCCATATGTAAAGATAATTTTGTTGTTATTATAATTTTTTTCCTTCTCTTTTTAAGTGCATTGATACTATGGCAAAATTGCATGTAAACAATCATGCCAAAAGTACTTAAAAATTTAAATAGATTTTTAAGTAATTACTATCGTATGAATATAGCACAAAAGTCATAATGACCACTTTTATGGTGCATTTTTTCCATCATTTTGGCACGCTGGTCCTCATTCACTTCTAATGTATTGAAAAAAGAGACAAGGATATCCTTCAAAAACTGATCTTTCGTATTCCACAGAAGAAAAAAGTAATACACGTTTGAAACAAATCATGGCCAACTATCCCTTTAAGCGGAAAGCATGACGTATTCCTAACATGCCTGTTTTGAAAAACCATAACAACAACTTGAGATGTTGCTTCACCATCGTAATCCTCTTTATTTCCTTTCTTACGTGGCCAACTTTTCCCTGTGTTGCCGGACTAATCTAGTGCTAATAGTCTAGTTAGTCTGTTTCACTTCCACATTTTTAATCCCCGAACGGCAAGTCTGCTTCCATTGTTAAAGGCAACAGAAATTGCATTGATCCTTTAACCCCACTAACCCTGCCGATGACCCCCGGAAGGGATAGCATGACTCTTAGGTGATGAGTGGAGCGGTAGGAAGAAAAGGAGCCTTACAGTCATGGGGGAATCTCATCCCGAGAGGTCAAAGTCATGAGGGACCACTATTATCCAGATGAACTCAGTTGTTTGTGACTTCAAAAGCATTTAAATACAACAGTAGACTCTCTCAGAGAACCTTTTGTGACCCGGGCCCTTTGTGCCGAGGTCTGGAGGGTGACTGGTTTCACTCAGAGCCGTGACAGGTCTGGTGCTCAGAGACGTATAAGCGTCTAATGTTACCCGAGCAGCTCCGGTATTAGGGCCTGATGACGAGCGAGAAAAACAGCGAGGCCGCTTCATTTACCTCTAACAAAAACACAAATAAGAATGAGCGGAGGGACACAACGGTTAAACAGTCTTCAATCTGGACTCCTGTTATTGGAAAATAATAGCTTTGTGAAAAGGAAGTAATCTAGAGGGCCTTTAATCAATTTCTGCTAGATGAGCGATCGGGATGAAAGCTCTGGGATGGGGTCGCCAGCTCCAGACATTGTGGGCTGGTTGGTGTAAAGGAAGGATGGGCTTTAATTTGTCTTTTCAGGGTGTCCAGGCATCTTTAAAGGCTTAATTGTTACCATAGACAGCCTTGATGCCATGTGTTTGCGGAAATGGTTTCAAGGCCTGCTGTGGTAAAATCACTGACCACTGACTAAACGGTGAGCGCTGTATAGGTTAAAAGCCCATTCCAGTGCCATTACGCAAATATTTCATCAGGTTCCAGTTTCTGTGTAACATTACCCATCCAGGCTGAATGTGGCTGAAGAAAAAAGCATCTGTGAAATTTTGGATCGATGTGTTTAATTGTTAACTTTAACTTTAAACATTATGCTGTGAAAAGGTTTGCAATTCATTTTGCTTTCTTCGTTTGGTAATGCAACAAAAAACGGCAGAACAAAAATGCATCTGACTCCCCGAGGATGATCATCTAATCGCTCAATCCTCTCTTGTTGCATCCACAACTAATGAAAGTCTAAGAAGTCACTTTATGCGCGATCCCGCAAGGTCCAGGGTCAGATAAACACGCTTTGTCGCGCATTGTTTGGTGAGACATCATTTCTTCCTTGTGGTTATGATGTAAACTCCCATTGTGGGATTTGGACTGAGAGGGGAAACTCAGCCTGGGTTTTGTTCAGAACACAGAAGAGCGGTAATCCCTGCACCTGAGGCCATTTTCAGGGAGGTTCCTGTAAGCCGAGAGCGATCCCAGAACATCTCAGATGAGCTGCTACAATACAGGCCTGCCATCTTGAGATCCATTACCAGAGCCGGCTCTGACAGGAATGTCAAGAATTCCGATGCTCTTTCACTTGAAGAAAAAAGGAAAAGCTGATAAGTCCATTGTTGTCTAAGTTTTATTTGCAATTCCACTGGCGGGAACTGAATATGTCTGCAGGCGTTTCTGATGACCTCCATTAAGTGACGTGATACGTCAGGTCAAAGCAATGCTTTGTAGTGAATATTTCCACATATTTCAAATAAAAAGCAAATAATTCTTATTATATTCCTGTGGCTGTTACTGAGATTGTCTACAAATGTTGTGCACATTTAAAATAAAAACCTGATAATTTATTTTTATTTCTAATGTTCACTGTCAGGACCTATAAACATTTCTGACAAAAACTATGATGCAATGTGGTAAGTCACCATAATTGAGAAGCAATCATTAGCAAATGTCCAAATTTTAAGTATAAAGCTAATAATTCTATTATAATGTACTTTTTTATAATCAATGCCAGAAATTAGGATTATTGAGATGCTTTTCAATAAGAATTTCAACATATATTTTAATGAAAAAGCTACTAATTCCTAATTTCTGCACTTCCAGTTGTGGAAACCTCAAATATCTGCAAACTTCATGCAACTCAAATGCGATGTGATAATTCAGTGAAATTGAGAAGAAATAATTACCAAATGATTTGTAGTGAATATTTCAAGTAAAAACCTGATGATCTCATAATTTCTTATGTTTTGTCTTTTTATTTCAACTGTCAGGAACTAACGTGTACAAATGGTAATGACGAAGACCATGATGCAACACAGCAAGTCACCATAACTGAGAAGCAATCATAAGCAAATGGTTTTACTTAAGTAAAAAGGTAATAATTATATTATTATGCACGTTTTTATATTTCATTTGCAGTAAGTGCAGCTTTTACATAGGTTTCTGACTAAATGCATGTGTGAAAGCCATAACTTAGGGTTATTGAGAAACAATAATTTGCTTTTCAATGAGTAATTCAACTTATATTTGAATGAAAAAGCTGATAATTGCTCATTTAAAAAAAAATCTTCAGCTCCAAAATGCAACATAATAATTCAGTGTAATTGATAAGAAATCATTAATAAATGATTTTTTGTGATTATTTCAACATATTTGAAGTGAAACGCTGATAAATTTTGCATTACAAACATTTGTGATTCCAGTGGCAGTAACTGCAAGTGTCTGTAAACGTTTCTGACAAACTGCATTCGAACGTAATAGAGAAGTAATCATTAGCAAATGCTTTGTATTGAATATTTCAGCGTATAAAGAATCGGGAAGATAAAATCATTTCCTCTCCTCCTGCCAAAGATAACATCACATCAACGGAATATACCATATCCATATTTCTTCTTAAAAGGACAGCAGAAGGGTACGTGAATAATAAAGTGAAATTGCGCCAAGAGGTGCTAAATCGTTTGTGATAGGTTCAACTAGAGGACACCTGTGAGTTTTGTTCCTCGCGAGCGCACTTCAAAGTTCTCCAGGCGGGCTTTAGGCAGGCTAAATGTGTCTACCTGATGGACGTGCATTCAAGGAACAGATGAAAACAGTAGCTTCTCTGTGTATTTGAGCAGCATGTCATGATGATCCCTAATGCGACAGTAATTGCTCCTTGATGCCTGGCTTGCCAGCACAGAGCAGGACCTTTCTCCCATGAGTCAGAGAGAAAAGACTCCGAAATTGGAATGTCAACGGGATAATCCTCATGTTGTTGCTGATGGATCCTCTTGACCTTTGACTGCCAAATATAAGGTGGAGTGAATATTTTACAAACAGCTTATGTTAACGATGCTTGCCTTTAATGAGAAATGAAACCTTTTAACATGTTTCAGGCTGCGCGTAAACACAAAGGAGGTGTTGCCGGAGGCGTTCAGCTCTTTTGAAGATGACCGCAGATGAGTTCGGCATGCCATCCAACAGAAAAATGTGGGGAGTCTTGCTATAGGGCGGCCTGAAGCATGTGGAGAACACTTGAATATATATATATCAGAGTATTTAATCAGAAAACAGTGTGGGATGTGGATCTTTCAATGGTCTGAATTCCTTCTCCATGTGTGAGAAATCTGCCCTCCACAACCTGCAGTTCAAAACTCTCAACGGTAACAAATGTCTGTGGATTAGTAGGCTGTAACCATGGCTATAGGAACAGGAAGGAACTAACTCCAAAAGCACTAGAAACTTCTAAACTTACACGGGCATGGCGGACATTCAACTGACACTCGATAAAGTGTGCGAAACATTCAAATATTTACTTTTATTCCTAGCTCGGAAACAAATTGACCATAGAAGCGTAAATTGCAATCCGTAAATCTTGTTTCCTGTCACTTCTTGCCTCAAGCATTGCATCTAACTTAAACAGTTTACTGTTGGTTTCTAAATGTCAAAACTCTAGCATCAAGAACAAATTAACAGTAAGCTATTCACCTTCCCAATTGAAATGTACACCTCCAAAATAAAACGTAAATAGTGGCATTTGCCAAGGCAAGCAAGTGACTGCAGGTTTTGCATGTTAAAGTAAAAGCAATAATATTTTCGGTTACACTTTATTTCGATGGTCCACTTTAGACATTCTACTAACTATAAGTAACTTTGCAACTACATGTCAACTACAAGTCATTAAAATTTTAGTAGACTGTTAAGGCCCATTTACACCAAGGATGCTAACTATAAAGATAATGATAAAGATATATTTCTCAATATTAATGAATAGAGTTCTCACCACAGCTATAACGATAACGGCACAGAGAAACGATATCGAACATTTAAAGCGGCAGACAAGCACACGATATCATCCACTGGTGTGAACGCTAATATTGTTATCTTTATAGTTATCGTTCTTGGTGTGAACAGGCCTTTAGGTTAGGGTTGGGGTTAGTAGAATAAGTTAACATGTAGTTGCAAAGTTACTTATATATAGTCAGTAGAATGTCTTTTGGGAGCATCACAATAAAGTGATAGCAGATATTAAGCACACAGTCTACTAATACTCTAAGGAGATTTAGTTGACATGTATTATTTTATAGTTAGTAGAATGTCTAAAGTGGACCATCGAAATAAAGTGTTACCAAATTTAACTACTAAGCAATGCGAACAAAAATAATTTGGAGCAGGATATTAAGGGGGCATCTAATAGCTATTCTGAAAATCTGTTTTTTTATTTATTAATCAGACAAAAAACAAATATTGTTTTTACAGCATTTATTACCTTTGATAATGTTAGTTAATAAAATGTTCATGTTCATGTTAGTTCAAATTTCATGAACTAATGTTAACAAATGAAACCTTATTGTAAAGTGTTACCAGTTTTAAACAGTTGATGTTGCAGCCCTACAGGATATTCTACCAAAAAAAAAAAAAAAAAACTATTTACCGCATTTCTTGAGGATCTATCTCTGTGCTGAGAGGAGCCCTCCAAAGTGATCTATATTTCAGCATGCACGGAGGGCTCTGGAAAGCCATGCCAAAAAATGTCAGGAGCTTGTCAGCAATTCTTCTGATTTGTCATCAGCCTTATCAGATTTTGCAGTGCATCTCCTTCCTGAGTGTGAATGGAAAAATGGAATTCATTCATTCAACATTGGAAACTGTATGGCCGCTTCGCTTCTGTGTGTCTTTGACTCTGGATAAACAGAAATGGATTTTGAAAAATGCCAGATCTCTTCCAGATGGTTTCACACAACACCTCGCCTTGCCGTTTCAGCCCTGTGTCTAAGATCGCGACTCAGTGTGGCACTGTGTGCGTGGTGTCCCTTGAGACATGTACAATAACAAATCATTTTTCACAACGATCTTTTGTTTACTTGCTACTGAGATATATGCGAACTACAACAAACAATTACAAACCATCTGAACATTAACTCATTTGTCATGGTGTTTAAACAAATATGTTGGCTTATTTACTGTCACTATGAGAAGTTAACCACAAAATTAGCATTATGTCATTTTTGGTTTGTTTGTTTGTTTGTCGTTCCAAATCCCTTCTTTCTTCCGTGGAATGTTCTGTTTGCTTTTTTTCTATGAAATTGGTTTGCAAACTTCTAAACGAATACAAAACACCCATAAAATTATCCTGAAAGTTGTTTATATGACTTTGTGTTTTCATTAACAAATCCATATTTTGAATCAGATCTTCAGTGAATCAGTTGATTATTATTATTATCATCACGAATGAATCTGGTTCTCCAGTTCAATTCACTGATTTATTGATCCATTTGCAATGGTTCTCAAGTTAACAAACCACTGGAGGGAAAGATTGTCAATTGTTCAGTCTGTTCCTCTTCCATATTACATAAGAATATTTGCCAAATTTGCATGTATGCATTTGTCAGATGTTTTTATCCAAAGCATTCAAATAATACATTTTATTAGTTCATGTATTCCTTGCGAATCAAAACCTTGCTATCTCCATCCTCTACTATTTGAGCTTCAGAAATACTTGTGTGCAAGTGGAATGGAAAGTCCTTAAACTTTAGTCCTCATTCAATGGGACAGTTTTGTAATTGCATGACCATTCTTCAAAAGATCTCCTTTTGTGTTCCACAGACTAACATCATACGGGTTAGGAACAACACGAGGGTGAGTAAATGATGACAGAATTCTCTTTAAATAAAACTAAACCTTCATCTTTTTGTATCACACAAGTTTGTGCCCAGATATAATCTTTGCAAGTGGCTCTTGTACGTTTTTGTCTCCGTGTAAAGTCTGAACCGTTTGCTGCAGTCACCACAGAGCTCTGCTAAAGCTGCGGTTTGAGCCAGACTGCTCTGGGACAGGAAATGTCTGAGCATCACTGGATGAGGGTTCGAACCTGCTGGGCTAAGCAGTCCAGAAGTATGAACTGTCTTCACTGCCTTTCCTCACTTCAGGAGCAAGTTAAAAAGGCTCTGGATTTATGATTTAGCACCGTAAGAATGTGCACATGTGTAAAAACAGGAATATTTATGTTCGCGTATAGCCGTGAAGTGATGTGTGACTGCTATATAAAGGCTTTGTTCGTTCACAACTGTAGCCATGTCAAGATAACATCACTAGTCTGGTCTTTTTTTTCCAACACAGTTTCACTGCTGCACCAAGAGTTTGGTGTAAAGCACGCAATTGGCGAAAGAAAAAAAGCCACTTTACTGAAGATTTTAATTATGGGGAAGCAGCAGCTCTTTTAAATCAATGGAAGCGGTATTATTTGCAAGCGTTTAAAGCAAAGCATGTTTCTATCCGACATGCAGTGCAACATGGAATATGGGAAACATGTGCCACCAGAGCTGCGCTCACGTGCACAGACGGCATTACACGAATTCCTTCCTAATTGTACATTTGACATCTTTCAAAGCCGAAGAAGTGGCAGTCCAGCAACAAGGAATCTGGGGATAAGGCGATATACGGACCACATCCGTCCCGCTTCTCCCGTGGGCTATTTAAAAGTACAGTAGGCTGTATTTTCCGCTGCAAAGCCAAGCACCCACCCTTCCGTCCTTGCACCATATTGGAAACAGATGCCGTTGGATGCAAGGCCCGGCTAATTTAAGTGGACAGGCCAGATGGAGGAGAATGATTGCACACTACCCCCTGTTGGCTTTCATTTCGTAAGGTTTCAGAAACATGGCAGAGGTCTGCAGAGAGGCAGTGAAGAATTGTTTTACTATTGAATGTTTTAGCCCCGTATAGCACTGGATCCAGCGTGGGTAGACCATTTCCTAAATTAGACAGTCACACGTACAGGCTTTCAAGCATTTAGAGACTAGCATGCAGATATGGAGAGAAAAGTTCCTGTTTTTCTATTCAAATAAATTGAAGTATAACCCACTAGTTATAGTGTGTATGTTATCACAGTTGTGTCTGCCAAACTTTTAGTTGGTAGGAATGTTTAAAAAAAGCATTAGTAACTAAAACTTTTAACAACAATTAGAACGTGTAGAAAGTTGTGTACGTATGGCCCGGTTTCACAGACAGGGCTTAAGCCAGGATTAGTCCTTAGTTCAATTGACCGTTCGCAAAGACCCGCCCCCTTTAGTTACTGTTGCTATGTCCGACAAGCGACGCTGCTCTCACGCCACACACCATGTTTTCACAGACCAGGTTACTTTTGGGATACTTTTGATATGAAACAAAGCCTCAACTTCCAAATGTGGTAATTTTTTAAAGAAATTTAAACAATAAATAGCGTTTTGTGGCTCTTTGATGTGTCTGACAGCTCGCTGTAGAGCCTCAGTTAAAGCTGCTCGTGAACCGATCATCTCTTCCTTCTAGTTAATTTATAGCATCAAATAAACATCAATGAACATAAGAAGAAATGTTGTTTTAACCGCGGAAAGACGTCAGTACTCGTCAGTTTTCAAGTTCAAAATCCACCAACATTAATCTTCTAACTCTCTTGACTGCTTTGTCGGACAAAAATGGCGGATGGTGGATTATGATTGGTCAGATCACCTGTCAGTCAAACTCCTTGCAAAGGGTCAATTAAGACATTTAAGTACCTTTTACAAACGTGCCTTCAAAAAAAAACAAAAAACATCACTGCATCTTAAAGGACAAGTTCGGTATTTTACACTTAAAGCCCTGTTTACAGATCGTATCTGATGAAATAGAACGGTTAAGATTAAAATTTGTACACATGCTGCTGTCCCGAGAATTTTAGGTTTATTTCGCTTCCCCCCACCACCCCCACAATGGTTGTCTATATGCACTGGAAGATTCCGTCCTAAAAACACATTAAACTTTCGTTTACAAAGACGTGAAACTCACCGAGTGGTCAGGGGGTGTTCACTGATATGTTCCATCAAAAATCGCTGCAAAAGATGCATTCCAACAGGTTTTATCGTAGTTTTTGTCCAACTCCATTGACTCCATTGTGAGACCGCAGCACCTTTACGGTATTACTCCGCCGCTTCTTCTTCTGCTTCTTCTGTGTATTCAATGAAATGCCCGTGGTTTGCTTGCAATTGGCAAAGGTGCATTATCGCCACCAACTGGGCTGGAGTGTCTATTATTCAAGCTCTCAACGGAAGAATCACGGGTGTGACGCGTTTGGCAAAATAGGTCCGCAAAATAGGTCCACAAAAGCGAAATAAACCTAAAATTCTCGGGACAGGAGCATGTGTCCAAATTTTAATCTTAACCGTTCTATTTCATCAGATACGATCTGTAAACAGGGCTTTAAGTGTAAAATACCGAACTTGTCCTTTACGAACTTGACAAAACAGTGGCACTAACAAATAAGACATGTCAGTGCAAGTTGCTTTCGGTCAAAACTAAACATGCATTTTAGTCTGGGACTAGACTTAAGCCTTGTCTGTGAAACTGGGGGTAAATGTTCTTATGTGACTTTGTTTTGCATATGAAGCCATATTGCAATAATCTGTCATCTCTTTGTTTTTTCTCTTGCAGATGTGGTGTTGGCGATTTCATTTAACGAAATTATTCATTTTTTAAAGCATTCACTGATGCAACACTAATGAAAATGTATTTTTCTCCTTTTCGCTGCAAATCAGCACACAGACTATTTGGATCGCAATCTTCTTGCAGGCTATCATTTTCAAATTCAGTCTCGCGTGTTTAGTTGTAAAACGTAGTTTGCGAACCAGACAGAAGTTGTCGGCCATTCTTTCTTTTGTAAAGTCATGCGAGAAAGTCGCTGATCCATCGTGCAGTGTGAACACACCAGCAACTGAATGTTACCCCAGATAGTCATGCAGTGTGAAATGAACCGTGACCCGACTACTTTGAAAATCGTGCAGTGTGAACTCGGCATGAGATTGTCTTGAGACTTTAACTTTTTCCCCGCCATTGACAATAACTTTTCGTCATTGATGAGACAAGCTGCAGTGAAGAGAAAGGTTTATTAGTGAATAATAAGTTGTGTGTATAATATATATATATATATATATATATATATAGGCTAGTACTACCATTCAAAATTTTGGGATCAGTAATATTCTTTTAAAGAAAATGATAAAGAATTTTATTTAAATTGATAAATAATTGTACTCGGCAAGGATGCATTAAATCAAACAAAAGTGTCAGCAAATACATTTATAATGTTACAAAAGATTTCTGTTTTAAATAAACACTATTTATGAATTTCTATTTATCAAAAAAAATTGCAAAAAATGTATAATTTTCCACATAAATATTAAGCAGCACAGCTGTTTTCAACATTGATAATAATAAATGTTTATTGAGCAGCAAATCATCATATTAGAGTGATTTCTGAAGGATCGTGTGACACTGAAGACTGGAGTAATGATGCTTAAAATTAAGCTTTGATCACAGGATTAAATTGCATTTGAAAATATATTAAAAATAATATTTCACAATATTACGGCATTCAATTCATTCGGATCAAATAAATGCGTCCTTGGTGAGCAAAAGAGAATAAAAAAAATTAAATAAATACTGACCTCAATATTAGACAGATATTCTAGACAGAATGTATTGAAATATAGTGGCATTGACTACTTTTATGGTGCTTTCCCCCCCTTTTTTTGAGCTTTCAGCCTGAATCCCCATTCGCTTTTGTGATATAAAAAAGAATAGCTGCAAAATATCTTTGTTTATATTCCACAGATGAAAGAAAGTTTTCCTTTTGCGTTGAACGATTGCTTCATGGGTTTTGTAATCTAAATATTAAACTCATCTAGCTGAAATTCAGTCTAGTGACCGAGCATGTATCATCATACGCGTGGTTGTACTATGTAATTTGTGCTTGTGTGTGCGAGATAGAGACAGTTAGCTCACTCGGTGAGGTCTGTGGAATAATTGTACGGTGTGCGCACATGCCAACGTCACTACAGCAAACATTTGCTCGCTTAATTCTATCGTAACCTGAGCCGGGCTTTATTTTCACTACAGGCCAGTAATATTTACTTAGCCAAGCCTGATCCGTGCACACAAGTGATCTCAACTGTTTCCTAAGCCATGTTGACATGTTTGACTTGAATTAAATCTGTGGCTGTAAATAAGAAATCTAGAGGGGTTCATCGCTAATCGAGAGCAGAGGCACATTGTAAAACTCAAGTGAGACACAAATAATGAGTGTGGGAATGTCGGGATGGCATAAATCAGTTTTAACTAGAAAGGACTGCACTGCTTAGAGTATGTAACCCGTAATTCTCAACATCAGCCCTCTGTGCACTACATTTGCACAATGCCTTCTTTACACAGTAAATGTGTTTTAGCTTAAAGTAATTAATTAGACTCATTTAAACTGGTCGCCATACGGCACTAAATGAGAATTCCGGAAACCAACAGGTTCAGTGCACTTTTTGGCTTGTCCATTTACTCTCTCTGTCTCCTGTGACTCTGTGCTCACGAGGGTTATAACGTTTTGACTATTTTTCAATTAAAAGATTTCCTGCATCATAAATCGATGAACTTTAGCTTAAAAACAATGAAAAAGTCCCTAATACCTCTAAGATTAAAAAAAGTCACCCCAGATAAAAAATTGGAACAACCATAATAACAAACGTTACTGCTTATAAGTAGCACTTCCTAAAACACTTTAGAACTGTTTAGAATTTTCTGGAATTTTCTAGTTCTGTTGAGGACTTTCTGGAACTTTCTAGTTCTGTTGAGGACTTTCTGGAACTTTCTAGTTCTGTTGAGAACTTTCTGGAATTTTCTATAACTCTTTTTCTAACAATCCAAATCTTGGTATACGCATATATATAGGAGAGAGGGGCAGAGAGGGAGCTTTATGAGCAAACAACTCAACTTGATACTTTTTAATATTTGTTTCAGTAGCATATAATGTCGCACAAGATAAGTGATACTAGAAGAACAAGGCTATCTGATCCAATAATCTAGTGAGATTTAAGCAATCACATAGAAGAAGAGGAAGTGTGCCTTTAGAAGAATCTTCACTTGAAGAAAAGTGCAGAATGCCACTCCAGATGCAAATTATTGGACGTTGCTGCCTTAAATTTTTAAGTACAATCAACTTGGACGTTTAAGTCATTTCAACTTAAATTACATTAAACTGACTTAAAAAAAATGTATATGCATAATAAATATAAAGTTCAAAATGCCCAAAACTATTTTTTTTTAATTTTGGGGTGACCTTTTTTAAAAGATATTGAAATGAAAGTTGGGTAATACTTTATTTAAGGTGACGTAGTTACATGTTACTACATGTACTTACTATAGTAATAACTGTAAATTATGCATAATTACAAATAATTAACCCTAAACCAAACCCTATAAATCTATAGTGAGTGCATGTAGTTAATTAATATTAGTACTTATTTGAGTAAGTACAATGTAACTAGGTAAAATAAAGTGTAACCGGAAGTTAATTTCTTTGTTTTTAGGCAAAACATTTTTGAATTAAAGGAACATGAAGTTGTTAAAAAGTTATAACCCCTGTGCTCACGCTTCATCCTGCTGTGGAAACTAACTTGGGCATCAAAACTCAAGTTCATATGGAATGACCTCGCAGAGAGGCCCTCCTGGCGTTCGTAATTATTAAAATAACATTTTCAAAGAATAATCTGCTGGGTTCGCAGGAAGAGCGTCTTTAAAGGCGAGAAGAGAAAATTAAAAGGCTGATGTGCAGATGGAGTGGCATCCATCACCCCTCTGAACTCTCAGGTTAAGAAGTTGTTTTGTTATCTCCCGCTCGCCCTTTGGGTGTGATTAAGCCTTGTTTTCCCTGTCCGCCTCGTGTACTTGCGCTTAAATGTCAAACTATGGCAGGAATGCTGGAGCAGAGAGGTCAAATGAGGTCATACGGAGGATGTAAACAACAATGTTTTCTTTTCTTTTTTCTTAATGGACTGATCCACTTAGGGAAAGAGCGCACCGCGAGCGTAGCTTGATCCCACTGGCCTCAGTGTGTGGATTCCTAGCAGGGATTTAGGTTTTAGATCGCAATCGGACCCGACCTGAGTTTTAACACTGGCTAGGGAAGGATCTAATCATCTGCACAATAGATTCTCTATTTGACACGCTGATGCCGCTGAGTGCCTGATCAAACTATAATAAACTGAGTAATTGGTCGAGTCCAGAGAAAAGGTCGTCTGTTTGATATACTGCCCCTTTCTTTATGATGAAATATTCCTGCTGGTGTTCCTGTAGGAATTTGAACACAAGTGTTAACGTTGTGCTTTTCAACTAGAAAACAAAAGATCATAAGCATTGGACATGGTTTGAATTAGCATAAATGTAAGAGGACACTTCTCCCATGGGAGTTTGCTTTAACGGCGCATATTTAGGGTCTTTAGGCTGAGCCTTGACATTTGATATTTTGGTCAAGTCCACATTCCCTGTAAGGTTTACCAAACCATAAAATAATGTCCATAGGGAGACAGAAACTATGTGAGTCTTTAGCCGAAATTGTGGCTAAACTCTGGCTGCACACCAGCTGTACAGCAACACCTGGTGTTGTGCTGGAGAAACGCAGTTGGGAAACATTTTAGGGCATTTCTGTAGTTTAAAATGTCACATGGTTAACTTTAAGTTTTTTATATGTGAATCCTGTAAACAGTCTGTCTGTTTCTCTGAAACTAATAATCTTCTCTTTATGACCACAATATGTGCCATGGGATGTCTCTCTCTCATCAGTGCATGGTATTGCATGATTACCATATTCATATACCATGGTATTTGCATGGGACTCCAATGTACTTCAAAGAATGCTATGGTGCATGACAAAAAAAAATCAAAAAAAAAATCAGGGCAAATCCATCATAGCATATTAGTATGCAAAGTCTGACCTCTGCTGGACAGATGAACTGAATGAAGACAGATTAATTTAAAAGAAGAAAGCAAAGAAGAAAGATTAGGATATAAAAATCAATTTTTATGGTAAGATTTATTTTTATTAGGCTATATAACACTTCTATATTGAAATGACAAATTATTCATTTAAATTCAGTTAATTGTTATCATTTTCTTATACTTTATCAGCATTTTAAGCATCAGTTATTGTTTAGCCAACATTTAGCCTACTTTTGTAAAATAATACATTAAAATGGTCAAATAGCCTACAACATTGGGACCAAATAACATGTGGCTTGTGCTAAACGTAATGTTTATTAGGCTATGGATGTTTAACAATGCTAACAAAATCTGTTTCTTAATATTAAAAGTGTAACCTATATAAAGTTTTCAAGCAAACCATTTCACAAAAAAAAAAAAAAAAAAAAAAAAACACAAAAAAAAACAGGGTTGACAGCTTGTAAGTTATAAAATATTCTGTTCAAAATTTAATTAAAAGGTGCGACTAACCATTTTAACCGTAGCTAACCTTCTGGCGGTATAATCCGGTTTAAATCTTTAGTTTTGTTGGCTGGAACTGGTTTAAAAATCTCACAGACACAGCGCACGAGTTAGTCATTATGTGGTCATAGTTTGGGCAACAATTACAACCTAGTTAGTGTTCAGGTATTTGCGTTGTGGCTTGTTTAGTCACTTCCGTTACGGGCCCTTCCTGTATTTCTATGGCACACCGCTATTATGCTACTATGGTGAAGACTGTGTTCCTAATCTTTATAAGCCAGTGACTAACAATGTTCATAAATCAAGCCTTGGCTGCTGAAATCGAACACCGTAACGTCACCGACAAGCAATTAACGTGCGCGAGTTTATTGGAGAGCTTGAGAGAGACGTGCGGCACGATTTAATTAATATTCATGAGCCCGGCCTTTGACGTAGTAGAATTATGGGCGGGGTTTTCTCCAGCTTGCCCACCTGGACAGGAGATCTGTGTTTCACTTTCCAAAGGGTAAATCCTCGGGAACACGTTCAGGTGAGGGGAAAAAATATATATTTTACTCAATTTAGATTATTATATAGCCTAACGGGTTTCTATTTCGTTTGCTCTGCGCTATTTTATTGGAGAAAATGGCTTAAAATGAGTTTTAACGATGCTAAGAGTTTGATATAGGCTAAAAGTAGATATGAGATACCTATTTAAGAAATGTTTTATATCATGTTATTTGTGAAAAACGTCGGATCGTAGGCCTATGCATTAATACATTCTGAACTCTTTCCTTTGGGAAAAGTAAGACATTTTGGTCTGTTCTGAGGTAAATACACATGCTTACATTCATTAATTTCTATCTATCACTGTATTTCGATCGAGATATTGAGCACAACAATTTTATTTGTAATTTTTATTTGTAATAGATATAGGTTATTATTCTTACCTATATGGTTTTAATTGACATTTGCAGCACCTTAGTTACAGCATATCTTGTATATAGGGTTATTCAGTTCCATTATGGGTCTTTGTAGATTAAAAGAGTTGTTGATGTCACAGTATGGATCCTTCAGATCAGCATATTGTAGCAGAGGAAAAGTGAATCCCTCTGAACTGCACAGCTGCTTTTATTTACAGCCCTCATTTAATTTTTGCATGATCTTCAAATGTAAACATGAGCTGATGAATTTATCTTGTATAATGAATTAAATGTCCTACTTGTTTATATCTGAAATCAAGTATCTGTTACATAGGGAAGAGTAGTTTTCTTTCTTAGCCTGCGGACATGTTAACCTGCTCGCTTACCAGCTTGGCCCTTGGGCTAGATAAATAGTTGTCCTAGTTCAGAGAGTGTGTTTTATCTCTAATCTAGCCAAACATCTCTCCCTCCCCCACACTCCTTAGTGAACATGGACAGACCTGGTTAAATAGAAATATTGAGAACTCAAATGCAACTTGTAAAAACATTAATGCTTTCCCATCTTAAGTCACACTAAAAGATCCTTAAAGTCTTGGATTGTGTATTACACAGCCGATCTTGACTCTGTGTTTTTGTGTGTAAGACCCGGGCTTTGTTGTTTATTGATGTACAACCCAACAAGACAGCAGGATGACGGCTCTGTGTGAGTCGTTCTGTTGTTTCTGACTGTGGTCTTGTCCCAGCTTGTCAGGAATTTTAAGCTGAAGTCTCCCTTGTTCTGTAATCACACATCCCTCCTCCACCCTAGTTCTCTGTCTGTCACTCCCTCTGATTTTGTGTAGCCTATGTAAACCTGTACTTACATCAAAAACAGAATGTTTACCCCTTGTTTTATTTATTCTTGATATCTGTTATGCTATATAAAACATTTTCCTGACAAATCAATAATAAAAATAGTGGTAAAACTTTACAATAAGGTCTGATTTGTAGTTGATACATTAGCAAACATGAACTGACAATGCACAAGCGATATGTTTTTTTTTTTAAGCATTTATTAATCTTTGTTAATGTTAGTTATGGTAACACTTTACAATATGGTCCCATTAGTTAACGTTAGTTAATGCCATAATAACTAACAATGAGCAATACATTTGTTACAGTATTTATTAGTCTTTGTTAACAATTGTTAATAAAAACACAATTGTTTGTTCATGTTAGCTGCGTTTCATTAAATAATATTAACAGATACAACTTTTGATTTAAATAATAGATCAGTAAATGTTGAAATTAACTGCGATTTTTAAATGTTTTAGAAGTATTATTCATTGATAGTTCATGTTAACTAATGTATTTTTTTTATGTTAACAAATGAGACCTTATTGTAAAGTGTCACCAATAAAGTATAAGATAACAAAACACACATTTCAAGCAAAACATAAAAAAAGGTTTGGTTTCAAATCATAAAATAATTCATATGCTGTTTGGAATGAAGAAAAAAAAGTATTGTGACACTGAATCACATGAATAGTCTTCTGGATCAGACTATATCATGTGCCTGTGGTGGTTCGTAACTGTGTTTGTCTGTGATTTGATTGCAGGCAGAATCATGGCCACTACCGTAGCCAACTCCTGGGAGCTCACCATCCAGGTGGACCAGCGCGAGGGAGATGAGGGCATGAAGTTTAAATTGCGGGTCAAGGGGGATCTCCACGTCGGGGGTCTCATGCTCAAACTTGTAGAGAAGATCAGTGAGTAATTTACAGACTTCTCTGTTGGAGAACCAGCACATGAGTATGAACACAAATTGGTGAATTGGTGTAGCTTTTCATTTCTTAAACAACCATGTAGGAAGACACATCATGTCCATATTCCAGGATCACAATGTCAAGATTCATCAGGCTCAAATTGTGAAAGAATGGTTGGGAGGGAGCATGAAGAATCATCTACACACCTTAAACTCATTGAAAGTCTTTGGGATGTGCTCTTGCATTGTCAATACAAGATCTTGACCAAAAATGTATGCACCTCTTGATTGAAATAACATCACAACATTTATTTCCATCAAGAGGTGCATCAATGAAATATCTTGTATTGACAATGCAAGAGTCCAGCACTCTGTAAAGTCTCCTCCAGCACATCCCAAAGACTTTCAATGAGTTCAAGGTCTGGACTCAGAGGTGACAATTCATGTGTGGAAATTATTCTTCATTCTCCCTCCCAACCATTCTTTCACAATTTGAGCCTGATGAATCTTGACATTGTCATCCTGGAATATGGTCATGATGTGTCTTCCTATGTGGTTGCTTAAGAAATGAAAAGCTACACACTCTATCACTTAGGGTTAGAAGAACTGTTGCCAAACATATAACATGCTAGAAATATAATCACTGCAATAATGATCCAATCATAGGCTCTTATAGGCCCACTGAGGTGCCTGGGAATGCGCAGCTTTGTATGATGCATTGACGTAATTTCCACTGAAACAGGAAGCTAAGGCGGGACATATTGAATGGCCCCTCCCCCTTTTCAAATAGCCAATAGCTTTTAGTTTACCTTACAGACTGCAAGTCGTACTTGACAGCACCATGGCATGGAAGCAAATCTGAGTGATGATGATACGTTGGATTCAATAGTAGAGGTGTGAATAAATTCTAGCCATTTCAATCTTACTGGGTTACCAACACATCTCCAACCCATATTGCTCCGTGGCGCGTCAACGGTCGCTTTGGCCAGGTGGTATTTATAGCATAGGAAGCGGGACGCTTTAGATTCTAGAGAGCATTTGATTGGACAGAAGATGTGTTGAGAAGCTGATCAGCGGTGATGTCATAAAAATCTGTGATCCATTTTAACGGAAGTGAGAGACTGTACGTTTTGAATGCTTATATCTCCTAAATGTGAATTTTGTCATTGTTTTGGAACAGACCAGCTTATTCATAACCTTAAGGCTAACATAATTATACTAAAAGCTAAAAAACTTAAGGGTGCCTTTAAACATTTGCCTATTTAAATCCAAACAGCAACTTTTTTTGGCCGGGAAGTAATGCTTCTGGAAATACTTCATATGTTGTGTGTATGATAACATATTTTATGTGTAATTCATACTAAAAAATGTATGTATTAATAATACTACACTTACCGCAGTAATGTCTTTAAATTTCATTCCATTTTAACTGCAGTTTTGTTTCAGGCCTTGGATTTAAAAGAAGTTCTGAGTGCAATTCTGAAAAGCTTTTTAAGAACACGTCCAAAGCTCTTCAAAGTAAGAATAGTGTTTTGTAAGGATGGGTTGAAAAAAGCATTTATGGGAAACCCCTGTTAAAAAAGAAACAATGTAACGAAAAACTAAGTATTCTGGATCCCACTCAAGTGCAGTTCTAGAGTCCTAAACACTGGTTGAAATGCGCAGGTACGCCCATGTTTGCCTTACGTGTCTTTGTATAGCCTCATGCTCAGAGCTATTGTTCTTTGACTCAGGCGTTGTTTGCCGACGCAGGGTCTGAAGTTCACTGTGTAACTGTGTTAGCCAGAGAGACGTTAGCAAAACATCCTGCTTTCCTCTACAGACTCATCAGACGACCCAGTTGATAATTACTATGCTTTGCCATGTAGCTCTTTAATTGTAAATGGTCTTTCTTGAAGCCATTTGAACTCAATCTGTTTATAGTCAACGTAATAGGTATATTAGAGTACAGGCACCCCAGAATTTCTCTAGTAGGTTATTACGGGGTGTGAGTCAGATGATGATCAGTGTGGAGGATGAAGGAAATGTGAGGTAAAGAAGAATCATCAAGGTTTAAATGAATTTGTCGTGTCATCAAACATTGCCTCATGTTTGTATTGCTCTGTGGCAACTGGTTTATATCATGGTTGTAGTTTAACTACACATTAAACCACTCCACATACATTTTTTCCTGTTCAGCTCTTTAATAATAATTTCCTCAAAGTCCTTTACTAACGTGCGCAAAGTAAAATAAAAAAGCAAATAACAGTATTATTTTAGTATTATTTATATAGTAGTATGTCATAATATTTTGTGAATATCCTTTTTTTTTCAGTTTTCATTTTAATTTAAGTTTGAATAATTTTGTTGTGTACCGTTTGTTCATTTCTTTTAAAATTATTTATAGCTTTCATTTATTTTTCAACTTAATTAAATTTGTTAAGGTAAATTTTTTCATCTTATATATTTTTTTATTTTTTATTTCAACTTTGTCAATGATTTTGAATAGTTTAAGTTAGCAATAACATTACTCACAATTAAACGATTATATATCCTAACCTGTTTAGTTCATTTGAAATTGGTGTTTTAGGGCTTTACATCAACTTTTCCACATAAACCCAATAATTACTCAAATTAATCCAATGTCTGCTCCGTCAAAATATCATATTACTATAGTTGTGTCCCAATTCAGAGGCTGTGGGCTTTGAAGGATGCAGCCTTTGAATTGGGACACAGCTTATGAATGAGAGAATGTGCAATGCACAATATGGCGAAATAAGTCCCGCCTAGAAACAGCTATAGAAACAGTCATGAGTTCTGAGATTTTTGTGATAACATAAACAGATTATGACTGTACTTCTTATGACTAGACATGTGCTGGTCATGATTTGAGTGTTTTCGAAACAAATTTTATGAGACAGTTGTTGTCAGATTTCATTGGTGATTTCAAATATGAAATGTAATCGTAAGCTTGGTAAACAGCTTTGGAGAATTTTATGTTTCCCCATTTAAAGAGACAGGAGCTGTACTTTCTACTTTCAAATAGCCGCCAGAGAGGCATTTCAAAAATGGCCGTTGAGTGAAATGACTTTAATGCCTTAAAGGGACTTTACCTCCATGTACTAGGTCTTAAAAGGTTTATGTTATTACAAAAATCTGTTTTACTATGGAATTGCTTGTGGGTGTTTTTACTTTTGGAGCCCTACTGTTGTGCTCTATATGTGTGTGTGGAGATAAATGGCATCAGAGCATTGTCTCAGGCTCATGTTCTCACAGTTTGACATTCTCTGTGTCAGAGGCTCCTCAGGACTGGTCCGATCATGCCATCTGGTGGGAGCAGAAGAGCTGCTGGCTGCTGAAGACACACTGGACTCTGGATAAATATGGAGTCCAGGCGGACGCTGACCTGCGATACACTCCACAACACAAACCCCTGTGTATCCAGCTGCCCAACATGAAGACCATCAAGCTCCCGGTTACCTTCTCTGGTGTGGTCTTCAGAGCCGTGGCTGAGATCTGCAAAGCACTCAGTAAGAACAAGTGCAAAGGAAAATAATGTATTTGTTATATTATTAAATATTATTAATATAATATTACATTGCAATTGCTTACAAATGTTTACATGAAAAAGAAATCGGGCTAATTTGGGATAATTGGGATTTTATTTTACAGTCATTTCCATGACAAAAGGGTCCAAATTTACCCTAATTCACCTATTTTTAAATATTGTGTCAAACGTATGAATGTGCTGTAATACTAATTCAGGTTTGTGTCATTTAGATACCACATTATATCATATGGACAATCATTAAAAACAAACATTTATGATTAACACTTTTGATTGAACCTGATACTAGAACTGGAATTGCCAAATTTAACTGCAGATGTGGCACAGAAGCACTTCTGAAGTGGCAATTAGGTGTCTTTACGCAACTGTTTAATGCTGCTCAGAGGTGGCATAAATGCATTTACACAACAATTTTAATTGCATTTACACAACAATTTTAATTGCATATTGTTATACTAGGGGCTGAGGTGGGTCAGAGCAGGCATACTTTAGTCTGACTTTAATGCAGCATTGCGTCAGAATTACACAGAATTTCGAGAAACTCAGCTGAATGAAGATGCCTCTATACAACTAAATTCGAAACTTTTAAAAATAGACAATTAATACATTTAAAACTAAAAAAATGGTTTAAAAAATAATACCTTTTTTACATGAAAAAAATGCTGAGTAATTAATTTTTCCATTATTCCTTTCTCTACATTAGTTGATTCTTTACTAAACTGTGTATGTTTTCATTCTTTGTTCTCAGACATTAGAAGATCTGAAGAACTTTCTCTTCTGAAACCAGTAGATGAACCAAAGAAGAAAAAGAAAAAAGACAAGGGTGCAGAATCAGCCATTGATGAGATATTAAACATGGACATCGCCAGCGGAATGGCAGGAGGTATTTATTTGCTGAACATTGCCATGATGATTTTGCTTTTTGTGGATTTTTTTATTACAATGAAAAAACAAGCATCAAAAAGCCAAAAAAAAGAAACACTTAATCATAACCAATAACATACAAATATACAAAACAATAAAACATTCATTCAAATAAATATACATTCTTAGACTGTTAACCATACATAATGTTTCTTCAAAAAAAAAAAAAACTAGGTAAATAAAGTTCATTTTAATTAAATGTACAGTGATTAAGTAAGCATTATGCATTTAGGCTTCCTGATAAAAATCTTATTATAAAACAAAAAATATTTGTATAAATGAATATTTCCTTTTGTACAAGTTTTAAACGCTTTAATATATTTTTTTTTATTCTAGAAAATACTGTGGATTGCTTCTGGATAGTTATCAACAGTTTGGATAAACATGTAAGTCTTAAACAAATAATAATTTACAAGTTTACATTTATACTTTCTACAGGAGCACTTGGTCTGTACAGTAAAACGATGACTCCGACCTATGACCCTGAGAGCGGCTCTCCTGCGTCTTCCACCAGTCTGTGGTTCGGAGAGAGTCCCCTGACGGCCAGCCAGCCCAACCTTCCACCGGAGGAACTGGCCAAACTCTACAAGCCTCTCACTGTGGATGATAAAGCAGCCATTAATGCTGGGTAAGAGAAAGACAGACAGGCACATTTACATTACCATTCAAAAGAGGTCTCTTACATTCACAAAGGCTGCGTTTAATTGATCAAAAATACAGTAAAACAGTAATATTGTGAAATATTATTACAATTTAAAATGTATTCCTTTGATGCAAAGCTGATCATTACTCCAGTCTTCAGTGTCATATGATCCTTCAGAAATCATTCTAATATGATGATTTGCTGCTCAAGATATATTTTGATTATTTTCAATGTTTAAAACTGTTGTGCTGCTTCATATTTTGTCGGAACCGATACATACATTTTCCCAGAAATCTTTGATGAATAGAAGGTTCAAAAGAACAACATTTATTTGACATAAAAATATTTTGTAACATTTTAAATGTCTTTACTGTCACTTTTGATTAAATTTAGCAAGGATGCATTAAATTACTGAATAAATGATAGTGTTTGACCCCAGACCTTATGTCTACAAGAATAGAGATTCCTTCAATGTTTTTATTAATAGATCTTCATAATTCAGTTCACAACACGTGTAGTTTTGTTTCTAAAATCTGATTGGACATTAATTAAAAAGCATTCAGCTGTGATTTAATTGTTAAAACTATATTACTCTATGTATACTTAATTTTTATTTATTTTTATTCAACATTTATTTTAGCATATTGCTGTTTCTACTGTTTTATTCAAGATATATTTCACCTCATTCCCAAAAACAATCATTTACTATGGTAAAATCACAGTAGCACACGCTTTGAATAATGAATTGCCTTAAAGTTGTGATAGTCGTTGTGACGTTTATCCAAGCAAAAATGAAGGACAGGACTTGCTTTTTTCTATTGGGAATTGATTGGATTGTTGGATGGTTGTGGTTTGCTATTGGTGGATCTCATGTGAGTGACAGGTTGTCCCGCCCTCACGCCAGTAAACACATCATCAGAGAAGAGAAGAGATGTCGCTGCAAGAGGGAGGGGAAGTTATTCTGTTTACGAGGCACATGCATTTAAAATAATGTGCACTATTATAAAAACCCTTGGGCAACATAAAAAAAAATGAGACTTGTCATGTTGACTAATATATTGCTGTATTTATTGATGAGTTTTTGTGAATTTGTGTATTCTAACTGAGACGTTGATCTGCAGGTGGCTGGATTCCTCTCGCTCGCTGATGGAACAGGGAATCCAGGAAAATGACAGACTCCTGCTGCGATTCAAGTACCACTGCTTCTTTGACCTCAACCCAAAGGTGAGAGACCAACTATTCCTTTAAATTATGCCACATTATATTAAAGAGGACCTATTATGCTTTTTTACATGTTCAACTTTCTTTAGTGTGTAATGTTGCTGTTTGAGCATGAAAAAGTTCTGCAAAGTTACAAAACACAAAGTCACTCCGAAGGGAGTTATTCTCTATATCAGTGAGCACTGTTTCTGAACACCCTGAAATGCCTCAATTGTAGTCTTGAGTTTTCTTCCAGGAACAAACACGTCACACTATTCCTCGTTTAAAGGAACAAGCCGACTTTTTGGGACTTTAGCTTATTCACTGTATTCCCCAGAGTTAGATAAGTCCATACATACCCTTCTCATCTCCGTGCGTGCCGTATCTCTGTCTGACGCACCCACCGCTAGCCTAGCTTAGCACAAAGACTGGATGTAAACGGCTCCAGCTAGCATACTGCTCCCAATAAGTGACAAAATAACGCCAACATTTTCCTAGCCGTTTACCTCCAGTCTTTCTGCTAAGCTAGGCTAGTGGTGGGTGCGTCAGACAGAGTTACGGCACGCACAGAGATGAAAAGGGTATGTATACTATGGACTTGTCTAACTCTGGGGGATACGGTGAATAAGCTAAAGTCCCAAAAAGTCGCCGTGTTCCTTTAAATAATAACTTGCCCAAAACATATGCAAAAAATGGGGAAGCCTGGTTGAGTAGAGTCAGTAGTGTGTTGAAACTCAAGGTTATGGTAAGGAGCTTTGCGATTGGTCAACCACTCAAAGCAGTTGACCAATCACAACACACTGGTCCAGCAGCCAGTCAGAGCACATCGCACTTTTCAAAAGGAGGGGCTTCGTGTAGACTGGAACTAAAACAGAGCGTTACTGACAGACTGGGAAGAGAGGAGCTGCAACAATGTTAAATATGTGAAAAATTATGTTTTTGAAAATTCAAGCATAACAACCTATTCCAATAGACTCCACAAACAAAATCAAGACTTTGTAAAAGGCATAATATGGCATCTTTGAGATGTGGCTCATATGTTTATGGATGACAACGTTAGATGGCCCGATGTGTCTAAATGAGCTTTTTCTTCTCGTAGTATGATGCTGTGAGAATCACACAGTTGTATGAACAGGCCCGCTGGGCGATACTGCTGGAGGAGATCGACTGCACTGAAGAAGAGATGCTCATGTTTGCATCCCTGCAGGTACAGGACGACTGTTCTCAGTTCCCCAGCTAACAGGGAACAATCTCAGAACTTTGGCTAACATTCTGGCAAAGTTCTCTCAAAGTTATGAGCAAACTTTAATAGAACATTCACTCAGTTATCTGGTCTTTAAAAATGTTCTCAAAATCTTTGCACAAAAACGGTATTATAGATCATTCATGGGACTTTTTTTTTCTAAACCGTTTTAGTTGGATGTTCATCTTACATTTTTAAAAAGTTACTACTTTAACATTTTTGAGTTACTACTGTTTAACTACTGTTTTACTAGTTACTACTGAATGTTTCAGAGAACATTCATAAGTAACGTTCCCATAATGTTTGCAAAATGATAAAATGTTATGTTTCCTTAATGTTTGCATAATCAGATTTTGTTTTTTTGTTTTTTGTTTAAAAAAAAAAAACTTTCAGGAGAAAAAAAAATCAAATATAACATTTCCATAATTAAATGAGGATGTTAGCAAAACGTTATTAGAACAATTTTTTTTGTTTTTGTTCATTATTTTATTTCAGATTAATTCCAGAATATTTATTCCAGTTCCAGAAAGCAAGAAAAGTTGTTTAGACATCCGTTGGCTCCAGTATTATTTTAGTATCATTTAGATACTATTATAGTTTTTATTAATATTTTGTATTAACTTTTGTTTATCATTTAAATATTAGTTAGTTTTTGTAATTTTGTTGACATTTTTATATTAATGTCTCTGAAGTAAAAAAAAAAAAAAAAAATTATTTTAGTAAAAGTTAAGCTAAAGGAAAATAAGAAATGTTGGGGGAAACAAGTTTTTTTTTTTTTTTTTTTTTTTTATTATTTCAAGGAGAGTAAAAAATAATTCCAGTAACAAAGTTTTTTATGGCTTTAGTTTTTGTTAATCATCTGACAAGATTTTGTTAGTCATCTGACAAGTATGCTCTAGTATTTACTGTCATGACATATCTTAAATGGTTTTGAGTTACACTGAATTCTTTAGTGTCGTCCTTTCTCGCCTGAAGCCATGAGATATCTTACTTTGAGGACAAAGGATGTGACATTCCACAACACAAAATAGCATTCAGTTACGCAGTTTTGTGCTGGTAATCTATATCTATGATCAGTGTGAGATGGGAAATCTGGCTAACTGTGTCACTGTGGGATCAGGTCAGGTGGTAATTGGGGCAGGAAAATCTGTTTTGAATGCAGGATGATGGGAGACATGCCTGAACAACAAAAAAAGACAGAATATTACATGACAGAATAATGCTTGCACAGACAAGCATTCTCCCACCTTTTCCTCCCTTTTTAGCACATTATTTGTTGCTAAAATTATGTGCATTGAAACTACAAGGTTTTTTCTGTAATGCTAGCATGTAGTAAAGTTTGTAATCTACTTCATTAGTTATTTAAAGAGAACTCGCCATTAAAACTCTATTTATATTCATTCTTAGGTGAAATGTATATCAGTGTCTTCTGAGTCTTGAACTCCGTTATTGACTGACCAGAATGAGTTTTGGGTGCTAGTTTTTGCAATTCATCTTAATTGGCGTTTCAAATGTATAATACTTGAATCTTTTCTAGTATCACATCTGTAAACTGACCTTGTCAACGGAGCCACTGACTAATTCCAATGAACCAGAGATTGATGAAGTCGAGGCTGCGCTCTCAAACTTAGAGTCTACCCTGGAAGGACGGAACGCTGATAAGATCCTGGTATCTGTGATTTTCATGATATTATGATTCGATTTTTTCATAAGGATGTTAGCTTTATGACTGATATGAGGTTGCCTGGTATAATAGCCAGCTTATTATATCTGGAATGAATCTGGCTGATATTTAAGGTAGTTTATATACATTACTGTTCATAATTTTGGAGTCAGTAAGATTTTTTAAAGAAATTTAAACTTTTATTCAGCAAGGATGCATTAAATTTAACAAAAGTGACAGAAAAGACATTTATGGTACAAAAGTGTTTGATATCAAATAAATGCTGGTTTTCAAAACTTTCTATTCATCAAAGAATCCTAAGAAAAATGTATCACCTTCCAAAAAATATCAGCATTGATAATAATAAGAAAAGTTTCTTGAGCAGCAAATCAGCATATTATAATGATTTCTGAAGGATCATGTGACACTGAAGACTGGAGTAATGATGCTGAAAATTCAGCTTTGAATCACATGAATAAATTACATTTTAAAATATATTCAAATAGAAAATAGTTATTTTAAATTGCAATAATATTTTATAATATAACTGTTTTTGATCAAATAAATGCAGCCTTTTTTCAAGACTTTCCTTACAAAAAAACATTACAAATCTTTCCATCTTATGAATATTAACTTGTGCTTTTCTTTCCAGGAAGATATCACTGATATTCCAAAGCTGGAAGATACACTTAAACTGTTTAGGTGAGTTTAAGGTTATCAAAATTGTTAGAGAAAAATAAATCAACTGACTATTTCAGTATAAAAGTCTTGGTTGTTACAGATTTCTCTTTAAAAGCAAAGCAAATTATTAACAAATAATCTTTTGAAAAATAGTTTATTTGAGCTAAACAGACGATACATGATACAGACGATAATACTATGTTAATTAGATGCGTATCATGGTACTGAATGATAGCCTATTCATATACCATGGTTCCATGTACAAAACAGTACTTTTTGTCAGTAAAATGTTGTTTTTTGTGTCTAGAACTGCAATAATCTGCAATAACTATACAGTGCATATTTACTTACCTGTTCATTTGTGTGCTCTACAGGCCCAAACGATTGACGTTAAAGCCGTATAAGGAGTACTGGTTTGTTTTTAGGGACACCACCATTTCTTATTTCAAAAACAAAGAGTCTGCCAATAAGGAGCCCATTGAGCAACTCCATCTACGAGGTGAGCGGCCAATCAGAGAGAAGATCATTCATTTTAATATAGCCAATGCATCAGTGTGATAATGCATATCATTAATCATACAGGATGTGAGGTCATTCCTGATGTCAACGTCACCGAGAGGAAGTTTGGCCTGAAGCTGTTACTGCCAGCAGCTGATGGAATGAACGAGGTTTATATTCGCTGTGACAATGTGAGTTTTATATTTGTGTTTTATATGTAGATTTTTGCACACGTCCTTTTGATTTTTTTATAAAGTGAACATAAGAAACGTATTGTTATTAATATTTCACAATAAACATTTACTGAACTGAAGAAATGTACGTTACTTGATTATTATTATTTTTTGTTGAAAAATCATGTTAAATTGTCAAATATAACACTAGGCTTTCGAGGAACGTTTATTGGTTAATTTCTCAATCATCATTGTAATTCATTACATTACGGTATATGTTTTGCTTAGAGACTAAATAACTTTTATCATAAAACTAAGCTTCATATTATTATGACGTATTATGGGGGGAAACAGAGTGACAAATACATTTTAAATGCATTTTTTGTAAGTAGTCTGATGTTAAAAATCTGATTTTCATCTTACTTGTTGGCCATATAAATCACAACACCAAATTGCATATTTCTGTTCGGTTTGGGTCTCTGAGGAAAAAAATCCTCCTCCTCAAATGTGAGCTACATATTCTCACTATAAAAGTATCAGATATGATACAAAACATAAAACATGTTAACTTATTTTTTTATTATTATTTAAAAAAATAAATATATAATGCATTAAATTGGTCAAAAGTTATACAGTAAAGACATTTAAGGGACAAAAGGTTTTGATATCAAATAAATGCTGTTTTTTTTAAACTTTCTATTCATCAAAGAATCCTGAAAAATTAAAAAATAAATCACACCTTCCACAAAAATATTAGCACTGATAATAACAAAACATGTTTCTGAACAGCAAATCATCATATTAGAATGATTTCTGAAAGATCATGTGACACTGAAGACTGGAGTAATGATGCTGAAAATTCAGCTTTGATCACAGAAATAAATTACATTTCAAAATATATTCAAATAGAAAACAGTTATTTTACATTGTAATAATATTTCATAATATATATGCATAAAAAGGTTCAATAAACTACTTAAAAAAATTGATTTTTCTGACTATTATGTCATATGTCATGCTTTACAGGGTTAAATTACAATCAGAAGCTTTATGAGCATTTGCATTTATTTGTTTCTTCTGCTAAAACTAAATGAAAACAGGAAACGCAGTACGCCAAGTGGAAAGCTGCCTGTATTCTGGCCTCTAAAGGAAAGACGATGGCTTACAGCTCGTACCGCACCGAGGTGAAGAACATCCAGTCGTTCCTGCAGATGAAGAGTCTAGCGCCCCCTCCTGGCCAGGCAGCGCCTGACGTAGAGTCCATGGAGATGAATGCCGAGTGCTTCGTTTCTCCTCGATATGCAAAGAAGTACAAGACCAAACAGGTGAAATTACATCTCGACACAGGATGGCAGGATATGGCTCATTTTCACTATCATGACATTACATCATTGGCTATCTGAGATCTGTTACAATAATAGCAACATTTTTATGTATTCTTCTTATTTTAGCTGACCACACGAATCTTGGAGGCCCATCACAATATATCCCAGCTTTCCCTCATGGAGGCTAAAATGCGTTTTATCCAAGCTTGGCAGTCCCTGCCTGAATTTGGCATCAAGTACTATATCGTCAGGTAATTTTGCTGAACAACAGATTGATTTATGCAATGCATTTTTAGGGACATACTAAGGCTGAGTTTGGTTTTGAACCCTTCAACCATGAATTATGATTAAGATTGTAGTTTTCTTTGAAGTTGTGGACTATAAGTGCTTTTTAGTTCAGTTTTTTGAAAGTTAAATGAGTTTACATCGAAATGTCTAGTCTTGTTTTCTGAAAAATGAAAATGGTCATTTAATGAGAGTTGTCTTTCCATTTAAAGGTTAAATATTTTAAGATGTTTTTTTTAATTTTTTTTATTTAGTATTTCAATAATACTAAATGCATAGGACTATTCAATTATTCATTTAGTACAGTCCACTTTCGACTTTCTGTTAATTTCATTATTCAAATATACTACAGATACTTCACAGCGGTTTGTACAGATTATATAGTCACGGAATCATTCAAACACATGCTGAATATGATTTTTTTTTTTACTAACAAAAATTAGACATACAACTTCCAGTGTCCAGTACTTTTGCTGAACAACAGGTTAATTTGTGGCTGTTCTTTCTCTGGGACATTTCTAGGATTTCTGAGCCTTTAAACAATGAAATATGATTAAAATTTTTAGGTTTCTTTGACGTTGTGTGCTCCTAACTAAGTGCTTTTTTCAGTTCAATTTTTCAAACAATAAATGAGTTTACATTAACACATCATCAAAATGTACAAGTGCGTTTGCCTATTTTTCTAACAAAAACAAAATTTTTATTGGGATTTAATAGTGTTGTCGCTCCATAGTAACTTTGTTCTCATTGAGATGAAATGTCAACCTTCATTATAAGGTCCAATTTTAACTTTTTGTCAATTTCATAATCAAGCACTGATCATTTTTGGTGCTTGAAATGCAATATACAGATACTTCACATGCAGCTGTGAAAGTCTGTTTGAACAAACTATAGTCAATGAATCATTCAAACGCATGCTGAATAAGATTTGTTTCATAAATTACACATAATAGTAGTCTGAATATGGTTTTTGAGCCCTTCAACCATGAAATAAGATCAAAATCATTTCACTTTGTCTTTTGCGTGCCACAGATTCCGAGGGAGCAAGAAAGATGAGCTCCTGGGGATTTCCTACAACAGGCTGATCCGCATCGACATGTCGACCGGTTTGCCTGTGACCACCTGGAGGTTCTCCAGCATGAAACAATGGAACGTCAACTGGGAGATTAAACAGGTGAATAAAATAGCCTTAGTAACCCGTGTGGCTGGTGCAAAGATGACTTTTTTTGAGTGTGTTTATTTGTGTTACAGGTGGCCATTGAGTTTGACAAGAGCGTGTCCATTGCGTTCTCCTGCCAGAGCTGCGACTGCAAAGTGGTTCACGAGTATATCGGAGGATACATTTTCCTTTCAACGCGCTCAAAAGACCAGAATGAAACATTAGATGAAGAACTCTTCCACAAACTCACGGGAGGACAAGACTGACCTCACATCAACACGTCGGGACTCTGACATGGCCCTTAGTGTTGCAGGAAAGCAATTTGTATAGTGTTTTTTAATTTTTTTTAATCTGCTAAAGTCGTTTTATATTTGTATTAAGACACACAAGCCTTGTGCTCAAAAGAGAAAATAAATCGGATTATTCAATCCATATTTTTGATCTGAAACAGTACATTTGCTGACTCTTGACATCTTTATTTTTGTTGTTTTTGCATCTGAACAATATACATAATTTACTGTGCACATTTCCATACGTGAATTTGTGTTATAGATATGTGTTACAGTAGGGTTACGGTGGGGTTTGGATTTAAATGAGTTGCTAGTTTACCATTGTAGGTTTCTTTGAAGTTGTGTACTAATAAAGAGCTTTTGACAGTTCAGTTTTTGAATGTTAAATGAGTTTACATTAAACGGATGTTGGGGAAAGTTACTTTTAAAAGTAATTTACATTTACGCATTTGGCAGACGCTTTTATCCAAAGCAACTTGCATTGCATTTCAAGGTACACATTTACATTCTTATCAATTCTTGCTTTCCCTGGAAATCAAACCCACGACCTTAGCGTTGCAAGCACCAACAGGCTACTGTTTGACCCACAGGAAATAAGCTAATGGATTGCAATATCTTGCAATATTAATGGATTACAATCATTTTCACCTGGGCTGGGCTTGCTTTTTTGTTTTTTAATTACAACAAAAGTTATATTTTTGGCAAATTTTAAGGCCCTTTCACAACAAAAGTGAAATGAATACGCCTCAGACTGAAGGAAATGCACATTTACGCCTGTACAGTAGAGGGCGACTCTCAAACAAACCTTTCAGCTGCTGCCATTCTGGATTAAAGAACATGAGAAGGAAGTTCAACACTCTTATTTCTAAATCTAATCTAAATAAAGGTTTTGCTTATTAGTATGGTTGAATTAGATCACTGAAGGTCATCAGCAAAGACATTGGTTAATAAAGTGTTTTTATTAAAAAATTGTTTTACTGTTTTTATTCATTTTGAGGAATACTGAATGTTTTCGTGCAAGTGAGATTTAGTCTAGAACTACAATAACCATCATGTTTACACAGCGCACACAACACCTCACTTTATTTCTCTCAACATGGGAGTCTCTCAACTGTGTCTCTCAACACAGTCAAAAAGTAACTAGCGTTACTTATTTGAAAAAGTAACTTAGATATTCTGTTGTAAATTGAACAAAATCGCAGTAATGCATTACTTTACTAGTTACTTGAAGAAGTAATCTGATTACATAACTCAAGTTACTTGTAATGAGTTACCACCAACGCTGCGCATCACCAAAATGTCTCTGTGCTTTTGGCTTGTTTTCTGAGAAAAAGGTGCACATTTTTTTTTTTTTTTTTTTTTTTAAAGTTATTTTGTTTTTATTATGTTGGCTGGAAAATCTTAAAATAGTCTAATTAAATATTCACTTCCATTATGAGATCTAATGTTGTCTGAATTTCATAATCAAGTACTGATAATTTATCATACTTGAAATGGAAAGTACTTAACAGCTGTTTTACGAATGTTCGTAAAAACTAACGTGCTGAATATGAGGTATTTTTTATAAATTAGATGTCAAATTAGCCTTTAGTTTTTAATAATAGAACCAAATGTGATCTAACTGTACATTAGTGATTATAGGCTACTATACATATGCAGTAGCTGCAATACATGCACTATTCTGTTGGAAATATTGGTATTTTAGATAACCATAATAGCGCATAAAACAAACTTATAAAGTACAATCGCGGTACCATAGTACAGAGATAATTCCATGATTATAGTCATTGTACGTGTCAGACAACCATGGTAGCTTATGTTTACTTAGTTTCAAGTTTAATTAATTTATAAAGCACATTTAAAAACAGCCACAAGTCTGACCAAAGTGCTGTATAGGCTACAAAACATCTAAACACAAATCCTAAATATAAACACTTAAGATAAAACACAAATATATTTTTTTATAAAGTTTTTATTAGTATAAACCAAATGTGAGGTTTGGTCACTTAAAAATGAGGATATATATTAAATGTACACGTTTATTTTTAAGTGACTAAAATCGTTTTTGATCTGTGTTCCTGACAGACTGTGGCTCTCGAAATCAGCACTCGATTAACTGGCCTCTCAGAACAGGAAGTGACAGAACACAACACACGTGGGGAAACTAGGGAGCAAAGCTTGTGTGTAATCGTGTGTAATTGCTGTTGTTTTCAGACAGAAGCTGCCACTTTTGCGTCGGGTTTGTTGAAGTGTAAACTAGTTTTAAACATTCTCCGGGCGATCTTTGTCCACGCTCATCACAGTAAATGGCGGAGTGTGTAAATGACAGTGATGCTGAGAGCGCTATAAATTACGGAGATTATGTAGTGCTGAAAAGAGGAGATGTCTTCAAATCAGTGCAGGTCGAAAATAAAAAGTGAGTTTAACAACTTTTTATTAAATGTCATCTTTCTTATAAGTTATAAGTCTTGCAGGTTCAATGGCTTGAGGTTTTGTATACGCCACCTTGAAACCACATTGAAAATCGACGGGATTAAAAAACGAATTAAACCTGCACATCAAAGAAGAGTTAAAATATTACAGTTATCAGACATGTATTGCTTTCTGCGCTATTTCGGTGTAATAATCTGCAAAAGGTAAACATGACAAACTTAGACTTCATGTCGGTCTTTAAATTCATCTTTACACTTAAATTATTGTAAAAGTTGTAGAAGATTTTGTCGTTGTTGCTTTTTTCATTAGTGGTCTTAGACTTGTGAAGACCACTGCTTATCTTTAAAGCCATAATATAAAAAATGAGCTAATAATCTTATCTGTTGTAAATCTGACAATTGATAGTATAAAGTATAATATTCACATTTCATTTTCACATTCACAAAATTGACTTTATCACTTTTTTTTTTATGGAATATTATGGCAACCTGTCACTCACATGAGATCCTTAAATAGCAAACATCAAGTCCTGCCCTACATTTTTTCTTGTCCAGGAAAGCTTTCACTCGTTACAATAAGGAAGGAAATACTATAACAACTTCTGTCTCATGTCGACTTTAAAGGTAGGGTAGGCAATTTTTGGAGCGGCTAGCAATAGCAGGGAACTACACTGCGACCTTTTGAAATGCCATTGCGACCCTAATTTTTAATGGGTCGCAAATGTATCACTGATTATTATTTTTGTACCTACCTTATGTTTTAGGCAATATGCTATGATTTACTATGAGCATTTATTAAAACAGAAATGTGTATTTTAAGAATACGTTTTATAACGTGCTCTGAGCTTTCGGTTCGGTTTTCGGAAAGCATTTTCAAACCGAACCATTTGGACCATTTTTCCAGCCGACCAAAATTTCGTTATTTCAAATGTAGGCGCATTGCGCGTGGCAAGCGCGCTCATAATGTAAGAGACGCTGGCGCGACCACAACATTGCCCAACATCAAATGGCAAACGTAATGCAAGCGGAACGAAACTACTCGTTATTGTGTGGTTGAAGGACCGTTTATCAGTTTGGACCAGAGCAGTGCGGGCCGATCGTGATCATGCGACGCTACACATCGCTAATAAGAGATCCAGTAAAGAAAGCATTTGAATTTGCCACAGAAGTAATAACATCGCTGCGAGATCTAGTGAGAAACATTCACATTTATCCTGTAGTACCACTAACCATGGAAGTTTGGCAGGCATAGTAGGCTATAATGCCTTCAAGTAACATTACATCGGTTTTATTTTGACATTATGAATACACTTGCTGCCCTCAAATGTTAATCTGAACTAAAATAAACCTTTGTTTATAACTACTACAATATTACATTTCATTTTTTCCAAGGAGCTGTTTTGTTTTATATGCTCCTAAGAAGAGTCAATTATAGCTCTAGAATTGCTCAAAGTAAAAAAAAAATATCATACTTTATGATGTTAGTTTTAATAATAAAAAAAATTAAATCAAGGAAACTTCTCTGGCATTTATTTATTTTTGCTGCGTACCGAACCGAACCGTGACACAAGTGTATCGTATCGAACCGTGAATTTTGTGAACCGTTACATCCCTAATGAAGAGGCTGAGAAGGATTCGTCAGGAAAAGCACACGCGGGAAAAACGATACGGACATATGAATTTCGACACCAGTGGCTCGAAGAATACCAGTGGTTAAGGTACCAAGACGGAGCAATGCACTGTGTGTACTGTAAATTCTGTGGGCCTTCAATTGCAGGACTGTCAGAATTTGTAACTGCGTCAAAACAATTCAAACACGAATCATTGAAGCTTCACAATGACAGTATGAAGCACGCGAAGTGTAGAGACAGGTACATATCCCGTGACACAGCAGCACTTACTATAAATAATTTGTGCGACCAAATCATGTTTTGCGCCAGTAACTGAAAAAGTTAGTAGCGCAAGTGCCACCAGTGGAAAAGGTTAGTGTAGTTCCCTGAATAGCATGCTAACTTTGAAACCATGAGATCCCACCGTCCTTTCAGAGCGTCTACAAAGTCATGCCTCCTTCAAAACACATACAAACGCGTACAGCAGGGAGCAAACTAAACTACCTCATGTTTCAAAGCACATAACATTACAGTAATAATCAACTTAAAGAGCTCTGACCTGTAACACCTGACTGCTGCAGATTCATTTCGGCATTGATAGTGTTGCCATTGAAAGGCAAAAATTTGAGTCACAAAGCGCTTTGAGTATAATGTCACGGGTTTCCATGACATTCTGTGTATTGTGTGTTTTAGGAAAATGATCTTTGAGAAGCAGTGGTTCTTCTTGGACAATGTGGTTGGGCAGCTGTACGGGACCATGTTTGAAATCGAAGCCGGCGGCTCACTCAAACCCAAGGCAGTAAAACGTGCAGGAGACTCTTTAGGTAATGATATTACAGATTTGTGTTGTTATTTGTGTATTCATTTATTTTCTCCTGGACGAGGTGAATTTGTTTCTCTTTTCCGCTGTCATAGATTCTAAAGAAGCAGGCCAGGATAACAGACATATAGTGGATGATGGCAGATCTCAAAAACTGACCAGGGATGATATTGAAACACTGAAAGAGCAAGGGTTAAAGGGGCAGGTATGTACCCGAGTAAAGGCTACTTTTACAACCGCATTTACTTCGGTGAGAGTCTTGAAATGTTACATTCAAAAAGCAACTTATAGTAACGTCTTAAATACTGTCTGTATGGGGAATCAAACCTGTATTCTCTTACCAGTAATCATAGCAACAGTGACCAATATCTGTGATTACATGAATCCCTGGCCAAAATGATTCTGTTGGTGATTGCTTTACTGTGGTTGACCCTCGGGTTTTGAATGGCTGTACTAAAATTATTTTCTAATTTACGTTGGGTGGCCGTGATTATTTGCTAGCATGGATAAGATAAAAGCTTTCATGTTTGCAGTGTGAATGCAGAATGGTGTTATTCATACCTGTATAGAAGGTATTTAGGTTTTCATATTTGGTTACAAAGACATTTTTCTCACATGTCCTTTCATGTGCATTTAAGGAGATTGTTCAGCAGCTCATAGACAACAGTACAACATTCAAGGACAAAACTGAATTTGCTCAAGCGAAATACATCAAGAAGAAAAAGAAAAAGTGAGTTCAAACAGTTGATAAACATTTTTAATTCCTATTGTATCAATCACTCGAAAAATATAACTATTAACATGTACTTTGCCTTTCTGCACACAGGTACGAGAGTGACATAACAGTCCTGAAACCCTCCGCTCGACTCCTCGCCATGATGTACCACGGCAGAGAACCAGGAAAAATATGGTATGGGATCTAGGAAGATTAGTTCACTCAAAAATGAAAACAGTCATCGTTTACTTACACTTTTTCAAACCCACAAGTTCAAGGGTGTAACTTTGGTTTGAGAAGTGGGGGGGACACACACAAAATGGGGAAAATGTTTTTTCGATTTTTTTATTTTTATTTGAATCCCATATCCTGCATTTACATACTTTTAGGGACTATTGTGATACAAAATCAAGGAAATAATTAAGTTGATTATAATGATAAATTCGGCCAAAAAGAATAGTAGGCTACCTAACTTATGTATATGAAAAAGATGTCTTACTTTCTTTATTGTTTAATAGGGGCCGATCGCCAATACTTGAGAGAATCATTTTATAAAGTCAAAAATGTTCACCATTAACGTTTTGTGTGTGAATAAAATTTAAATAATGTGAGACTCAATTTCCACTGTAAACAAACTTTTATTTCGAACTAACCGCTGTACCTGAAAATGTCAAATAAATCACTTGCTTCACAGGGCGTTTGTCAGAGACACATCCGCAGGTGTTTACAATAGAAAAAGCAAAAAGCTTTTATGTACTGTTTTGTAATATCAATTGCAGATAGACAGCAGCAAAATTAATATGAAATATGTTAATAATTATGTGTTAATTAATATGATCATTAATTATTGTCTTTCATGCATAAACAACCACCCTTAGTTAATGAATAAATTAAAATATTTACATTCATGGTGCTAATTTTCTGTACAGCACAAATAGGCCTACCTTTAAAGTAGATCATTTCCAACACTGTATTATATCAGGGTAGGAAGTAACGATCTGTAATCTGTTTCTGGCGTTTCATCGCTGACTGTGCCGTGAGACCTGCTCATGAGAACTCTCAGTGAGCTATTGTGTGTGCACGCGACGTTCCTGGACGGCTCTCTGTGTCCTGCTCCTCCGTGGCGATGACGGCGTGCGTCTGGTTAAAAAATAATAACAAACAAACGACCTTGAAAGTGTGGGGGACACAAACGGGATTTTGAAAAGTGTTCCTTCAGGTTATACTTGATATGTATATACTAAAATATGTTTTGTTATCCAAACCTAAAAACATTTACTTGAAGATTTTAGCTTAATATTTTACTTCTTTAATGACATATCCACATGGTCACAGTTCTCAGTGTTATTTTATTATTATGTATATACTATTATGTATTAATAGTATGTATTAATATTTTGAATTGGCTTTTATTCTTTATTTTCAATTTTATTATGTGTCAAATCGATTAATCGTGATTAATTGCATCTAACATAAAAGTCTGTATTTATATAAATGCCTCGTTTCATTTCAAGTAAACGGGTAAATTGTCATTTTTTACTGAGTGTTTTATTTTGATTGCTTATTTTACATTTTTATGATTTAATTAATAGCTTGAACCCCAGTTTGAGAAACCATGTATCAGGATTTGAATGTTTCATAAGCATTTATAGTATTTTTTCCACTCTTTTAGTCACCTGCGGTACGACACATTGGCTCAGATATTGACTCTGGGTAACATCCACGCCGGCAGTAAAATCATCGTGTTTGAGACCTGTGCTGGTCTTGTGTTGGGCTCAGTGATGGAGAGAATGGGGGGTAATCACACTTTACTTTTCACTCTTTTATCTTCATACAATAGATCTATTGAAAAAGCTATATCAGCTGAGCACTGTTACACTATGCTGATGATCTAAATGTTTTCTTCCTCAGGTTTTGGCTCAGTGATTCAGATGTATCCCGGTGGAGGGCCAACGAGAGCCGGCATGGAGAGCTTCGGCTTCCCGTCACACTTCCACGAGACGCTGCATGACTTCCCTTTATGCAAAGTCAACGCTCTGCTGGCGGGAAGCCTGGATTTGACGGAGAAGGACGCAGATTCTCAGGCCAACGGCAGCAGGATCGGTGGATCTGACGCTCCTCAGGAAACCTCAGGTGTGTCTGAGGAGAAGAAATCAGAACCTAAGAGTATGGAGGTCAGCGTCGACCCGCAAGAAGAAGTGAGGAGAGCGGAGAGAGAAAGACTGCGAGAACATAGGGTAAGAGAGTTTAACATTCATATATCGCTTCGTGTTTGGGTGTTTCTGCAACTACTATTATGTCCAAGGGGATGATTTAAAAAAAACATATATTGTTAACATTAATGAATTGGAAACATATTTCAATGTCTTCATTTATTTTTTGCTGCTTTTGCTTTTTTGTATAGATTTTATTGTTTCTAAATTTGAAAACATGAATATAAAACTTTCAATTCTAAATTATGAATATCATTTAAATTATTATACATATTAATTATTACTTGGAGATCATTTAAACAAAAAGCTAAAAACACAAAAAAGTCCAAGACCAAACCTCGCCATTTTTAAATATTATATGTATTGAATAATAATCGAATATCAATTATTATTTTGTTCAAAAAGTAATTTAAACAAAAATATCAATAAACACAAACTATTTAAAACTATTTATACTTTGTCCACAACCAAACTTTTCCATTTTAAAATATGAATATAATTTATATAATTATAAATATTAATGATTGCCTTTAAAACACTCTCTATCTATCTATCTATCTATCTATCTATCTATCTATCTATCTCTATCTCTCTATCTATCTCTCTATCTATCTCTCTATCTATATCTCTATCTATCTCTCTATCTCTGTCTATCTGTCTATCTATCTCTCTATCTATCTATCTCTCTATCTATCTCTATCTATCTGTCTATCTATCTATCTATCTATCTATCTATCTATATATATATATACACACTTTATATATCTGATCATTTAAAGAAAAAGCTAAATGTCCACAAACCATTTAAAAATGTGCTGTATTTATTCCATTTTAAAATATGAATAAAATTTACATAATTATAAAAATGAAACAAAAGCTAATCAAACTAGCTTGATAAAACTAAATGGTTTTGCCCTCAGTGAAGTGTTTTCAAAGGTCTACTTGGTTACCAAGGAGACAAAGGTTTAAATGAAGAGCAGCTTGAGGTGAAATGTGTGAAATAATATGTGTGAAGAAAACAGGGAAAAAAGCACCAAATTAAACAGTTGAACAATGTTTGTGGGTAATTTGAACTAGTCAGGCTGGTAGAAGTGTCTTTTAAGAGTTTTCCTAAAATCTCAGCATGAGTCAAATACTTGAATTCACCGTTCTAACCTTACAGGCTCAAGAGAAAAAGGTGAAGTTGGAGGAGAAGAGGAAGAAGTTGGCCTCCGCTGCTGCTCTGTTAGAGGGGAGAAATGCAGATGGGTGTGTGTTTTTGTGTAGTTAAAGGCTTGTTATATAGCTAAAATGTTAGTTTGAACTTTATTGTCCAGCCCTAAATGCATTTAAAACCAGCTAACATTTTAGATGTCCTGGTAGTTGACTGTGCATATTATATATTGTAATATTGATGATCTTGTCATGTCATATTTTGTATTGATTTGTATGCAGTCTTCCAGTGATTCGCTGATTTGAATGTTTGTTTCAGGTTGGTGATTGCTTGTCGGTTCCACCCCTGTCCCGTGTTAATGGGTCTGCTGAAGTTCCTAGCACCATCACGGCCGTTCGTAGTGTACTGCCAGTACAGAGAGGTAAAGAGTTTTAAAGAGGCAGTTCACCCAAAAATGAAGATTTTATAATCGCCTACTAATCGTCATGTAGATTGTCCTGGACTTAATACAAGCAGAATGCTCTTTAATGAAGTTACCTCACTTAAGGACTTATTTAGTAAGATTATGCCTGAAAAGGTTTTGGATTTTTTTATCATGTGTTAATTTAAAAAATCTTGTATAATATGATTTGCTGTTTTTGTTTGTTTGGTTTTTATTGTATTTATATGATATTTGCATTTTTGTAATTGAATTTTTGCCATGATAATAGCTTTGAATGCTGACATGGCACTAAATAAAATAATCTGAATCTAATCGTCATGATGTTGAACACAAAAGTGGTTATTTTGCAAAATGTCAATTTTTATTTCAGATTATTGCCAGGCTCTCCAAAGACCATATAATCAAGTCAAGTCACCTTTTTTATATAGTGCTTTATATAATGCAGATAGTTTCAAAGCAGTTTTAACAGTGATAACAGGAAAATGATTAATTTTCAGCTGAAGTCAGTGTTGATTCAGTTACGTTGTAAATCAGGGAATACCATTGTTTTAAAAAGATTTGCATATTCAATTTGAGAGGAGTGTTTTGATAACTGCTTCCAGTAATATTTCCTCTTTGATCTCTTCCGGACAGCCGCTGATTGAGTGCTACACAAAGCTCAGGGAACAAGGAGGAGCAATCAGTCTCAGATTAACAGATTCCTGGCTCAGGCATTACCAGGTAATTCTTCATCTCAATGAAGAATATTCATTTTACACAGTTGATTTTACTCTAATGCCAGGCTTTGATTTATACTTTTTTTTTTTTTACACTACTGTTCAAAAGTTTGGGGTCAGTAAGATTTTTTTGGCAACACTTTACAATAAGGTTACATTAGTTAACATGAATTAAAATTAACAATACTTTTACAGCACTTATTATTTTTAGTTCATGTTAATTTCAACATTTAATAATACATTATTAAAACCGAATGTTGTGTTTGTTAACATTAGTTAATGCACTGTGAACTAACATGAACAAACAATGAACAGCTGGATTTTTATTAAAGGACAAGTTCGGTATTTTACACTTAAAGCCCTGTTTTCAGATCGTTTCTGATGAAATACAATGGTTAAGATTGAACTTTGGACAAATGCTGCTGTCCCGAGAATTTTAGGTTTTTGTGTTAGCACCCCCCACCTTAACAATGGCTGCATAGGTGCACTAGAATAATCCTTCCTAAAACGAATGATTTCTGAAGGATCATGTGACACTGAAGACTGGAGTAATGATGCTGAAAATTCAGCTTTGCATCACAGGAATAAATTACATCTTAAATATATTCAAATAGAAAACTTGCTTTAAATTGTAACAATATTTCACAATATTACTGTATTTTTGACAAAAACAAGTCTTATAAACCCCAAACCTTTGAATGGTTGTATACATCTATCAAATTCCATATATATATATATTAAAAAAATCAACATTTGTGATGCATTTAAATCTCTGGATTTTCCCAAAATTGCCATTACCATGGTTTATGTAAAAACATTTTTTGTTGCGTTTCCAGCTACATTGTTATACAATTACGGTACTATTATATAAGACTGTGAAATAAGATTTTGGTCATACCGCCCACCCCTAGAAAGACTTTGATGACTTCTTCACTTCTGTATCATTGTTCCAGGTGTTGCCCAACCGGACTCATCCAGTGCTGCTCATGAGTGGAGGTGGAGGGTATCTGCTGTCTGGAACCACGGTCGCTACAGACGCTGCCAAAGCTAGGAATCAGCACAAATCAGAGGAGCCTGCCGCCAAGAGGCTGAAGCTGGATGAGATTAGTTCATCTTGTGACGGCACTGCCAAGGCAATTAGTTTAGTTTAACTTGCTTAAGTGAGAAGAAACCAAATAAGTGTTGACTCACACATTCAGGCAGTGCTTTATTCTCTGTATGGTTGCATGACTTTATTATTCAAAGTCTACTTTCTTTTTTTTTTTAAGTTTTGCCAAGATTTGCATTTAAGAGCTACAGAATGTTCCCTTCATCGTTATTTATTTTATTTTTTTAGCAAGATGTGGGGGATGTAAAAGATGCATTTACTTTTGTAAAAGACGCCATCCTCTGCACTTGGCGAATAACCAAGTTTTGCTCACAATAAAGCTTAGTCAATCATTCATCGCTAAGGGAAACTGTATATTTATCGGTTTTTAATAATGTTCAAACGGCTTCCAGCATCAAAACACAAATGATAACTGCATCCATTAGCTTTGGTCCCATAATTACACATTTTATTAAATGCAAACAATGCAGGGGTTCTATTGAAGGCCATAAAGAACAACAGGAATTTTTAAACACGTACAGCATCTTTCACGTAGCATGCTCTTAAATGCAGTCCAACAGTACATTGGCATTTGTCTTTGTTATTTTAGATTATGTAATAAAGAGAAAAATAATTCACATGACATTTTCGAGCTAGATTTGCTTTTTATAGACTGTCTTGTTTCTCAGACTCTCACATTAAATATACACTGACTTACACCAATAACAAAAGTCTTATGCAGTTGTAAATGGGTACAACATATAATGCATTCATTTAAAACAGCCCAAGTGAGCACACATAAAGCTGATGGAGAGTCAAATCAGGCAGCAGAGGAAGATGATGTTTCAGCTGGTTCTTGGAATGGTTAAGTTGTCTCTTTCATCTGTTGATCCACAGAGGCCAGTTTCTCAAGTTCGGTTAACTGATGAAAGAAAAGAGCAGGAATTAAATGTAATACTTCTGACTCTTAAGTGATGCTTATAAACCATTGCCTTTTTGTGTTTGCAATCTGTTTACAATCGTTTTGTGTTTGCAATGTTTTTTTTTAGACTGGGTAAACCCAGCCTGATCTGCCGGTGATTTGATTCCTCCCTGCAGCTCAGGCTGGAAACCTTTACATTTATCTCTGCTGCTTCCTTTACAAATTTTGCGGGAACCAATCACAAACTGGCTTATCCACTTGGCGTGCTATTGGCGGGTTTAATCCAATCCAATTCCAGAGCCGTTACAGCTCTGTCCAATTCCTTTTAACCTCTCGACGATGCTCAATTGCTTCTTTTTAGCAAACAAATCTGTCGAGTGGGTGTAAATACCACTAACTTTTAGTTTTTTTTGTTTGTTTTTTGCATAACCTGCAAAAATCGCTCGATTCCATTGCTGCTTCTGCACACCGCTGATCAACACGTTTGGTTACACATTTCCTGCCTGGAGTTTTTGCGTTGCTCTGCAAAATTCGTCACCCGGATCATTGGTCTGATTGGTTGAAGGACTATCCAATTGCGTACAGAGTCATTTGAACTAAGGGGCAGTTGATCACGCCTCTTGTGCAGTAGAAAATGCATAGCAGACTCCCCAGACTAATGTTCAGTCTTAAAAGATTGAGCTTGGTCTGGTGATAGCCTGACTATGTTTTTTTATGAACGAAAGACATTTCGTTGCTCTAGTCCAGGGGTGTTCTGAAACTCTGTCCTGGACTGCCACTGTTCTGCAGAGTATAGCTACAACTTGCCTCAACACACCTGCCTGGAAGTTTCTAGTATGCCTAGTAAGACCTTGAATAACCGGTTCAGGTGTGTTTAAATGGGGTTGTAGCTAAACTCTGCAGGACATTGGCCCTCCAGCAGGATTGGACACCCCTGCTCTAGTCAATGAAGTATCCTATTTCCACAGTCTCAGTAGAAAAGTTAAAAGGAAGTACCTTTAGTTATACAATATCCCTGTCATGATGAGGAATGATGCACTTAGCACGCTCTCTCTCTGAGCATACAGAGTCAAGCTATCCCTCTACACCCTCAACAAAAAGTAATGTTACTGCATAGCTTGGAGGAATATCAGATAACTCAAATGTCCTTGTAATAGGAGAACATTTGACACAAGTAGTCACCAGAGATACTTTTTTGCTGGGTGGTAATTACCACTTTTTGGTGCAGTTGGAGTTGCATGTAATAAAAACTGAGAAAATGGTTATAGTCTACCCACGTCCTCTCTTGGTAACTCAACTTGCCCAAGTCCAGCAAGCAGAGATACAGATAAGCTACTTCAAGCAGAAAAACTGGCCTTGTTTTTCAAGAGCTCCATGGAGCAACGTTTGATTGCATTAATGTCATTGTTTGCTTGCAATGCATCCCTGTCTATTCATAAACATCTCAGGTCAGTCCATGGTTGTACTAGGAATGTAGGCTTTAGGGCTCGGTGTTAAACTTCCCAAACCAATTCCCAAAGGTTCCCCAGCATTACACATTTTGGATATCTTTCTTATCTGGCACACCAATTCCAGGACTTGGTGTCTCTACATAAAAGTTTAATCAAAGTAGGAAGACACCCAAAATGGGTACATTGTCAGAAAAAATATATATCTTTAGGGGTAGAACAGCTTGTCAATGGGGCAGTAACCATAAAGGAACAACTTTTTACTTGTATCTACTCCTAAAAGGTGCATATTAGAGTTGTAATACAGTATGTATCCTTAAGGTACTACACTCTTAGAGAGAAGTTTGATGTTTTTCTATATAGAACCCTAGGGTTCATGACTAAGTTTTGAAGAACCCTTTATGTATCTATAGCAGGAGAAATGTCTGTTGCATAATACTTTCATATTTAATGGGTTATTTAAAATTTTCTAGTGATAAAGTATGTTTACCAGCTGTTCAATCCAAAAAAATGAATTAATCTAAAAAATGAATTAAAACTAAATTCATAAAATGATTCCATAATGGGAACCCCTAAAAGTTCTATATATGAAGCACTTTACACAATCCTTTAAGGTTCCATATAAACCCCCTTATTCTCCTTTTAGTGTACTGTGAACCTTTTCTGGGGTAAATAAGGTATGAAGATGTCCCTTTGAGGGTACTGCCCCCTAGTGACATGCTGTTGTACCCCTAAAGATCAAATGTATGCATACAGTTAAGGGTAAACTATCAACCTTGACCAGACAAGTAACCTTTGGTAACTCTCGGTGGGCAATCCTGGTAATACATGCACTGTCTGTTGGATGAAACTACCATACCTCCTTTGGTGTGAAAAGCTTCTGTTGGGAGACATCCTTTTCCTCCCCAGGTGACGACTCCTGAGAAGGCAGGCCCCTTTTGTAACGGAGGGTCTCAGCGACCTCTTCTAGTTTGAGGTTGGGGTGTTCAGTGCTTTCACCCACCTTGTGGCTTCTTTTATACCAGGCTGGATGGTAGTATCCTCTGTAAATCCATGGGGAGCGTTTCTCATAGACATCGCCTTTGTTAAGTAGACGTTCCTCTAACTCATTTTTTTTCTTTGTTAGGTACCTCAACGCAGCCTCCCTGTCCTGCTTCTCCTCTGCCAAACTCTTGTGTCCTTTCTTCAGCTCATTTTCATTAAGCTCATGGACAATTTCCTTTTCCTCTTCTTCAGGTGAACGGAGCTTGATGGCCTTGTCTATTGACTCATGGAGACTGTGAGTCTTCTCTAAGATGGGTTCATCTTCATTCTCGAGCTCTATGGAGTCGCCACGCTTGTGGTTATGCTTCTTATGGTGGTATCTATGAGTGGGTTTCCAGTATCGTTTTGCAATATCCTCGTCTACCTCTTCGAATTCCTCAGACCTCTTTTCCTGAGAGTTCATGTCCTCAGATTGCTCGTTCAGCAAATCCTCGATTTGTTTTTGGTGCCTGCCATTTCCATAGCTCCTTTTGTTAGTGTAGCTTGGGAATTCTTCTTGACTTCTGTCATAGTCTGGTTCTTCAAAACCCTCATTCTCACTGCGTTTGTGGTGCTTTTTCTTGTGGTGGTATCTATGAGATGGCTTCCAGATCCGCTTTTCTCTCTCCTCACTCTCTTCGTCCTCTTCTTCTCCATCCCCGTAGTTTCTTTTGTGGGTGTAGCTTGGGAATTCTTCTTGACTTCTGTCATAGTCTGGTTCTTCAAAACCTTCATTCTCACTGCGTTTGTGGTGCTTTTTCTTGTGGTGGTATCTATGTGATGGCTTCCAGATCCGCTTTTCTCTCTCCTCACTCTCCTCATCCTCTTCTTCTCCATCCCTGTAGTTCCTTTTGTGGGTGTAACTTGGAAAGTCCTCTTGGCTTCTATCATAGTCTGGTTCTTCACGTTTTTCTCTGCTGGCCAGAAGATGACTCCTTTTATACTCGTATGGAGGGAATTCCTCCTGGCTGCGCTCCTCATCGGGGTTATCACGCTTGTAAAGGATGGAAAAATGTCTTTTCTGGGGAAATTCCTCTTGGCTTCTCTCATCATCATAATCTTCTCTTTTATGCTTGTAGCCTCTTTTATAGAAACTTGGGAAATCTTCCTGGCTCCGTTCATCATCTTGTTCCTCACGTTTTTCTTTGATTCTTCTCTTCATAAAACTAGGAAACTCTTCCTGGCTCCGTTCATCATCCTGTTCCTCACGTTTATCTTTGATTCTTCTCTTCATAAAACTAGGAAACTCTTCCTGGCTCCGTTCATCGTCCTGTTCCTCACGTTTTTCTTTGATTCTTCTCTTCATAAAACTAGGAAACTCTTCCTGGCTCCGTTCATCATCCTGTTCCTCACGTTTATCTTTGATTCTTCTCTTCATAAAACTAGGAAACTCTTCCTGGCTCCGTTCATCGTCCTGTTCCTCACGTTTTTCTTTGATTCTTCTCTTCATAAAACTAGGAAACTCTTCCTGGCTCCGTTCATCATCCTGTTCCTCACGTTTTTCTTTGATTCTTCTCTTCATAAAACTGGGAAACTCTTCCTGGCTTCGTTCATCATCCAGTTCCTCACGTTTTCCTTTGATTCTTCTCTTCATAAAACTAGGGAACTCTTCCTGGCTCCGTTCCCCATCTAGTTCCTCACGTTTTTCTTGGATTTTTCTTTTAATAAGACTTGGAAATTCTTCCTGACTCCGTTCATCATCCATTTCCTCACGCCTGTCTTTTAATCTTCTTTTCATAAAATTTGGAAACTCTTCCTGGCTCCGTTCGTCATCCAGCTCTTCGCGTTTTCCAGCTTTGAGAAGATCCTCAATGAGTTCCTCCTCCTTGACTTTAGACTCTCCTCTTGGTTTTTTCAGCTCCTCTTGAGCCAGTTGTAAAACATCTTTCTGATTTTTCACAACTGTGGAATGACCTGATCCTGAATTCAGGGAGACATAAAAATGGGCACAAAACACAAATGCAAATGACTCGTAACTCATTTCCACTCCATTGCTTATGCATTGCATGAATACATCCAATTATTATTCCAGTCTTAGAATGAAACCACTGACCCATAACTGTCTCCTCCACCAAACACAATGTACTGAGATTAGAATTTATGACGATAATGTAGTCTGACTGTTTTCACGTTATATGTCATTTTTAATGAATGTATAAGTTCACTCTGCAAATAGTGCAATGCTAGAATAACCTTTCATAAAAAGTCACCTTTGAGTTAATCCAATAAAAAATCAATGTTCTTTTACCTCAAAAACACATTGAAGCAACACAATACGAACAGTGCAAAGTAACAACGTACCTGGTGTAAGGATGTTTTTGCATTCTGGATGCACTGGATTATCATCAGTCTTGTAGAGCACCTTTGAAAGGATCTGAACTAAACACCGGGTAAGCTGAAATGAAAGTGTGTACATAAATAAAACGAGTAGAGAAATAAATGCTTTAGGGTTTTTTTTTTTTTCTTCTCATAAACAGAAGCTACAGCATACCAGATCCTCTCTTCGGCTGTCCTGCTCAACTGGTATGGAATCTCCATCTGGGATAGTAAAAGCCTTGTATCATATTTGTGCAAATCGTAATGCAAAATGTTTTTAGGCTTATTCATCTCGACATCACCAATTATCCATACGTTTTACTTGTGCAAAAAACGAAAACTCCCATTGTGTTGTACTATTTGTTTCTGCAGCATAACTGTCGTGTCGCTGACCATGGTGCTGAAATGATTTATGCAATGATTCTTTATGAGAATTTCACTTACCCGCAGCGAGGAAAACAACCAAGCAGACCAAAGCCGCAAACTTCATGATGCACACAGATGCTGTCTGCTGTTAATCTTATCCGGAAAGGTCTTTGTCTTGTTTTGCAGACTCAAGAGGCAGAGACAAGCTCCGTTCCGCGTGCTGCAGCTCGGAGTGCGCGCTGCGTCTGTTTTGAGCGCGCGGGACACACAGGGTATGAGCTCGTGAGTTCGTGGTTGCTTACGTCACGCCTAATGTGAAACCATAATGAGACCCCCACCACCCCCACTTAAATTAAATTATCTAATCTTCCTCTCCAGCCTGTGTATAGTATTGAAGGTGCATTTATATCGGTGCATATATACTTATTTATATATATATATATTTTATTTTTTTCTGTGTCATTTATCACTTTCCAATCCAGGAGTTATATGTGTTGCGTTATATTAAGCAGGATATCGGGGCAAGTTGTCACATAGGCTTTCAAGTTTTGAGTCAAAAGTCCAACTTCAAATGCTTGTTTTCTCTAGCAGCATTTTGTGTTAAATTCAAACACATTCAAATAAAGAGATAAAATTTACTTTTTTTATATAAACTTTATAAATATTAACCCTATGGTAAACCCTATACGTTATGGAGACAAAATGTCCACACAAAGATGGCAATATCTGAAATCTGTGTCCTTGTGGAGACATTTTTTGGTCCCCATGAGGAAAACAGCTTAAATAATACTAAGTTATGTTTTTTAAAAATGTAAAAATGCAGATTTTTTTTCTGTGATGGGTAGGGTTGGTAGGGGATATATTATACAGTTTGTACAATATAAAAATCATTGTGTCTTTGGAAAGTCCCCATAAAACACGAAAGCGCAATGTCTGTGCGTGTGCTGCCTTCCAGTCATATGGAATCTGTCAGTCCAATATAGCAACAAGAAACGGTATAATGCCAAATCTAGTTAAATCCCTGCAAGATCTTGCAATATTATTAATTTAATTTATTGTTAATTATATCTGAATAATGTCTATTATCATACAATATTTGAATAAAAGTCTCCTTTCACTTGAAATCAGACAGAATGTTGTGCAACTCTCAGACAGCCCACTTCATTCATGGATCGTATGTGTCATGAGGGAATTGTGAAACTGCAAACTAATGTTTGGTACAGGTGCTCTGAGTTTCAGCAGAAGGATTGCACCTGGGATGCTGTAGTTGCTGTGGTAACGGGACCATCATGGGGCGGTTGGAGTTTTTTCAGAGCTGCAGAGGCTTTGATTTATCATCCACTCAAGCAGAACAAGGAATGGGCAACATTTTAGCCTGTCAAAACCAGGCAGAGGAAGCAGTGGCTGGAGAAGGATCAGTAATGTGGCTTTAAATTTTCATGTGAGACCGTGACGGAGTGTACAGGTAGAAGTGTAACACTAAAAAATGAACATTTCAGTCCTCTCTATATCTGCCAAAATAATAGAGTTTCAGTAATGATTAACATTGGTTAAAAAAAAGCTACAGGTCTTATTGGTTTTAGAGTCATAATTTTTATAATAACTTAAATCATACATTGTTTTAGGCATTTATCTGTACTTTAAAAGTTGCATTGTTGTTTTGGGCTTGATTTAGTAGTAACAAAACATCTGCTTTATTAGCATTGTAACTATCTTTTTGTGTTCGCATGCATCACTGTTAAAGTCTGTCTTTCATTTTCTCGCGTTTCTAGTGTTTCAAGATGATTTGTTTTGAATCAAATTAGTTTGTTGCGTTTATCACATACAGTAGCCTACATCTGCTATTAAAATGTGTGGGTGTTATAACATGGCCTTTGTGAATGTCTGGTTGAATTGTATTTGAATTCAGTTTACCACTTTTAACTTCCTGTTTTGCAATTGCACGACATATTATGAGATATCTGACTGAGCTATATGATACTGTCAGACTGGCTCTGAAAAGCATTGATACATGTATTTTAATTAAATATAGCATAATGAGTCTCATGAATAAATAAGTGAGAATTGCATAGCCCTGTCTGAATATTTGTCACCATAATACTAATGGATACAAACATGCACTGTTGTTTAATGTTCCAAACTGCAACACGAACCAAGTAATATCCCAGAATTGATCATATTTATCATCTCTCCCCCTCCCCTGGGAAATCCAGACCTTTGGCACGCTTAGGAAATATTCCACATCCCTATCTATCATGCTTGTATCTATTCAGCTGTGAAGCTCGAATGCAATGAATTATAGAGACATCTTGACTCTAAAGCCAAAACCCCTGTTCATAATTTATTCAGTCAAAAGTGAAGATTTTCGAGTCAAGCTGTGCATATTAGCTTAGGCTATGTACTTAATTGAGTAGAGCTCGTATGGGTTGTCTGGCTTTAATCAAAGGCATTTGCATCCAGAAACAAAGGACGGAGGGAGGCCAGCAACGGCACACGCGAAGACTCTGAGGGTTCGTTTCTTTGATCTTTTTTGAACCCACGGCATCATAAAACGAGATATGTATTTCTGAATTTGTATCCAATATTGCCGGTGTTCCGAGGGTGGGAGGTTGCATTGTAAATATATCTTCCCCAAAGCGCTGTCAGCATACACAGCACAGCAGATATGTCACAGTCAATGAAACAATATAACACTCCTGGCACAGAAATTACGAGTTAAATGATTGTGGAATACAAAATTGCACACCTACTCATATGTGTTAAAAAAAAACATTCAATGAAAGATAATTTCTGTAAATTTTAATGAAAGATTAGATAGCCTATTAAGAACAAACTGCCTTAAAGGTATACTATTTTTAAAACAAAATTACCCTGATTCACTGTTGTACGCCTGTTTTAAACCTATTTTATTTTTTAGACCTGTCGGCATATTATGGTTTTCGCAGGAAATTGTGTAAATGTCTCACTCGCCTGTGTGTGGCAAGTCATACATAGAGAAAAGTTGCTCTGGTTGCATTGGCTTGGCTTTTCTGAGATGGTGAGAACTGAGGTGAAATGTTGTTAAAGCGATGCAGAGATTGCATTTTCATTATTCAACAGGTGAGTAATATACTTTATTGGACAGATAAACTGCCATATTCAGCTCTCCTCTCTAACAGTTGTGAGGGTAATATATTCCACACAGTCACACAGAGCCATAGAACAACCAAAACAATGTTCTTGCATTTTTTCTAGCCACTAGAGGGCCAAACGTTACATAGTGTACCTTTAAAAATCACAAACACCTCAGGACAGTTGCCATAATAGCCTTGCAAAATAGTATTATTTAAATCATGCTTAGTTTTTAACTCCACTATAGGATGTTTGCGATATCAAACTAGTATTTCATATGCGGGCATGGCACAAAACAGGAAAATGCACCTTCAGGCTTTGTATAAAAGGCCTATTAGACACATAGATCATATTCTTGTTGTGAGCATTCAATCTACATCAAACAAGTATCTTATAAATGAAAAAATAGGTAGATATTAGCTAACGGAAACAGTGACCGCACAGTTTGAGGGAGTTTATGTCTTTTGAAAGGTTGTATATTTAAAAGAATTAAAATAGACGGGCAGTCTATTATAGTTGAAGCACTCCTGCAGGTGTGCAGTGAAAGCACGCTGCTCTTTTATGTATTCACTGCTACCGAACCTGTGTTGACCTGGGACTGCATCAGCTCTCTTGTCCCATAAAATACAAATACAGCAGCATCCTATTTATCATAAACCAGGACCTCATCATAAGTATCCCCAGCCAGATCCATAATTTAAATTAAACCCTAATATCTTTTGTTCAGCGCATCTATGCAAACAGCAATCAATCACTACACTGATACTTGTTCATATTTCTGTTGGTAAGATTTTAATGTTTTCGTCTAAAGTCTCTAATGCTCACACAGACTGCATTTATTTGATATACAGTAAAAACAGTAATATTGTGAAATATTATTACAAATTAAAATAACTGTTTTCTATTTAAATATATTTTAAAATGTAATTTATTCCTGTGATGCAAAGCTGCATTTTCATCATAATTTATGTTTTGATATTACATTGCTCAAGAAACATTTCTTATTATTATCAATGTTGTAAAACAGTTAATAAAACAGCTGCTTAATATTTTTCCTGGAAACTGTGATGCATTTGTTCTTTGATGAATAGAAAGTTCAAAAGAACAGCATTTATTTGAAATAGAAGTCTTTAATGTCACTTTTGATCAATTTAATGCGTGCTTGCTGAATAATAGTATTCATTTAAAACAAAAGGTTCTGAAATCTGAGGTTAGAAAGCGATTAGAAACACAAGGACAAAGCTGAGAAAGAGTGCTAACATCTGCGCTTTTCCAGCTTTGAGTCCTGTTCTCATTATGAAATCCTCTGAGAGGAATATGTGTGAGACCTGAAGCGTTCAGACAGTCTAGATAATGTTGAAACTAAAGGAGACAGCAGAAGTGCTCAGTAGAGGAGTTATTCTCCCTTTACCCACTGAAATCGCTTTATAATTCATCCAAGACACAGGCAGAAGTTCAGTTTCAGGACAACACAGCAAACATAAAGTGCAGCATCCAGAGAGAAACACTCAAGCTGACGGTAATGGGGCATGGAGTGTTTATTGAATAGAAAGTTTGACACTTGGGAACAAACAGCTCAATCCTGGGAACATCACGATATGGACAGTTTTTTCATTCACGCAAAAAAAAAAGATTTTTTTCAGTAACCCATTTGGTCTCACTGCATATCTACTCAACATGCACTATAGTTGCAAGAATAAAAGGTTCTATATAGAAGCTTAAAGGGTTCTGTCATGGGTTTTAGGATTTAGTTTCAATAATAGTTTCAATAATTATTTTATTTTTTTTACATTTATATTTAATTGTATGATCTTATAATCTATGAGCTTAATTTTAAACAGATCGCAAACATACTTTATCCCTAGAATTTTTTTAAATAACCTGTTAAACATGAAAGTATTATGCAATCATCATTTAAAATATTTCTCCTTGTAAAAATGAAGGTTCCCATGGAAGAACCATTTTGGCTCCTCTCAGTGAACATTCTTAAAATAACCAGTTTTTTTTTTCTTAGTGTGAAGAAACATTTTCCACTATAAATAACCTTTTGTGAAATGGAAAGGTTGCATGGATGTTAAAGGTCCTTCATGGAACCATCAATGCCAATAAATAACCTTTATTTGTATTTTTCGCATCAAATAATAAGTTAGAAGAGTGATATTCTGCATGTGAGAATGGATAACTAAAGTCTCTGTGTTTCACAGACAGACTGACAGACATACAGATCATCAGTTGTGATGATCTCAGCCTCCAGTCTTTCAGATAATCAAATGAGAGAGTGATGAAATGAGAGATGCTGATAAGCGCAGACTGCCTTAAAAGACAATACCAGCCAATTTAGTGACTTAATCCAATCTTTCCAAAAGTTTCCACATCAAAGATGACCTGCTGATCAACTTTAATTGATCAATTACCCTGCGAGGTCACACTTGTCAGCTGATCGCACCCCCGGTGCCCTATCTGAAATCGATCAGACGTCACACATGATGATCCCGATGAGAACTCACAGTGGCAGAGCTGTTTAACTGAGATCTGACATTTGAACACTGTGCACCAGACTGATCCCTGATGCCTCGGGCTGACGTGATCTCTCATTTGGATAATATGATCTGAGGAGGTATAACCATCAGCCTGGTGTTCCAGCATGACCAGCGGCATTCATTGCGGTGTGAAACTAAACCATAGAGAGGTAAATGTTAGACTGCACCGCTCAGTTAAGATCTTTCAAAGATGAATGTCAGTGAGGCTGACCAAACACAGCCCTGTGGCTCTTTTCTCTGAAAAAAACTCTGAAGAACTCTGAAAAAAAGAGACAAGGACAAGAATTCAGACTGACACCGCAATGTGATGGACTGTTTTCATCAGGTAAGCATCATAACTTTCGAAGTTTACAAAAAGTCTAGTCACCTTTATTTCTATAGCGCTTTATACAATACAGATTGTTTTAAAGCAGCTTTACAGCAGAATCAATTCAATTCGGTAGAAAAGCAACTCTAAAAAAGACAATAATGTCATTATTCAGCTGAAAAAGAACAACTATTTATGTGACAGTAAATATGTTTAATTATAATGTTACAAAATATTTCTAATTAAAAAAATTCTGCACAACTGTTTTCAACATTGATAATAATCAGAAATGTTTCTTGAGCAGCAAATCTGCATATTCGACTGATTTCTGAAGGATCATGTGACGCTGAAGACTGGAGTAATGATGCTGAAAATGCAGCTTTGAATCACAGGAATAAATTAAAGTCCCCATGAAATCAAAATTGACAGTTTTTTTGGCTTTTAGTATATGTTAATATGTTAGCCTTAAGGTTATCTACAAGCTGTGCTCTAAAACAATGACACAATTCGCATTTAGAAGGTATAAGCATTCAAAACTTACAGTCTCTCACTTCCGCCAATATGGATCAAAGGTTTTGATGACATCACTCTGCACTTCAGCTTCTCATCAGATTTTCTGTACAATCAAATGCTCTCTAGAATCTGAAGCTCCGCCCCCACTCTATAAATAGTAGCTGAAGCAGTGGCTGAAATCAGTTACTTGTTCACACATTCACTGTCTTTATGTGGTGAGTGGGGTTCACGGGGTGACCGGGGGATTCGGGCCCCTGCCCCTTTAATAGCTTATAGTAAAGTGCCCTTTCGATCGTATTGAGATTTGAACCCCCCCTCCCCGGAACGCAATTTCATCCGAGAGGGTTGAAATACAACAACAATATTTGCTGCGATACAAGGCCCAGACAGCATGGTAACATTGATTCAATGTTGAGTTTTGATCCAAACCATCATTTTGGTTGACATGTTGGATCAGCAATGAATTTTTGATGAAAGGGAACAGCACACATGGTTGAAGACAGTGACATTGAACTAACAGTGAGTCTTAGTTTATGAGCACAAGATCTTGCAGGCATGTATCTGTGCAAAACACTGGGTGCAAACATAGCCATGGATGTCTTGCATCCGTCAGTGCTTGCATGCAGAGCACATTGCTCCTTTAGGAGTAAAGGCAGATGAAGATGGACAATTAAAAAAAAGAGAGAAGCACCCTCCTGATAATGCTTGATTATACACTGAGTTGTTGTCGAAAGCATAATCGCCTGACCTGGGACTTATCACTGCTTAATCAGGTAATCATTCATATTCCTGAATCTGTATTCAATTTGAGAAATGTAACTGATTTCCATTCCCACTGAAACACAATAACAAAAAAACATCTTGTGTTTATTAAGAAAGTGACTGACATGGCTATTTTGTGATATTTAAAGAGATTAAGGTCTACATAAGGTGAATCTGCAGCTGCAAGGGGATAGTTCAGCCTGAAATTAAAATAGTCATGTATTCACCCTCAAGTTGTTCCAAACCTGTATGGATTTCCTCCTTCTGCTGAACACAAAAGATGATAGAGTGAAGAATGTTGGTAACCAGACAGGTTATCAACGGCCACCGTCAACTTTCTGGTTACCAACATTCTTTAAAATATCTTATTTTGTCTTCAACAGAAGAAAGAAACTCATACAGGTTGGGAACAACTTGAGGGTGAGTAAATGACAACAGAAAATTCATTTCGAGCTGAACTATCCCTTTAAAGAAAAACGAAGTTATTTTATTCTACAAGATAAACTTGTTACTTGAATGCTATGTAGTTTCACAGAAAATGAACTGAGATCTATTTAATGGCTATAGTTCACAGGTGTTCCTCTTCATGAAGAGTTTAGCTCCAACACCTGCCTGGAAGTGTTCATTGATCCTAATGACCTTGATTAGCTGACTCAGGTGTGTTTAATTAGGGCTGGAGATAAAATCGGACATCCCTGCCATAGTGCTTTCTTTTGATATTGAAGCATTAATAGATTTAAGAAAATAAATTAAATTAACAGAATTTAACAATACTATAATCGTAGTTAGAATATTTTGTGTTCAGTGACTTTAAAAATTGAGTAACATCATGCTTTGAATAACAACCCAAGGGAAAAGAGGCAGTAGTCTGATGTAAGACAGATTTTTATAAAAACCTGAACCATTGGACCACCTGTAGTATTAATGACATCAGACTTCTGAAGCCAATGCTTTTGTCCTATTTCTCCCCCTTTCTTTTTTTTAAAGAATGATCTTTTAATTTATGTTTTTGTCATTGATTGATTGAATAAAATAAATTGACTCAACTGCTGGAAAGGTGTCATTTATATTTTAAAAGGTTTTCGCCAAATTTTGATATGGTCAGGAATTTGTTGACGCACCATTGAAGTGCAGTTGAAATATTAATGTTGTTTCAACATTAACTTGGTACATCAGATGGCAACATTGGTTGACATTCCTTTTCAGCGTTTCAACAAAAATGCATTTAGAATCAACATCACATTGTAACATTGATCAAACCATATTACCAAAGATTATTTTTGTTAATTTCAGTGTTAATTCAACAGCAGTGATGTAGATTCAACATCATAGTGTAACGCTGATTCAACAATATTATCATTGATTATTTTTGTAAATTTCAGTGTTGATTCAGCATCGGTGATGTAGAATCAATCATAGTGTAATGTTGATTCAATAGCATTACCATTGACTTTTTGTTCAACATAGTCAACATTTACTGAGGGTGCAAAAGTGCTTGTTGATAAAATATCACTTTGTAATGTTGAATCAGTACTATTACCGTTGATTTTTGGTTGAAATCTCAATATTATTTCAACATTAACTGAGGGTGCAAAAGTGACGTTGAAACAACATCACTTTGTAATGTTGAAGCAATAAACACTATTGATTTGTGGTTGAAATCTGAACATTATTTCAATATTAACCGAGGGTGCAAGAGTGATGCTAAAGCAACCTCACTTTCTAACGTCATTTCAATGTAATCAGCGTTGACGCATCAACACTGACTCAACATTGTTTCAATGGTTACATGTTATCTGGGGGGGGCACCAGGTAAAATCTTACACAGGGCAGCAAACTGGTCAGGGTTAAGCTGGTCAATTTAAGCTAGTCCCAGACTAAAATGCATGTTTCAGCTGTTTAGCAACTTGCACTGATATATCTTACAATAAGTCAGTGCCATTGTTTTGTCTCAAGATGCACACCAGTAATGTTTTTTGTCTAAGGCACGTTTATAAAAAACACTTAAATGTCCTATTTGAACTAAGGACTAATCCTGGTCTGTTTGTGAAACAAAAAAGTGCTTTATAACAGAAGAAACTTAAGAAAAATAAATTGGCCATTCAACTTATTCTCTCGAAACAAAATTAAGATTGAAAGGAGCCCTCTAGCTTGTCCTTTTTATTCAATTACATGAATACCAGTCTAATTCTAATTCAGTGAACAATCAACATCGGTAAGTCTTAAATATACAAATGGCAGCATCAGAGTTAATCACACCACTCGTTCATGTAAATGAACGTGAACTGTATTTAATAAGATCTCATTTTCTGATATCAGCCCTTTTTTTGCATATCATTATTTGCCTGATGTTTATTTGTGCGTTTCACCAATGACAAAAAGTGCATGGGCGGACATGCTTTTGTTTCTGTTATTCTGGGCTATGTGAGGACCGTGTTTGTTTGAAGCCTCCTCTCTTTGCCCCACTCAAAATAATTGAAATGTGAAGGTCACATATAAAGGCTTGTCATCAATGTCTAGCGTCTGATTTGCAAATGAAGCAACCCGCATGCGGCCCTGAAGTGCAAATGGCCTCTGAATGATGTCAGATCCATTATAATGGCATCTGATCTACATTAAAACCCTTATGCTGTTGTTCACACTGGCAGCGCCTCTGTCTTTGATTGATGATGACATTATTCGTGGCAGCCCATCTACTGGATCTATACAAATAAGAATTTGATTAAGGGTCCTAAAACACAGAGAAACACAGTCAAACTCTTTGACCCATTGGGTATTTCATTATGAGTTCTTTGGAGAGTAGTGCACTTGGAGAAGTGCTTTAGTAGACTAACTGGGTAGCGCCATATTTAACTTTTAACAGGAATCAAAATGAGGTTGTGATGGATAAAAGGACAGCGCGTTCAATGGATTATACTGTTGTTTAACAATGTACAAAATTCAGCTGACGAAATGTCTTTCCGAAAAGACTTTCAGTAGACAAAAACTCCATAAAACAGTTTTGAATGTTGTGAGTTGTGAAAATGACGTGATCTATGACCTTTACAGTGCGTGCCATTGTAAATACTGTACTTCCATCCCTCACAGCCTCAGACTACATCCAAAATCACATACTCTTTTTTTGAGTATTGAGTAGTAAATTATTTTGTATAAGTAATACCCCACAAACGCTGAAAAGTACGCTCTAAACGGTATGAGTATGTGTAGTATGAATGTAATTTGGACGTACTATATTCGCCATGTTGTCAATATCATGTGACCTACCAGCGTCAGTTGCGTCGCTTCACTGCCATTCACAAATCCTCTCCCGTGGTCCATTGTATGCACACTTCAGAATCTCAGGTACTGTTTGCCTACTTTTTTATGAGTACTATGACAGTATCACTGAGTACAGTATCACATACTATTTTTTGCCTAGTGTATAGAAGGGAAGTATGCAATTTTCGGATGCAGTCTCGGTTTCATCTGCGTTAAATTCGATATGGCATCTAACCTGACCTGAGGTCTATAGCAAGATCCTTAATTGGTTCATATGGAGAGATGGACTACATCATATAACGTCACAACATCCAGAAGACTTTTAACTGTGTCAGCTTCTACTAAGTTTTGCAGAATTGAAAATCCAAATTTGATGATTCATAAGAGGATCTTCTCTATATTCAAAAGAGCAAATAAGCTTTATAGAATGACTCAAAATGGTTTTTGTTCCTGTTTTGTACAACTCAGTCTGCATGTCCAACATACCCTGGTCAAGAATCAGCAACTTTTTAAACTAATAGTCTGCTAACAGGACTTATGTAGCCTATAGATGATGAAACCGTTTTCCCCTACTTTGTGGGATGGCTTAAAATGATGGCTGAAGCTCAAATTGTTATAAAACTGAACACTGAATAAATGAGTCATGCTTTTGTTTAAAGGCATCAAACCATGACCCTTAATCATGGTACTGGTCATCTCTAAAAAAGATCTTGTAAACATTAGCATGGATGTATAGGCTAACTGCAGTGTAGTACAAGTGTGTGCCACTAAGTGGAGCTACTTTTCCCACTTTGGAAGCTAATCTGAAATCTTTTACATGTCTCTGATTTAAAGTTTTTCATTGTACAAAAACCACAACCTCCACACTTGTGTGATTAAATGTGTGTGATTAAAGAATGTTTATGCATAGATGCTTAGGTTTACACTATCAAAAGTTTGAGTTCAGATAGATTTGTTTTTGAAAGTCTCCTCTGCTCACCAAAGCTGCATTTATTTGCTAAAAATACAGTAAAAACAGTAATGAATATATATTTTTATACTGTAATTTATTCCTGTGATGTAAAGCTGAATTTTCAGCATCATTTCTCCAGTCTTCAGTGTCACAATCATTCTGATTTGCTGCTTTCTTAATATTATCAATGTTGAAAACAGTTGCTTAACATTTTTGCAGAAAGCGTGAACATTTCTTTTCCAGGTTTCTTTGGTGAATAGAAAGTTCAAAAGAAACATTTATGTGAAATAGAAATCTCCTGTAATATTATAAATGATTTCTTTACTGTGTCAATGTTGATCAATTTATTGACCCCAAACTTTTGAACTGTGTACATAACACAAATCATTTCTATTTCCTTGAAAAATCTCCTATAATTTCCTATAATTACCAAAATAAGAAACAGATCATGCACTGCATATTTAAAATAGGAAAAAATCATATAAAAACATGTATGAAATAAAAAAATAATCATATTAATATTATAGTTCAAATTTAAAGAGGGAATTAATTATGTATTTAGATATATTTTTTTACAACTATTTGAAGAGGGCAAAAAAAATGTCTTAAGGTCTTAATGACCAAAGTTTTATGAACGTTTCTTTGTTTTGTGTGAAAAGACGTTTAGATTTAGAAAAACCCTTAATCATTTCCCAGCATTTTTCAGGGCATTCCTGAAATGTTATGTGCAAAACTCAGCATTCATTAACCCACCAGCACACAAATCAGCTAATGAGAAGTTGTGCAGTGTTCTCGCTTCCTCTTCTTCCTTGAAAATACAAGCAAGAAAAATAGTAACTTGTACAAATTGCGTACAAGGGGTGTTGTGGAATTAACACTGTACTTATTCACCACCTAAAAGGAGTTCTAGAGACACACCTTATTCATGATCTCTCTATTATCTTATCCACAGACAACAGCAAATGGTGGGTGAATACGGGGTAAATAGAGAGAAAGACTGACTCATTAAATATTTATAATCCTGCAGTCTCATCCATTCAGTTGTGCTAAGCACTGCCAAATACAAATGCAGCATTCACCATTCTGGGAGCAATAGCCTTCATTTCAAAAGAACAATTGTATTTTACCTCTCAATGGCTCATACAGCAACAGGAAGAGCTACCGGGGGCAGCAAACATCCCTCATAAAGAAATCAAGGACTAAGCTAAATTAATTTATGACTGAAGATATGGTTTATCTCTGCATTGCATGAATCCGGGTCATGCTGTTCTGAACTTTCCTACTCTCTCTATCACTATTTCCCCCTAATTTTTTTTTTTTTTTAAACATGCGTGTGCCTGTCTGACCTCTGTTATGCAACATGTTCTGTCTTGCTGAGGAACCTCATTATGCAACCAGTTCCATTGAAAGACAGGCCATGAGATAAATCAATGTGTCTGTTATTCTCATTTTATAGCAACAGTTCATCTGTCCTTTCTAACCTTTTAAATTTAACATGCATATACTATTAAATTGTCATTAAAAACATTGCTTGGCTTGTTTATTCGAGTAGGCCGTTAAGTTTATCTGCTCCATTCATTTATCGGCTCACCAGCCATGAAATTAATCTATTAGCCTCAATATGGAAATTCTTTCCTGTTAAGAAGACCTTTGACTTCTGTTCAGACTGATAGAAGTATCCAAGTTTCCAAGTTTAATGATGGATGAAACAGAAGTAGGCTAGTGCAAAACAGCAATACAATTATAAAATAGACAATAAACTTTTTTGGAACAAGGTATAAATAAACATAGGCTACTTGATAATGCACAAAATGTACAGAGAGTTTAATCTCAATATAAACAAATCCTAAAATGAGTAATGACTCTATATACAGTCTCTACGCGGATCTAGATTATGTTTTTTTTTTTTTTTTAAGCTAAACTTCTGCTCAGCTAAAGGGTAAAAATAAAAAAGTCAATTTATTAATTTACTGTATACTGCATCGTAACCATATCAGTTTGTGTCGATGAACTCCACCCAACAAGGGTCAGTGAGTTAAACTCGCCTATCAAACGTCAGTCACTTCTTCCACCAATCATATGCGTTCAGAAAACGCAAAGAGGAGGAGTCAGTTGTCCGCGTCAAGCAATAGACAGACAACAAGCCCTCCCTCATTCTCATTTCCTATAACAAAGTCACCTTCTCAACGCTATTTTAACCTGTAAATTTTTTTGTTTCTGTTTAAACAAGTACACATACTCATAATTGAGAGACGTTATAATTTTAACCCTGACACCTCGATAAAGTTATTTTAAGAAATGGTCTACTACACAGTCAACAGTGTCGCATTACCCGGGCTCTCAGATCCGCGTGCATGTAAACGCTAAACATAACATGGGCACGTCAGCGCGGGATTGACGTTTCTCGGTACAGCCGTACAAAAGGATGAATTGTTATCTTTAAACTCAGGTAACTTGTTACTTTATTATGTTTTGAATGACTTTATAATTGCCGGACTCGACACCGAATGCACGGTATACATTTCGTTTTACGGAAAACTTGCACGTTTTCGCGCAGTAAACAGTGAGCGTCTCAAAACCTCACTGGGCTCCCTATCTAGATAGCATTTTAGACGCGTGGTTAGAACCGGTTTGAACGGAACAATGTTGTCTATGTAAGCAGCTTACTGTGTTTGAGCAACACCCTTGGATCGGAGACCGGGTGTTGTTGTCACCGACAGTAACCGGCTTCAGCCGGTTCAGATCGTCTGTTTCCTCTAACATTACATGATTTGTGTGTGATTGTGACCGTGTGCTTCCTCTACTAAACCAGTTGAGTTTCATCGCATGTGTTTAAACCGGTTGTTCAACTCTCTTAAGACCGTTTTTTACATTCAAGGATCTGACATAGAATTCATTTTCTTATATTGTGATCAGGGGCAGTTATGTTTCCGTTGATGCAACGTATAACGTTAATGTAATGGGATCTTAAAGAACCAGGAGCAGATTGTGCACTGCAGTTCTGCAGTCAGGTATTACAACACATAGGAAGTCTAGATCAACTGATGCTGTTAACACAGCTTAGATTTGTTTTGCATTGGGAAACATGTGTTTTTTCTTTCCCTCTGTGTTTTAGGTCTCTTCGTTCTCCTCTCCATTTGCCTGTGTGTCAGTCATGGACAGCTCTAGTGTGACTCTGACTGTGAGAGGGACCACAGCACGACAAGGTAAGAGAAATAATTCAATAAAAGAGTATAACACAGTGTACAACTTTGGTTACACTTTATTTTAAGGTGTCTGTTACAGTGCAATTATACATTTACTTGCATGTAGTTATGCTTAATTTATAGTAATTACTATGGTGACTATGTGTAACAAGGACGCAACTTTTAATAAAAAGTAAAAGTAACAATAATTATATTGAAGTGCAACTGTGGAATAAGGTTTCCTTTTGGCCACTTACATGATATGATCAAGTTAAAGCTGCACTGTAATCTCTAAAAAAATCAATGTGGTCTAATTAAAATTCTGTACACGTTTGTTCAGTTGCTGAACACGTGTCTAATATCCCGTCTAAAGCTAATGTTTTAATGTTTTGTTTTGCTGTTTGAATAATTTTGAGGTCATTTAGATTAAAGGCAAACATAAGTTACAACATGATACTTTAATCATAGATTTTTGAGTTTGAACTTGATGACACAAGTATTTCCACAAAGGAAGACATGCTGTCCCTAGTCCGTTGTACATGGTCTCTTTTAATCCAACCAGTTTTACAGTGTTTTATGGTTGTAACTATGTAAAGCATTAAATCATTTAATAATGTGTCAATGATAATAAGGAAATGTATAATGTTTTACATTTACTGCGTATGCATTCATTTTCATTTATCCAAAATGACTTTCAAATGAGAAGTACAACAAGCTGCCCATGTTTTGTTTTCGTTTTAAATAAAATGTTATTATAAAGCATAAAGCATAACCAATTATATGTGAGAATAATAAAGTAATGTTTAGTTAATATTAAGTGGTCTTCAGTCAATATTAACTTTGAGATGGATTAGCAATCTTTTTACTACATTTACATTAGTGCATAATGTAATCATTTGGTATAATAGTAATACAGAAATGTTTTGTTAATAAGTGTGTTTCTTATTAAGTTCATATTGACCACGTCCACATGTATTTGTATTTATTTATTGTCTTTGTTGTGAGATTTTTCCAGTGTTGACATATGATACTTATAGGCAGGGTAGGCGATTTGTTCCAGAAATATTTTTTTAATGGTGGTTGAAAGTCTCTTCTCTTCTTATATATTGTCTGTGGAAGGCGTAGGACCATAAAACATTCATCCAGTTGCATTCGGTCCTTCATGCCTGTCAACATGTGTATTTTCATACCTCCGCACACCTGCTCACACAGCAGGTTCCTTGCCACTGTTGCCTTTGGCTTGCTCAGTTGGGGATATTTTGGGGATATTTAATTTTATTTTATCAATCAATAAATTCCACTAGAAACAAACCTTGTTGTATTATTTTAATTTAATACTGTGAAGCTGCTTTGATACAATCTGTATTGTGAAAGGGCGCTATACAAATATACTTGACTTGACTTGACACAGATATTACACGTCATCAGCGCGTTTCAAGCTATAAAGAGATAGACAGAAATCAGTCAAAGAGCCCCACAAACAGTAGCTGCTTTTTACAGGTCCTCCTGAACCAAAACAACGAGTTCATGCTGACGCTCTTGTTTGCTCCCTAGCTGTACTCGTTCATGTGTTTTGAAGGAGTGGCGGATTTGTAGACGCTCTTAAGGGAGGGTGGGACCTTATGCTTTCAAAGCTAGCATGCTATAGGAAGCCTCTCTGAAAATACCATTATATCGCCTGGAGACACATAACTTCGCTTACCACACAGGAGAGAAATAATAAAGTATTTTGTCTTTTTTTCTGTGTCAGGTGAGGTGATAGCAGTGGTTGGCAGTTGTGAAACCCTGGGCAGCTGGTTTCATCAAAATGCCGTGCCCCTACAGCCAGCGGACGAGGATGGGTACATGCAATGCCATCTTACGTTTGTCTTTCAGAACAATCACAGTTACCCTTGACACACATATTTATCTTCTGTGTTTTGCTTGTCTCGTCTCACCCCAGCACCCTGTGGAGTACTACCGTTCAGGTTCCTAGAGGGCGTGAAACCAAATATCGCTATTTCAAGGGATTCTTTTTTGAATCTAAGGTGAGATCTTCTTTTACTAGTAAACAAACATGATATAAGGCATAAACAATCTTTAAAGGCCTGATGGTGAATTGATTTCCCAACACCTTTAAAGACCAGTCTCAGCTTTATGTATTTATAGATGTTGTTTAGAACATCTTTTTTTATCTTTCTTAAAGACTCATCATAATCTATGCAGTATCTACTGATGTTGTTTAAAGTTTTGTGATATTCATGATGATTATATTCAACTGTTTTACTATGCATGTATGACTGCAGATTCTCTTTAGAGAGTTATTACACATGTGGAATAAGGGCTTTCTTTTATTCATCATTAATTCTTAGGGTACTTTAAGAGTGTAGTTTTAAGAGTTTGAAATTCTTCTGTGTGTGGGCTGGGTTTCCAAGATTTTCTCATCACAGCTGTTAATCTCTTTTAGCTGACCTTGACTCAGTTCTTGGTAGTTTAGGTTTTGTTTTTTTTCCTGGAGAATGAAGTTTCTGGAACAGTGGCTGCAGATTTCCTGCGAGCTTCTCCTAACATGCTGTGTCTCTCATACATAATATTTACACATCAACTATCTCACAGCCAGACATATTCTTTTAAAATTTAGAAGCAGAATTAACAAGAACAAGATTTAAGAATTTAGAACCATTTTCTCATAGTTAAGCGTATCAGCAAACTATTAGAGGAAAACTAATCTTGTTAAATAACGTTTTAAAGCTGCCGTCGGCAAAATTTTTTTGATCATATTCAGTGTAATCGACACTATAATCCGACAGAACAACATAAATAAGCTGGTTTTAGAAAAAACCCAGAGCTTCTAACTCCACCTGGAGCGTGTTATTTGTTTTGCAAAAATCCAGCGCTCCCGCTTCATCAGGTCCAATCAGCGCAGGGGGGTGTGATATCTGACTGTCAATCACAGGTCGTGCACACGCCACAGATCCCCCTCACTCGCGCAAGTTAATATCACATGCACACGCCACGCCTGAAGTTCGCCTAGAGATTGCATGAAGCGTGATGGCGGAGAGAAAATCTATTAACAAGCTTCCAATTCCTCGGTTATTGCTATCTATGGATAGATTAGCCAGGGCTGGCTACCTCCGAGTCCATGGTGTTGATCGATGCTGAAGAGACGGACGCGTTCACAGAAAATCAGGTACACACGCACAGTGACGCACTGACGAGCACGACCTCGATGGGAGGGTGCTCGCTGGTAGTGGGGAGGGGCATGAGAGTTGTAAACATTCAACATTTTGGCTAATCGACCCAATCTGCCAGACTTGCCGACGGCAGCTTTAAGCTAAATGATAAGTACAGGGATTTTCAAAGCATTTTTTAACGTATAAATAACCTGTTTATCTGTAGTTAAACACTAAAAAATGCCAATTTGTTTCTTCTGACTAATTGGTCCACTTTCCAGATGTCAACCAACTGGCTGGCTGGCAAGAAAGTGGTGAATATGCCTCATGTTCTTTTTTCAGGAGTGAAACTTTGGTTTGAATGGCCAAAGTGGGCTTTGTTTTTCCAAAATCTGTCCATAATCTTAACCCCCATTTGGAATTACAGAACGATGGTGGTCCATGTCAAGTCATAGTCAATAGATGGGAGACCCATCAGATGCCACGCTCATTGAGTCCCTCAGGTATCTGATCCCAGAATAGTGCACGTGTCTATTATGAACCCCTAGACTCCATCCTTCATGCTTATCACATTCAGATCAGTTTGTCCCCTTTAACTATAAGCGTACATTATCAATACATGTTGACTTCAACTTTTTAAAGACAACAAGAAATATTCCCAACACATTTCATATTTGTAATATAATGAATTTCCAAGTTATTGAATCTAGTGGAAAGTAATGTGATTTGGGACTTGTATCTCTCAGAACATTACTGGAACTTAAAGTGATCTGATTGTTGTTAGTTAAAATAATTTTTCCCTGCCTGCATTATTTTCTTTAGACAATGCATCAATGAATCATGCACAATAAAACCAGCGACATTTATTTAGGAAGTAAATAACCCTCTTAATACCCTTCCCAGCAAGCAATAGCCGTCATTTCACCGTCTAGGTTAACTATAGACCCGATGTAGTCCAGCTAGGAGTAACCCACTTCTAGCCAAAATAACCTTGAATTTGGTTATGAATATCGTCGTTTTTACAGAATAACTTAACTTAAAGTCAACAGTGATTACAAGGTGTTTGGTTTCATTTCTTTGACATGTTATCTAATTGATGACTAGTCTATTTTTGGGCTATAGTTAGACGTCTGGTAAATTTTCACTGACAGCCCAAATTTTGCCTTGTTTTAGCCTAGATGTCAGGGCTGTGTTTGGACGGCTATTAGATGTCATTTAAACACAACATTTCTTCCTGGGTGGTCTTGTTGTGCATGAATCATGCATGTTGCATGTTCTAAAGAAAATAATGCATTTATTTCATGTTGTCTTAAATGTTGATTTCAGTGTTATTTTGTCATGGACAGATGTAATGTCAATAAAAGCCACTTAAGGGAACCTAATGTATCAATTATTAGCAACCATAATATCTAGTGGGCTATTACCCGTCTTAGACAAACAGAGCAAAGCTGTTTCCGCTGGCGCATTCCTGGGTTTATTAGCAATGCTTTTTTTTTTTTTTTTGCTTTTGTTGCGTGCACCTTATCTATTCTTCGTTTTTTAAGCAATTGCATTAATCATTTTGAGTTCGTTTTTACACTTAAAATGATTAAAAAACTATTTTAATACACACACACATTTAGCGTTCCTTTATTTGTGTGCACAACACACATTTAGCACATGCATTTAACAAACTATTCAAAACAATACATTTTAAGGGCATCTATACTATTTTTATTTATGTTTTTTAGTTTTTGCTAGGCAGGATCTATCATTTTAATCATGCAACTGTTTGCTCCAGATTTCACCACTTCTTTGTGCTTGTGTTGCCACAAAAACAATTTGCTTGCATGGTAATTCTTGTTAAATTCTGCATTTTTTATTTTTATTATTTAACTTTTTATATTATTTAATTAAGATACATTTAACCAGTTAATAATCTCTAGTGTTCTTCTTAAATTTTAACATGCCCAGTTTTGCTTGTATAGAATATAGGCTACAAGTGTGTAGAGCTCCAGTACAGAGCAAACTAAAGACTTATTTTATCTTTACATTTTGATTGTTTAAGAATTAAACCAGGAAATGAATGTCTCATGTCGGCACTAGCAAGTGTGTTGGTGTCTGTTTACTCTGTACTGGTGACTATCTTTTGTAGCATGAGTGTTTGACCTTCCATATTAATTTCGTATTCTTGTCTCACAGAACCAGAGCTCATGATTGACGATGGACACTTTGGAGTCCATAGTAAGTTTGGCCATTTAAATTACTTAAACAGTTTGAATGCACCCACACTCAAATTCAAACCAAATTTTTATATCTTATTATAACATGCAAATAAAATTTGTTTTATGTACAGATGGCGTTGAATGTGTGGACTCTGGGTGGTTGACGTGCCAGACAGAAATTCGTCTCCGGCTTCATTACTCCGTGAAACCTCCAGTATCTATTACCAAGAATAAATTTAAGAAGTCACGCTTCAGGTAACATCCTTCACAGAAGACAGAACACATATTTAACCCTACAAATTAGCTCAGGAACATTTAAGCCTTGTTCAGACTGTCAGTCCAAATCCGATTTTTGTGCATATCCGATTGGATTCCGATCCTATTTAGCATGTGTGAACGGCATTTTTTTTTTTTTTACAAATCACATACATTCATATGTGGTTTGAAATCCTATTCAAATCTAATTTCTGGAAATCCGTTCAGTCTGAACCGATTTCGCATAGCTTTTTTTTTTTTTTTTTACTTGTATGTCACTTTCTCATTTATTTGTCTTTTTGACTACACATTATACTGTTTTGATGTATGATTTCACTTTTCGAGAACATGCTAAAATATAATTTACCCAATTAATGGCTGTTTTAGATTGAAGCTGATGCTGGAAGGCATTGAGGAAGAAGCAGAGGATAGCCCTTCATCATGGCATGAGATGATCACCACACTGGAGACCAGTATGATCAGTGATGTCGAATGTAAGTCTCGTCATTCTCAGCCAGAATGTGGATACTCCCTGGTACCCTCCAAGTGGACAGAATACAGCATTCACACCATGGACCCTGACAACCTAGAGCTCACCTTTGAGTTCTTTGAGGTGCGTGAACGATGGTCTTTGGTGTTGCTTCATATAAAGATTATGACCACAACTATATCAGAAATCATTTTTATGCTTTTTTAATTGATTGACATACATTCTGCATGGATCCTCTTAGTGAATCATGGCTATTCTGTCCTGTCTTTGTGGTTTAGGAGGACTTGAGTGAGGCTGTGGTTCAGGGCGATTCCCATCCAGGCTACGTGGGCACGTCATGCCTCTTGTCGTCCTCTTTTGTGGAGAGCGGCAAAGATTTGGGTGTGGTCACCCTGCCCATCATGAGCCGAAACGGTAGACAGACTATTGGAAAAGTCAGAGGTATAATCTGTACCACACTGCACTGGTGTTATTTTGTCTGGTCTCATTTGTTTTACACCATAAAACTAATGTACATTCCTGTTGCCCATGATGAGACATGTTCTTTCGCTGCTTGCACACAACATTTTCCTCTGTAAAACATTTCACAGACAGCAAATATAGTCATGTTGGCAAGATCCGCCCTGCTTGAATTGTTGCTTAGTAGCTAGATAATGTGATTATATGCCAGTCATTTATTGATGTGCTAAAGTTGAACCATTAAGTGTTGACTTTACTGAAGTGAACACATTAAGTAAAGTAAATGCTTTTTGTTCTTGATGCAATGTCAGTGGATTACCTGGTGACGCGTCCTATCCCAGGCCCTCAGTGTGACATGAGTCAGTCTTTTGCCAAATACTGGAAGAAAAGGAGCGCTTTGCATGTTGGACACAGAGGAGCGGGGAGCACACATGCTGCCAAGTGAGTAACAAAAGTGTGGTTGTTGTGCTACAAGAGTCCTGAGCCTGTCCTCTTGGATTAAGTGTTGACGAGGTGTCAAGAAACCACAATAAGCTCACCTGATTTTGCTGCATAAACAAACCATGAAAAAGTACATATGTCGATCTTGTATTTCAGGCATCACAAGATCAGAGAAAACACAATTGTCTCATTTCTAAGTGCAGCCAACCATGTGAGTGTAAATAAAGACTGCAACTGTACCAAAATGCATAAAGTTTTGTTAAATAATATGAAAGGCTAAAGCATATCTGTTCTGTTTTCATCACAGGGAGCAGCTTATGTAGAGTTTGATGTTCATCTGTCTAAAGATTTAGTTCCTATCGTGTACCACGACCTCACCTGCTGTATTTCTACTAAAAAGGTAACAATGGCGTTTGACTCACTTTGTGCAGTGAGAGATTACTTGTATAATTTGAACGACTCCCATTGTGTCCTTCAGTACAGCTTTTGATTTCACTCTGACTGAATTATTTTACATGAACAGTCGTAAACACGGATTTAAATTGCAAATCATAAGAAAGAAAGATCTCTTCTTCAACTTTTTACATTTTTTTGTGTCCTTTTTTAGAAAAATGACAATAATTCATTGGTGTTGTTCGAAGTTCCCGTCAAGGATCTTACGTTTGATCAACTTCAGCTTTTAAAAGTAAGACTTATTTCAGATTCTTTTGCCTTGTTTGAACAATGAAATGCAATTATCTCCATGCTGATATTGATGAGTATGATATGAATGTGTTTGTCTTTTTCAGGTGGCCCATACAACTGCCATGGAAGTTGATGACGACAAAGGTACAATTGCCCCATTAATTCATGTCACAAAAGTGCAATATGATCAGTTATCATATTTAACAATACCTGATCATTATATAACAGTCAGGTACCAGGTACCATAGTGAAAGACTTTTAGCGATAACATATAAATCTTTCAAGACAGATCTATCATGAACTCTCAGATTGTTAAACGATGTTTTATCCCTATTTCACTTATCATTAGTTCATATAGGATGTGGTTGCCCATAAAAGAGAAGTGTTTTCTGATAATTTTATTGCATAATTTGCAATACATAGGATAGTTTATTAATAAGCACTTTAAGAAAAAGGTTCAAATACTTAGTTTTCTGTAAATAAGTGTTTTATTTTTAATGCTAATAGCTTTAAAAATACTTGACAAACACAGGCCTCTGTTTAGCTGTATTGAGCTGAATAAACAGTTAACTGTTGAATAGATAAAAATGATTGCTTTTGTGGTGTTTTGTCTAGACTTGCAAGATGAAGAGGAGTATATATATGAGCACCAGCCTTTCCCTTCACTTTCACAGGTGTGACAGCTTGATCTTTTCTTTTCATGTTAATGTGTTAGCCCATTTTATATTTATTTATTTATTTATTTATTTATTTATTATTATATTTATTATTATTATTGTCTTTATTTTTATAATTTTTTGGAGCAACTCTTTTTACTAGAACATTATTTTAGAACATTGTGATAAATATTTGTTTATATCGCCCACCCGTCCTGGTTGGTTAACTTCTCTTCTCATTTGACATCATGTTCCAGATATTCCATTCTGTTCCAGAACATGTGGGATTCAACATTGAGCTGAAGTGGATCTGTCAGTTTAAGGTTTGTGTTTCCTCACGCAATATGTGATGGTTTGATCTCTTTGTTAACGGAGAAAGAAAACACCCTCATCATATCTGTTCCTCCAAACAGGATGGCTCCTGGGATGCAAAACTCTCCACCTACTTCAACATGAATCAGTTCTTGGACATCATTCTCACATGCGTGCTGCAGAACGCCGGCAAAAGGAGGATAGTCTTCTCATGCTTTGATCCTGATGTTTGCACGATGTAAGAGGCCTAGTTCACGTGCATGTTTTGATGATGATGATGCACTGATTAGGAAAAATAGATATATTTTTACGGAAACATTTACAGTCTCATTTGTTAACATTAGTTAATGCATTGATAAATATAAACTAACAAGGAGAAATATATTTTTACAGCATTTATTAACCTTTTTAATGTTAGTTAATAAAAATGTTCATATTCATGTTAGTTCACACTGCATTAACTAATGTTACCAGATACCATGGTTGATCTTATTTTTTTTTTTTTGTAAATGCTGAGATTAACATGAATTAAGATTAGAAGTATTATTCATTGTTAGTTCATGTTTTCCGGAGTGATGCCATAGAATCATTTTGGGTTCTCCAAAGAACCTTTCAGTGAACTTTTCTTAAAAGAACCATTTTTTTCTTAATGTAAAGACATCATTTTAATAATCCAAAAAAACCTTTTCAACTATAACGAATCTTTTGTGCAATTAAAAGGTTGCATGGATGTTATGGCACCATATAGAAACCAATAAAGAAACTTTATTTTTAAGACTGTAGGGCAGCCAATTTAAACACAAAATAAACCAACAATGTATTTCTTGTTAGTTGCACAATAAGTTCAGGGACATTTATTAAGAAAGTAAATAGTCAATCCTGATTACATGTTGTGTTTAAGTTGCAATAATTTCTGTTCTCTTCATCAGGGTGAGGAAAAAGCAGAACAAATATCCCATCCTATTTCTGACCCAAGGAGTGACAGACCTCTACCCTGAACTCATGGACATCCGCTGTCAGAGCACTAAGATCGCCATGAGTTTTGCCCAGAGTGAGAACATACTGGTGAGAGAACGCACACAGCCAGATGGTGCAATAGCACAGCTGTTGATACTTCAGAACATAGTTATGAAATAGCATGGCGAGACGCCCAGTTTGGCAGGGTAATAAAATGTATTGAACTTTTAAGTGAAAAGAGATCTAATCATGTTTTTCCGCTTCTGTGAGTTTTGTTTAAACTGCAAGAGGAATGTGGCTATTTTGTTTTCTTTAAATTGGTGCCATGTCAAATTTCATCACAAAGACTAAACAACTTGCTTAAATAGCTTTTGAATGTGCTCACAGGGGATCAGCGCCCACGCTGATGAGCTCTTGAGGAACATGGAGTTCATCAGAGAGGCTCAGTCCAAAGGACTAGTGGTCTTCTGCTGGGGCGACTATAACAACGACCATGAGAACAGGATGAAGTTGAGGGACCAGGGAATTGATGGCCTCATATATGACAGGTGGGCCATGATTTGTCTTTGGTTCCTTACATGGTAATCAAACAGCAGGACTGAGCATATTGATGAACTATGTTTACTTGCACTAAAATTTTTCCCTCTCCCGTCCAAATATGTGGCATGTCATATTGATTACATATTGTTACTCATTCACATGTGAAAAGCAAATCAGATAGTTAGAGATGATTTACACATAAAAGTCATAGGTACAGTAGCAATAGCAGCTGGTTTAATTCTAATGGCCGTTTCACACCGGAAGCATGAGCAGCAGTGTAGTGGGGGTTTCGGTGCAGCGCTACTCAAGCTCAATTAAAGTTGAAAGCACACTTTTGATGGATAAAATAAATATGAATTCACACAAAAAGTGCCCTAAATGCACAGAATAAGCATGTCTAGTGTGTTAGGCTATGTCAGAAAAGAAAATGAAGAATCAAAAATATTTATAGAAGATTTACCCATTTAAACTTGTTTTTAATTATTCAGTTTGGGTGAAAGTATGGTGTATTATAAAAAAAACTAAAGTATACTAGCCAGAAAATATGATGTATAAACTTTCTTATAGTTTATGTAAATACAGACAGGTATATAGGCTAGCACTACCCACATCAAACCCGAGTGTGCGTTGTTTGTTTTTTTTGTTTTTTTTCGCAGAGTTTGCTGTATTGTAAACATATCGAAGTATGACTAAAACGAACTTTCAAGACCATCAAGTTTATAAATGACCAACTTCTAAAAACAAATGTATAGGCTAGTTGTCTTTGTAAAGAAATGCTCACTTATATGTAGCCTTGGAGCCGCTGCTGTGAGGCTGTACAAATGCTTCCAGTGTGAATACTCTCGCACGTCTGCAACTGCAGTGACGATGTAGTTACGCTGACGCGAAGCTCAAGCTTGCGGTGTGAAACGGCCGTAAGGGTGGAAAATGGTATTTTTGGTGCAGGAAACATAAACTAACATTCACAGCACTATGACCTAACCAGACGTGCTGCAACAAGCGGTAAACCAGAGTTTTTGTCCTAACTAGCTGTAATATTTATGAATTTTATTATGTTCTTATCCATGTCATTGCACGTTGAGTGCACTTGCCAGAAAGACTCCGCCCACACAATCTTCTGATTGGCTGTGAATTTTGACTGATTTTGTCACATCTGGTTTGGAATGGACAGGCAAAATGGCTTGTAAATGGAATCTTGCCGTGTATAGGGAAAATAATAAAATACTACATTGTGGAGACAATGTTGAAAGAGTAATCATCAACTAGATGCATAATGCATCAGCCAACAAGAGGTGATGTTGTCATAGTAAATTTGTTTCCATGTTTACTCTTTCAACACCATTAATGCCCATGTCAGCCTGTATGCGAATTTCTGTGGAAATGACAGTGGATTATGGCTGTTCCCTGATAGTTCAGGCATATCAGCACATGTCTAAGTGCAACTGTGTTTTATTCTGGGTAAAGGTTAAACTAATCAATGATGATATATCTATATACTATGATGATATATCAATGATGGTATATCTTTACACCCACACACACACACTAAAAAATTTAGTTTTAAAATGTATTCTTCAAAAACAGCTAGGTTTTACAGGACGCACTTCCACCGTACAATTACAGATGTTGAGGTCTTACATAACATGCTGTACTTGCCGTTTTTTTTTGCAGTTTCTGACAGTTCAGCTGATATTTGTTCTGTATTTTTGTTCCTTCTCCAATGCAGTAAAACCCCTAAAGAGCTGCTCAGAGAAACTGAATCCTTTTTTTTTATTAAATTTTTTATAGTTCACCCAAAAAATCTAAACTTCTCTCTTCGTGTACTTCTGTTCATTCCAAACCTGTATGATTTTCTTTAGTTTTAGTTTGTCATTTATTTAGTGTTAATTATTTTTATTGCATTTTTTATTTATTTATATATATATATATATATATATATAATATGTACACGTGTGTGTGTGTGTGTGTGTATATATATATGTATGTGTGTGTATATATATATATATATATATATATATATATATATATATATATATATATATATATATAATATTAATGGCACACACATATATATACACACGCGCACACACACATATACATACCCCTACACTAACCCTACCCCTAAACCAGATATTTATATGCAGTATTGACTCTTTCCATGTCTTTCCTTTCCCTTTTTGAATATTTCTCACATCATTTTATGGTCATTTGCCTCTTTTTTCAGAATACATGAATGCTTGGTGCCAAATCCCAATGCCTCAACTTCCTCTGATACCCGTAATGTCTTCTGTTTCCCGGTTGTGTTTGTTTTTTATTGGCAATTGGCTGCTGCCTGACAGATCATGCTCACAGACTAGCACCAAGAGAAACCGTAGTGTTTTACAGCAAAGATGTGAAGCAGTAAAACTGTAGAGTTGTGATTTTTGAGTGGCTTTTTTTCCAAATTATTCAGCACTGGGTGAAGGTTCAGCTGCCTGTTATATCAATCTGAGCATTTGAGACTTCCTCTTTATATGGGTGACCTAGTTTTCTTCCCAGAACCCAAATTACAGTGCAGATGTGCATTTGTTTTATTTTCACTGTGGATTTTTTTTCAGTACTAGCCACAGTGCATGAATGGACCTCTGTGGACCTCAATGACTTAATCATTGAAGAATGAATGAATGTATAAATGAATAGATGGATGGCTTTTGTTCTCAAACAAGCTTGACTGAGTATCTTGATTAAGGCATGATAGAAAAACATAAACATAAGTCTTCCAAGAGACAACGGAAATGGGCCCACCAGTATGCATAATGTTCTTAAATACACATATATCATCTGACATCATGATGGTAGAGAACATAAATATGCCTCTCACTTATAAAATATAGAAGTTGTCCCAGTTTCCATGAAAATCACCTAAATTATATCATGCTTTCCAAGTTTCTTACGTTGGTGATGGAACATTTATTGAATGTCTTGTTTTTGGACTATGAAATGTGAACGTGTTTCACACAAGCAGGATTGGTTGGATTTTTAGGCTGACTGTTGTTATTTTTATTTATTCTGAAAGAGAATGTGTTTTATTTGTGGCATTTTTTTTACCTTCGTGAGAGCAGACACCACATTTAAAGTCAATATGAAAAAGAAATGCACACATATAGAGGCATCCATTTGGCCTGAATCAATTCTGATTTGGAATTATGATTATGAATTATGAACTTCTGATTTGAAGTTGACTTGAATTTAATATGGATGAAAATGTGTCAACAAGCACAGTCTGTTTAACATGTCTCACTGTCCTAGATCATAATTGTCCATGTTTTCTGAAGGTTTTTTCCCACAGAATTGTTTTGAAAGACATATTTGTAATATTTAACTTCACAGACTGTGCTTGTAACGCTCACATCTTCGTTTTCATTTGCGTCTAATTAAATATTCTGTCTACTCTAAGGTCTTCAGCAGAAACTAAAGGCATGGTGTTGTGATGATTGTGGCAAACATGTGGACATGCTTATCATAATTAATTTTTATTTTTTTTGCTTTTGTTCAGAACCTTTGTATGATCCGCTTCACCTCATTCTTTTTTTAAAGTGTTAGTTCACCCCACAAAATGATCCCTTAATTCACTCACCCTCAAGCCATCATAGGTGATTATGACTTTCTTCTTTCAGCCGAACACAATTGGCGTTATATAAAAAAATATCCTGGCTCTTCAAAACTTTATAATTGGAGTGAATAGAGCCTGAGATTTTAAAGCCCATAAAAGCGCATCCATCCATCATAAAAGTAATCCATACGACTCCAGTGGGTTAACGAAGGCCTTCTGAAAAAAAATATATTTCCATATTTAAAACTTCTGGTAACAGCCTTACGCGAGTCGAGTTCCGGTTGAAGAGTGACGCATGACGTATTGACAAAAGCGGAAGCGCAGAGGATAGAGCAAAACTAAACACCGCTCTGATATGAGAATTTTTAAAGAGAAATGTGGGAGGAGCTTGAGTTTGTTGCCCAGCTCTACTTGTTTGAACCACGAGAGTTGTCCACTTTCGACTCTCTCGTGAACGCACACACCAACGTTACCGGAAGCTAGTGATTACAGTTTATAAAGCTATAATTGTGGATATTTTTCTCACTAAAACCCTTCGCTTGGCTTCAGAAGGCCTTTATTAACCCCCTGGAGCCGTGTCTAGCACTTTTATGATGAATGGATTCACTTTTTCGGTCTTCAAAATCTCAGGCTCTATTCACTCCCATAATAAAGCTGAGAACAGCCAGGATATTTTTTTATATAACTCTAATTGTATTTGGCTGAACAAAGAAAGTCATATACACTTAGGATGACTTGAGGGTGAGTAAATTATGGGATCATTTTCATTTTTGGGTGAACTAATCCTTTAATGAAACTTGTTCTAGCTCTTTCCTTGTTTGATGACGATCCTCCATCAGATTGACCTACAGATAAAATAATGATTTGGTCTTTCTTTTTAATTACAGAATCTGCGACGACAAGCTCGAGCAGTCAAACATTTTCAACGTAGAGGAACAGGTTGCTCTCAAGGACGTGATCCAAACGTGTGCCTGCTCCTCCTACAGTATTCCCTGCTGCTCCATTCCGTGCGCAGGGAAATCCCAGGAGAACAACGGGGAGTCGGACTCCGGACTCAGTTCCTCTTGAGAGCCACACACCCAGTCTGCCTTCACTCAATGTCTGTAATCTTCCCACAATGCACCAGAAAAAACGCACAAATGCACTCCGTCATTAAGCCAAAGTTCACTTAAGTCTGAGATGTTTTGGAGTATAAACATGTCAAAAGAATGATATTAAGGACAACGCTAGCTTCCACTAAGGCTGTGTGTTTGCTGCATTTAGCCAATTTTCTGTATATTTGGGTGTAAAAAATGGTGTATAGAATGTATTTTGCCTTAATGCAAATATTTGTTTTATCATTCTTAATACTCTGTTATAGAAGAGGATCTTGGGGACGCCTGCGGAATTTTTTATTTTTTTTTCTCCAAGTATTTATTGATTTCTCTATCTGCGGAATGAGTATTGAACATTATGCAATTTAGTATTAGAATTTCATGAACCACAAACAATCATAATTCAAATTCATGAAAGCTATAAATAGCTATTTTATTTAATAGCTATTTTTTAACAATATTTACTAGCTAAAAGTGAGGCATGCATGTCTCTCTTAAAAAAACTGATTCTGAGGGCTTTTGTCTTTAAAATGACACTTATGAAAATGTATATTATTTTTTTCACTACTTTATCCATCCGCAGATTCATTCATAAATGAAACGCTGATGGTTTCAGCAGAACAAAATGGAATCTTTTTATTCAGCTGTGCAATTCACACGAACTCTTCATTGTAACTGGGTATATATTGGAATGAATGTGCCTCTGTAAACCTATCTGATGTATGTGCTGCCGACTGGAAGTGTGGTCTTATCTCAGCATGCATTCATACTGTGTCCTCTTTGCGGCAGGGTAGGGAAATCTTGCATGTTTGCTGTTCAATTCCACACTGGACTCCCTAAACTAGCTGTATGAATCCACACTCATTGTAGTGGATGCCATCATGCCAACGTAGACCAGAACAATGCTCTGAGAGCCAGAATAAATATATTTAATATGAATGAAATCTGGGTCTTTTGTTCAGGAAGATCTTAATATTACCAATAATGTAAAACGTTAGATCGTTGTATACTAAAGATAAGATTATGCATTATGGGTAGAAAGTAGTGCACTATGGAGGATAGGAATAAAGTTTGTACACTACAACTTTAGGCTGTAAAATGGCTGACACTTCTTATATGTGCCTCTGTAAACCTCTGTCTGATCTATGTGCTGCTGAGTGTCAGTGTGGTCTTGTCTCAGCATGCATTCATACGCAATGGCATAAATGATCAGTAAATTACAATTATTTTTTTAATAAATAAAAAATAAATGAAACCGTTTGAATGGAATTTGTACGTTAAAGTAAGGTGACCCGATTTCTGAAATAAATTCTTAGCTCAGTGAACAACACTGACAGAACTTACCACTGACAGAAGTAAGAGACTGTAAGTTTTGAACACTTATATCTTCTAAATGTGAATTTTGTCTACACTGAGACTAGCATATTCATACTAAAAGCCAAAAAACTTCCATTTTGATTTCATGGGGACTGTCCATAGGAAAATCTTGAGGCAACCAGTGGCGAATTTTTGATTTTGACGTTGTCACTAAACCACCAAAAAGTAGGTATTAACGATAAAACAGCAATTCCTGTAAATACAAGGTTTTCAGCAAGAATGCAAAAACTTTAAATCTTTTATACAGGATGATTATAAGTGTTAGAGTAAGTTGACTTCATGTAAGGGCACTGGATGTGGCATTGAAATGTTTCATGTTGAGATACTCTTTATCCTGCACAGGTGAGGTGGCCTTTGATGCGTAATGTCATTCTGCAGCTGTAGCCGTGCCCGTTCATATTTAACATTGTGCGGGTGAGCACTTTCTATTGGGTCTCCCTTCTTATTCAAATGAGCAGCAAAGGAAAATCACCAGCAAAGCTGCTCCTATCGACAAAGGCTGTGTCTCAAACAATAGTGATCAGCCGACATTCTTTGGTCACTTCAAATGAACGAGATCAGAGGAATGGAAACTAACCACCCTTTCCTGACATAATTGTATAAACAGAGGAAAAATGCATGTGATGCTTTGGTCAAGTCAAGTCATCTTTATTTATATAGCGCTTTTTACAATACAGATTGTATCAAAGTAGGAAAAATGAAAATAATACAACAAAGTTTGTTTCTAGAAGAAAATTGCACCTTAAGTTACATCCACCTTAAGTAAGGCAGGTCAATAATATTGTTGAATATTAAGTGTCCCCAACTAAGCAAGCCAAAAGCCAAGGCGACAGTGGCAAGGAACCCAAACTCCATCAGTGACAGAATGGAGAAATAAACCTTGGGAGAACCCAGGCTCAGTCGGGGGGCCAGTTCTCCTCTGGCCAACGAGCGAACAGTGTATGATCATGATTCAGGCAGCATTACAGGTCAGAGGTCAGATTGGATCAGAACATTCAGAATTGTTATCCAGTTCCATCTGGTTGGAAGTCGGAGTCATCACGCCGGGATGGAGACAAGTTTGTTGAGGATCAGTGCTGATGGCTGTCGTGTCGATGAGGCCTTCACAGGGCTGATGAGGCTGGCACTTCAGGGATGAGTTGTGGTCGTGTCCAGGCGCAGGTCCACCATCTGATCTGGATACGGCCCGGATCCAGCTGACTTCAGTGAACCTCGGAATAAACAGAAATACTAACATTAGCGTAGATGCCATTCTTCTTATGATGTAACGAGTACATCAGGTGTTATAGGAAGAGTCCCTGGTTCCGGCTGATCTAATCTATGCAGCCTAATAATCATTTAACTGATTTGAATAATAGAAATGTATAATGTTCCATATGAATGCCAGGTAAAAGAGATGCATTCTTAGTCTAGATTTGAACTGACAGAGTGTGTCTGCTTCCTGGACAATGTAAGGAAGACTATTCCAGAGTAACGAAGGGGGTCTCGCCCAGGGTGTAATTCAATGTAGAACCGCCACTGTTCCTGGTTCTAGTAAGAACTCGAGCTGCTGCGTTTTGGACCAACTGGATTTGTTTATTATGCGTGCAGGGCAACCACCCATAAGAGCATTACAACAATCTAGCCTTGAGGTCATGAATGCATGAACTAACTGTTCCGCATTTTTTATTGAAAGCATTTGTCATAATTTAGATATAATTTTAAGATGGAAGAATGCAAGGCAAGGCAAGTTTATTTATATAGCACATTTCATACACAATGGCAATTCAAAGTGCTTTACATAGAAGAAATTAAAATAATTAAAAGAAATAAGAATAATTAAAACACTTTAGAAAAAAATAAAATACAGTACAGTACAGTCGGACAAACAGCGGCACAGTGCTCCTTCAGTAAATGCATAGCTAAACAGAAGTGTTTTGAGTCTGGATTTGAATGTGACCACTGTAGGAGCACATCTGATCTCTTCTGGAAGCTGGTTCCAGCTGTGGCTGGCATAATAGCTAAAAGCGGACTCGCCATGCTTAGAGTGAACCCTTGGTATTTCTAGCTGATATGATCCTAATGATCTGAGTGATCTGTTGGGTTTATATTCAGTGAGCATATCTGCAATGTATTGAGGTCCTAGGCCATTGAATGAAAAAGACCTAGATAAAGACCTGAGGACTGGTGTGATATGTTCATATTTTCTGGTTCTGCTCAGAATCCTGGCGGTTTTACAGATGCTATTTTGTTGTGTTCTGTACATTATTTGAGCTTTGACAGTGTATACGCTACTATAAAGTTCTGCCTCACCCTGTTTCTCTCTCTGTGTTTGCACACTATGTATACTGTTAAAACCTTGGATTTTCACATTTGTGTGGTTATTCCTTTTATGCAGAACATATTTATGTCCCAATATGTCTTAGTATGTTGAATTAAATACTAAACTCACAGTTAGTAAATATTAAAATTGTATTAGTTGATTTTGATTTTGTGATAAAAGAAAACTAATAGGCCAACTGATCTTCTCTCAATGTTTCAGCCATCGACTCCCTGTAGTGAATAGTCTGCTGATCTACAATGCCATCTAGTGCTCAGTATGGAACGAGCATTATATTTTTCGTTATAATATTCTGCAGTGGCAGTGTAAAGAAGCTTCTTGCTGAATATTACCCTTCAATGAAGCATGTTTTCTATAAATGCAAATTGTATTTGAGCTGTAAACCTACAAGCTCAAAAGGCTACAAGCCGTACCAAAATTAAGCCCACAATGCATATCCTCACATATCTAAACCACAAATCTAATTGAAGTAAAAAGTAAATTGATTAAAATGACTACAAATTATTTAAGATATTTATTTAAAATTGTTAGTATAACCCTAAATTTATAAAAGTGAAGGTACGATAATTGCAATATTACGTAACGCGTGTTTATGCGTGTGTATGGGAGTTGTAGTTTATTTGTACTCGATTCTCTTTACAGGAAGTTCGTTCCAGTGCGCTCGCAGAACTCGAAATCCCATAATGCCCCGATTGAGGACGTACGCCCACGCTTAAGAAACGCTATGACAGTATAATCCCCGCTGCTATAGTGACAGAGCGCGAGAGAAGCTAGCAGATAAGCGAAAAAAATATATTTTATCGTTTATCTGTTCATTTAACCACAGAAGTAATGGACAATTCCGGGAAAGAAAAGGAGGCAATTCAGCTTATGGCTGACGCCGACAAGAAAGTGAAGTCTTCCGGCTCTTTTTTAGGGGGAATGTTTGGGTAAGCTTGATGCCTCCTTCCCTATTTATCCGATCAGTCTGCTAGTCCGTAAAAATAGCATATAGTCAGTATGATCATGTTGTCAAGCTTTGGTTTTAGGTTTACCAGCGAACACTGACTGTTTATGTCATGCAAATTAAAAATATACATGAATTTTATTGTAAAAGTGACCCAAGCTGTTACAGGCCGCTTTGCGCATCAATCGATAGAAAAAAGGCTTGTTTGTTATAAAGGATAGCTGAATTTATTTGCAATGATCAGAATGACTTAATAAAATATCAAATATGAATAATAATAATAATAATTGATGTGGGTTCATGCCTGTCCCAGTAAGTGTTTGGCGCATTAGTGGCGCAGTGGCTGCGGTATTTACATTCATTTAACGTTACTTGTTTTTATTTCACTATAATAATACTAAGAAACACAGTATCACGGTACGACCACAATGGCCAAAAGATTATTAGTTAATGCATTCGAGTAGGAACGTCATGACACTTTACATACATTCATTGAATGAAAGTATATACAGTATATGAAAAAAAAGAAAAGTGGCATGACGTTCCTATAATATATATGTATAGCCTATCTATATATATATGTGTATGTATATGTATATATACATGTGTATATGTGTGTGTGTGTGTATATATATATATATATATATATATATATATATATATATATATATATATATATATATATATATATATATGAATGATACATTATGCAATATTTAGTTTAATTATGGCTTATGGTCGATATATACAAGATATGTATTGCTAATTACATTTTCATAGTAGATGTATTACATATTTAAGTGTATTTATATTTTATTAAATCAAGTTTAAAATCTTAATTTAAAAGTAAAAATGTATTGTAATATTTTTTTATAACCTATGGTTTTAAATTTCTCAAGAACAGCTGATGTTTTATTGATATCCCGATCATATAAGCACATATTCAGTGTTATTTATTGTAAACAAGCTCTGACCTACTATGTTGTGAAACGGATTTAATTAAAATAGGTTTGATTAATATTATATGAGGCATTTCAAAAACTGACCCAATTGAATATTCCCACCAGGAAACAAGTTATCTAGGCCTTTCTGTTTATTACCAGCTATACTTTTCTGACTTAATCCAATATACAACCAAATTTTACTTGTAAATCCTGACCAACATTTATAAAGCATATAACTTCTGTCTTGTAGATTTATTAGACAAACATAATTTAAGCATTAAGATGTTGACAAAAAGGCATAACTGAATTTTCTCACATCTTCAGGGGGAATCAGAAAGTGGAAGAGGCTTGTGAGATGTACGCCAGAGCGGCCAACATGTTCAAAATGGCCAAAAACTGGAGTGGTATGTGCTTTTTAGTGGTGCAGGAATGACATCGTTCACCTTTAACAATCATTATTGTATTATATAATGCTTAAAAGGTCATTATGTAACACACATTGAAATAGTTTGAATGGTCACTAGCCAACTAATATTTCTGAATGATTATCTCATCAATGCAAGTTATTATAGTGGAATCTTGAATATTGAAACGACTTTGTTTGTAATTTACAAGGAGTATTATATGTTTATGATATATTCATATCGCACTGATGAGGTTTGTGTGTTTGTTCCCAGCTGCAGGCAATGCTTTCTGTCAGGCGGCCAGACTTCACATGCAGCTTCAGAATAAGCACGATTCGGCCACCAGCTACGTCGATGCGGGGAACGCCTTCAAGAAGGCCGACCCACATGGTGAGGACACAGATCATGACTCCCAGTGTCATTGACAATCACAGAGCTGATTTATTCTGAATGATTGTTGATGCATCTCAAGAGGAGAATACTGAATGAGGCCTGACTGTTGAGATGCATCAAGTAATCCTAAATTTGTTCTTAAAGCAAATCTCAAACAAGAATCATTTCATCCTATCATATTTTTGCTGAATGGATTCATTAAAGGTACACTATGTAACTGTGTTTCTGTTCAAAATGAACAAGATTTAAATAATGAGTCAATACATCATCATTTCTATCTAAACTGGTTCTATCTCTGAAACCTAGTAGTAGTGAATGTATGATGAGCTGCAGGATAACCATATTCATCCGCAGTGTCACACAGAGCCGAAGCACAACCAAACAAAATGTGCTTCCGCAAAATGCATGCGGTTTAGTTTTTTTAAACGCTAGATGATTCTGATTTTATAAAACAATTGTTTCCGTGTTGTTTGTTTTAATATTATATACTGTTGTAGTATGTATTAATAGTTAATATTAGTTTTCATTTTTAAATTGTATTTAAATTTTAGTAATTGTATGTGCTTTTGTCATTTTTATTCGTTTTTTTTTTATATATTTCTATTGAGTTCAGTTTTAAGTTAAAAAAATCTCATCTAATATTTCTAATATTTATTTTAATTAATGAAACTATATTTTAATAATTTTAGTTAACAATAACAGCACTGGAACTGAAGTTTGTAGGTAGAAACGACGCCACTGACCACTAACAAATCAGAGGAAATTTGCATATGAATACAGTTTATGAAAATGTAAATGGTTCCTTAGACACAATAATTCAGCAGTGTAGCCATGTATAATAGAGAATGTTTATGTTAATATGGGCTGTCATTTAATTAAAATGTTAATCAAATTAATAACATGTGACTAATTAGCCTATACATTTTATATATATATATATATATAATCTCACCAAGTCGACAAAAAGTTCCCTTAGAATTCAATACATTTTGTTTTATTTCCATATCATTGATTCTAAGTCTGACTGTCTAACTCTTCCTCCTCCTTCTCTTTAATGCTTGCAATTAGAGGCTATCAAGTGCTTAAACGCATCCATTGATATTTACACAGACATGGTAAGATGTTTTTATAGCAGTCAAAAATCATAGTTTCATATAAGGTTGTGGTTGTGTTCTGTTGTCATCTGGGGGCATTTTAGACTGCAATTCACCTTTTAGCTGTCCAGCAATATTACAGGAGAAACTCCCACAGAACATTTGAACGGAATAATGAGACCGTAAAGCATTCCTCTTCATTCCGAAATCTAGGAGAAATTTCATAGAGTCACTAGAGCCCCTTTCACACTGAGAATCCGGAAAAAACACTGGTAATGTGTCCCGGGATCATCTGATTTAGGTTCATTCACACTGCCAGTGATTTCCTGGAATGAATGCATGCATTCACACACATCCCGTAAAGACACGTGACAACAGGATGTGATGTGTAATATCTCCACAGCGTCTTAAGTTTGCTTATGATCTGCGATTTCTCTCTCAAGAAACCATGTTCATGCATTTTTTTCCTAATTGATATATCTGTCTGCAGAACCACACTCGTCAGACCTGAAGTTAGTGGTGCTGACGATCGTGTAACCCACCCCAACCACTAACCTTATCCTTCACTAGATCTATAAACTCAACCTTAAAGGGATAGTTCACCCAAAAATGAAAATTCTGTCAGTAATTACTAGAGCCCGACCGATATATCGGCGGGCCGATATTATCGGCCGATATTAGGCATTTTCCAAACTATCGGTATCGGCATTTATAATGGCCGATAAATGAATATTTAAAAAATAAAATAAAAGCGGACGAAACACGCTTCAACCATGTTATGAGTGTTGGCGCTGCATAGTTTGTCCACCAGAGGGCACTATACAAGGAAGATTGCTCGGGCTAGAGGAGTGCACGAACAGAGTCCAGAGTTCACCTGAGTCGGGAGACGGCAGCGCAGGATGATTCTGTCAGCATTAAAGACTTTTAAAATAATTTAACTCGCGTTCATGTTTGAATGCCTTGTGTTTGTGATGCAAAAGACTATGCGCGCTAACCATTACCATAGTAAACATAGTAAACGCTTGAAGATACGCATAGTAAAAAAACATAGTGAACGCTTGAAGAAATCTGACCAATCATAAAGGCTATCACAGTCATGTTTTTATTTTATCTGTCAGTAGCCTACGTCTCGTCTCTTTATACCGGACTATCATAAAATAAAGCAACTTTTTTTTCGGGAGCTTCCTCTGTTTCTCTGACTGAAAATATCTGTATGGGAGTCGAGAGAGTGCTAAAGCCCCTCAGGTCGTATTTTTGGTGGCATATATTTGTAGAAATTTTCATTCTTTCTAAATGTGATGTAAATATGTCCTGTAACTACCAGATAAACAGTAACAGACGCGACTGAAGAAGTAAGTGTGTCCTTTCTTTTGTGAAATAGACGGTAACGGTAATTTATTTCTGAGTGACTAATGTGCAATTTTGACATTAATTCATTCATTATGATCAATGTATCACTTTTTATTGTAAACCTGTGGTAAAACATCGATGCTTGGGTTTTAAATATTCAAGTAAACAACAAAAATGCCAGCAAACGGCCGCTTTTATCATGTTTGTTTTCAACGCTGTTTCCAGTGATTTCTGATTAGTTTTCTGATAAAACTTCCATTTGTTGGTGAAATGATGGGTTAGTGTGACGTTGTTCCAGAGAGGCGTGTTACGGGCGTGTTTTAGTGAAGCACTGTGGAGCTTCTGGCCCGAACGCGGCTATCACAACGAACTTATTCTGCCTAAATAAAGTAATGATTACTGTATTTATAACTAGCATATCTGTAGTTCCAGTCTCTGCATTGTAAAATGTAAATTAGGCACGCGAGGAGTGAACATTTAGACATAGAGAAAAAGTATCAAACATAGCCTGTGCATAAAAGTTAGCATTTCTTTTACACGTGTGTGAAATCCAAGTGTGCGTTGCTGACTTAAGCCGCATTAACGAGTCACATAATGTAGATTTTAGAAGGCAGGCAGCAAATGATGATTGAAAATGGTTTGTTGTAGCTTGATGGAATAGATGGATAGAATTAAAAAAGTGCAGGTAAAGGGATAAGCAAGTTGACATTGTAATTATAAGGTAGCTTATAACATTGACATTTGGCAGACGCTTTTATCAAAAGCGACTTACATTGCATTTAAAGGTACACACACACACAAGGAGTGACCTTTGTCTTGTTTAATAATAATACAAATGATGATGATAATAATAATATCATCATCATTGATTTTTAAAATTATTACTGTCAATATTAATAATAATAGTTGATTTTTTTTGTTCAAAGGACTTTAAGTTTCATATCTTAAGTTTGTATTTTTAATATACATTATATTTATCAGAACTTTAATATTTTCTGTTCTGTTGTGACAATAAAACAAACAAGTTTATTTTTAAACTGCATTATCATATTATTTTAGTAAGGCTGAGGACTCTACATTATGAAATTGTGAAATAACTACAAATAACATATGTTAGGGAAATCTGTTCATGTTTTGTTACGCGTTTCTGGATAAAAAAAAAAAATATATATATATATATATATATATATATATATATATATATATCGGCCGATATATCGGAATATCGGATTTTTAAATCGCCAAATATTTGTATCGGTATCGGCCTTAAAAATCCCATATCGGTCGGGCTCTATTTTACTCACCCTCATGATGAACGAAAGTCTCACGGGGTTGGAACAACATGAGGGTGAGTAATTACTGACAGAATTTTCATTTTTGGGTGAACTAACCCTTTAACGAATGCAAACCCCACCCAACCACTAAACCTGCCTTTAATGACACTATAAGCTCCACCCCAACAGCGGTGTGAGACTGCTGGCCTGGTGTCCTCAGACTGCTGGGGAAAAAAATGGTTCTGCGTTTGGTTATTTTTCTAAACTAGCGCATCGCGTACCGTTCCACTAAGCTGGCGAACGATCTCAGCTTCAGCGTCATCACTACGACACACCCCTTATGCCATTGGTCCTGCCTTTTGTTCACACAGGGCGCGTTCCGGGACTCATCCCGGTATCAATCCTGGGACGTGTTTGCGTTCACACTCACAGAAGACACTCTAGCAATTCTATGGCAATTTTCTGGGATCAACAGTGTGAAAGGGGCTTAGATGAGGCTTATAATATATATAATCTGCAAACCATGTAGATTAGAAATAGATTAGAAAATCTTGATGGATACTGAATGTACTCAATTGATATTCATTTGATAATATCTCTTCTGTTCTGTCCTCAGGGAAGATTCACCATCGCAGCCAAGCATCATATCACAATCGCTGAGGTGTACGAGTCAGAGCTGGTGGACATTGAGAAGGTACAAACATGTCATTTAGTGTAACCCAGCGGTGCATCTTATTTATTAGCATATACTGAGAATGTAGAATGGTTTTCTATATTCTGTTGGACACTGAATTCTTAAAACTAAATTAAGTATAAAACACATTCCTAATTTAACAGATATTCATAAGCTGCATTTGAATGTTGTTTGAAGTTTATATCATCTTAAAATACATTTTAGCCAGTTCGATCTCTTGCCACCGCGAAGCTTTGAAGTGTAAATTAATACATTTACATTCACAATCTTAAACTGCAAACGTTTAATATGCAAACAGAGCGTTTAATAAATCATTAAGCAACCATTATTATTATTATTATTATTAATGATGATGATGATAATTACTGAGAATACAATTATTATAATGTATTATTTATTATTAAAGTCATGCATTAAATGGGCTTTTTTAAGCAAGTTCATAAACAGTTCAGCAAAAACCCAGTTGACTCCTAGTATTTTGCTTTAATAATAATAAAAATAAAAAGTAATATATTATTATTGACAATTATCAATAATAAATCATTAACCAACCATCATTAATAATAATAATAATAATAATGACTGATTATAAATTATTGTAATGTATAATTTATTATTCTTAATAAAGTATTATTAATAAATAATACATAATAAATGTTTAAAAATAGCATGCAGTCTCTTAAAACAGATTTTATAACCTTTAATAAAGTTGTTTTCTAATAGTGCGCTGCTCTAGTTATCTGTTGTGGATGTTAAACAGAACAGTATTCTGTCACCGGTTAAGATGATTCTGTTTCTGGTTGTCCAAAGGCGATTGCACATTATGAACAAGCGGCTGACTATTACAAAGGAGAGGAATCAAACAGGTAAGCTTCGCAGAAGCCAAATAACCAAGGTCTTGTGTTTTCCCCATTTGTTTCTAAAGAGAGGTTTTATGATTAAGGCATTTTGATTATTAGTTTAAGATTTGATATGGTCCATTTGCTTAATTTACAGCTCTGCAAACAAGTGTCTGCTGAAGGTGGCTTCATACAGCGCTCAGTTAGAACAGTACGCCAAAGCAATAGAGATTTATGAGCAGGTATGCCATCTGTCCATCTCCTGCAGATTCCTCCAACATTGCTTAGTCACTCACCAGCAGTTGCTAAATCACTGTGTGTGTGTGTGTGTGTGTGTGTGTGTGTGTGTGTGTGTGTGTGTGTGTGTGTGTGTGTGTGTGTGTGTGTGTGTGTGTGTGTGTGAACAGGTTGGATCCAACACCATGGACAATCCCCTTCTGAAATACAGCGCCAAAGAATACTTCTTCAAAGCTGCTTTGTGTCACTTCATCGTGGACGAGCTAAACGCAAAGGTCAGTTCTCAGTTGAGGATGTGCAGATTGATATGGAGATCTGATACAGATGATGAGTATGATTTCTTCTGTTGTAGCTCGCTATTGGAAAGTATGAAGAGATGTTTCCAGCCTTCTCAGATTCAAGAGAATGCAAACTTCTGAAGGTTTGTGATTATAGAGTTTGTGCTTATAATTTTTAATCAGGGTGGATTAGACTAGTGGGTAAAGCAGAAAAAAATCAAGTCTGCTTGCATTGAAGGATTCTTTCAATTACGTTTTCCATTAAAGTGCAATATTTCACGGATGGGATTTTTTTTTTTATATGTACGGATTTCCATATTTTCCGACCTGAAAAGTATGAGCCACGTGAATTGCGTAAATCAGAGAAACACATGGTTGGGGTTGGTGTGATTTAATTATTAATTAAACTGCAAAATGTTGCGTTTTCTAATACATTTATTTCATGCACCATCATCGCACCGCTAAACTTCGGGACACTATTAGCATGTTAGCCAGTGTACCAAATGTGAGTAAGAATCGCGGTTGGAATGGTGTTACTTGTTTTTATGAATTAACAAAGCATGGCTGTGAGAATGTGATATGGCTTAGTGCAATCATCAAATCGCAACAGTTGTGATATAAAATTCTATAAATATATATAGTCTGACATGCTGCATGTTTCAGAGCACAGCACTGTGTTCAATTTCAGTTTCAATTATCACTTATATATAATTTGCATTTGGGAATGCAACATGCGCCGACCATGACCAGGTTTAGTGTTTTATCTTTCCTCATTATTAACATATGAAAAAAATATATGTATTTCCCTCATATTTTGATGGTTTAATCGACCTTGCAGGGTCATTAAAAACAAAGATCCCCTCCAGATATCACCTTTGGCCTCTAATTGTAAGATTAAAAAAACAGGAACTCATAACAGGTTAAGGCTTGCACTATTATTATTGTCAACTATTGCCCTTGATATTGTAATGATGATGTCTATTAACGGAATATATTTCAAATGTTTTTATGTGTAGAGAAACGGCATATTCTTTTAGTCTACTAAAACCTGAACACCATTTATGATATTTTTTTATATTTTTTTTACGTATTAAAAAATAAAGAGTTCAGTTCACATTGGTTATCTTTATCTTAGTAATATTAAAAAAAGAAATGGTTATTCAAATTGGGAATAAATTATATAAAGAAAGCGAGAAAAGAATGTTTCCCATCAATGGACTGTAAACATCAAGTTTTGCACCACTTTCAAAAATGAATAATGATAAGAGTTTTTGTCCTTCCAGAAACTTCTAGAGGCCCATGAGGAGCAAAACGCAGAGGCTTTCACAGAAGCGGTAAGACTCCACCTTAACATCTTTCCATTTTATTCATAGAAAATTAATTGAATTGAATATTTTGCCTTGTTAAAATACTTAATATTTCAACCAATGACACAAGTCTGGGACGGGACTGTCTACTAGGTTGTCATTTTTGCAATTCGTTTTGGCGACACTAATGGCACAGAAATCTAATTTTATTTTTATTAATATTTTGAATTAGCTTTTATTTTTATATTCTTAGTTTATCTAAATATTGCTATTTATGTTTAATTTATTGTTTCTAGTGCTTCAACCTAAACTTATTTCAGTTTATTGCCTTTCACATTTTAGTTTAGTTTATGTTACTAATATTTAATAGTGTTCATTCTTCCACAGTTCCTCTATATGACGATAAGAGTTTTTCTCTCCATCTTTCAGGTGAAGGAGTTTGACTCCATCTCACGCCTGGACCAGTGGCACACCACCATGCTTCTGCGGATCAAGAAGACCATTCAGGGCGACGACGAGGGCGACCTAAAATGATCTGGACCACCCACTGCATGGCACACTCTTTCCCCACTTCCATTTTACATCAGTTTTGTGCAATGGCCAAGTCCAGGTTTCCCAAAACAGTATGTCAAAATGTATTGCTACAACATTTCTAGAGAATATACTTATAAGCCTGTACTGTTAACATTGATATCCAGTTATATAGTATAGCACATATCAAAAATTTAGCACAGCAGTTGAAAGATGTGCTCTGGTTTCCCTGTTGCGTTACGAGGGTATTTCTGGAAACACGGAGCGAACCGGTTCATGAGATATTAGAGGATTCAATGGGAATTTGAGATAGTCCTCGGGTTATTTCGCAACAGTCACTGAATTGTAACGTGCTAGAGCTGCATGAATTGTACAGATATAATTATTGAGTCAGTGCTGCAGGATTGTGTATTTTGATTAATGTTATTTAGACATTGACCTTTATGTTGTTTTTATTTGTGCAGTTTTTGTAGTCTGCTCACACTAGTTGGCATGCAGGCCTCAAAATGCAGCTGTCGCCCATGTTTAATTTAAATCAGACATTCATGCAGCACTGAGAATTTCATTTTCCCATAATCCACCATTTTGAATTGTAATTTAAATTCTTACAAAATCATGTCATACCTGATGGAAATTATTTCTTTTTCTATCCACTCTTTGAAATTTTACTTTTGGATTGTTTTCTTAAATACATATATATATTTATTTAATGTAATTATTACCTGAAATATTATTATTATTATTATTAGTCAGAGTATTATTACTGTAATAATATTATAATTAGTCTGAAATATTATAAACATTATTATTCTAATAATATTAGTTAAAAAAAATCCATTTAACTCTCTATTTTTACACCGTCTAAGTTAAATCAGCATCTCCATCAGCAAAGCAATTGATGCGTTTGTAAAATCCTTGTATAACCTTTATTATCATGCTCTATGTGTGTGTGTCGTGTTGTGAATGCAAAGCTCATGTACTCTCCACTCCTGTGGTCTTTAGCAGCGCATGTCATTCGGTGTTTCACGTGTCGTGACGTCTGTACTTTACCATATTCTAGAGTTTTTAAGAAGCCATGAAGACGTACCAAACGATGTACTTTCCCACAGAGCAACTGATGTCTTTACTGAATGTCTGTGAGAATGTACAGAAATAAAAACCAATACTGAAATGGGTTCATGATTCAGTTCTATCGGTTTCTGCCTAAAGAGTGGTGTTCGCCAAGCCTAGCATCTCTATTACGTATTCTCAGTGTTACATTTATAACTCTTGTGCTGTGGACATGATCAAATCACACGGCTAGTTATGGAAAGTAAATATAAGAATATTTATTTATATAGGCCCATATATATATAATTTTAGTTTGGGGTCAATAAGATTTATTAATGTTTTTGAAAGAAGTCTCTTCTGCTCACCAAGGCTGCATTTATTCGATCAAAAATAGAATAAAAACAAAAATATTACAATTTCAAAGAACTGTTTTCTATGTGAATCTAATTTATTTCTGTGATCAAAGCTGAATTTTCAGCATCATTACATGATTCAGTGTCGCATGATCCTTCATAAATCATTTTAATACACTTATTTTCTGTTCAAGAAACATTTCTTATTATTATTAATATTAATTCAATTGAAATACAAATCTTTTAAAACATTATAAATGTGTTAACTGTCACTTTTTTCACTCTATCAATGTAATGCTTCCTTGATGAATAAAAGTATTAATTTCTTTCCAGAAAAAAAAAAGATTTTTACTGGCCCCAAACTTTTGGACGGTAGTGTATATGAGTGAGTGTGTGTGTGTGTGTGTGTATTTATATTAAACATCTATATTCAGTCTAAAACAGAGGTGCCCAGATTTTTACTAGAAAGGACACATCAAACTATTATAATAAAATGTACATTTTTACTTAAATTCACTTGTATATTATTCACTTTTATTCACTTATCTCAACACATCAATCCAAAATTAAAACAAAAAAATGTTTTAAACCTTAATAATTATGGTTCAATGGCATGTTTTTCTTTTTTTTTTAAGGTCATCATGGGCCAACTTTGGCCTGGTTTGAGCATCTCTGATCTAAAAGACAAAAACAAAAGCTGAATTCAATAGATACTTTATTGGATGATTTTAGGGAGTGTTATCTTGGTTGCAAATCATTATACACATAATAGGATACTAAAAACAAAGCATTTGCGTCATTTGAAATGTGTATTTGTAGTGTTGAGCATGATAAATATCTGAAAATCATTACTGAGAAAAAAAACCCCTAATATTTGGTTTTACAGGAAACACAAAAAAAAAAGTTTAATGACAAGATGTGGAATGGGAAATTGTATATGATGTCAGAAACAAACTAGAGAAGAATTTAACACTGTGATTTAAGTACTGTACGAGTTACATTTATAGATAATTTCTCCACTCATAACGCAAAAAAAGTATTTACATTGTTTTGTTGAGTTTTTGCAACTGAAGTTGATATAATCTACTCGGCATCCACTTCTACTGAGATTTCTATGGTGTTTGAAGCATCTTCCTGTTGGATGTCTGCACAGTCCGTCTCCTCAAGCACAACAGACTGGACCGCTACACACTCTTCATCCGCAGCCGAAGCCAGAACGCTCTCGGTTTTATCGGCTCCTGATGCTGCGGCTGCCGTTGCTGGAGCCAGTATGGCGTCTGAAACGTGACTGGTGACTGTGATTGGCACAGAACCGGATATCGCCGGCGAGACGCTGATGGAACGTGCGACTGAAATGGGGATGGAAAAGGGAACGGTCATGGGCATCCCGACCGCAGAAGCATCCAGAGAGATCATGCTGGTGCCGTCCGTGGTGACCAGCGGCTGCAGTTGTGTTCCCGCGGGCACTTCGGTCTGGATGACCGTGAGGCCGCCCAGGGCGCTGTGGCTGACCAGCGCGATGGTTCCAGGTCCGGCCCAGTCTCCGGAAATGGTCACGGGTTCTCCGGATACAGTCAACCCTGTGTTGCTCTGATGATCCTGTGCTTCGGGAACAGATTCCGCTGCCTTTTCCTTTTTCTGAGAAGAGCCCTTCGGTTTCTTGGCTCTGTTTTCAACATTTCCCTCCAAAACAACCAGGAAGTTCTTCCATGGAGTTTGTTTGTCATGAGTCTGCATATGGAAAAAGTTTGATTATATTAAGTCCCAATTCAATGCACAACAACTAAATCCCTACTAACTTAACTTGCTAACTTAACCAGCATTATTGATATCTAATTAATGTGATGAGAGTTTGATGATTATAAATAGCTGTAAGTGGTGTGTGTTCTGAGTAACTGTTAACAGATTTATTGTGTTCTAGAGTGGAATAAAAGGTCTAATGTGTTCATGGACACATTTAGGCATGAATTACACTAGCGTTTAAAAGTTTGGAGTCGGTAAGATTTTTTTAAAAGTCTGCGTGAACTGGAAGTTGCGACCAAATTTACTTTAGCATTGTGACGTATTTTCAGAATGAAACTGAATATCGAATGAGAAAAATAAAAGGCGTGGCTTGTTTTTTTTTCCTGCTGGGAATTGATTGGATCTAGAAAAGTGGGCGTTCCGTTCAACTCGTCAAACTGACGTCATCAGAGAAGGAAGGTCATTCCAGAGGGGAAGTATATTTTCAGATTATGATTAAATATTTTTTAAGGATGAATTTGCACAGATGAATTGTTAACCATGAGACTAGTAATGTGCGCTAACAAAGTAAATAGTGTCAAATTTGATTTCATGCCAACTTTAATGTTTTTGAAAGAAGTCTCTTAATCTCACCAAGGCTGCATTTACTTGCAGTAAAAAATGCAGTAAAACAGTAATATTACTACAATTTTAAAAAAGTTTTAAATTTGTATATATATTTCAAAATGTAATTCATTCCTGTGATGCAAATCTGAATTTTCAGCATCATTACTCCAGTCTTCAGTGTCACATGATCCTTCAGAAATCATTCTAATATGATGCTCAAGAAAAAATTAAATATGTTAAAAAACAGTTGTGCGACTTAATATTTTTGTGGAAACATTTTTGTGATACATTTTTTCAGGATGTTTTGATGAATGTAAAAGTTCAAAAGAACAACATTTCTTTCAAACAGAAATCTTTTGTAACATTATAAAAGTATTTACTGTCACATCTGATCAACTAAATGCATCCTTGCTAAATAAAAGTAATTTCTGTCAAAAGTTAGGAAACCTCAGTAACAGGTTTAGTTGGCATACTGGCACCTATAAAAATACTTACAGTCCTTTCCGGACTTTTTCCACCATTTATAGTAAAATACATGATGATTTAATGTAGTAATGCAATGAACTGAAAAGCCCATGGGCATGAATATTTTTTATAGGCGCTATAAACCCACTTGTAAAACCGTGCTGTGTAAAATGGCAGGTTCTTTACCATAGTGTGTCGGCGTACGGTGGATTTGTCAGTGAACGTTCTTCCACACATGCTGCACATGTACGGCTTCTCTCCGGTGTGGATTCTCTGATGTCTCTGCAGGGCGTTGAGTTGAGTGAACTGCTTATCACAGTCCTTACAATGATACGGCCTTTCACCTGTGAAGAAAGCAGAGCCGAAACAGGTAGTTCTGGTTTTAATGATCGTCCCTATAGTAAAATATACTCAAACCTGTGACTGTACATCAGTTGTGCATTGCTTGTTGAACTATCGGTATACTATACTTTGAACATGCTAATGAACTATAGTACTTTGCAGTTTAATGTAATTATAATTATGCAATTATTTACTGCACATTGGTGTCTTTCATCAAACTGCTTTTGCAACTATTTTATATGATCAATATGCTTTAGTATATGTCACATTAGAGAGCATTTGAGCACTACTTGAGTGAAATGCACAGCAATATACCTGTGTGTATTTTCATATGCTGGTGGAGGGAGTTCCTCTGAGCAAACGCTCTTTCGCAGGTTTCACATTTGTAGGGTCTGAATCCTGAATGGATTCTGTTGTGATGTTTCAGGTACTCTTTGGATGCAAAGCTCTTCCCACAGTTCTCACACATGAACGGCTTTTCCCCTAGAGAAGAGGGAGTCATTATCTTTTGCCATCATATTATTTCTCTTTCAGTAACAAGAACCAGTTGGCTCACCTGTGTGACATCTTCTGTGGTAGGACAGCATGTGGTTCTGGGTAAATCTGGCACCACAGAGGTCACAGGCGAAAGGTTTCTCTCCGGTGTGGATCCTGGAAAAATATATGATGGAATGTGTAAATAGTAAATGCGCAACACAAGATGTTCATTAGGGATGCATTACAAATTTCAGTATTTGCAATATTTAGTACTTTTTTAAACAATTATGATTGCACCAATTTGCATTTTCTGCACTGGTATTCTAAAATGTATTGTGATTGTGTTTTTTTTTCACCAGGTGTGAACCGTATTTTTGGTCAAAATGTTGCCCATCATATTATATTAAATATGATATGCTATATTTTATTAATTGATATTATAATAGATTGTATATTATATTATACACTGCCCGGACAATTTTTTTTTTTAAAGCCACTGTTTGGATTTAAATGGGAAAATACTTAAGTGTCTATGATTGGTTCATTATTGCAGTGATGATTATGTTTCGAGCATGTTATATGTTTGGCAACAGTCCTTCTAACACTAATTGACAGAGTGTGTAGCTTTTCATTTCTTAAACAACTATGTAAGAAGACACATCATGGCCATATTCCATATGTCAAGATTCATCTCGCTCAAATTGTGAAAGAATGGTTGCTTACTTAAAGAGCCAATTTTAGGTAGCATTCATGTATTTAGCACCCTAATATTTAGGGTTTGAGGTTTGTATCAGATTAACTAGTGCATCCCATTTGTTGCCCACTACCTTTGATGCGTCTTGAGGGCTGAACTCTGGGAGAATCTGGATCCACACTCGTCGCACTTGAAGGGTTTGTCCCCCGAGTGTGTCCTCTCATGCAGAGTCAGGGCCGTTTTGGAGCTCAGAGATTTGCCGCAGATGTGGCAGAAGTGCCTGTCCGTGCCGCCCTCGTGCACCTGCCGTCTGTGGCGGGTCACGTCCTTCTTGCGCTTGAAGGTTTTGTTGCAGACGTCGCAGGGGAAGAGCCTCTCGTCGCTGTGCACGTGCCGCTGGTGGATTTTCAGGTTGCAGCGGTTGGCGAACGTCTGCTCGCAGATGTCGCAGCGGAACGAGGTGTCCATTTGAACCCCGTGGCTGACCTTCAAGTGTTTCAGGAAGCTCTTCTCGTAGTAGAAGGACCGGCTGCATTTTTCACACCTGTACTTTGACGCTCCTTTCTTGATCTCCTTCTCGGCTTCGTCTGCCTCGTCCATTTCCTCATTGGGCTGGTAGTCTGATTCTTGAGGGTCTTCCTCAGGCACATCGTGAGGTGACTCGGGCCCAATGTCATCGCAAGCGTCTTTTTCACCCAAAGCGGCCTGAGATGGTTCTGCCTCTGGATCATGTGACGTCTGTTCTTCTTCTGCTGCTGCTGTGTCAGAATCATCAAATGTTTCTGTTTTTGACTTTTTCAGAGGGAAGTCCACAGAGACTCTCCGACCGGCTAACCTACTGCTTCTCCTGCCGTGCACGTCCGGTTCCGTCTCCTTCACAGTTTCAGACACTTTTACTGTCTTCTTTCTCTTTATTGCTCTTTTCACACCTTCTTGTTTTGTCTTGACTTGAGTAGTATTTGAATCCACGTCATCTTTCTGCAGAGATTCAGCTGAAACGGCACTGGGAATTTCAGCCTCACAAGCATCCACTAAGTCTGGGCACTTCAAGAGATTTGCCATTTGTAATACGGTACTGATGTAACTTTTCTCCACCTCCATTTTCCCAGAATACACATACTCCAAGAATTTTGCAAACGCATTTGGTGAAATGTCGCAGAGGAAAATCTTTTTCACTTGGTCATTAGATAAGAGATGGGATTTGAAGTAACCACTGGATGCGGCGAGGACCACCTGATGGGCCTCAAACTCCTCCAGCTCTCCTTGAAAATCCACCTGCACCGTGATGTCACACAGGTTTCCCATGGTCCTCAGCTTCCACATGGCATTGAGGAGATTTTTGTGGTGACAGTTGGATTGCAGTTGAACAAATCCATCACTCATCTTCTCTGGTTTCTGCAGCTGCCACAACATAAACAAGGCAAGTCAGTAACAGACACATTTATCAAACATACATACGTGTGTATATATATATATATATGCATTTACTGTGACAAATTTCTATATATGTGGCCCTGGATCACAAAACCAGTCACATGTCGCACAGGTATATTTGTGGCAATAGCCAACAATACATTGTATGGGTCAAAATTATCGATTTTTCTTTTATGCCAAAAATCATTAGGCTATTAAGTAAAGATCATGTTCCATGAAGATATTTTGTACATTTCTTACCGTAAATATATAAAACATTTATTTTTGTGAGGGAATGCAGCACAATCGCGAACATAAATGGACAACTTTAAAGGGGATTTTCTCAATGTTTAGATGTTTTTGCACCCTTAGTTTCGAGATTTTCAAATAGTTGTATCTCGGACAAATATTGTCCTATCCTAACAAACCATACATCAACGGAAAGCTTATTTATTCAGCTTTGATGATGTATAAATCTCAATGTCAAAAAATTGACCCATGTGACTGGTTTTGTGGTCTAGGGTCACAAATGTGTATTTTCTTTTTAAAAACACAGACTATTAAACACCTTATAAATCACTTTGAGTTCTTTAAAAAAAAAAAAATTATAATAATAAAATGAATATAACCCTTGTATTTCTGTACTAAAGCCTTTTTAGCTATGTTAAGCAGGTTATTGTAACTTACATGCTTAAAACTATAGCTTTGTAGGTCATGGTAACGGCACAAAATATATATAAACCAATTTCTCTCAGTCTCATTTAAACTTCTTTTATTCACATAATTATGTGTACGTGTTCATTTATCTGCTTTGGAGTAAAACCGTCAAGAGAAAATAAAAGGGGACGCTAAAGCAGTTAGCATCATTAGCTTTGATCTTCGGGTATTACTAGCAACTGAGCTAGTGAAATTTAAGAGAGAAATACAGGTGATTAGATCAGATGTTTAATGTCCATCGGTGACATGCCGTGAAAGGAGGGTTTGCATTGCAGGCTGGAGATTTCTTACCGTAAGGCCAGTAAAACGGCAGCCCTGTACAAATCAAATCCACAGGCACAACAAGAGTATTTCCGGTAGAACGCGCACTCAGCGCACACTAGAGCAGAAGGCATCATGGGAAATTGAGTTTTTCTTTTAGAGATTCTCTTGATTCGTGATAGGATGTATGGTGTATTTTAAAATTACATTTTGTCTGTTAAATCACTCCATATAATAATAATAATAATAATAATAAAACACTTTATTTAAGTGAATAATGCAATATTAATAAAATAAAATGTAAAACTGCAAATATATTTATATTTTTGTATATATTTTATTTTTATTTACTAATGTTTTGTTTTGTATGGATAGATGATTTTGTCTGATTTAGAATTTTTTTATTATTAATATTACTGCTGCAGAGCTTTTTATAGGCTACTTCATGCATCATTGAAAGCTGAATAACTCCTCCAATCAGGTAATGTTTTACATTTTCAGATTGGATTTTTCTACATAACTTGCCCTACAGTTTTATTTATTAAATTTTTTTTTGGTCAGAGTTCTAGAGACATGTCAGGGGTGGAAAAATATTGCTCATGCTGTAAACACAACCACCCACCCACTCTGTGCCTGTGGCTTGTGACCTTTGCTAAATACGATATTGCTCTTAAAATACTAAAGGGCAACCGGGTTCATGGGTAAACTACTGTGACCACCCTGTTACTATTCTTGCCTGCGCATGCATACAAGGAGGTCTGCAATTTGCTACAATCTGCATGTATTTTGGGGGGGGGGGGAATAAAGACCAGTCAGCAGTTACTTTTTCCATGTTTCTCAGACCGTACAAGTGCAGGTCTATAGGGATTTGTGTGGCCTTCAAATGCAATCCAAAACACCAACTTCAAGACTCATGTTCACAGATGGGCAGAGATAAGATGGCATATAGATGAAGCCTAACAAGCTTAGTTTTAGGTTTTATTACAGAGCTACTGGCAGTAAATCTCTGCTAGTAAAAGAGCTCAGAATTGAATCACACAAAATTGCATCGCACTACATTTTAAACACATTTTCTGACGTTATTTAAAGCCTGTAGCTACTTAATTTTTATTTATTTTTTGACATTAGCCTAGTCCTAGACTAAAATGCATGTTTGAGCTGTTTTAACTGAAAGCAACTTGCACTGATATTATATATCTTACAATACGTCAGTGCCATTGTTTTGTCTCGAGAGGCACACCAGTAATGTTTTCTTTTCTTTTTCTAAAGCACGTTGATAAAAGCTACTTAAATGTCCTAATTTAACTAAGGCCTATACTCCTGGCTTAAGCTATGTCTTTGAAACAAGGCCTAGGAATTGCAATAAAATGTATGCAATATGCCATGTATAAACTATGTACAATATGTGGATAATGTATCCCACTCTCACAATGCAAGGAACTTAAAAACATAGAATCCCATAGAAGAACATTTTATAATCTAAAGAACCTTTTTCCAGTATAAATAACATTTTGTGCAATGGAAATGAGGCATTGAGCTTGGTAAAGCTGCAGTTTCCTCTAACCGTTTCTCCTCTTAATCTCCTCCATATTGCTTTAAAATATAGTATTCTCTGCAGAATTCAAATGAACGGATACGTTTTCTGGTCTCCGCCGACTCGCGAATATGATCCGCTCTGTGTATCGTGTCTCTGGACCGGAGCAGTGTGTGCGCTGCGGTGGTTTGCGTGATACTAACGTGAAACCAGACTTCATTCGCCCCAATGGAAAGCACATTACACTGTCTGAATCGTTCCCTATCCCCTATATAGTGCACTATGTGCCATTCACCATGTAGAAAAGAGTAAATGTGTGAACAAGTGACCAATTTTTCAGCTGCAGCTTCAGCTTCTATTTATAGTGTAGGGGCGGAGCTTCAGATTCTAGAGAGCATTTGATTGGACAGAAGATCTAATGAGAAACTGAAGTGCATAGTGATGTCATCAAAATCATTGATCCATATTGGCGGAAGTGAGAGACTGTAAGTTTGAAATGCTTATATCTTCTAAATGCGAATTTTGTGATTGTTTTGGAGCACACTATCTTACAGATAACAGTAAGGCTAATATATTCATACTAAAAGCCAAAAAACTTAAATTTTTATTTCATGGGGACTTTAAATTTACATTCATAAAACCTGCAGAAACATACTAGCTCATGTCCACCAGATGGTGCTGTTGCAAACAGATTAGTTGATAATGGAAAACTGGACCTGAGTTTGGTATGCATGTCCGGGCACTGCACAGTTACATTTGATCCCCTGCATTAATTTGATCTGGACAAAACCTCCCGCTAGACACTGAAAACTAAACACAGACATGGAAATACAGTGCAGTAATGTGGAACCCCTCCTTACTAGTAAGAACATGTCAAGTTTAAATTGACTAAAAGTGACAGAGGCATTTCCAAAGCTTCCACTGCCAAGATGTTTTCCCAACGGCGGTCCCATTTCACGCACAACGTGAGGTTTCATAAAATGCCCCGTCTTTGTTATTAATGATCTGTTGATAGAAAACTGGACTCTTTATTTATTCATTCGAGTCATGATCTATCATGTTAATCAGATGCAAGTTTAGGCATTTTCTGTGTGTTAGTCCTCCAGGATTCACCAGGGGGTTTGCGTGGTCTGCCAAAGCACGCTTTATTGACATAGGAAATCCATATGCCTTGCATTTCCCTTAATGAGTTCTGCAAGAGCGCGGCTCCTTCCGGTGACTCATGCTGCACTTGTGTGGACCGGAGACTGTGGTTTTCCATTTACCTCTGGAGCTCCGCCACGGCGTCTGTGCTGCTGTAACCCGGCACGCTTTCAAATCCAGACAGCTACAGAAAGCCTCCCTCTCCCCCGGCTAAAAACAATGGAGCCACATCTGCCTCAGTGCATTATGGTACATGTTGGTCTGGAAATCTTGTTGAGTGTCGGAGAGAAAGCAGGAAACCGTGAAGAGGAATGCTAAGGTCACACTTTCACGCTGAACTTAACGCCAATAAACCCAGAATGCTCTTAACAAGGAAGACATCAGGAAGAAGTGGTGTAGTGAAACACTTTTTAAACGGTATAACTTGCCTGACAAGCACAATAATGGCAGTGAGTAGTTTTCTCTCACCTTGAGGCCTGCCTAGAAGTGAGACTGGGACTATTAGTCACAAGGACTATATCTCTCAGTAACTATTTGAGACTTCAACACAAAAATTATATCATATTTTTACCATCATATATGTAGAGGCAACTGTTATTGTACTTTCAACTGTGTTTCAATATTTTACAATTCAACGCAAAAAAAAAATGTGATCAATAAGTTATGACAACATGTTTTAAGTCATCAAAATAAGTTAATTTTCAACTTTTGTCATAGGTTATACAAGATTCAACTCATTTTTTAAAGTCAGTTATGTAATTCAAGTTGAACTGAATTAAGCATCCAAGTTGACTGTACTTAAAATTAAGGCTTAAGGCTTTTTTTTTGTAAAATAATTGTTGGTTTAATTTAAAAAAAAAAAGTAACCTGGTTGCCTTAAAATTGTGAGTTCACTTAAATAAAATTTTTTAGTTAATACAAAGAAGGAAATTGGTTTAATCAACAGAAACTCAAAATATTATGTTATCTGAACCACTTTAATTATCAAGTTGATTTGACAAAAGGAAAAAGTTGCGATAACAAATCATGAAAATAATTTTTACAGTGATAGTTTTGATATTTTGATATTTCCTTTTCCATTTTTATTGATATAAATGTGTGTGTATATTTATATACACTGTATGTTTTTTTAGTTTTTTTTTTAGGGCAAGTTGTCAATTAAAATCCATTCTTATTAATTGATATATTTTTGTTATTGTTTAACTTTTGAGTATTCACTTTTTTGTTGTCAGGACTTTAATGTTTGTTTCTATACTGAAATAGGCTGTCAGAATCCAAATTTGCCGCAGTAAACAGCTGACAATATAACATCTAGCCTCAAGGAGCAAATATTTAACCATTATGGGGTTTGGGAATTTGTTTTCATTCGGTTGATATAAAGGGAAATTATTAAAATATTACAGATGCTATAACAAAATACAAAAACGGCAACAGATATTTCCAAATTTTATTGTGGACTGAAGGAACCCAAACAAACCCAAACTCTGAAAATATCTTCTGTATTTATATTGGAGGTTTTAGTAGATGCCACCAAAGTGACCAAAACAACCAGTTAGTGTTTAAATGCTCTGGTTATGAGCTGCAGTCATAGCTCTCCTCCTGTATTGCTGGAATCGGGAAATGTTGTCCTTGACTGACCCGGCGTTGCTCTGAATTCTATCCCTTTTTCTGGAAAACAACAGCATGTTGGACCGGAGTGACTTTTAATTCAAAATAACCACGTGAATCTCTGCCTGGTTTTAGATTCAACCACATTGTTAATAGTCTTCCAGTCAAACATACTTCCAGGCCAATGTTCCTCTGTGGTTGCTATTTCTTCCATCTCAATTCAAAATAAATGTTATCATGGACAATACTGCTTGAAACTCAATATGCGCCTGTAAGATGACCAGCAATTTCTCAGCAGCTGCAATGTGAGTGTGTAATGATGTCCTGTATAAGAGGACAGGGTTTAAACTCTTTAACTTCCTGAACATGTTTCTGTCCATTTGAATTTACATGACCATCATGAAGCATTTAATGTCAATACACTTGAACAAAGAAGGAGGTTTGGAAGCTTTTAACCTGTTTTTGGAGCTGTACACTCTTAGAAAAAAAGGTTCAGTGGGATTCCCCTATAGGGTTCCTCATCTTGCCAAAAATGTGTCTTAAATGATTGCATAATACATGCATGTTAAAAGGATTATTTCATTTTGTTTTCAAGCTGTTTAATTCATAAAATTGTATTAAAATAAAACAAAAAATGAATAAAAAAGTAATTATTTAAAATTAAATCCATAAAATGATCCCATAGTGGGGAACATCTAAAAGGTTCTATATACGAAAGGCTTTGCAGAACCCTTTAAGATTCTGTATAGCACCTTTTCTTAAAGGTGTACTTTTGTAAAACGATTGGAAAAGACTGTATTGTAGCGCTGACTGAGGCGTCAATGCAGATTTTTGTTGTAGTGGGCACAATAACAAGGAAGCTAAAGACCGTAGCCGTTAGCGTCAGTCGCTAGCACGCCTCTTGAGGCCAGGGGAGTGAGGTTTACACGCACATCTCTTACTGGTCTACGTCTGTTACACTCACCCCCCTAAACCTCACTCCCATCCGGGTCATGGCATCAAATGTAACCGGTTCCTACTCGTCTCTGTCAGAGTGGGATTCAAACCTGAGTCTCTGGCGTCGGAGGCGGGTGCACTAACAAGGACGCTAATGACTGTAGCCGTTAGCATCAGTCGCTAGCGCACCTCTTGAGGCCAGGGGAGTGAGGTTTACAAGCACAGCTCTTACTGGCCCACATCCGTTGCCTCAACTTGTGTGGAGCTCCTATGATAATCAGTATGACATGGCTTCATTGCTTATGTGCCCTTTTTTCCCTTTTAATAGCCTTAAATTAAATTGAGCATCACAAATATTCCAAACTATAGCATTTTGGGTAACAGTGGTGAAATTCACTATGAAATCATTTTAAAGAAATCATGTCATGGGTTTTTGTATTATTTTAATATGTGTCTTGATGTTCACATATAATGTTAATAAAGTTTGTTGCAAACAAACAAACAAAACATATATATGTAGGCAAATATATATTTTTAACCCTCATTCTGACCCTCTGTCTGAAATTATCTGCTTTTAAGGGAATCTTTTAAGGCTTGTCAGTAAACAAGCTCTATTATCATTGGCTAACGTCATTGCATAGGATACGCCCACTCGCTATTGCCCTCGAGTAAGTGTTTTTGAAAACTTTATCCATTTAAAACCATAATTTCAACAAAAGTTTCTCCAAGATGTTGTGCCTCATTTGCATCTGCAGTCAAATGCTCAGAACAAACATATAATCCTCCAACACGATCCAGGACGCCGTTAAAATAAACCATCAACTTGTTTCTGACGCTGGGATCCTTCTGAAGTCTCTACAGAGACACAAACCAGCTGTTTAAACTGGACGTGTCACAGCGAACGCTCTTTCACTCTTGTCCTGTGGTCGGCAGACTCAAGTGTGTGGAGTATGTCAGAAACTGAACTGGGTTCTGTAGACTGTATCCAGTATTCATGGGTTTCATCCGGTCCCTTTCCACAGGTGTATAAAATCAAGCACCTAGATTATGAATGCAGACTGCATTGTGCTTGATTAATACACCTGTGGAAAGGGACCGGATGAAATCCATGAATAGACAGCGTCAGTCATTATAATTTGCTTTTGACGGACACTCTGATCCAGTGTAGGCAAGTGTCAGCCGTTAAGCAACTAATCGCCAGTGGGCGGGGCCTATGGTGTGATGATGTATAATTATTCGTCAATGTCTTGCTCTGGCAGTCATATGTAAATGTCTCTGACATCACAGATCCCTCATTATCAAAACGAGCCATTTTTGGACCTTGATTAAATAAATGCTTTGTTTATAATGAGGAGGACATTTTACATTCAATGGTACAAAAGCCTCTTATGTCAAAAGATCAAGGCGAATTTGATTTCTCATTTCATGACCCCTTTAAATGGCATTCATTTTTATGCAATGATTAAATTACACACTTAGAACACAGAATCTTTGGCTTTTGTCATGCATAAACTGATTTTTTTTTTTTACACAATATGGCCCTCAATGTATTCAAGGCTCTTTCCTATTTTTTCTTTTTTAGTCGGAGAAACAGAAATGTAGATTATGTCGGCACTGTTTTACCTTCCATTCTGTCGCAGCTCTTATTGATATAAGATATTTCAGATGAACGTGTACCGTTGAACACTTGTTTCATTGACACGGATATCCAGCTTTGAGAGATAGTGGAGTGATTTACGGCTGTAAACTCAGCTCATGACTCACTCTCTGTTTCCTGAGTTTCTCCTTCAACCGTCCTTGTGTTTCATCAGGGTGTAACACTATACGGCTCTTAACACACTCTCAACCTGGACTCAAGGACATCCGCAGGCTATGAATAGAGCGTTTGGGTGATGATTGGTCATCGATTTCACTCTATTATTGGTGAAATTAGGAAGACATTTTGGGCCAAGAGTTTTGAAATGAATGCAGTGGATGTCACGATACACACAGTCTATTAGCAGTTTATGTTCTTTCATTGTGATAAATGAGTGTTTCTTTAACTGCCTTGTGGAAAATAAGAAGGTGCATCACTGAATAATTCTGTCATATTAATTTTTTCCACCCTGAAATGTCATGAACATTTTCCATTATAATGTAATTTTTACCACTTCTCTAACGACGTATTATGTTTCGCAGCATTCTTGGTTGGAAACGGATTTAAATATTTTTTTTTTGACAAAACAATTTTGTCTTGCTGAGGCTATTTGCATAGCTGTCATATTTGTATCCTAAATAATAGGATAATATTTTTTTTGCATAATTTGAAAAAATTACAACTTATAATATATTCCATGACAAGTGATATTTTCCTTGATTTGTCTTTGTTTTCTTCACACATCACTTGTCTCATATTTCACGGGTGTCTCCTACACTAACTTTTGAATACTTTTTTAGTTGTAAAATTGTTGTTTATATAAATATATCTGTATATAAATAATATCATTTTGACATAATATTAAAATGTATTATTTAGCTTATGACATTTATGAAATATTTATTTAATATGTTATTGCTTGATTTACTTCATAGTTTTAAAGTTATAATAGGCCTAATTATTTTTTATGATTGATTTTCATATTTTAAGGTTGAACATCTGGGTGTGCAATGGAGGCAAAATACTTTAAAAAGCTTTTGAAAATTGCAAAAATAATAGCTAAACATGTTAAAGACAGATAATAAAGCCTACTAGTTTTAATAAAAAACCCTGGTACTCAAAAGCAAGAAGTAATTGTGTAATTATGAAAGCGTTATTTCCATATGTTCTGTGAACATTCAAAACAAGTAGCTTTTTAAATGTAAAAATAATAATAATAATCTTTTTATGAACATTACGGAAACATTCCATTTGATCATTCTTCAAACATGGGAATGTTACTTCTGAATGTTCTCTGAACGCTCTGAAACAGTAGTAACGGTACAAACGCATCATGAATGATGTATAAATACGTTTGAGAACATTATTAAAGATCTAAATCTAGTCACACAAGTGAAGTATGGATGGTGGCCACAGATATGAAAATAACCTTTGCCATGACATGAGTCATACTGCAGTCGTGAAAGGAACGAGTGTTATATCAATGAACCTGCGGCACTAGATATGATGTCATTCTCCTGAAATGGATATTGTCATCTTGTTAGCCAGACAAGTCTAATATTGTCTGTTTGATTGACCCGAGGGCTCAGGTTTCCATGTGTTGCCCTTAAATAACTTGTCTTCCTTTTGCATTATCATTGATTGCTTGATCTTCAGCCAATCAGGAAGACTGATCTGATCACACCTTGATGCTTCACGAAAGTGCAGTGATTAATGCATATCGCTCTGCCAGATAACCTTCAATTAAAGGTCATGCCATGCCATGACGTCAGTGCAGGTAACAGAGCAAAATGAGTTTTACATGCTTTACAGCTGAAATACATGGGTCATGTTCAGAATAACATTATTATACCAGTCTTAATATTTCTACACTGTAAGTTAATTTTTGTGTGCTTAAAATACCTGGATGACTTACTACATCTGCTAAAATGTGCATTTACAAAAGATCACATTGAGGGACTGTATATACTGTATCCCACAATGCATGCGCATTTTTAGATTAAATATACTTTAAAATATGAAAAAGTAGTATGCAGTGTACAAACAGTGCAGAGAATGCAAATTCTCTGTATCTAGTACGGAATACTGAGACTACATTTGCCATAATGTGCTGTATATAAACTAGAGCACACTGTATCCCACAATGCAATGCGTTCAACCTGACTTTCATTTCTAGTGTGATAAAAGAAATGCTTGCGGTTTTTAACATCTCTTTTATTCATTATTTCATCAGACTGCCAGGAGTTAAGACACTTTTAGATAAATAATATATATATATGCAATTTTTCTGTTAAATAAAATATATTTTAAATTGCATTTAAAAAAGAAAAAAGCAGTATGCAGTAAAAAAAATATATTGTGCACGAAATGCAAATGTTCTATATATTAAAGAAAATGTACTTTAAATTGCATTTTAAAAAGAAAAAAGTATCATGCTGTACTGTGCACAAAATGAAAATTTTCCATATGTTAAAGAAAATATACTTTGAATTGCATTTAAGAAAAGTAGTATGCTGTAAATATATACAATAATGCAAATTTTCTATATGTAGTGCGGAATATGGACTACTACATTTGCAATAATGTGCAGTATGTAAGCTAAAGCACGCTGTATCCCACAATGCAATGTGTTCAACCTGACTTTCATTTTTTTAGTGTGATTAAATAAACGTAATTTTCACAAAATTTTCTATATGTATAGAATACCCATATGTCATATCACATTTGCCATAATGCCAAGTATATAAGCACGAGCACACTGTGTGACATATATACTTGTATCCCACAATGCAATTCAAAAAAACTGACCTTCCATTTTCAGGGACATTTTTAACATCTCTTTTTTGACTCAAACTTTCAAGTGTTAAGATTTTTCTACACAAAAACTTATTAAAAAATGTGAAATATCTGAATTCCCATATACAGTAATAAATGGACTGTTTAATTGAGTAAATGCCACTGAATTAACAATGCAACATGTGCCGTACACCAGCCGTGCTTGTTGATGGGGTTTTTCAGTGCCATCAGGTGATTTTATCGGCCATGTGTTTGTGCATGTTCTCCGTTTTGTCTCTTTGTGTTTTAATTTGAGGAAACATGCTCATCAGCACATTCCTGACGAATGGAAAAGCCATTAAGTTTCATCCTGTCCTCCTCTTTACCTCTCTCTCTCTCTCTCTCTCCCTGCATTCCTGCGTTTATGTTCATTATGTTGCATCATCCCACGTCCTCTCGGCTTGGTCATTATGATTACATGTTGCCCTCCTCCGTGCTTGTTGTGTACGGGACACCCTCTCTCTCTTGCTCTATATCTGTCTGAAAACACACACACACGCAAACACACACACTCTTTCATTTTGCTCACTGCCGCAGGAATTTCATGCCTGGTTAGCAAAGGGAGGCTCTGGAGGCTGTCCAGATGCTTTCCCACAGTTCTCCTCGACCATGGCTATTTTGGAATAGCATACTAGCATACTACTTTTAGTGTGTCTGCAGTATATAGTATGTGCATAGTGACAATAATGCAGCGTAGCATTTGCAGTTTTTCATGGCATAATTCTTGCTGTTTCACATACTATTTTTGAATTACAGTAGACAGCATTCAGTATGCACCGTACACATTAAGCAATATGCTAGTATTCCACTCTCGAAATTGACATATAGTCAAAAAAAAAAAAAAAAAAAAAAAATTATTGACATGAAGTCAAAATGATGAGTCAAAATGATGAAAAAAGTCAAAATAATGACATAAAAACATAATTATGACATTCAAATGTGAAATTATGACACTCAAAATGATTACAAAAAGTCAAAATGGTGAAAAAGATGATTGTGAAAATTGTGAAAAATTAAGTGAAGAATTATGATTGTAATCATAATGATTACATCAAAAGTTGAAAATATGATATAAAAAGTAATAATGATGTCATGAAAAGTCTAAATTATGACAAAAGATTGAAATTAAGACAAACGATTGAAATTGACAAAATGAAAAGTTTAAATTATGACATAAAAAACATAATTATGACAAAAAATGTCAAACTTATGACAAACGATCAAAATTATGACAAACATTCGAAATTAAAAATAGTCAAAATAATGACAGTCAAAATTCATAAAAGTCAATTAAAGGAGAAGTTCACTTTTGAAAAAACTTTTGCTGATAATTTACTCACCCCCATGTCATCCAAGATGTCCATGTCTTTCTTTCTTCAGTCGAAAAGAAATTAAGGTTTTTGATGAAAACATTCCAGGATTTTTCCACATATTATGGATTCCATTGGGACCCAAACGGTTCAAGGTCCAAATGACAGTTTCATTGCCGCTTCAAAGGGCTTTAAACGATACCAGACGATGAATAAGGGTCTTATCTAGCGAAACGATCGGTCATTTCAAAAATAAAATAAAAAGTTGACGTTTTATAAGCACAAATGTTCGCCTTGCTCTGTTCTGTGATGCGCGTTCGTGACGTCACGTAATACGCAATTACGTTGAAAAGGTCAAGTTTGATGTGTTTACAAATGTGCGGAAGGAGGACCATATAAACATTTTCAAATGTATTTGTGTCAGTTTATCGTTTAAAATGCCCATTTCGTGTGCGCATCCTGAGTGTTTTAATATTAAAAAGCCAAAAAGAACATTTTCTTCAATTTTTCAAGCGTGACCTTTTCAACGTAATTGCGTATTACGTGACGTCACGAACGCGCATCACAGAACAGAGCAAGCCGAACATTTGTGCTTATAAAACGTCAACTTTTTATTTTATTTTTGAAATGACCGATCGTTTCGCTAGATAAGACCCTTATTCATCGTCTGGTATCGTTTAAAGCCCTTTGAAGCGGCAATGAAACTGTCATTTGGACCTTGAACCGTTTGGGTCCCAATGGAATCCATAATATGTGAAAAAATCCTGGAATGTTTTCATCAAAAACCTTAATTTCTTTTCGACTGAAGAAAGAAAGACATGGACATCTTGGATGACATGGGGGTGAGTAAATTATCAGCAAAAGTTTTTTTAAAAGTGAACTTCTCCTTTAAGACATGAAAAGTCTAAATGATGACATAAAAATCTAATTATGACAAAAATCTAAATGATTTTTACAGTAGACAGCATTCAGTGTGCACCACACATTAAGCAATATGCTAGTATTCCACTCTCGAAATTGACATATAGTCAAAATTATTAGAAAAAATCTAAATTATGAGATAAAGTAATAATTGTGACATGAAAAGTTGAAATTATGACAGTCGAAATTATGGCAAAAAGTCAAAATTACGACATAAATCATAACTTTACAATAACTTTTAATGTCATAATTATGACTATTGTTACATACTGTATGTATAGCCTACATGTGCATGTCACAAAAATGTAGGCAGCGTTAAGTGTATATAGAGCCCAGTGTGCAGTAAGCAGCATGCTATAGTCCATTACGAGTATATACAGTCTCTCTCCTCCTTCATCCCTCCTTCTGCCCTGGAGCTCAAGAATACCCTGTGGTTGAGGTCTGATCGCTCCGGATATGCCTTCATATAAAACACATGCTGTGCTCTGCACTCTCCAGAGACCGCTCTCTCTGAAGGGGTCCGACAGCTGCCTCATGGGAACTGATTGTTTTCCCATGAGAAGGGTTTACACATCTAAAATGAGGTGCTGTGGCATGGACAGGTTAGCCCTTTCCACGGGACGTTGCGTAATGTGCTGGGATTCTGTCCACTTGTGTAAGGAGCTCGGGTGAGACGGTGATGTGCTCATCCCGTCCCTGTCTCAATAGAGCTTTCATGAAAGCAAACTATAAAAAAAAGAAAGAAAAATATGTGTAAAAGAAAAATGAAAAAATATATACATATACATACACATATACATGAATACAATATACATTTTGAATACTTTTTACATGCTTTAAGTAAAATCAGACTATAACATTTCAATGTTTAGTAGAACGATAGCTGTTCAGTATTTTTGAGAAAATAGGATTATATGTGCCATTAAAACTGTTAAAGAAAATATACATAAGATATCTATCTATCTATCTATCTATCTATCTATCTATCTATCTATCTATCTATCTATCTATCTATCTATCTATCTATATATACACACACACACACACACACACACACACACACACACACACACACACACACACACACACACACACACATATATATACTGTCATTCAAAAGTTTGGGATCTTTTTTTGTTTTTAAAGTAGCATCTTCTGCTTACCAAGCCTGCATTTTAAAAATACACAAAACAGTAATATTGTGAAATTTTAATCAAATTTAAATAATATAATTTAAAATTTTGTAATTTATGTAATTTATTCCAGATTTTTCAGCATCATTACTCCAGTCTTCAGTGTCACATGATCCTACAGAAATCATTATACTATGCTGATTTGCTGCTCAAGAAATATTAATTATTATGATTAATGTTGAAAATTAATAATTAATAATAATGATTAATAACATTTGTTTTCAGGATTATTTGATGAATAGATTGTTCAAAAGAACAGCATTTATTTGAAATAGAAATATTTTGTAACATAAATGTTTTGACTGTCACTTTTGATCAATTTAATGCATCCTTGCTGAATAAAAGTATTCATTTCTTTCCAAAAATATTGGGACACTATATTCACTTTTTGCCATTGAGATGACTGGGAAAAAATGTCTCAATTATCCTATAGTTAATGGACAGTCTTATCTGATGGTAGCACAAACGTGCATTTTCTGGCAAACAAAATACAAATTTCATGCGTTGTGTGTGTTTTCATGTTTCAAAGTGAAGATGCGGCTCATAATAAAGTGTTTTGAGTGGCAAACTATTCTAGTACATGACTTATTTTACCTGACATGGACCTTACAAATATATAGTATGAATCACATGCATTGTGGAGTTCACAAATGTATGCATGTTAAAAAGCTTGGTTACACTTTATTTGGTAACACTTTATTTTACAGTGTCCTTGTTACATATGTTACATGTACTTACCATAGTAATAACAGTAAATGATGCATAATTACATGCAACTAACCCTCAACCAAATCCTAATCCTACCCTAACCCTATAGTGCATACTGTACATGTAGTTGCTTAATATTACTCCGTACTTAAATATATAATTACACTGTAACAATGACACCTTAAAATAAGTGTAACCCTTTATTTTAAGGTGATGTAATTACATTGTACTGACTCAAATGAGAACTGAGTAATATTAATGAACTACATGCATACTTACTATAGAGTTATAGGGTTTGGTTGAGGGTTAGTTACTTGTAATTATGCATAATTTACAGTTATTACTAAAGCAAGTAGTAGCGTGTAAGTATGTCACCTTGAAATAAAGTGTTTTATCAGAAAGGGAACTGTCTGCTGTGACTATATTATATGCCCTAATTTCTTCAATTCCCTCAATTCTTCAAAGACTTCTATGGTGATGTGAACTTTGCTCAAGCAGAAATAAATAGGCAACATCTCTGAAGACATCAGAAGATCAACAGCTGAGGTTTGCCTTCTAACTTATTCATAAAGTGTCACTTTTTCACACCCTGGCTTGTGTATTGATACCACACAGAAAGATCATCCTGAATGGTTGTTATACAGATGTTGTTTTATTATATTGCATTGTTGCAGAATGCATGATGTGCCGTCACTTATGACAGTTTTGTACTTGTATACAAAAAACATTCAATCATATAATTTTCTGAATAGCCAAGCCAAGAGTCTGTGCAATGCAACTAAATCTCTTCCATGTCTTGCTCTCTTTTATGTCTCTATAATTTCACGCTGGCATGTTCTGCTTTAGTAGCATTTGTCTCGCAGGTGATATCCATCCAGTCTCTTTCTCTCTCCTGTTAAAGCCAAACATGTTTGCTGCTTGTTATCCTTTTCCTCTTTTGACTGCCAAGTCATATCCGCCTGGGGTGGTTTTAGTAGAAAGATTATCCAGATTTTGAAGGATTTCCTTGACATTCCATTAACTTTGACATTGTGTTCGGCTGGCAAAGTCAAAACCGTCGCACCGTTTGCAGAGATTCAGGCGTTTCATTAATCACGAAAAGGCCAATGCGACGGTCACAATAACAGTTACTGTAGAGGAATACGAATAACATGTACTGTGATAAACAAAATAATCACAAGCCCTTCCTTCTGCCAAGGATGACATCATCGATGCGTGCGGGGGAGACAGGCGCGATTACAGTCATGCACAGATTAAAAAAAGACATTATGCTATTGTTGCATTGGGACTGTATTCTTTTCTAAATAGTTTTTGGTGTTGAGTTATCAGTAATGCCTTCCAGGAGTGAAATGTCCAGTAAGTCGGTCCCACACGACTGTTTATGTGGCTGTTTTTGATCTCTCAAATAGCAGGCATAAATGTTTGACTAATACTTGTAATGAGGCTTGACTTCATGCCACGTCTTACGCTGGGCAGAAAACCACTCAAATTGCTCCAGATATCAATCTCTCACAGCAGCAGGTCACTTTCGCTCATATAAGCCTGAAGGTTTACGGCCAACATCTGCACCAACCCTCTTGGGTTTTCACCAGAACTTACTGTTTTCTGAGTCCCATAAGCTTTAGGACAGACAAATTACTATTTGTTTTCCAAGGCAATTAGATTAAATGGAAAACAAACTGAGGCAGAATCCGATTTCATCAGGTTGATCATCCAATCAGATTTGAGGGACAAGTTTACAGTTTATGTCTAGTTTAGACTTACATGTTGGATAGGTGCTTCTACATCAGTGTTATTCAACTATCATTTCCCTATATGATTTTGGAGAAAAGTTATGGGTACGTGCCAGTCTGAGACTTCTGCTGACGTTTTCTCTTCAGAAGACACTAATCTCACACGTGTCTCATTTGGAGTGTCAGAAAAGCTCTTGATAATGGCTCAGATTGCTCTCAGATTTGCTTTAAGGCACCAAAATATGTAATCAAAAGTGTCCATGTGAACACAAACATCATTTTACAAGCTTCCTATAGTCCTCATGGGATCGAATGTATGGAAGATCATTTCCAACACATAAGAAAAGAAAATCGGCTTTGGTAGATCATAAATATGACATAAGTCAAATTTATGACGAAAAGTCATAATTATAAGACGAGAAGTTGGAATAATGACATTAAAGGTGAAACTATTCTGTACTAAGCCATTGTTATCACACTTTTGTCATAATGACTTTTTATATCATACTTATGACTTTTTATTCATAATTTTGACTGTTTATGTCATAATTTCAACTTTTTGTCAATTTCGACTTTTTGCCATATTTCAATGTTTTGTCATAATTGTTTTTATGTCATATTTTTATGACTTTATCTCTTAATTTCAGCTTTTTATGTCCTAATGTGATAACACTTTACAAGAAGGTCTCATTTGTTAACATTAGTTAATGCATTAACCAACAGTGAGCAGCATTTATTAAACATTGTTAATATTAGTTCACACATTAGTTCACACAGTGCATTAAATATAATTTTTTTTATCTTAAATGCTGTTATAACATGAACTAAGATTAATAAATGCTGTAGAAGTATAGTTCATTGTTAGGTAATGGTAACTAATGTAGTTTGATAATGTTAACAAATATATTGTTATAATTGCCTGATTATTGTCTTCAGTGTCTTGTAAAGTGTTTTCCACCATTTAACTTTTTATGTGATAATTATGACATAGCAAATTGATTTTGGCTTTTTGTCTCTTAATTGTGAATTAGTATGTCATAATTATGACTTATTTGAATGCATGCCATGAACTGATCAAATGTGTACACTAAATGCAAAGTGCAAAGTGCTTTGGATAAAAGCATCTGCCAAGTGTCAAAATCTCTATCGTCTCATTTGTGTCTATTCTTATGAAGGAATTGTAGAATCATGAGACAAAGCTGATTCTTACATGAAACTTACAGTAATTTAGGCCTCCATGAAGTCTCATGATCTATGAAAGAGCAATCTCTACAGTTTACCTCTGGGTCTACCTGCCATCCCAGATTAAAAAGATGCAGTGAGAAGGAAAAGATGGGACTTGTACTGTGGATGCAGACAGTGTGGAGTCGTGTCTGTCTGACAGTAGAGTATAATTCAACAGGTGCGGTGTGAATCGTGAAGCGTACCACGAGCGGAGAGGGAACACTCTGTATCCGTCATGAGGCGAGCTTGCTCTGTGCAGCTCAATGAGTCGGGTTGCCGTGGAGATGAGCGTGTTGTCAGGGTTGGTTTTGGTTGAAGTCTATATCTCTGATGATGTGAGAGCACAGGTCGAGCTGCATGAATCTACTTTAAATAGGCCAAAGCGCTGATGCAACACATGCTGACTACAGTAAAGGAATACAACACACACACAAACAGCAAACACCAGTTGATGTATAGTAGTTTACATGCATGCAATTTCATTTCACAATATGTTTTGAGATTTTTTGCAAGCATTGACCCAAATAGTCATGGAAGCATATTATTTGGACTTACAATTTTTATAGATTTTTTTTATTTTTTGCGATATTTAATACAATTACATTATATAATATAAATATACATTTTTTTTGCTATCTTCTTTTGCTCATCAATCTTTTCTTTTTTTTTTTACATATGTGGGGAAAGGATTTTTGATTTCCATTTGTAATAAATCTCCCTAAGTTGTTTGAATTAATTAATTTATGATATATGATTTTAAATTTAGTAAGGACAAAAACATTTTTCTTTCCATTAATTTCTTTATATATATATATATATATATATATATATATATATATATATATATATATATATATATATATATATATTAATATATATTATATAAGGGAGTTTATATATGAGGGTACTGTGTGTATATATATATATATATATATATATATATGTATATATATATACAAATACAAGAATATTATAAAAAAATAAATGCAAATTATACATATTATAGAAAATAATTTCTATGTAAAACTATGTAGTTTTAAGTATAAGTTTTACATGTAAATTATTTTCTGTCCCTTAACCCTAAGCCTAACCCTCACAAAGCTCTTTTGTATTTATATTTTATGTTATATTAAGACATCATTTAGCATGTTTGTTGTTGATGTTAATTTAGATCCAATTCTCTTGCCAGGAACTTGCAAGCATTTGGTGGCATATTGGTCGGTCTGAATGGATCATTAAATTTGTCATGCCAAAGACAAATGTGTCTTCTAATTCCAATCCTTCCAGACGTGTTATCATTACAGGCAGGGGAAGCATTAGCCAGGACAGACTCAATGTCAATGATGTCAAGGAACCGCAGCCGAATAATAGCTCTGCGAAACCAGCCCATCTAAATGCCTCTAGGGCTCTTATCGACTTCTCTGATGATATATGTGTTGGTGATGTGTGAAAAATGACTGCTACTGTTGCAGATGGGATTACTTTGTGGCATGGATGCATGTATCTGAAAAAAAAAAAAATGCATTGCATTAACCTTTCATTGAACGTTCTTATTATTGCACAGTTCATCTCTGCTGTGCAATAAAGGTTGAGTGTGTATGAATGAGCCGCCCATACGGTCGATGACTCATCGTGCAGATAAACTACATGAAACGTCAACGTCGCTGGACTCCATCCTCTGCACTGCATGACAGCTGGGCTTCTGTTAGGCTCGCTGAGAAGGGAATCCCATCTAAGATGGACTGTGCATGCGCTCTTCTGCGGCTGCGCGATGTTCCCGAATAGCCAACCATTAATGAGGATGACTCATCCCTAGAAACCCCACTGGATGGGTGCGGAGGTGATTCACCATGTGCTATCCAAGGATGCCCTTGAGTCTAAACCCAAGAAAAGTGTCACACTGTGCATAGTTGGTGTTTCCACTGAGAGTTCGTATCGGCAGGGGAGGATTGAGGTCACAGTCTGCTTGGGGTCCTTTTTTGCCTTCATGTTTCATTAATTAGTAAGACTCTCTGATTGCAGCCTTAGCTTTCATTTATGGCTATTTTAAGGATGACACACAGTTTTTGCACCGCCCACCTTACGCCCTCCAACTGTGGATAATGTGCAGCTTGGTATTGCTTTGTGCTCAAGAAAACAGTTTATTCTTCGTTAAAAAGGTTATATTGTGTAAAATAGGCTTTTCTATGCACCCCGAGGTCACTGATTCAGTTTTCAGGAATGCACATATTGATAAAATGCACTATAAGTTGCTTTGGTTAAAGTCACCATGAAATCAAAATGGACAATTCTTATTTTATATGGAATATTGCATGCATTGTGTGTTATAAATTATTTATCCGTGCACATCATATATTTTTCATAAAATTCATAACCTTTAATCAAAATAACTTCCTCTTGCAGCAACATCTTTTCTCTTCTCTGATGATGTGTTTACTTGCGTGAGGGCAGGGCAACCTGTCACTCACATGAGATCCACCAATAGCAAGCCTATGGAAGTAAAATAATGCCAAATGTTTTTGAAACAAAAAAAAGCTTGTTGAATTGCACTACTTGAAAAAATATGCATTGCATTAACCGTACTTGGATTTTAATGTAATGTATTTTTAGGGCTTGCATTTTTATGGGCTGAAATTCAACATGGTTATATATTTAAGCTGTGAATATTTCAATTCAAAACACACACATTTTCATTATTAAAAATTCAATAATCCATATTCACTTCCAAAAATTTTATTCTGTTTAAAAGTACAAGCAATTTTGTAATGAACTTTATATAAAAATCGGAGTGATAATAGTTACTTTTGTGATGAAAAAAATTATAAAAATCAGGCAGTTGAGATTTGCAATATAGTATAAATATATATCACTTTACATGAATATACTGTATAATATATATTAATAGTTTGCTTAAAATAACTAAATATCTAATCATGATCAGTCTCTCCTCCATCTTGTTTAATTTTCATTTCAAAATCACCAACATAACGTTGCAAATTCTTTGGTATCAGCTGCACTTTGGAAGGTCAGAATTGAAATCAAGTGAACTTTGAGCTTCTGTTGTTTGATGCTTTTCTTTATTGAATACAATGCATTTGAGACAGAATGTGAGTCCAGTGAAAGGGTCTTTAAGGCCCTTTTAAAGTGTCTGCAGTAAGTGATTTCTGAGAAACGCTGTTAAAGGTTGATCAGACCGAGCACCACAACTTGTAGCCAATCAGCAGAAGGGGGCAGATCAGAATCACAATCATGATGGTGGAGGAGAGAGAACGAGCAAGAGGGAGATTATGGGCCTTATTTTACGATCTAAGCACGTCGTGGACTAAAGCGCAGGGCGCAAGTGTACACTGTATTTATCAACAGGATTTGAAGAGTTATATCTGTTTTACTGCTTTTTATATTTGTATTGTTCACTGTAATCTTCTTATTGTGTTTTTTTAGGTAGACAATTTTAAGATCTGTCCAGGGACAACGGATGAAAAATAGCCTTTTGGCTAATTCTGGTGCATTTGCAGCAATGCTAATTAATGTACACTGTCCCTGTCAAATAAATTAATAATAAAAAATAAAAAATAAAAAAAGTGCACTTAATCCACTTTTGCTAGTTTAACGACGGGAAAAATGGTCGGCGCACGGCGCATGGTCTAAATGTGTTGACCCTATTCTCTTAATGAGTAATGGGTGTGTTTTGGGCATAACGTGAAATAAACCAACCAGAGTCTCATCTCCCATTCCCTTTAAATGCAAGTTGCGCTTGCACCATGGCGGATTCGCTATTTACATGACGGAATTTGCAAGCGGAAAAACTGATCGCTTCTCCAGAGAGGATACGGATCTGCTCGTGCGCGAGGTTAAAGCGCTCAAGCAGATCATCTACGGGACAAGCCGGATTCCACCATATCTTTATGTACACAATATTAATCTTTTACATTGTAATCCTTTTATTTTTAATATTTGGCTAGTTTTCGTGCTGCTGCGTTTCTGTTGCCTCAAAATAGCAATGTGCCAACAATGCGCCTGAACTAGTGTTGTCACGGTACCAAAATTTCAGTATTCGGTACCGATACCAGTGAAAATCCACGGTTCTCGGTACCAATTTCGGTACCAAAGCTTAATTTAGATTAAATGTACATAATTATATTAAAGTGTATATCACAAAGATGGAAACTGTAGTATTAAAAACACTTTACAATAAGATTCCATTTGTTAGATAACATTAGATAAAATGACCTAACAAAAAAAACAATAGTTATATACTGTCGCAATTATTCTCCTTTAGGGGTTAATTTAAAAATACATTTTTTAAATCTAAAGTTAACATTATTTCTGTTTACATTATTTAATGCACAATGAATGAAGTGAACAAACATGACCAATCAAGTGTTTTGTATTAAATAACATTCACAAACATTAATTAATGTTGTAAAAATATATTGTTCACTCAATGTGTTATGTTAGATAACACATTAAGTGATGTTAATGAAAGGTATCTTATTGTAGCATTACCAAACTATACAGGAGATAAAATATGTTTTATTTGACTTGACTATACTTTTATTTAATCCAAAACTGTATTCATATTTAACTTTAAAAGGGCTTTTTAAACCTGCTAAGAGTTATCCAGCCAAGAATAAGACTAGAACTGCTTTTCTGACGGACTGATATTAATGACGGCTTTTTATTTCTCATCTCCATAAATATATCTAGTTGTAAAGCTAATGCAAGGGCTAGAAATCAATTAATAGGCCTATATGTCACACTTCCTCGTCGTCATGGAGAGCGCAGTTCGCACAAGCGTTTGTACTCCCTGTCTGTCGTTGCTATGCATCCATGAAAGCACATGGAAAAGTGAGCGCGCCGCTTCTATTAAGAGCGCGCTTGCCGCGCGCCATTTGAAATAACATATCTGCACGCGCAAAAACATCAGCACCACATCAGCAGCAGCAGCACCGCCGATCGCCATCAGCGCTTTTATGAAGAGGACGCAACTGCACGCGCTTCGGGCATGCACGCGCATCAAGTACCGGGTTTGAGAAAACCTGGTACCGTGACGTTAAAAAAAAATTAGTACCGACTTGGTACCGAAGTACCGGGTCTTTTGACAACACTAGCCTGAACAAACATAGTTTTCAGACCAGCACCCCCATGGGCGCATAAATAGGCGCAAATGCATTTGCTATTTAAACAACATGGCGCAGGACGTGAAAATGATAACTGCGTCGGGGTGAAACTAGCAAAAAAACACTTGCGTTGCACTTGGCGCTGTATTGCGCCGGGTGTATGATAGGGCCCTTGAAGAAAGACTGTAGAAAGAGAGATGGCTGAGAGACATTACAAAAGAGAAAAGCTCAGAGGAATATCATTGGAAAAAGAAGCCTGAAAACGGACTCAGAGGTTGCGTTGTTTCTGCTCCATATGTGAGTAACATTGGTTTTACCAAGATATGTTGTTGTTGTAATGTTAGCTGTAGTAGTTTGAGTGTCATTGTTTGTCTGGAACTGCTGTGCTGCTGGCGACTAAAAAAACAACTCTTGATTGTATACTCTTGTGTACTGTGTGTTCATTGCTCTTCCTTGTCGGTTGTCATCTTTGCTTTATTTTTTTGCAAAGCATTATTTTGCTTCGCTTAAGCTATGATAAAGAGACATCCACTGCCTTGCGTGTTCGAGCATTTTGGGGGCGGAGCAATGAAGGGAGGGGTGAGTTTGTTTGGGTTGATTTCAAATTTTAACAGTTTTTTTGCTTACTGCACCTTTAAGTGTTATATAAATATATATAAATAATAAAGACAGCTTAATCCAGAAGATTATAGTACAATGATGAGACCACCATATAAAAAAAATTCATTCTTCTCTCTTGTGTTTTTGCTGCCGGCTGCACTTTGCAGGCCAAACCTTCTTCAAGTTCTGCTTAGTAAGACTTCACTGGCCTTCTTCTAATGAGCTGCAGTAGAACCAGCCCCAGCAAACCCAACGGTCCAACCTATCAGGAAGTAATCACCACTCTAATCAGCCATAAAAATGATGTCTCAGCATAGACAACAGGTGCAATGTAGCTGATCGGTATTCCGGTGGGACGAGACTTCCTTCCCAGAGAGAATGCATGGTAAGCAGTTCAGCATCAGACCTGATGTGAGCCTGGAGTGATTACATTCAAATGTATTCAGAAAATCCACGTGAGAAGGATGAACAGTGACTCAATGTCAATGTACGCTGAAATCCACAATGAGTAAATTAAGATTAACCCACAAAATATATGGCTTGTTTGCTTTATGCTTTTTAATAAGCTAAGACATTGATTAAAGTGCTCGATATCTATTCCAGCAAAATCACAAAACAAATGTCCCCCATTCCTGATATATACTGTACGGTCCATCCACTGATATACAGCTATTTTGGTTTCATTAAAATAAAAGGTTACTTTAAGGCATGTTAGAACCCAGAGCACTTGAGTTGGTCAATAACTATTTCTCTGTCAAATGACTGAATAATTCAAAAGATTGAGGTCAGTAAAATGTATAGCAATAAAATTTATCTAGCAATAAATTGATCAAAAGTGACAGTAAAAAAAAAAAAAAAAAACGTTTATAATGTTACAAAAGCTTGCTATTTCAAACAGTCTTGGAGAAAAAAATGTATTGCAGATTCCACAAAAATATTAACTGTTTTGTCTTGAACAGCAAATTAGCAAATTCAAGTGAATTCTAAAAGGTTCATGTGACTCTAAACACTCGAGTAATGATGCTGACAATTCAGCATTGCATCACATGAATAAATTATAAAATAAAATATATTCAAATAGAAAACAGTTATTTTAAATTGTAAAAATATTTCACAATATTACTGTTTATGCTGTATTTTTTATCAAATAAATGCAGCCTTGGTGAGCAGAAGAGACTACATTCAAAAACATAAAAAAGCTTACTGACCATAAACTTTTGACCAGAAATGTTTAAAATAGCAACTTACTGTGCCATTAATGTTGTTATTTAACAATTTCTGGACATCCAGAATCCAATTTTTTTTTTTTTATATTTCCAGATCAATGCAGCACATAAATTATCAAAGCTAAATTATTTGTGCATAACATAAATAAAATTCAAGTTGAATATTGATATACTAAATAAAGGGTTTATTGCTTCATGCATTTCAAATTTTTAAGTTGCCATCTCAGTGTTTGCTGTATGAAAGTTCACGAGGAAAACCTTCTCCAGTTTTTTTTTTGTTTTGTTTTTTGTAATGATACAACCTGTTTTGCATTTATATAGACATTTACTTTCAGCTAATCAATGTTTACAACTTTCTCAAGTCAGTCTATCAGATGCTTTAAAGATTAGCCCCTACCTGGAATTGGGTTCGAACCCACGAGGACATTTGTCCATTGGATCTTAGCCATCCTGCTATACTGTAAGTTCACTGGTAATCCAATCAAACACAGCGATACCAGAGCTTTGATGGTAAATCAAACAAATATGTATGAATACATGAATAAGTCTCTCTTTTAGATGCCTTAAGTATTTGCCCCTACCAGGAGTGGGGTTTGGCCCCAGTTGGCGCTTGCCCATGGGATCATCCAATGCCTTAACCTTAAAGCTAATGTATCATATTTGATGCACACATTTCTAAGGCATCTAAATTATGAACATGACCAAAACTTTGCTGAAAATCCTGTTGTACACAATCAACTACATGCCTTCTGAACACTTACAGGACTGAAGCAACTTAGGTTTACTTGATTTTCCATACATCATTTTTATTTTATTTTTTTGATAAAATGTGAGTATCAAATATGATACATCAGGCTTTTTGAGGAACGTTTATTTGTCCATCTCTCATTTATCTTTGTGTTCTATAAAGCATTATATGTTTTGCCCGCTACAATAAAAACATAACTTTGATAATAAAAGCATTTAACCCTTAAACACATACCTCAGGTCTTTAGTGACCCAGGACGTCATTCACTTCCCTCCTCCTCATTCATTTTTTTGTCCAAATTATATTGGGAGACAATAATGACCGGAGGTGTGTAGGTATATTTTTTCTGCACAACAATATTTGAATCTTTGATGACTAAATAAGTGCAATTCACCTTTATTCCACAAGGAGGCAGTGTCTGATACACAATGATGAAGTGACGTTTCACTCATAGTTGCTGCGGGCAGAAAACAAAAGAATAGGAAGTATCATCAGAAAAAACTTAAAATGGCTCAGTGATTTACTGCAGAGCAAGTACTGAACACAATCAACTATTAGTGTCAATGTCACTTGATGGTGGATCTGGTGAAGAAGCTGTCAGCGATCAAACAATTGATTTTGAAGATGTTGAAAATGATAGTTTTGAGAATATGTTTGAGATGGCGAATATGCCAGATGCTGAATGTACTGAAATGAGCTCTGACGAGGACAGTGATGATGGTATAAAACATCTGCTCAAACTGAACCCTTCCAAGCTCCAAAAGGTAACAAAAGTATGCTTTATTTTATTCTTCTGCAAAAATTGTTACTCTAATATCAGGAGAGTTTTATATTATTGAGACAGGTACAGATCCATCTGTGTTAGATATAGATCCGGGTTGCTGAAGACCCAAATATGTAATAAGGATTGTCGAAACATTCATGCATTTAAGTCTTAGATATCATCTTTCTAGGACTTACTGTAATATTGGGAGAAATAAAGTGACAACTGATATTTATATGCATTTATGTAAGTAGTACTCTATACTGGTTCAAAGATCTAATTGATTTAAATTACAAGCTGTCAGAATTTCATCTTACTTTTTGGCCCATAAATATCAGCAACTGCACCAAACTACATATTTTTGCTCAGTATCACCTCTGAATAAACTTGAGTTTTTTTTCCTCCTCGAGTATGTGCTCCATATCTCACTATTTCATACTAAATGAGTCATAAAAGCCTGATGTATCAAATGATACTCTACAAAAAACACATATACAGACTTTTCTTTAAAGATTTAAAAAAATAATCTGTCTACATTTTCAATAAACCGTGACATTTCATATTTTTCTCTACATTTTCTGACTTAAAAAAACAAAACAATTACAGGGTTAGCAACTCTGCTCTAGCCCATTCAGATGAGAGGAAAAGCCTTTATTTATATGTAAGGCTGCTGAGTTCGTTCTCTCCACTGGCAAAAAAAAAAAGTCTCTTTCGGTTGAAACACTAATTGACATGTGCAACTGTGGTTTTCCTTTTCCTTTTTTTTTTTTTACGATTGGGAGTTGTGGATTCCCCTCATGGGATTCCATAAATCTACTCCCATGTAGATGTATTGATTGCTGTGTGTTGGTCTGTCTCTATTTCTCTGTCACTCTCCTCTTGCTCACATCCCTGCCTGGCAGCATAAATGATGTCCACGGCCTGCGTCTCTCTCCCGCCATGTTACCATAGCAACTGGAGCGATAGGGGAACACTGTGTTCCTTCGATCTGCAAGTGGGTCATGGACAAAACGACACGTACCGAACCATATTGAGTGGCTGGTGCTCCACACGGCTTTGCTGGTGACCTATATCGCACGTCCACACAGGAATCCCCATCGGCTGCTAGGCTGAGATGGGTTTAGCACTCAGATGTAAGCGCACAGCATGACAGTAATTCGGTTGTGTAAGCACAAATGTCTCTGATTGTTATTTACAGCAATGCAACAAGCAATCTTCAGTCGATATCTCAATGAAAAGAGACTTATTTGGAGCATGTTTGAACATGTGGAGATTATTTAAGAGGTGAACCCAAGCTGCCTTTAGGGTGCAGCTGGGATAATTATAAAATCTTTATTACAAAAACACCATATTCTGAATCAAAGTGTTTTATGCTCTGTGACTTTAAAGGAATAGGAGAGCCTTATTGCATAACAATTCTTCCAAAAGTTCCACATAAAATAATACTTAATGGGCTTGTGATACTTAATGTGGGCTAATGTAAGGGAGAGTAAATGATCACATAATTTAAAGGTAAAGTTCATCCAAAAATGAAAATTCTGTCAATAATCCTCATGTCATTCCAAACCTGTAAGATGTTTGTTCATCTTCAGAACACAAATGAAGATATTTTTCTTCTGATCTTCTGATCTAGATCTTTCTGTCCCTCCATACGCAACTACAACTTTATCGCTTCAAAAAGTTCATAAAGAGATTGTAACAGTAATCCATATGAATCGAGTGGTTTAGTCCAAATGTTTTTGAAGAGACGCGATCGCTTTATACGATTAACAGATTTAATTTAGGCTTTTATTCATAGATAATAAACATTCATTAACGCAGACATCAGATATGGTAAATGGAAGCTCAATCATGTTCCCTTGACGTGTGAGAACCAATGAGGTTCATTCTCATGTTACGCAGCACGTTTGAGCTTCTACCAGAACCAATGAGGTTCATTCTTGTGTTACGCAGCACGTTTGAGCTTCAGCAAGAACCAATGAGGTTCATTCTCGTGTTACGCAGCACGTTTGAGCTTCTACCAGAACCAATGAGGTTCATTCTTGTGTTACGCAGCACGTTTGAGCTTCAGCAAGAACCAATGAGGTTCATTCTCGTGTTACGCAGCACGTTTGAGCTTCTACCAGAACCAATGAGGTTCATTCTTGTGTTACGCAGCACGTTTGAGCTTCAGCAAGAACCAATGAGGTTCATTCTCATGTTACGCATCACATTTGAGCTTCTGCCAGAACCAATGAGGTTCATTCTCGTGTTACGCATCACATTTGAGCTTCTGCCAGAACCAATGAGGTTCATTCTCGTGTTACGCAGCACGTTTGAGCTTCCTCAAGAACCAAAGAGGTTCATTCTGGTGTTACGCAGCACGTTTGAGCTTCTGCGAGAGGTTTGTTCTTGCGCATCAAGCAGGTTCAATCGAGCTTCTGTTTATGTTCACTGATCAATGTTAATATGTGAATAAAAGCCTACATTAAATCTGTTCACCATATAAAGCAATTGTGTCTTTTCAGAAAATTGGACTAAATCGCTCGATTCATATGGATTAGTTTTACGATCTCTTTATGAACTTTTTGAAGCGTCAAAGTGCCGTGGTAGTCAATCAAAGTCGTAGTAGCTTAGCTGTCAATGGAGGGATAGAAATCTCTCAGATTTCATAAAAATGATCTTCATTTGTCTTCCAAAGATGAACAAAAGTCTTATGGGTTTGGAATGACACGAGGGTGAGTAAATGATGAAAAAGTTTTGATTTTTGGGTGAGCTAACCCTTTAATTGTTTGTTGCAATATCCTTTTAAGTGTCAGCACAAGGGCATATTGACAGTAACTCATCGACTAAAATGACTAAAATAGGTTTTGTCCTTCAGATCACAGTATGCAGCGGGTTTAAGAAGGACACACCCCATGGAGAGCTGCTATTTCATTATGATCTCAGTGTGGTTAGTCTGACAGACTATACTACTACATCATACTTGGATGCAGTCTTCATGTTTTACAACTTAGAAGTTCAACAAAGTAATGGACACCATCCCAAATCAAGGAAAAGTAAGGGTTATTTTCAACTTAATGGCTACGTACAACATATGTGGCCTGCTGTCAATTACCACAGACAACTACAGGCACTTTTATGTCCCAGGGGTTTTTGTAGTATTAAAACAGATTTCTATTGAAAATAACTCACAATGTTGCTTTAATATGAGTAAGAGTAAATCTTTTACATTTATATCATTTTATGTAGCCTATGTTCTGAGTGATCAGACATGCACAAACCCATGAACATACTAACATGGTTTCTCCTAATGTCTCCAGCAGTGTCTTTGTCTCTCTGCAAGGCGTTTCATGCTGCGGCCTGGCACTGGTTTCCCCATAATCTGTAGGCAAAGACAAAATGAGAAACCCATCTCTGCGCCCAGAGGCCAGTGCCATACAGGAAACACATCAGCAGCGCGCCACAGTGGGTTTCTGGCACAATGCTGTCTGTCATCCTCAGCGGTGTTTGAATGAGACTGGAAGAATGAGACACAATCTGAGCGATATGAAGACAGGGATGTGCAAAATTCTGAATATGAGAATCTGCTTTCAGGCAATGAGTGTGAGTTTAAACTGAACTGGCCACACCCCACAGGAAGTTGAACTGGAATTACAGGAAGAGGAATTTATTGAATTGCAATTCAAAGAAATTCAAGGTAATGCTTTCTGGGAAATTAAAAGGACTACTTCTTCCACCCTGGTCCACAAAAGAAGGGCCTAAAACTAACTTTTTGCCACACCTGCCAATGGCCAGTGACTTAATTAAGTTTACAGGCCATATCTTTTTTCTTTTTCTTTTACCAGCCATGAAACCATGCAGTTATGACACAAAAGACACCAGTGAATTCACAATTTTCAGGTATAGAAATTTAGTAAAGTAATCAAATGTAAAATAAAACTGCAAAGTCTTCACTGTATAAATTAATCATCCTAATTAAAATCACAAGAGCAGTGAGTAATTTTTCTTTGTTTTTTGTTGTTTGATTAATATTAATGATACAGACAGCAGCAGGTGTATTAGGCTTCTGTCACTTTAAGAGCCGCACGGATCCAATATACTGATGCACATGCATTTTCTTTCTCAACTGTTTATGTTCACTTTAGACATAAACTATGTTTACGAGGATACTTGCCAATACGGGCATTTTCAAGCACAAGAAGACGTAAAAGAGTTCAATTTAGTATCCGCACACTGTCTGAGACACGTATTTCTGGGCACGCGTTTTTTGCGCACAGAAAACTTCCCACATAGTGCGTGAGTAACAAACTGAGCTCCCTTTCACGTCTCCTTGCACTTAAATATGTCAATTGGCAAGGCTTAAACTTTCGTGACGATGCAGCACTGGCCTGTCAACTGTCCCGATCATGTTTGTTCACGTTCATGTTCTCACAAAATGGCATTGTTAGAATTCATAAAAAATATAACCGGCCAACTGGCGATTGACACAGTTTCACATACTCGCCAACACAGATTTTTAATCGCACTTAGCGAGTGATTTATAGGCCCTGTTTATATACAGTACACTCTAAACAAAAATGGTGCTAAATAGCACTAAAAGTGGTTCATTGGCTTGTAATCATAGGGGAACCACTTTAAGTGCCATATAGCACTTACCTTTGTCAAATGGTGCTATGTAGAACCATAAGAGGTGCCATATAGCACCTTAACCACCCCAAAGAACCGCTAAAGAACCGCTGAAGAACCAAACTGGGCTTAACAGGTTCTTTAAATGGTAGTGGTGCTATATAGCACCTTAACCACCGCAAAAAACCCCTGAAGAACCTTTTTTTTTTAGTGTGTATGTACATATACAGTATATATATATATATATATATACTGAAAATAAAAATGTTGTTATATAAAATTGTATTAATTGCAATTCTTTTTAATTGTACTTCATTAAAATTCTAACTGTGATTCTGTTCCTCATCAGTGTGTTTGGCACACATTTTAAAGTGACAGTCCCAATTTGAAATTAACATTGACATCATATATTTCCTTTTTTTACAGCTTGTTTTTAAAAGCATGTCTTTTGCGTGCGGATGATAACATCACTGTTTGCCAAAGTGGGTAGCTTTTATTAACTTCCGCTGGTCTTTAGAGACTATCTGATGCACAACCTAATTATGGTAAAACAATGGCGTCCTTATAAACAGGTAGGGGTGCCGGCACATCAGGCAACCTAGATAGATATTTAGGGGAGCTTTGTTTCTTGGCTTGCGGCCATATCTTGATGACATTGTAGCTCTGTCCTCCAAACAGTATGATGCAATGAAAGACAATCTTCCACACTGCAGCGAGCGGCCCTGCTCTGAGAGATACCTCACTACCTACATTATTCCTTTGCAAGCGAGTCCCTCTTTTGTGCAGTTGTTCTCTACATATGTAGCAACAGAAGAATGCAGTAAAACTACAAGCATATTCACCTGGTGAAACATGCATACTGGGTGCTGACGCTGCCAATGCTGGCCACAGTAAAGACTGGCATCCATTTACATCTTGCTTGACTGAACGGATTCTCAGATTACAGGAAATGCAAACACTGGCCTCTGGACCGGCACTTTCAGTGTTCTTGTCTTACATAACCACAAATTGCTGGGCATTTACAAGCTGGAGGCTCCATTGTTTCAGCTCTATGTTCGTATTTTAGGGTTGTAAACAGCAAGTTTTTTTTTTACGTCCTTGGTATTTCCACATGAATGAGAACTACCTGAAATGTGCATTTTCTTGTTGCACTATACCTTAGTCAGGTTAGATGGCATTTTGAATTAAATGCAGATTAAAACGAGGCTGTGAGGGATAGATTACAGTCTTTACAATGGCACGCACTGTGTCCTAGATCACATAATTTTCACAACTTTTAAAACTGTCTATGGAGGTTTTAGATGTTTCTTCGGCTGAACAATCGGTACATTGTTAAACAACAGTATGCTCCATTGTACTGTATTCTATCTATCCCTCACAGCCTTGCTTTCATTCATGTAAAAAAAAAATAACACATTAACTGCTGTGTAGGTAAGAGGACAAGTCTCAAACCTATAGCAGTGATGCTATTGTAATTTGTTTTTAGATAACTATATCTATCAACTATATTTTGCAGTAGCAGGATTGGGATTATGTGTTGTTGTGGTGCCTTCAGTCAATCCGTATTGTCATGACACCATTTCATAAATCTCTAGCATCAGGTTTCCATGAGCAATGATTTTGAAATGTGTTAACCCTATGTTAATCAATCACTTGCTATAGACATAAATGAGAATGCTAACCAATAGCGATCTCTGTCTGATTTGTCAGATAAGAAGGACCTTTTAGGCATGGTATTTCAAAAAATGCAATTAACATCCTCATTATTTCTGTGGCAGATAAGTATTGATAAATAATCTGTTTGTCATTTATTGAAAAAGCTATTCAATGTAGCAAGATACTTCCTCAGACCGAGACGCCTGCATTAGCGGGTAAATAAATCAAAGTCACTTGCAAACAGGGAATAGGATAATTTCGCCATGAACACCTCATTTCGTATTCATTTTTATTTCTGTATGCAACAGATGTGCCACTTATGCAGTTAGAGCCATTGCATAAAGAACCGTCGAACATCCCTGTACCCCCAAGGCAGGTGAACTTCACTAATGCCTTCAACCGCTTAACCAAGCAAATGGAATTGCAGATGTACTGAAGTCAATTAAGCATCAATAACCCCAGCTGAGACTGTTTACCTCATCTGTGTTGCTGTGAAGAGAGCATTTTCTAGTCCGTTTGAAGCCTGCTCTCAACCACATTTGCAGCATACTGGCTGAGTCATTCTGATAGTTTTAGTTGTGTCTACAGCTCTGTACCCTATACAGATTTCCTCTTCATTTCTGAGTAAGTGAACACAGTCATTTCAAATGTGCAGGTAGGTGAAAATACACCGCGCTGAGAGTATATGTGTAAAAGTGTTGGAGCATGTGCGTATGAGGCACCCAGATGGCTCTTTCATAGCTCAATGTTCTCATGTTATTAGTTATTAGTACAGATGTTAACTAGCACTGAAGGCATGGGTTCATTTCTCATAGAATGTATGAACTGTGATAACTATCAAAATAAAAATAAAAATAAATACTAACTATAAAAGTTTGGAGTCGGTCATTTTCTTTCAAATGTTTTTTAAAGAAGTCTCTTATGCTCAACAAGGCTGCATTTATTTGGTCAAAATACAGTTAAAGCAGCGATATTATTACAGTTTAAAATAACTTTTTTTCTATTTGAATATATTTCAAAATGTCATTTATTCCTGTGATGCCAAAGCTGAATTTTCATTATCATCAGTCTTCAGTGTCACATGATCCTTCAGAATTCATTCTAATATGCTGATTTTCTGCTCAAGGAACATTTCTCATTATCAATGTTGAAAACAGTCGTGCTGCTTAATATTTTTGTGGAAATGGCTAAAAATGTTCAGGACTCTTTGATGGAGAGAAAGTTCAAAAGAACAGAATTTATTTGAAATAGAAATCGTTTGTACCATTATAAATGTCTTTACTGTCATTTTTTTTTAAATCATAGTATAATGCATCCATGCTGAATAATAAGTTTGACATTTTACTTACCCCAAATGTTAGTGTACCTTGAATGCAATAAGTCACTTTAGATAAAATGCATAATAGAAATGTAGGACAAAGAGACACAAATCAGCTTGTTGTTGACATGCATTAAGATTAAAGAGTTATACATTCATGTTGATGGTATAGTTCAGATTATTTGGCCTTGAAAGAATTTGATGATATGTTTGAAGTCATATTAAGATCTTTTGATTGCATGCTTTGTGTATCTGAGCAGAGCTTAAGACATTGAGATCTTTGAAGCAGTGGTTTTTTCAACCATTTATTTATTTTTTATTTTATTTATTTTTTTGGTATTTGAATTTAATTTAGATCACAGTTAGCCTATATTATTTTAATACAAATCTCTCAATTTGCTTTGAATTGAATCTCTTTGCTTTCTAGGAGAATCAGTTGAGATTTTAAAGGAGTAGTTAACTCAAAATGAAACTTGTGTCAACCTCATGTTGTTACAAATATTCCGTGAATAGTGGCTTACATTTCAGTCTGTTCCATCACATGACTTCAGAAGTCTTGTAATATAGTGCACAAGTCGAATGAACCACTAATATGATCCTTTTTATGGCCTTTTTGAACTTGATAGATGTGGCCATTGTCATTGTTTAGAAAAGCAACAGCCTTCAGGTTGGGAACGACATGAGGGTGAGTAAATAATGCCAGAATTTTGGGGTCAGCTGTGACTTTAAGGGATCTCATTCGTGTTTCGTCTTCCCTATGGGGACTTCCATGATGTGGAAGCGAGTTAAACGGTACCTGGACTTGCTCTTCAGAAGCATCTCTCGTACATTAATGAGCACAGCTGGGCGCTGTCAGCTCAGGGCTCTACCTCTTCTCCTGACTGTTTTTGACTGAGAGGCTGAAAATGATCTAAGGGGCAGCAATGCTTCCATGGCAACAATCTGTCATGGCATATGTGTGAGTGTCCTTCCGCTGTGATGTCCATTCCCTCATGTTTATGGCTCACACACACATGCACGTACTTCAACTGGGTTTGTGTGTCCCTAGAGACCGTCACTGACCGTTTTTTCGGCCGGTGCAGGATGACTGACATCCCCGAAAAAAAAAAAAAACGTTCCAAGAAGGATTTGATAATGTTCCCATTAAAGCGATAGTTAATCCAAAAATGTAAGTTCTGTCAAAAATTACTCGCCCTCATGTCATTCCAAACCCGTAAGACTTTCGTTCATTTTCAGAACACAAATGAAGATCTTTGTAATGAAATCTGAGAGATTTCTGTCCCTCCGTTGAAAGTCTATTCACCCAAAACGTCCTTTTATTCACATATAAACACACTGATCAGCAAACATAAACAGAAGCTCGAACTTGCTTGACATGTGAGAATGCGAATGAGAATTGAGCTACCAAATTTGAAATATAAATGTTCGTTGATCAATGTTTATGATTTGAATAAAAGCCTAAATTCAATCTGTTCATCATACAGTCGCTTTGACTGTGACTCATCAGAAGACTTAAACCGCTCAATACATATAGATTCCTCATCTCTCTTAACTTTTTGAAGCATCTGAGTTTTGGGTAAATAGACTTGCAATGGAGGGACAGGAATCTCTTAAATTCCAATAAAAATGTCTGTTCCGAAGATCAACGAAAGTCTCATGGATTTGGAACAACATGAGGGTGAGTAATTGATGACAGAATTTTCATATTTGGGTGAACTAACCCTTAAAGTTCTGGAAACATTATTTCTGAATGTTCTCAGAACATTCAAAACGTATACAGTTTATTATGTTTTTAAAACATTTGTTTATGCAAACACCAGCAAAAACATTAAGGGAATGTTCCATTTTTATCATTTTACATATTATGGGAAATCTACTTTCGAATGTTCACTGAACGTTTTGAAACAAATAGTAATGTTTAAAGGTGTAGTTTGTAACATTGAGAGCTAGTGGTTGAAATGGGTACTGCAGTCCAAATTCAAAATATTGGAGAGAGTTGTTTCCACCTGGAGTTTTAATCTGTCTCTTTTGTCCACTTTCAATCACTTCTGTCCTGATTTTTTCGAGGGGAGGGTCTATAGGTGGTAAATGCATGGGCTTTTTCAGATCTTTCAATCTAATGGACAAAATTTGCTCACGTAATTTACATATGAACGCAACCAGAGACAACAGAAAAACATACGGAGAGACGCAGCTTTAGTTTGTGCTCTGACAGCCTAGAAATCAGGAATGGTGAGAGAACATTTGGTACGTTTTTCATCTTCAAGCTAAATTTGGGTCTCCAGCCGACAAAGTGTAAATCCCGTCTGACTAGCGCGCTTCCTGTAATGTATTAGGTGGAGAGTAAACAGTCTTTTGTGGCTGTTCGAACACATTCAACCATGAGCATTTACACTGCGAAAGCAATCCGGTCTAATGTGTTTTCGACTACCTCCAGAAGTGTTCGAAAGTGGACAAGCTCAAAACGTTTTAGACCCCGTTTACACCTGTATTTAGCATCGTCCACTTGTGATCCGATTGACCAAAACGCATCTTAGGTGTATACAGGGCCACTGATGCCTGTGTATGCAGATAAAGAGAAACGATAACCGCAAACTCCAGCTTGGCGTGTGGGTCACCCTTTTGTTCCAATGCCTCATGGTCAATCATGATAATGCCATTCAGTAAGGCGACAGTAATGCTCTCCGTATGCAAAACCTGCCACCGGTATGCTAATCAGAATTTACAAGCACAGTATCGATGCAGACCAATTTCTGAAGCGAGGCACTGGAAGTATTGTCAGTATAGATTTAGTTGTGGCACCTGAGGGTATTCAACAACATCTCTGAAAAAAGTATATCATAATGACTTTCTTTTCTAGTTGCTGCACTTTGGTAGGCGTCTGCTCCGCTGGCGTTGCAGCAATTACTCTCCGAACAGCTCGGATATCTGCCTCCATCCATCATTGGGTTAACGCTTCTCGCCGTGTTAGTAATGATCGTTCTCTGCAGGATTATGCTGTTTCTGCACCTATCTAATTAGGTCCTCTATCTGATAGCGATGTGTCTCGTTGAAAATGGGGCTGTTTTGTATTAAAATATGATTGATTGCCTGGTTTGCTTGCTGTGCATCCTCGGGAGCCGATGTAGCAGAGGCATCAACCTCGATGAGTCATGAGTAAATGACAGACTGCTTGTTCTGTTCCCTTCAGTTCCACGAACACAGAAACACAATGGTCCATGAGACAGTGGCACGTACACGCACAGACCGAGTTAAGATCCATTTAGAGATGGAGACACAACAGTAATGGAAAGTTGTGAATCAGCTTGCATGCCCCCCCTCCCCCTCCTCTCCTCTTTGTTTCTTTCTCTCTCTAGCACTTTACACAAATATGGTACAAAATAGTGTCTGGAATGTTCTTTTTCAGCCAAGGATCAGTGAAAAGAGGCGCGTAACCTTCAGAAAATGTTGATCATCTACCTTGGGAGGTCAAACTAAATATGATATGTGCTGTTTTGTTGTATTTTATATGTGGCTTGCAAACTTTTTCAACAGTGCACTTTGGGAGATGTCAAAAACTAAAACCCTGTTTTTTTTCTATGATTAAATAAAAAATATATTACTATTATATTATGTAATCAATGGGGATTGGATTGCATATGTTACTCAGCAGAGGTTAGCTAGTTTTTAGGCCAAGTGTTGGTTTATAGTTTATATATATTATATATATTATATATATAATTTTATTTTTATTTTTTTTAAAAAAATTTATTACAATAACCTTGATAGCATTGTTAAATTGTTAGGGTAATTTAATTTACGCAGTTTTTACAGATATTAATGAGATTTTTTAAATTTTTTTTTTTTTTTTTATGTAAATAGTGCAATAAATAAATGATAACAAGGTTAAATGGTTAAATTCATATAATTTTCAAGCTATACACATACACAGTAAATATATTATATATAGTATTTTTTGCTATTCCGTGTATACCTTTTAATCATTTTCAACCTTTACAAACCATTTGTGTAAAAATTAAGATAATGAAATAATTTTTTCTTCCTGGCACACTGGAAGGGATACAGAAATTTGATGTTTAAAATTAGCCATTTTTTTCTGCTGGGCTAAAACATATGTTAAACATTAGCATTTCAAACATCGCTAATGGCACTAACTACAAAACATTTTTTTTTTTTTTTTTTTGCATCTAATGCTAAAGTAATGGGACCTCCATTGCCTATTATTCATTTTTAATATACTAATATAATACTTATTTCCTTTATTATGGCTGTGTAAAGCAATTTAAATGACCATTTGTGTGAAATGTGAAACATAAATAACCTTGGCTGTGTCTGAAATAACATACACTATTGAGTAGGTACTTATTTTTTACAAGTATACTTACTTTGCGAGCGCTAAAAAAGTATGTTCTAGATAGTATTAATGTGTAGTGACTGTAATCTGGACATACATCCGCCATGTTGTTACTGTCATGTGACCTCCCAGCGTTCATAAATCCTCTCCCGTGGCCTCATGGGATAGAAAACTGTCCATCGAATGTGCACTTCAGAATCTCGCGGGAAGAAGTAGGTCATCCGGATACTTTTTGAGTAATCTTTAATGAATTCTGACATAATTCTTCTTTCACATACTATTTTCACCTATAGTGAAATAGGACTATCACCTATGTGATTTCAGATGCAGCCCTCGTCTTGTGTTGCATGAAGTTAGACAGGAAATGTACACGTTTATTTTCTGTATTCACCTTGTTTAATGTCATTAAATGACATCAGAGGTTAAAAACAAAACACACTTCCTGAAAGTATGGCAAGTTTTACAAAAGTTCCATGTCTGGTGCTTTTTTTGTTTGTTTTCAATGTCAATGTACACAAATGTATGTTAATAATATTCAAATATTTGCATACCGCACCTTCAAGACCACAGCTACACAAGAGGGCCAACGACTCTAGCATCCTAAATGACCCATGTGTGATAAACCAAAAATCCATCGCTCAGAACTTTTTATTAGCTGGTTTGGATGATGATTCATTGGCTCTTAATGTTCAGAAAAACCATGCAATCCTGCCTATTGCAATGGGCATAAACTGCATCTAATATACTCCTTTTTGGAAGCTCATCTAATTTATGATATGAGTGGATCATTTGAATTTTGAGTTATGAACTCAACCACTCAACCACTGAAAACAGGAAGTTCCACCTGTCTTCTTTTCCATACCTCTCTGACGCACGTATGAACCGAATGCTTTCAGTTTCGAGATGCTGTAGTAAATCAAACCAGTCCTTTAGAACGAGACCTTAATTAGGTGCAGTTCTGTAAAGCAGTTTAGTCCTGCTCTGTCTGGAACGCAGTTGCTGTTGGGAATAAATTATGAAAGTGTGTTGTCAAACAGTGAGTAAATCTAATAAAGCCATGTGAGCAGATGTATGCATTCTCTCAGATCAAATTCCATTGAAATTCACAAGGCTTCCTTTGAAAGTATCATAAAAAGAGTCAGTTGACCTAGAACGGTTTGGAGGAAGCTGAACGTAAATAAGGGAGAATGTTTGTCTCTGTTTGTGTTCAGATATGCAAAGCAGACAAGACTTTGGAAGACCGGAATGAAGCACAGGAGCAGCTTTACATGTGTATTTTTTTTTTTTCGCTTCATATTTTATACTATAGAGTTTTACATTATTTTCATTGCTTACCAGGAAAATAATCCTTTTTTTTTTATTTCGTTAACAAAGTCGAGATGAAAAAGATGAACCGTGATGATTCACTAAAATATACTTTATGAAAATGTAATTAATATGGAAATGAGTAATTGACAATAACTTCTAAAGCTAATACTTCAGTACTCATGTATTGAGAAATGTGTATATATCAATATAAAATTAAATGAAATTTGGTCTATTACAATTTAACATGTTTTGCCATTGTGCACATAATCATCAGCTAAAATATTTTTTTCAGCAGAAACATTATTTTAGTTGACTAAAATACGTTGTTTTAGTAAGTGTAAAATTTACAAAAATTAATATTACATTCAGTTCAATTATATGGCAGTGATATACAGCTATAATATGATTTGTATACATAGCATGAGAAAACATTGACTACATTTAAAAGACTATTTCATCAAAAGTTTGACTAAAACTATGACAAAAAAATTACAAATTAGCACTTTGGGCGATGCATTCTTGTCATAAAATGTTTTTTTTTCACTCGTTTTTATTGTACATCATGTAAAAATCTGACTGCACAGAAAAGTATAGCATCACTCTCTATAACATTCCCCACTCGATTTGGGGAATGAATTAATAGCCAAATTTTATGAATTCATTATGGCAGTAACTTTTTTTGTTCACCAGCCACTGTGGCTAGTGGTTTTCCAAAGTTATAGCCACTCAACATTTACCATGGGGGAAAACTGTCATGAAGATATTTTTAACATTATCTCATAATTTGTCAGCAGGTTTATTAGGCTGCTGTCACTTTAAGACTTGATGCACGGATCCATTATACTGTTACACATGTTTATACAGTTATACTGTTTCTCAACTCCTTACATTCACTTAAAACATAACCGACTGTGTTTACATGAATACTCGCCCAGATCGGCATTTTGACATTATTATGTGTGTATTTGACTGTTCAGGAATGAGTAAAATGATGTCCAATATGTGCAAGCGCACGCCGAAATTCAAGCCCTGTAACACCAACAATATTCATCTGGAGCAAATGAAAGGAGTGAGTGAGGGGAGGCGGGTTTGTGTGACATTTACTGTTGGAGAGATGAGAGAGCGAGAAATCCTTTTAATGACCACAGAGAGTCAGGACCTCGGTTTAGCGCCTCATCTGAAGGACGGTGCTCTTTGACAGTATAGTGTCTCCATCACTATACTGGGAAGTTAGGACCCACACAGACCACAGGGTGAGCACCTCCTACTGGCCTCACTAACACCTCTTCCAGCAACAACCTAGTTTTCCCAGGAGTTCCACCATCCAGGTATTGACCAAGCCCAACCCTGCTTAGCTTCAGTGGGCAACCAGTCTTGGGCTAAACCAGTCTATATATGCTGCTGGCATATCACCAGTGGGCTTAATGTCAAGCCCTGATGAATTCAGAGGTTTGTTCGAGTCCCTAAGCCTTTGTAGCAGTATGAGCAATAACTAGACATGTACATTTTCCAAAGAAAATGTGAGTTCTGCTTGCCGTGGCAAAACTCATCACTAGGCAGTTACTGGGGTCTTTTGCGTGATTGCTATAAAGCTAACTCACAAGTATGTGCAATGTTCTGGTGCTGATTGGTGTTAATGTTGCCATACGGTTGCTAGGGTGCTCTAAATGGTTGCTAGGGCGTGGCTAGACAGTTTTCAGGGTGATATTTAAAGACTACCTAGCAGTCTGAGTCAAAAGAGGCCACTCACCTGTCTCTATGATGTTCTGATCCAGAGATATCCCTCTCTACTTTTTTCAATGGAAGTCAGTGGACACCCACTGAATGAACATAGTACGCCTGATCGCTTATAAAAGTCATAAAACACACCTCTCCTCAAAAAGCTTCACAATTTTACACCTTAATACATTCAGTCAAATGTTAATGCTTTGGATAAAAGTGTTTTAAAATGCATGAATCCCATATTGCTTTAGGATGTTGCTTTGGATTATAAAGCAACTATGTGAAGAATATTGATTCATGAAAACATAAATGTAACTGCATCTGATTATTAAGGTTCTGGGGCTTGTGTTAAACACAGCATGAAGAATATGAGAATTAATTGGGGAGGTCAAGGATTGCAGGCTTGGAATGTGACCTCTGACCTGTCTTCTGAGAGTGAATGTGACCGACTCAGCAGGCGTGGAGGTGAGGTTAATCGGCCCTCGCAGGTGACACACGTGCACGGACGCGGCCCACCACAATCCCTCATTGTGACTGAATTAAGCAAAAGGAATTGGATTCGACTCGTCTCTCTTCTGAAACCTGCCGGGGAAGGTCAATCCCCTCATTCTGTAAGACAGAAAAATCAACGTGACGCGGCCTCAAAGAGCGGATCAATTCCTATTCACGCGTTAAGCCGCCCGCAGTGAGAGGCTTGGAATTCAAGCCCAAATGTAATTTAGCGTAGGCTACGGCAGTCAAGGGTGAGTAATATGACAGGAAGGATGGTGATTTAAACAGCTTTTACATGACTGGAGCACACCCAAGGAAAGACTCCAGATTTATTGCCACCAGTTGAGGTGATGCATTGCTACTTTTTTTTTTTTTTCTCCCATTCCAATCCGTGGGTTTCTAACTCTGAGCTCAGTGTTGCATCATGTCTAGATAAACGAGACAAATACAGCAGGCATCAGGGTGGTCGTGGCAAACCTGCTCCAGCTCCAGAGGAAGTCTCAGAGCTTCATTTTCCAGTGTATTTCCTTCCTTCTGTCTCTCTTCAAGATGGACATGTAGAAGCGTTCAGTGTGGGCTGAAAAGTTTGAGAACTTTTTCCATTCTCACATAATTCACATGTGACTCTTGCATGGGTATTGCATTTTCATAAGTTCAGCACATCAGTAGTTATGTTTTTTGCATAAAAATGTTATATTTCAAATGGAAATGTGCTGTTAAACGGTTAATTTACGCACAAAGTTTGGAACAATTTGTTCCCGGCTGTACAACTTGGAACATAAAAGCGGATGTCTTGCAGAATGTCTGAGCTGCTGGTTTTTCAGCATCATTACTCCAGTCTTCAGTGTCACATGATCCTTCAGAAATCATTCTAATATGCTAATTTGATGCTTTAGAAACGTTAATTTTTATTATTATCAATGTTGAAAACAGTTCAACAGTTCAGTTTTTTCAGGATTCTCTGATAAATAGAAAGTCTGAAAGAACAGCATTTTTTTTAAATATAAATGTTTGTAACATTATAAATGTATTTAGTCACTTTTGATCAATTTAATGCATATTTGCTGAATAAAAGTGTTAATTTATTTTAAACCATATTCATAAAGACAGATGTTCTTGCTTCCATTGAATCACAAGATGCTCTTTAGCACAGTTAGCAGTGTTGATATCTTCAAGGAAATGTCAACCCAAGTGCTAAACCACAAAATCATTCACCTTCATTAAACGCTGACATGTGAGAAGAGCTTTCAGGCTGCATGCAGCTTTAAAACGATTCCCTCCGCCGCTCTCTGTCTCTCTTTGTATCCAGAGAACAGAAGTTGTCTCATGTGATTTATGGAAGCGTGAGTAACAGGCTAATCTGCTGGGCTGGTCAGTGGTTCGAGGTCTTTGTGTGTTGGCCTCAGGCACTGTGGTCTTTAATGGCTGAGGCTCCACGCCATCATCTGCTTCGCATTGGTGAGCGGTGCATTGCATTATGGGGTCACTGAGGTTCTCCTCCTTATGTTCTTCTGTGGTTTGGAGGGTCTTCACGAGAGCATTTGAGAAACCATTGTGGAGTTTGTGCATATTTAAGACATGCTGTGCACGAAGAATGAATTGAGTTTGCTATGCATGCTTTCTTGCGTTGTTTCAGCATCTGATTAACTAAACGGCACAAACATACTCAAAAATAATAATGATGGACGCAAATTGCATGATGCTCGTTCACTGAGGATGCAGAAGACTAACTTTATTGGTGCTGTATAGCATTGCTCCATCATTATGTACCCAGAGCTCCTGAAAAACCACAAATTCCTTAAATTTGCACATTTGGCGAATAAAGCTCATTCTGATTCGGATCTAGATCTAGACACCTAAATTGGCTCTTCAGGAAGTATGCTGACTACACTGTGTGTCTGGATAGAACACCCTTCTCCATCATTTGATGTATTACTGCTGCTATGAGCAATAGAAACACATTTTTTATATTCTATTCTGTGCATAATAGTGAAGTTGAAGTCACCACAAAAACAAAATTGATCAGTCTTAATTTGGTTATATCAATATCTAAAAATTTTTTTTATTATAGGTGATTTTTCCATGCACATCATTTAAAAAAAAGATATCATGTGCCTCGTAATTTTGAATCAAAATAACTATCCCTCCCTCTTGCAGCGATATCTCTCCTCTCCTCTGATGATGTGTTTACTGGCGCAAGGGCGGGACAACCTGTCAATCACATGAGATTGACCAATAGCAAACCACAACCATCCAATCAATTCCCCATGGATAAAATTAAGTCCCACCCTATATTTTTTCTTGTTTGAGATGCCATTTTTTTGCTATCGCAACTTCTGTATATACATATATATATATATAGCCGGATCTATAGTCTCAAATATACTTTCCAACTTTTTACTTCTAAGCGAAGAATGAAAAAAAAAATGTTGCTGTGAGTATATCGGGACCTTGAATCGCGTTCAGTCTCTTGCATGTTATGCACAAGCAATAAGTTACTTGCTGCAGTTCACTTAATGGTCACCGGTGTCACTAATAACAAGGGTTTTTGAATTACAGCCCCTTTAATATAAATATAAATAGATATGCAAGGTGCTTTAACAGTGCAAAAAGAGCATGCTTAAACTGTATTTTGAGTGGTTTGTGAATAAGACACAGGGTTTTGTGATGAAAACTGCATTTCTGTCAGGACCACTATCGTCAAATACGACTGACAATTAGCATATACAGTTTGGATTGGCGGTATGGCTCTGTTCTGGGCAAGAACTCCCTGCGCATTCATGCAGAGCAGCAATAACCCCCCTTAGGGTAAACAGAACACAACCAACATGAATGAATCATTAATTAATAAAGATTTTAACATAATTGAGAATTTAGTCTGATTCAGGGGGAATCAAAATGCCAAATGCTGACTGACGAGAGGAGGAGCTGGGGATGGAGGAGGGTAATTAGCTCCTGAGAAACGCGATAGCTGCTGATAATACTGAAACGAGCTTATATATGTATACAGTGATAGGCGTCGTATTCCTAGATGTGGATCAGGTGAGAGTCAGCTGATGCGAGCTTGACTAACCTGACCTGCCAGAACTGACGCTATACGCTTGATTTAAATGTGATTATTGATTGGTAAATGGACCCCTCAGTGTTTGAAGTCTTTTGTATGTGAAGTTTGAAGATGCTGTATATCAGGACTTTTTCTCTGTAGCATCATAAACAGAGGTTTTATCATGCAGACAGATTTCTGTTGTGTATTTCATTGAGGGGAACAGTTTCCGTGCGGCTGAACGCTATAAAACCTGCTGGTGCTGCCATAATTACTCAAGCAGCTATGATGCATTTGGACTGCGTAAAAATGTGCCCTGGAGCACACAGGAAAACATTGGCTGTAACCTCAATGCATGTTCAGCTGACAGCAGAAAGAGAAAGAGAGAGAGAAACAGTGAGAAAGAAAGCGAATGAGAGAGAGAGAGAGAGAGAGAGAGAGAGAGAGAGGAAGTCCTGTGATGACTCAATGGTAAATTGATTTGGGCTTCGAGTGGCAGATGAGTCAGAGTTTCCATCTCTCTCTCTCTCTCTCTCTCTCTCTCTCTCTTTCCCTCTTCCTTTGTTTGCATGTATCTGTATTTAAAGGTAAGTTTGTTTGTACAGTGCGTGTGCGTACGTGTGTGTGTGTTTTATTGTGCTGCTAAAACTCATTTAGTGACATAAAGTGATGTCCAGCCTAAGAAAATTGGCATCTTTGCCCTCTATTCAAATATTATAATTTAAAAAATATATATTTTGTTAGCATATTGCATAGTGGACATACAACTTGTCAATTTATGCTGCTATAAATCAATCCATTTAAATGGCAAAATGGCTGTCAGAAAAAACAATAAATCTTAAGGAACAATTTATTATTTTTAATGATTTAGTCACCATGTTGTTTCAAATCTGTATGTTGTGATTTTATACATATATATATATATATATATATATATATATATATATATATATATATACAGATCATTCCTCCAGCAGGGAACAGTCCAGGTAAAGGTACGAGAAAAGAGATTTTGTGCCTCTTTGAGATGGCACCACAAGACGACGTTCACTTGCAGAGCGCAAGTTTCTGGATGGCACGTACGTCTGAAGTAATGAGTTTAGGTAAAAGGGAGCAGAGCGCTTTAGACTTGTGCGCTAAAGTCTTCTGAAACCATATGATAGTTTTTGTGACTGTTAACTGTTATTTCCTCATAATCAACTCCATTGAAGCTTTAAAATGGACTACAAAAATGTTGCCATTACATTTGATCTGGGTTTGAGTTGGATTGAGTTTTGCAGTTTCCTGTGTTGGTTCATGTTTCCTTTGTCCCTGTTCATTAGTTGCCATGGTTTTTGATTTTCTCTCATGTGTTACCTGTCTCTTGTTAATTAGCTAATTTAGTCCCTAGTGTTTCCCTGTGTATTTATAGGCCTCATTTTCAGTGGTTCTTTGTCTGTTATTGTCAATGAAAAGTGGTTGTTCTGTTTGAAGGTTTTGAGATTGCAAGAAGCCTGAGTATTTTTGTTATTTTTATTTAGACTGCTGTGCATCGACCCTGCTTTTTCATTCCCTGCTGCAACCACACTATGACAAATATGAGGTTAAGTGCAAACACCATTGGATCTGGTAGAGTTAGTTCACCAAAAATGTTTAATTCTCTCATTATTGCTCACCCTCATGTTGTTCCAAACCCATAAGACCTTCATTCATCTTCGGAACACAAATGAAGATCTCTATAATGAAATCCTAGATCTTTCTGTCCCTCCATTGAAAGCTACGCACCTACCACTTTCAAGCCCCAGAAAGGTACTGTTGTAAAGACATTAAATCGGATCATTAAAGTAATCCATGTGACTCCAGTGGTTTAACCTCAATTATATGAAGCGACACAAGTGCTTTGCATGCATGCACACATTCACAAGGGGTACGTTTTCATTTTTGGGTGAACAAACCTTTTAAATCTTCACATGAAATCAGTGAATGACAACAGAAATGTGGGCCTCTTCCTCACACAAAGCAATCATATGTCTTCAGAAGAAATTTGAATATTTAGCACAAGTCTACTGTACAGTCACGCTCATTTTCAAAACTGTTCTATTCTATTAACAATTAATATAAATTAACTATTTTGTGCAGATGGATAAGGACAAAGAGTTTGGAACTATAGGCTTATGCACTGAATGTTAAATTCACATCACATTTGTCTACATGACACAGTGAAAAAAAATATTTGTTGAAATTAATCAATTTTTTATCGTAAGTGGTTGCATTCAATTGATTTTATCAACATTTAAACAAATGCATTAAGTTGAACTAAAATTGATTAAGTTCAAGTCAATGCATTTGTTTAAATGTAGGTAAAATTCACTACGTTCTTAAAAATAAAGGTTCCAAAAATTTTGTAAAATAACCATTTTAGGTTCCATAAAGAACCCTGCAGCGAACAGTTCTTGAAAGAACTTCTTAATAATCTAAATAACCTTTTTCCACTCTAAATAACCTTTAGTGGAATGTAAATGTTCTGTGCATGTTAAAGGTTCTTCATGTGGGACTCTTATCTTGTTCTGACTTCATGAATAGTTGACCTTGGAAGCATGTCAGAGATGGTTTATGGCCATCAGGTTGCTGTGGCCTACGACTGGCTGATCATGAATCAGACGTAGGTGGGTCACGAATGCTCTCTCTCAGAATGAGAAAGCTCTGGGTGAGTGGGAACACCAGCTCTGAATATGTGGGCTGAGGCCACAAGCGCTACAAATAAACACTGGGGGGATTTTTTTCACTGAAACAGCACGGTTATGCATGTATGAGCTAGAAAACTGGATACTTTGTGTAAACTTGGCTGCATTTATTAGATTTAAAAATACAGCAAAAACAGAAATGTGGTGAAATATTATTACAATCTAAAATAACTGTTTTCTACTTTAATATATTTTAAAATGTAATGTATTCCTGTGATGGTAAAGCGGAATTTTCAGCATCATTACTCCAGTCTTCAGTGTCACATGATCCTTCAGAAATCATTCTAATATGATGATTTGCTGCTCAAGAAATTTTTTTTATTATCATTTTGTTGTGTGTGTGTGGAGAAGTCATTGGTCACATTTGGTCATTTAATGCACCATTGCTAAATAAAAGTACTAATAAATTTTTTGCAAAATGAAGAATTTTAAACTTTCTAAAGGTATAGCATATATATATATATATATATATATATATATATATATATATATATATATATATATATATATATATATATATATATATATATATATATATTTATTGTCACCTTCCTAAAATAAGTGCCTAAGTAATTTTTTGACAAAAATGGGTTTTTTTGTGTGTTTTTTTGCATAATAAGTCATCTCCTCATGATGCTGGCTACCTCTGGTAAAATCGCCCACATCCTGAGTTGAACATCATGCAATTCTACCCCTTTAGTACAATGACCTATGTCAAGAGTGTGACTTAGGCCGTTTTCTTTTGCCTAAGTCAAAAGACAATGAGACTTTTCAAGATGGCAGCTGCATCAAGAAGAACGAAAATCTACTCAACCTCTGAAGTTAGGTTCAGTTTTTTGTGTATGAGAAACCTGAAAAAATTGCTTGGGCAATTATTTTAGGAGGGTGGCGACATATAAAATCACATTCACAATTGCAAAATATTGTGTTGCAACAGGCCTGTAAAAAAATTATATAATCAATGTTTTGACAACATATGTTTTTACATTGCTTTTACTCATCAAAATAAGCTAAGCAATTTTCAACTTTTTTAATAAGTTATACAAGATTCAACTATTTATGTAATTTAGGTTGAAATGACTTAAACATCCAGTTTGATTGAACTTTTTACAGTGGTTTATTCCACAAACATGGAATGTACCAGTTTGATTTGCCTCTATGAAATGGATGAATAACAACCTACATTTTGATATGGACTTCTAATATGGCGCACAAGCATTTTATGTTTTTTTTTTTGGTTTTTTTTGCCTATTATAGTCTATAACCTGTGGTGTTAAAAAATGGTTATGGGTTCCATGCAAACAATAACATACAGGTTGCATACATGTTTTAAACAATGGGGCTGAGTAAATAATGACATTTTTTAGTAAATTATTTATGTAACCTGATCCCTATAACATTAACTGTGAATATGCTATTTGTCAGCTACACTCACTTATTTGACAATCTCAGATCGCCACTCTTGAACACACTGACCAGCTGATTCTGCAGTCCTCCAGTGGTCATCCTGACCTGTGTCTGGTGTTGCAATGGCTGTAATGGCAGCGTTCTGATAAGAAGCGTTCATATAGCACACGTGTGAGTTCTTTGGGAGATAAGACTCTTTGATATGGCAGCTCCTCTGATAGCATCTCGATACATGTGGCAAGCTGCTAACTGCGAAGGCGACACTTGTTCTTACAGATGCAGAGATAACTGCAACAAAGCATCACCAGTAGGAAGAGCTTCACTTTATTTGGCTGTGAAGGTGATAAGGGATGCTCTGTTATTCTTTCCCCTTTGTTGCCACGGATACAGCAAATGAAATTAGTGAGCCGGGGATCAAAACATGACATGTGTTTATCTTTAATGCTCGCTGTCTGCTCTCATCTAATGTTAGAGTCAGGAAAATATCAAGAATAAACACACACACACTTTGTGTTGTAAATGTAGAATGTTCAGTCTCATCCAAAAAAATGTCGTTATTTATAAAAAATATATATAAATTTATATATATTCGGTAGTCATGTTATAATCTGTGACACAATCTATTTATTTAAGTAATTCACACTTCATGTACAGTCATTGTCATAAAAGAAACTCAGAACTGGTCTTGTATGACTCTAAATGATTTTACTTTGCAATCCTAAACTAACCTAAAAATAAATAAATAGCAATTTAGAGTTAAAGATTTAAAATGATTTTATTGTTTGAGAAGAAAGGTTGCAAAAGAAGAAATGACAATGGTTGTATTTAACCGCTGAACTAAACACTTCTGCAGACATGCTGCAGTTTATAAATGAAAATGTAACATCAGAATTAGTCACCGATGTAATTTCAGATAACTGTGGGAGGAAGATCTGTGTAGACAGAAACTAACCACTGCCTGACTGTTGTTTCAAGATGAGAGCTGTACAGATACATGCACAAATGCCCTTTGAAAGACAGACAATGTTAGGCTATTTTAAATGCAAGTAAATGTGGCCTTGACATGCTGATATCTTTTAAGATATTGATTCCAGTCCTGCTTGCATTGTATTAGCGACGAGTAACCAAACATGGCGTTTTATAGAAAATACAGACCAGTACTTTCACCCAGTCATACTGTAAACGTCATTACTGATTTCATCTAGTCATACTGTAAAAGCCGTTAAGCGTGATTTAGTCAAGTAACCTAGAAAGTGTTTTTGTATCAACACTGCTTGATATTGACCAATCACTGGCCTCTGATTTTAAGGATACACTGTAAAAAAAAACAAAAAAAACAACTACATATTTTCATGGTTAGGGGACTTTTTGTGTCACAAATACTAAGAAATGTGAATTACTTGAATCTGCATTAAAACCCAAATTAGACAAATTGTCCCAAATAGATTTCAAATTTGAAACTTTAAAGGACAATTCCGGTATTTAACACTTTGAGTCTATTTTGTAGTTTGTTTTGGATGAACAAGAGTGGTGGACAAAGAAATTTTGACAATGGTTCCTGTCTCGACTTTTTGACTATTTTAGAATTGCCCATGACCGCTTTAGAATGGGAGTCTATGGCCATGCACAGACATGTCCTTAAAACAACCCTTAACGTTCGTTTTCAAAACTGTTCAACTCACCGAGTGGTTAGTGGTGTTCGTTGATGATTAAAAACAAATATATCGGCGCAATGTATGATTTCAATCCGTTTATTTTTTTATAGTGGAACTATTTTTTCAGATACCTCACAACCGCGTATAAACTTCCGCTCTTCTGCAACTTCCGTTGCTCTGCTCACGCTAGCCTTCTGAGAGTCAGAGAACCGAGCGAAAACACCTAAAAGACTACAATCAAATGTAAACAGCCCCCTTTCCTTTTCCGGTAGCGCAGTAATATCAACGAGCAATGAGTCCTCCAACGGAAATCAATGGGATTTTACAAAATGGCAAATAAATCACGACAGAAACTGTATTTCGCTACGCTACTTGTTTTGGAACATCAACGAACACCACTAACCACTCGGTGAGTTGCACAGTTTTGAAAATGAACGTTAAGGGTTGTTTTAAGGACATGTTTGTGCATGGCCATAGACTCCCATTCTAAAGCGGTCATGGGCAATTCTAAAATAGTCAAAAAGTCGAGACAGGAACCATTGTCAAAATTTCTTTGTCCACCACTCTTGTTCATCCAAAACAAACTACAAAATAGACTCAAAGTGTTAAATACCGGAATTGTCCTTTAAGGTTTGTAAGTTCCCAGCATGCATTGCAGCATGAATAAAGGTACTCTAATGAGAGCTAGTTGACATGTACAGTAGGTGCAATGTCACTTAGGCCCTGTTTGGTATTAAGATCACGATCAAGTGGATGAGGGAGACACATTCCCGTTTAAACCTGGTGTTTTAATCCGTCTCTTTCGACCTCTTTCAAACACTTCTGTCCTGATTTCTTCGAGGGGAGGGTCTATGGGCGGGTATTGGGTAAATGGATGAGCTTTTTCAGATCTTTCAATCTAATGGACAAAATAAGCTAACACAATTTACATATGAACGCAATTGGAGACGACGGAAAAACACACGGAGAGTGTTTACGCATTAGGTCAGTAGGCGGAGACAGTCTTTTGTGGCTGTTTGAACACATTCGACCACATGAGCGTTTACACTACAAAAGCAATCCAGTCTAATGTGTTTTCGACTACCTCTGGAAGTGGTCGAAAGTGAATGAGCTCAAAACGTTTTAGACCCCGTTTACACCTGTATTTAGCATCATCTGCTCGTGATCCGATCGACCAAAACGCATCTTAATATCAGGTAAACATGATCTTGTCTAAACAGAGTGTCTTACGGAGACAGTTTTTCCAGAATTTTTTATTATACATTTGTTAATTGTCACCATTCTTGAGGTTTATATTCCAAATATCTATGTTTTGTAAAAGGTGAATAGATATAGCTAATAAAATGATAGATCAACTATTGCGTTACTAATAGACCCTTTTCACATTTCTGGGGTTCTCAGAAGAGGAAGTTGTCATAGTTGCATAAACTTTCTATAGTAGTGACTGGGAGACAACCATAAATAATTTTTATATTTCCATTTGGGTCAATCTTTTATAGCGTTTCCACGACTTTCCAAAAAAAGCGAAAAATAGGTTACATCTGTCAGAAGACAGAATGATGTGAAATTTGTCGTTGTATTTGAAAGACACTCTCAGCAATCTTTAGTTGCCTTGATGAATGAGGGATTTTGCATTAAGTTCACGAAAAAAAAAAATTTATTGACAAAAATAAGTAGTGTTACTTAGCTGTGACAGGTATTCTTTTAGTTTTTTCCACAACAGCCACATCGTCTTGTCTTATCGTTAAAGTAGTGCATATTTACATATATGAATAATCATTTGAAGCATATTGTATGTTTTATACACAGTGAAAATAGCTTGTAATTGACCGAAATTCTAGAACTGTAAGCAGGCTGAATATCTAGATAGTGCGGTGAATGTATATATGGTTGTCAATGAATGGGATGCTAAATGTAATTTTAGATTTAATAAGATTTTCCCAATAAAAAGGCCAAAATAAACCTGGTGTCCTCCATGTTTCCTGTTCTTCCCGACAGCAAATCACTTGAATGCGACAAGCTCGTAATCATGACTTCAGAAGTGGCGCACAAGTATCAAAGTTTACGATAGCAGCATTATGTCAAACTCATAGCAAGTATGCAAACATAGATATTCCCATTTGGCAAATGCATTACAGGTGTGCATCCAAAAAGAGTTGATAGAGTTACAAGCTAATTTCTGACATCAAACTGGATATGTTTTGTTCTTCAGGTATCTAAACATGTTTACAGACAGTTCAACTAACTTTAAACAACTGAAAACTGACAGTAGAAGCACACAGTTAGAAATGCCCACTGTAGCGCCCCTTGTGGCAACTCTAAGAGGCGGTTTACACAACACTGTTTTCAGCTAAAACGGAAAAAAATTTATGCATTTTGGCCGTTCATTTACATGACAGAGGCGTTTTGGGGGCCTGAAAACACAAACTTTTGAAAAGTTGTACGGTTTTGAAATGAACTTTTGCGATAATTTCTAAATATCGATAAAAAAGGATTGTGAAATGACGGCGTTTCCATTAACCAATGTTATGCGACTAAAATGTAATTTTTTCCTCTCGCGATAAGTCATTTAAAAAAATCATGGCAACAGAAGTTGGTAGGTTTATGTATATCGCAGTCACCGCACTAGCCATATTATTAATCAAAGGAGACATAGGCATGTTATCTAGCATTAATAGCAAGGAAAGCCCCTTATACTTGGGAGCGGCACATATGTGGTGTTTCTCCCTCCTATCTGCTTCAAGGTCTTGATAAATTGTGGCATTTCTTTGTTGTTTAGAATCCTGTATTCACAATTTGTCTTTTATGAGTTTAATAAATAACTCTGTCTCGTATTCTGTCCAAACATACCACATCATCTTTAAAGAATGATTGACTATCACGTACTAATTCCTTTTTTTTTTATTGTCTGAAAAAGAAACAAAAGTTTTTGTGAAATTTATGTGTTTCTATTGGGCGTATTTTCAATTCGAAATTTCAATTTGCACAATTTGAAGGGTAATGGAAACGGCTCGTGTTAACTACAAAAATGCTAATTTGTGAACAGTGACATCATACGCATGTGTATTTCGTGTTACGTGACATCAACTACTGGCTTGGCAGCATAATGCAGTGTTTTTAGTTATTTTCGCCAATCCTTGTGAACCACTTGTGATCCATATGTTGACGCTTGCTTACAGATCTATCACAGGCTCAGCTCCCTCCTACTTTCACTCACTGTTACGAGTCTACATCCCTACCAGAAATCTACGATCGGTCAACGAGCAACGTCTCGTGGTTCCATCACAGAGAGCCACAAAATCACTTTCCAGAACATTCTCATTCAGAGTTCCATGCTGGTGGAATGCTCTCCCCACCCTCATCCGGAAGGCAGAATCCATGGCAACATTCAAAAGACAACTGAAAACCCTTCTCTTCCGTGAGCACTTATACTCATAAAAAAAAAAAAAATATATATTTTTAGTACAGCGTTGTCCTGTACATACCCTAAGTACATTAAATCAGAAATTGCTGATGCATTTCGATACTCAACAATTAATTAAATGTATCTTTTTTGTTTGTTTGTTTTTTAGTGTTTGCGTTTACACTCTGACCTAAAGTATCTTTCAGGCTTTAGATTTGGGTTTGGGCTGCAACTGATGTAGATCCAAGACCATAATCATATTGTGATTTAGAAGTCATCAATGTAGTTTTACTTAGTCATACTGCAATCACTCCCCAGTGAGCATCCTGAAGGAATGAGATTAAAAAATGGATTCCCAATAATGATTACTACAAATGGGATAACATGCCCCTGTATAAATTTAAAGACAATCTTTTAGGATTTTAACCACCTAGTGTTCCAGAGTGACTGTCCAATAGCAAGACATCATTCCAATTTGGTTCTCTCAAAGATTACACAAAATGCAATAGGCTTAACCTTGTACTGGATGAACTGAAAGTCTAAACTAAAAGATCCAAGAACATTTTGTGACCACGGCTGTAATTTCACCCAGTCATGCTGCAGAAACAATCAGTGTAGTTTCGTCCAATCTTACAGTACGGTAGGTTCTCTGGGGAGTCATATTTCAGAATGGGCTTCTTGGCATCTTGTTCTGAATGAGAATGAAGGCTGGCCACGGGCTGGATGACTCATGGTCATTGATGAAGAGCTCAGCATTCAGTTCCTGTGCAGGGACAACTGGAAGAACGTCTCCCCTCTCACGTGTGCATGGATGCTCTCTCGCCCAATGTATCCATAATCTCTTTTGTTTTTGATATATTTTAAAATGTAATTTAGTCCTGTGATGCAAAGCTGAATTTTCAACATCTTTAGTGTCACATGATCCTTCAGAAATCATTCTACTATTAATTTTTTTTATGGTGCTCAATAAACCTTTGAATGGTAGTCTATCATGGTTTCCTCTACAATATTAGGCAGGGAAAACATGTTTTTAGCATTGATAATAATACATGTTTCTTGAGCATCAAATCAGCGTATTAGAATGATTTCTGAAGGATCATGTGACACTGAAGACTGCAGTAATGATGCTGAAAACTCAGCTTCGCATCTGTCAGGATTATGTTCTGTTCAGTGTGTTTTAGTTCTGCTTTCCTGTGACCTAGTTTCCCAGTCTGTGTCATTCATATATTCCCATATATGTTTCACTCTGTTCACCTGGTGTTCGTTCATTATCTCCTTAGTTCCCTCGTTTAGTCTGATATATATACTTCCTGTTTTGTTCAGTTCTTTGTCCTGTCTCGTCAATGTTTTATATGGTTGTATTATCCTGTTTCCTGAGTTTTCCTTGCCTGTATGATTTACGGGTTTGGATTAACGACTGCTGACCTCTTTTGTCTTTGTGCACTTTGCATAGCCACCCTGACAGCATCACAGGAATAAATTACATTATAAAAGATATTCAAATAAAAACAGTTCTTATAAATTGTTATAATATTTCACAAAAGTATAGCTACTGTTTATGCTGTATTTTATTTTTTTATCAAATAAATGCAGCCATTTAAAAAAAAAATTTTTTTTATGGTCTGTTATATTTTATGTGCAGAACACTTTTGACCTTTGCAAACCAATTTCCATTTCAAATAAAAAGATTTGCACATTTTTTAAAGTTAGGAAGGCAGTTAACACCCATTCTGATCTCCTAATAGATTCTCCTGCGATTAGTCACTATATTTCAGAGGGCACAGTTCTGCTGTCTCAGTCATTACGCTGCCATAGCCATTGTTTTTGTTATTTATTACAGAGGCATGATAATTATGTTGGCAGTACTATTTCAATGGAATGCGAGAGACCAATAGTTAAGGATGGCAATTCTCCACGGAGACAATCAAAGCCTCTGCGGCCAGCACTTCTTGTGCGTGTCAGCACTATAGTTGCTCCCAAACAAAATCAATGCAAATGTTCCTTTTGCACGGCAAAATAACAAATTTGTATATTTACTGCATCAGTATTTCATTGCCCTTTATTGCTTTTTGTGTTTGTTTTGCTGTTGTTGTGTTTCCTTGTTTATCCTGGCCACAGAAACTTGGCATATGGTGTGATTTGTGTCCGCCGAGCTCATGCTGGTGAACTTCTCCTCTGAGCGCTCATTTATCCGGCCCCGTAGCCTATAGCCTGATTCAGTTCGGCCCCTGCCTGTACGGAATGGCACATTGAGTCGAATGTTATTGGAATCCATTTGCTTTATTCACTTTCGGCGACAACAACCATATCAAAGTAATAACAGCGAATGCCCTCAGAAGTCTAATGTGATTTCCACTATGGCGGTTCAATATCTTTCCATGCACAATAGTAGAACATGCTGTGGCTGCAATATGAAGAAAACACATCTTAGGCTTTCTTTTGCTTTATTGGCGGTCCCATCTGGTCTCATCTTCCCTATATCTTTGACCCCGTTCTGATGGTGTCAGGAGATCACAGCGCTGTTGTATTTTGACAGCAGTGCATTTCCTTGGCAGAACATAAACAGGTGTGATGGCCGCGGAATGTGCCGTTTATATGCGAGTTTCGTCCGACGGAGGAGATGGTATGCTGTTTCCACTGCTGGCAAAGGAAAGGGAAAATTCCTATGGGATGACAATCGCATTGGTAGGCACATCAAAGGCCTTCTGAGAACAGAAGGAAACAAACTGAACTCCCTTCACTTCAGATTCCAAACAGATGTTATTTAGGACAATTTAAAGCACCTTTGAGAAATCTTTCGCTATCAAACCTCTGATCCGATGCTAGTATTAATCACTGATTCTTGAGTGCTGCATGGAAGAAATGTTACAGGAATGTAAAAGTAATGTATCAAGTCATTATTTCCATTTGCTATCAATCTATTGAATTGAAACAATAGTCGAACAGAAAATTATAGTGTTGATAACAAAACAATATTTTGCATTTTGGTAATATTTTGCAAATTGGTCATTTAAAAATCTTTTTTTTCAAAACAATTAAGCGATAGATAGATAGATAGGCATTTGATTTTATTCCTGGGTAGAGGCTTGTCGACCTCCCTAGGCCCGAAGACCTGTAATGATCCTTCGACAGGTTCACCTACAGAAACCTTGTTACGGCTTTTACTATCTCTAGATGGTCAAGTTTTATCGTCTTCTCGACGCTCCGCCAGAACCCAACGAGGAGCTCCAGCGGGGCGTAGTGTAACAGCGCAACGCTTCTGTGTTGTACCTCACACGCATCACACACATGACCAGCGTTGGCCAATAGTGAGCCTACGTGGTGACGTACAACCCAGACGCGCTGCGCTGTTACACTACGTGAATTCATTCAGGCCCACACAGACGAAAATTAATAGCTGAATAATGTCTTTATTTTTGTTGTTTTTTGCGCACAAAAAGTATTCTCGTCGCTTGATAAACTTGTGGTTAAGCCACTTGGTGTCACAGTGTCTGGTTTGTGTTCCCTGGGTCACCACTAGATGTCCTCCTTCCCCACGGTGTCTGTCACATTCTCGAACTGCATTCCCCACAATCCTTGTCTATACCCATCACTGTATCATTGCACTCAGCTGTTCCCCATCATCATTGCACTCAGCTGTTCCCCATTATCATTGTTAGTTCTGTTATATATACCCTGCCTGTTTAGTGTTTGTTACGGAGTCCTTGTTGTTTATCACGCCACTTCTGATACCCTGTGTTGCCTGTGTGTTCTTGTATTTGGATTGCCTTATGGATTACGACCTATTGCCTGAACTGGATGTATGATTACGGATTTCCCCAATAAATATACTGCTATTGGATCTACCTGTTTCATTTGTGTGTGGATCGTGACAGAAGGACTCCGTCACAAACATAGATCCAGCAGTATGGGGTTTCGTATCCTTCCCCCCAAGACGGAGAAGGAGAGGAGGGGACGGGTCCAAAACTTAATGGACCTACGCCAGCAGGGCCAGCCGGTGGGATGTCTGGCCCAAAGGTTTTGGACCCTCTCTAGAGGGTTGGAGTACAACGACTCGGCATTGAAGGAATTCTTCAATGTCTGTTTGGATGACCCATTGCCTGGGTGGGAGATGAAGGGGCTGGAGATCCTGGATTTTTGGGGATTTACCAGCTATCTTCAGCATCGGAGCCAGTGGGATACTCCAGTCCTGCCTCCGGTGGTCCAAGTTCCGGTGGTCCCGAGTCCGGTGGTCCCGAGTCCGGTGGTCCCGAGTCCGGTGGTCCCGAGTCCGGTGGTCCCGAGTCCGGTGGTCCCGAGTCTGGTGGTCCCGAAACGGAGGAGGAGAAGGAAGACTCCCTCCGTGACTATCCCGGTGGTCCCAGTGCCGGTGATCTCAGTGCCGGTGATCTCAGTGCCGGTGGTCTCAGTGCCGGTGGTCCCAAATCCAGTGGTCCCAGTTCAGGTGGTCCCGAGTCCGGTGGTCCAGAGTTTGGTGGCTCATAACACTGAGACCATCCCGGAGGTGACTACCGTCCCTGAAGCACCGCCCAGGCGTCTTGCTCTGCCCGCACCGCCCAGGCTTCTTGCTCTGCCCGCGCCGCCCAGGCGTCTTGCTCTGCCCGCGCCGCCCAGGCGTCTTGCTCTGCCCACACCGCCCAGGCGTCCTGCTCTGCCGACCCCGCCCGAGCTGCTCGCACTGCCTGCGCCAACCCAGCGATCCATCCCGTCTGCCCAGCCAGAGACTGTTCACGTCACGTCTGCTCAGCCTGCAGAGCCTGTGTCCCCGGACAAGATGGCCGCCGTCGCGCCTGAGTCGGTGGTGTCTGTTCCTGAGCCTGAGCCCTCAGTGACCGCAACACTGGCCATTATGGCCACAGCCATGTGGTGTGTGTGGGCTACGCACACACTTGAGTCGGTGGTGTCTGTGCCTGTGTCTGTCCCTGAGCCTGCGTCTGCTCCTGAGCCGGAGCCGGTGTCGTCTGCTCCTGAGCCGGAGCCGGTGTCGTCTGCTCCTGAGCCGGAGCCGGTGTCGTCTGCTCCTGAGCCGGAGCCGGTGTCGTCTGCTCCTGAGCCGGAGCCGGTGTCGTCTGCTCCTGAGCCGGAGCCGGTGTCGTCTGCTCCTGAGCCGGAGCCGGTGTCGTCTGTTCCAGTTCCTGAGCCGGTGGAGTCTGTTCCAGTTCCTGAGCCGGTGGAGTCTGTTCCAGTTCCTGAGCCGGAGCCGGTGTCGTCTGTTCCAGTTCCTGAGCCGGTGGAGTCTGTTCCAGTTCCTGAGCCGGTGGAGTCTGTTCCAGTTCCTGAGCCGGTGGAGTCTGTTCCAGTTCCTGAGCCGGTGGAGCCGGAGCCAGTGTCTGTTCCATTTCCTGAGCCGGAGCCTGTGTCTGTTCCAGTTCCTGAGCCTGTGTCTGTTCCAGTTCCTGAGCCGGTGGAGTCTGTTCCAGTTCCTGAGCCTGTGTCTGTTCCAGTTCCTGAGCCGGTGGAGTCTGTTCCAGTTCCTGAGCCGGTGGAGTCTGTTCCAGTTCCTGAGCCGGTGGAGTCGTCTCCGCCGTGGCCGCCCGAGGGGTCGTCTCCGCCGTGGCCGCCCGAGGGGTCGTCTCCGCCGTGGCCGCCCGAGGGAAAGTCTCCGCCCTGGCCGCCCGAGGGAAAGTCTCCGCCCTGGCCGCCCGAGGGAAAGTCTCCGCCCTGGCCGCCCGAGGGAAAGTCTCCGCCCTGGCCGCCCGAGGGAAAGTCTCCGCCCTGGCCGCCCGAGGGAAAGTCTCCGCCCTGGCCGCCCGAGGGAAAGTCTCCGCCCTGGCCGCCCGAGGGAAAGTCTCCGCCCTGGCCGCCAGATGGACTGTCCGCTCTGCCCTGGCCGCCCGAGGGGTCGTCTCCGCCCTGGCCGCCCGATGAACTGGCCGCTCCGCCCTGGCCGCCTGAGGAAAAGTCTCCACCCTGGCCGCCCGATGGACTGTCCGCTCCTCCCTGGGCGCCCGAGGGAGAGTCTCCGCCCTGGCCGCCCGATGAACTGTCGTCTCTGCCCTGGCTGCCAGATGGACTGTCACTCCCTGTCCCCGTTTCCCTCCATGGACCTGGCCCCCCATCCCTCCCCCTGATCCTCCACCAGTCCACCTCCCGCCTGAACTTCTGTTTTGTCTGTCACGTCTTGGAGCGTCTGGTAGCCGCTCCGTAGAGGGGGGGTTATGTCACAGTGTCTGGTTTGTGTTCCCTGGGTCACCACTAGATGTCCTCCTTCCCCACGGTGTCTGTCACATTCTCGAACTGCATTCCCCACAATCCTTGTCTATACCCATCACTGTATCATTGCACTCAGCTGTTCCCCATCATCATTGCACTCAGCTGTTCCCCATTATCATTGTTAGTTCTGTTATATATACCCTGCCTGTTTAGTGTTTGTTACGGAGTCCTTGTTGTTTATCACGCCACTTCTGATACCCTGTGTTGCCTGTGTGTTCTTGTATTTGGATTGCCTTATGGATTACGACCTATTGCCTGAACTGGATGTATGATTACGGATTTCCCCAATAAATAAACTGCTATTGGATCTACCTGTTTCATTTGTGTGTGGATCGTGACACTTGGACTATTTTAACGGTGTTTTTACTAACTTTTCTGTGCCGGCAAGTTTCGATCCCATAGAAGCCTATGGAGAAGTGATCCAGCTCTCAGATTTCATCAAAAATATATTTATTTGTGTTCCAAAGATGAACGAAAGCCTTACGGGGTTGGAACAACATGAAGGTGAGTGATTACTGACAGAATTTAAATTTTTGGGTGAACTATCCCTTTAAAATGTTGGCGTTATTTTGTCACTTATTGGGAACAGTATGCTAGCTGGAGCCGTTTACCTCCAATATTTGTGCTAAGCTAGGCTAGCGGTGGGTGCGTCAGACAGAGTTACGGCACGCACGGAGATGAGAAGGGTATATATGGACTTATCTAACTCTGGGGGATACGGTGAATAAGCTAAAGTCCCAAAAAGTCGTCGTGTTTCTTTAAAACATGGAAAGAGGGCATTCAAGATGACTAACTACAAGAGTATTTTTATCAGTAACCTTTTTGCTTTTTGACATTTCTTTTAAAAATACATATTTTAATTTGCATGGAGTACAGAGTTATGCTGGTGAGTGATATAAAATGATAAGTTAGATAAAGAGAAAATTAAATGATATGGTACATTTATGTTAAGAATATTCTCACGATCATCCATTTCAAAGTGGCTATATGTCGAGTAAAATTATAAGACTTAGTTTGTCTCAAGAATCAGTAAAATATTCAATCATCTTGTATTCATGGTTAAATGACTATCTGAGGAAGAATAAATCTAATTTTTTGCAATCTAATCAATGCCAAACTGCACTGAATGCCTTTTTAATGACAAAGTACTTCTAAAGGTGCTGACTTTACATTTTGCCGCAGTGAAATGTCATTCATTACTATGCTAAATCTTATCTTGCTTAATCAACTGTTTCTAAATGTCTTTTGCCTCTCATAGGTATTCAGCGGTGAGCTTCTTACTATCGAACTAATTGGTCTTCTTGAAAGATAAAACCACAGAGAACGTTCTCACAAGATCACACACGACTTCCACCTCACGTGAAATGATAACGCGGGCCTGTGTATTGACACTCCAGGGCCTTAAAAGTGGCTATCCATATACAGTTGTCTAATGGAATTAATAAAGTTTAAGCATTTGTGGTTTAAATGATTTGATTTGTATTAGGTGCAAGGTTAATTAAACACAAAAGCTCGAGGCTGCTCTTTAACTTGCGTAAGCGTGCATTTTCCACTCTAAAACACCACATTTCTTCAAGGCATGAAAATTGCAGCTAGTTATGCTGGAGACATGCTCTTCTAATCATAATTATGGTAGCATTACTGTAATTTAGCTTCAACAGTTGGTTAACTGGCAGGAGCACATGCCACAGGCCTGTTTTGATTGTATTGCTGGGCTCTTGGGTAAAACGGTTCTTATTAACGTCAGCTGCGATAGCTCAAACGCCATCATGGATCCTTCATCCAAGTGAAAATCTCCCGTTGGAGTCGTCGCTGATGGTGGTTAAGCGCTAAAGCTTGGCCTCGTCTCAATCCATCAGGATTGATGCACTAGTGAGCTCAGACGCCAGGGATTTTCACACAGTCGCCATAGCAAGCTAGGAAAATGTATTAGGTTTCCGCCATAATGATGCTCGTTGCGATGACATTATCATAAGGCTTTTTGCAACATGCTGCGTGTGGAAACCTAGCAGTAAGAATCAAATAAATCACAAATGAGATCTTTATAATAGTTTCCGCTTGACAGAAATGAGTTACTGGAAGTTGTTTTTGTGGGAAAACATGCAAAATTTCTATTTCACCTTTATTTAAATAGTGCTTTTTGATGAACCAATCAGAAACACTCTCTTTTTTTCTTTGGATTTGCTCACATATCTTTTGAAGGTTAGATAGCAAAATTGGTTGAAATAGCTTGGAGAGCAAATGGAGACTTTTGATTCTTACAAATCTTCTTACAAAGACATCAAACATTTTAAGACTAAATGTTCACATTCATTTAATAGCTCATTTAGTGTGTGACAACAATTGACCTATTTGTGTCTATTTTTATTTCTCATAAGAAACTGTAGTGAAAATGTGATATGTTCAAATGCACAAATATTGCATTCTTTTTCAAAATATTTGCATTTCCCCTAGAAAGTTTGCGTTCGCTTGCAAAATGTTTGCGTTCCCCCAAGAAACTTTGCATTCTCTTACAAAATGTTTGTTTGAAACATTGCATTCACTCACAAAAAGTTTGCGTTCCCCTGAGAAACTTTTTGTTCGCTTGCAAAATGTTTGCGTTCAACCAAGAAACTTTGCATTCTCTTGCAAAATCTTTGTTTCCCAGAGAAACTTCGCATTTTTTTCCACCCATCTCATATTTTTTCCATTACCATGTCCCATTAGGGGCTCCGTACCGATGAGTTCAAGATGAGTCATCAGTATTTTATGACTGTTTTCTTACAAGTTGAAGGTTGTGAAGCTTAAATGAACAATTTACAGTTTACTGCTAAATATTTCATTTGATAATTTTGGTGTAAAACTTCTCTCTGTGGATTAACAAGAAACAAACAAACAAATATAGATTTGTTGCGGAATCACAAAAGAGGGAACACACCTCTACTCTGATACATTTGTAAAGCGGTTGATATTTGTGAGGCTGGTTTCTTTGAACCTACTGCCCTTGCACGATCAATGTCAGATAGCTGTGATTCAGATGGTCTGTCTGCCACCTGCACTGGCTGAGTAAATGTCTCGACTGCCAGGCTTCAAAAGCAAGAGTCAAAGAGATTTGTGTTTGTGTTTTCCCCGTGCCGTCTGTCTGGCAGATAGTAACAGGTCACAGCTCGACTGGGAGTTCGAGTTTTACTGGGAGTTTGATGAAGACATTCTTGTACTTTAAAATTACAGCGGATGATCAATGGTTGGGGAAGAATTATTATGATGTGAAGAACTGACTCTATCTGAATGAGTTGGTTTGAATTGTTCACATCCCACAGGAAGATGAACTCAAATCATCCATCCATCCATCCATCCATCCATCCAATAAATGGCAATTTATAAGGCCTTCTCAGCCCTAGCATGCTCACACATGCTCAACACTATTTATGATGTATTTATGAACTTTTGATGTTTCAATAAATTCCCAGTAAATAAAATCCCACTAATACATTTCACTGGTAAATACATCACATTATGGTAGTAAAATATGATGTGAATGTGTTTAACGTTGACTGTAAGTCCAGAAATGACAGTTCCAGTCATTATCACGTAATGGATGCAAGGCATTCCTCTCTATGCTTTTAAATGTTTTATTTCACGTGAGTTATGTATACAGACATGCTTTTTTTAATTTTCTCATGAGGTTTGAATCGTGTTGCCATAGCATCTGTGTTAGCAGTATCTAAAATGCTTTGAATTAAATGCATCAGTTAACACAGAACTTGTGCGCTTGATACAGTAAATCCGCTCTGGTCGAGGGACTCCTTTGGGCTCTTTCTCAGAATCTGTTTTGAGCTTATATTGCCTCCTGAACTTGTTCAGGGTCTTCAAAGATCACAGCTCTACAATTGAGACCTTCCTCCCAGCCTACATTTGTATGCCGTTCCTCAAGCTTTCAGCAAGATTCTACATAATGTATTAAAGCTTCTCTGCCTGTCATTTATTTATGTCCTTTCTGCACATATTTTCACTCTTTTGGGGCCTTCATACTGCTACAAAATAACCGTGTGTCATTTGGCCGCCTTCATTCATTAATAACCATATGTATAATAAAATATGACAAATGTATTTTGGCAGTGCTGTTGGTCCTCTCTGATGCCTGGAGCTCTGTTCTTTCATGTTTTTGTTTGTTGGACTTTTTTGTGTTGTTATTCATCCTGCGTGTCTGGAATCTGAGTCACCCTGTTAAATTCAAATGAAGCTATATGTTTTTTTTCTCCCGGGCCTTCAGAATTCTTTCGGCAGCGGGAGCCAAAAGGCTTGAGTTTGAAAATTTCCCCAGGAGCTACGGAGCCGGAGGATTGGACTGAAGTTAACCAGCCACAGTATTTCACATTAAGATTCGTTGGGTTGCAGTGAAACTTTTCAAAAATCTTTTTACCTAAAAATAACAAAATGTGCCATTATTTACTCCCCCTCATCTTCTCTTGAATTCGCTTTTCTTGCATTTGCATTTGCATTATAGTTTAAGTTTTAGCAAAGTTTGCAGTGAAGCCTTTATAACATTTTCTAAATCAATCTAAAATGTGTAGTCTTAAAGGGATAGTTCACCTAATGCACATGATTTTGGGCTGTCCCAGACCAAAGATGACCAATCGTGTCAGTTTCTGCTGTCGTGGGGCTCACAGTCTTGCGGCCAAAGATAGCCTGCGAGTTTCTGAAAGTGTCCGAAATTTAGCATGATCATCTAACACTGCGTTTGCTGCTTTGCCATACTGACTATAAAAACGCAACATGAAATGGCGTATTGATCAATGCGACATGGAGCTAAAAACTTCAAATTAACCACCTTTTAACCACCTGACTTGCTCTGGAGCCTCACGGAGAGTCGCGTCCCATACTTTAATCCCTCACACGAAATCACACACTGTCTGAGTAGGTATTACATTTTAATTTGAACTTACTTCGCAACTGTTAAAAAAATGATGTTCTACATATATAGTATGAATGTGTGTAGTATGAATTTAATCCGGAAGTACTACATCCGCCATGTTGTCATTATCATGTGACCTTCCAGCATCAGTTGCGTCGCTTCACCTCCATTCATAAATCCTCTCCCGTGGCCTCATGGGACAGTAAAGTGTCCATCGAATGCACACTTCAGAATCTCACCGGAAGTAGTAGGTCATCTGGGGACTTTTCGGCTACTTATTTCCGAATACTATGAATTTGGACGTACTACTCTGTTGGCGTACCGTTTTCGCATGTTATATAGTAGGGAAGTATTCGATTTCGGACACAACAAATATCAGCCCAATTTTAGCGTAGGGTGTCATGGTGATTTGTAAATGACAATGGCCGTCGGGTTACAACAATCAATCGTTTCATCTCTCATAGTGTGTCATAGTGGACAACAACCAACGTCCCAACGTCCTGACATCCTGACAGAAAGACTAGCGTTTACTTTTTTCTCAGTCCTCCAAGACGGGTTCTGTCACATCTGTGACATTGACCAATAGGAGCACAGAAGCTCTTCTGTACACAGCTTACACAGCTTTTCAACGCTGCTAGGTGGAATTCTTTCTTTTTTGGGCTTTTCTGACAACAAGACAGCTAGTACAAAACACGCCGCTTCAATAGCCATTGTTTGTTTACGCTCTTGATGATTGGTCAGGAAGCAATGTGCAGTCTGACTTGTTTCTTGTCCCCGATACGACAAGAATTTAGGAGTCAAAATCACATATTCTGTTCGTATGATTCATGTTCAGTGAGATTTGGCGATTTGAAGTTATGTGAGCGACAGAGTTGTGGTATAAATGTATTGTAAATTAGTCTTTCAAGAACTGGAACGAAATGACATTGCAACGTTTTTTTATCTGTTTAAAAAGGTAGAATAAACTGTTAAACTATACATTTTTTACACCCTGATGTTGCAGCTAAATGGACGGAGTATTATGTTTCTAGTTTTCCAGAGCAGGTTTCTGCACTTCACCCACCGTGAGGCTTAAAATGTAGAGATAGAGACATTTCCCAGCAGCAAAATTGCTTCATTTTCTCACGGGCGGTGTGGCTGACAGGCGTGAGTGCCATTGCTGTAGGGGGTTAATTAAGATTTTAGCCATCCACACTGACCTTTGGAAACTTCCAGGAGTGATAATTCTCTACTTCCAGGCAGCCGCCGCTGTTCCCACTTTGAAGTTTCCCGATTTAGCACACTTTAGCAGAGACAACTGCACAGAAGAGAGTTAGAAATGAGTCTATATTGAAAATGAGGCACTTTGGTAAAGATAATCCCATTTTTACTTACACATTCAGTGTGGTTGCTTTTCTCTGTGTGACACAAAGTGGTTTGAAGTTTAAATATGAGACTATATCTCCACAGCCTCCATGCATTGTATTTGGGACTATCAGAGAGTCTCTAATGGAGTCATTTTGAACCCAATCTTCGGAAAGAATTTAAACCCAGCCTGGGAAATCCTGAACCACTTTGAGTTTGAAATAGTAAACAAGTATAAGGAGTTTAAGAGCATGAAGAGCTATTTTTTTTAGTTCACCCTTAAAAAATAAAAGTTCCAAAAGGGGGGTTTCACAGTGATGCCACAGAAGAACTATATCGGGTTCCCCAAACAACCTTTCAGTGAACAGTTCTTTAAATAACCATTTTCTTCTTTGTGTGAAGAACAATCTAATGAACCCTTTTCAACTATAAAGATAATGGAATGAAGCCAGGGTAGGTGATCTGTTCCAGAAAATTTTTTTAATATGCTGGTTGAAAGTCTCTTCACATCCTGATAGCAATCACTAAGTTAAGTGGTCTACATGTATTTTACATTGTCTGTTACAATCTGAATATATATTGTCTGTGGAAGGCGTAGGACCATAAAATGATCGGCCAGTCATTGAATTCGGTCCATATGCAACGATACGATGTCCTATCTGTCTGTCAATGTATGTATTTTCATTCCTCCACACACCTGTTCGTGCAGACATCACACATCATCAGCACGTTTCATGCTATGCAGAGTTAGACAGACGTCAGTCACCGAGCACATAAACAAACACCTTTTACAGTTCCCCCTGAAGCAAAACAACGAGCTTATGCTTTGTTCATGCCATAACTACCATCATTTGGATGGAAGATATGGAAACCTGTGATGTTATACTCGGAGCGGTTCGTGACTCGAATTTATGCATTTCAATGGCAACAATATCAGTGCTGAAATGAATCTGCCGCAGTCAGGTGATACAGGTACATTTCAGATACAGCTCTTTAAGTTATGTTCATTATTATTGTAATGTTATGTGCTTTGAGACATGAGGTAGTTTAACGCCAACCTTCGTGACGCTCTTGTTTGCTCCCTGCTGTACTCGTTCATGTGTTTTGAAGGAGTGGCGGCTTTGTAGACGCTCTAAAGGGAGGGTGGGATCTTATGCTTTCAAAGCTAGCATGCTATAGCAAGCCTCTCTGAAAATGACCTACCCTACCTTTAAAGGTGAACTAAGTAACTTTTTTTACCTTAACTGAACAGCTTCGGAGTCATTGGAATGGTTATATTACTTATTTCGGGTTGAATGGTGGTCGTTTCGCACCCCCCTGGTGCCCGTGAGCGGAAAATACGCACTTGCAACTTTGAGCCGGCGGGCCGCCGGCCGCTGCGTCAGGAAGTCTCGCGTGATGTCAGGTCTCGCGATGTAAACAATTGCTTTACGGCCAAAAGAAATCTGCTAAAATGCTGTCATTATTGCGCTCCCTCATGCTGTCCGAACCCGAATGAAGAAGACGTTTTAAAGAACGTCCCATCTGCTTTGATGTCGTTGATCTACTAGCCTCTGGTGTCTGAGAATCAACAACGAGTTTTTACAACAGTGTTGTCAAATATCTATTCCGAAGCTGTGGGGGGAGCTCTAGAGAGAAACCTGCGAGCAAAAAGCGAGAATACAGCGAAGAAGTCCCGAAGCTACTGAGTGCTGCTTTAAATGTTCTTTATGGAACTGGTCACCATGATTTTGTCAAGTAAGACATGTTCCTGGATCAACATATTTTGTTGATTCTGGAACAACTTCCTGTCCAAAAACCTAATGTCCCTAACCCTAACCCTAACCTTAACCCTAACCAACTTATCCCTAAAATCAGAGGGAAAATTTTGGTGAATAACACTGATGTACAAGCATATACAGTAACCCTGGTTGTAAGCTTAAATTGACATAAACAGTAAACTTGTCCCTCAAATCTGATTGGTTGATTGGAATGTTGTTACATGTTGTACTTGGTAAAATCACGTTCAGCGTTAGTGCATGATTCTGGAAGAAAGGGGCTGTTTATGTGACAATCAAATGAAGCGTGGGCACACCAAGGCCATGAACTGCAGGAGAAACGCTATCGGCTCCCCCTTTGCAGTGTTATGTCAGGGGGTGGAATCTGTTTGGAATGAACAGTTCTGTCTGTGTTTCTCATCCAGCTGTGTGCATTCCATATGACGCCCTGCATTCCACAATGGAGAATTGCTCAATCCTGTATTCACTCACCTTCCACCCCCCCCTACTCCGCTTTGGGAAAGCAGGAGCTCGGGAATGCAAGGGGGAAGTCACTTTCTCAGATGAACAAAACCGAAGAATCGTGACTGCATGGCATTGGGCCACTCACACACAGTATGTAAAACATCCATACAAAGACATAGCTGAGACTATACGGTTTCTAATAAACTTTAACATAAAAACAATGCTTGGATAATGTCTTAAAGGAATAGTTCACCTAAAAATGTTCATCATCATGTCTTAAAAACCACTGTGACTTCCTTTCTTGTGTCCAGCACTGTAAAAGTAACCTGCAATTTAGTTTGAATGCTTTTAAAATGTGAAAAACTAACAATATTTTCAGTGAACAATTGCTATTCCTCACACGAGGCTTTAGAGGACATGAAACCCATTACACAAGTTGTATGGACTTTTATGATGTTTTTTTGTCCTTTTACAGCTCCTGGTTTCCATGTTTTTTCCTTAAATCCATGTTGGTTTGAAACAACATGAAAGTGAGTCAAATACAACAGTTTTCATTTGGGATAAACTGTATAACCTTTCAACTGTGGGGTACAAAAATATGTCAGTCTACCCACCATTCAGTGTTACACACAATAAACACTGTGTGAATGTACCAGTGGGAGGTACAACAATGCCATTCATCCAAAACACACAAATAAAATAAAATAAAAAAATCCCCTTGATTCCTCAGTGTACTCCTCCAGTACATGTAATCAGTTTTGAAATTCAACACCAACTCGTAAAAATCATAACATTGAGCAACAAAACTAACAAGACATGATGCAACTGGAACAAATTACACAGACATAACAGACAGCATTGAGTTTGTGTCACTCATCAGTCAAACTCTCAGATCATTGCGGTAAAACTTACATCACTTCATCAATGTCACACCAAATGAACGAGTATGATGTATTCTTGTGAAATAATGTGGCAGATATATGAATCATATCTAAATATGACTTCATGGTCTTGGAATTGCAGGGTACAACAACATTTGTTGTTGAGGTCTTTGAGATTAATTTTTGATTATGAATTAATCTTGAGTGATTATGATGAATCTTTTTATATTTGCATATATATAATTGTATGTATACAATATACTGTGTGTGTATATATTTGATCAAAAATATAGAAAAAAAACTGTAATATTGTGAAATATTATTACAATTTAAAATAATTGAATATACTTTAAAATATAATTTATTTCTGTGATGCAAAGCTGAATTTTCATCAGCCATTACTCCAGTCTTCAGTGTCACATTATCTTTCAGATTTATCATCAATGTTGGAAACAGTTGTGCTGCTCAGTATTTTTTGGGAATCTGTGATACTTTTTCAGGATTCATTGATCAATAAAAAGTTAAAAAGAACCGCATTTATTCAAAATATAAATATTTTCTAACAATATAAGTCTTTACTATCACTTTTTTATCAACTTAACACATCCTTGCTGAATATAAGTATTCATTTCTTTCAAAAAAGGAAAGAAAAAAATTACTGACCCCAAACTTTTGAGTATTTTTTATTTATTTTTCAGGATGGAATATGATCAGGACATATCATTTAGCCTACAGGTTGATATTTACCCTTAAATGAAATGGATGTCCACACATCTGTTTTTTGTTCAGAAACACGGTAAAGCATCCTGCATTTTTAAAGCAGAGAACAAGACCTGCTATTAACATGTGGGGATTTAACCTCAGTCACCATCTGGCCAAGAATTTCATTACTTCTGCTTACATACACTTCCTACTTGGCGACCTACTCCTTCTTGCTATTTCCCACATTTTAGGGAAATAACTTTGTGAATTTTGTAATAATATGCATGCTTGCATTAGCTGTTTATGTTACGTTTCCGTGAAATCTACAAAATATAAAATATTTCATTATTTAAATATACAAATCACATTCGTGTGAGGAGGATTAGTAGCGGACGGTGCACAAACACAAGTGCTGTCATTACTTATCACTTTATTATAGATGTAGCCTACACCACTAAGAAGAATTACATCTACGCTAATGTTAGTCTTTCTGTTTATTCCGAGGTGTACTGTACTCAGCCAGATCCGGGCCATATCCAGATCAGATGGAGGACCTGCGCCTAGACACGACCACAACACATGATGTAGTCAGCCGGATCCGGGCCATATCCAGATCAGATGGAGGACCTGCGCCTAGACACGACCACAACACATGATGTAGTCAGCCGGATCCGGGCCGTATCCAGATCAGATGGAGGACATGCGCCTAGACACGACCACAACACATGATGTAGTCAGCCGGATCCGGGCCGTATCCAGATCAGATGGAGGACCTGGGCCTAGACACGACCACAACACATGATGTAGTCAGCCGGATCCGGGCCGTATCCAGATCAGATGGAGGACCTGCGCCTAGACACGACCACAACACATGATGTAGTCAGCCGGATCCGGGCCGTATCCAGATCAGATGGAGGACCTGGGCCTAGACACGACCACAACACATGATGTAGTCAGCCAGATCCGGGCCATATCCAGATCAGATGGAGGACCTGGGCCTAGACACGACCACAACACGTGATGTAGTCAGCCGGATCCGGGCCGTATCCAGATCAGATGGAGGACCTGGGCCTAGACACGACCACAACACATGATGTACTCAGCCAGATCCAGGCCGTATCCAGATCAGATGGAGGACCTGGGCCTAGACACGACCACAACACATGATGTAGTCAGCCGGATCCGGGCCGTATCCAGATCAGATGGAGGACCTGCGCCTAGACACGACCACAACACATGATGTAGTCAGCCAGATCCGGGCCATATCCAGATCAGATGGAGGACCCTGGGCCTAGACACGACCACAACGCATGATGTAGTCAGCCTGATCCGGGCCGTATCCAGATCAGATGGAGGACCTGGGCCTAGACACGACCACAACACATGATGTAGTCAGCCGGATCCGGGCCGTATCCAGATCAGATGGAGGACCCTGGGCCTAGACACGACCACAACGCATCCCTGAAGTGTCAGCAGAGATTGTGTCAACTAGACTCTCATCGAAGAACTCATCGACACGACAGCCATCAGCACTGATCCTCAACAAAGCCGTCTCCATCCCGGTGTAATGACTCTGATCTTAAACCAGATTGAACTGGATAATATTCTTCTAATTGTTCCAAACCAATCTGACTTCTGACCTGTAATACTGCCTGAATCATGATCATACACTGTTCGCTCGTTGGACAGAGGAGAACTGGCCCCCCGACTGAGCCTGGGTTCTCCCAAGGTTTATTTCTCCATTCTGCCACCTGATGGAGTTTGGGTTCCTTGCCACTGTTGCCTTTGTCTCCTTGGGGAAATTTAATATTTAACAATATTATTGATCTGCCTGCATTGACACCATTATGAGAACTGAACTGAGCTCGACGATGATATCAGGGTTTTCTCCAGAGCGGCTATATATAAAAATTAACTAAAAAAACTTTTACAACAAAAATGAACCATCACTGAACAAGCTGGACTATGACCCTATTTTCTGCTAAAAACAAACTTTGTTGCATTATTTTCCTGTTAACACTGTAAAGCTGCTTTGAAACAATCTGTATTGTAAAAAGCGCTATGTAAATAAAGGTGACTTGCTTGACTAATATTTAACAAAAAAGATTGTGTTTAAAATGTGTTATGTTTAAAAGATAGCTGACGTTTATCTCAGGATGATAAAATGTGCAAGACGAACCCTCAAAAGAAAATGATGCCAGAAATGTATATAGATATACTGTACTATGCTTAATTATAATAGCAATAAAGTTAATCAGGGTTTGATGTAATTTTTGCTTCATTGCACAAACCAACTGACATCAAAGTCCCTTTAAGGTTGACATTTAACACTCTCCTCCCCTCCTCCTCCTAGAATTCACCATATAGTCAGATTATTTAGGGTGCTTCAATTAAATCCAGAGGACAACAATTATCTCACATGACTGCATGGATGGCTTGCTTGCACACTGTGGATGTGTCAGCATCAAGCGAGCGGCCAATGGGAGAGCGTTTTGGCCGTGACGTCAGGGGGGCTGGTCGTGCGCGTGGAGAGCTCCAGTCAGTCCCGCGAGCGCAGTCAGTCAGTCAGTCAGTCAGCTCGTGTGTGCAGCTGACCCGCGCGTTCAATGGACTAGATTCCCAGCCACGTAAGTAAGATGATGATGATGAAGGTGGTGTCTTGTTGCTAAAACAAGGGATAGGCCCGGGGAGAGCGTCGGCCGTCCCTTCTTGCCTTTGTCCAAATCAGATCCATCCGCCGGAGATCGTCGGAGTTTAGTTGCTCGCGAGGAGACGGACATCCACTTCCCAGGCGTAACAAAAGGCGGCTCGCGACCTGGAGGAAATTTTTCCTAGCCATATTTGGTAGATGCATGGACATGATTCGCGTGGAGGCCCGCTTGAAAGCACACGGAGAGCCCTCTCAGGATATCTGAACACAGCTGGCACTTTTTGCCTTTTAATTTAATGCAAAAAAAATCTATTCTTTACCTGCTGCACGCCGAGCTGCACTGCATCGACCGTGACGTCACAACCTTTACATTATACCGCGCCGATACATTAATTTCTAGCTCTAATCACAAAACCGTGCTTTTCTTTGAGTGCACAGTGGTCATAGAGGTCACAATTCGTGCATGCACGTCATTGCATTTGTGCTCAAATGACGCCACATTGTCATTGCAATTAACGCACATGCATACGGTCATCAGAGTGAGCATTAAAGTCAAGGGGAATCGCCGCTGCCTTCATGCCCAGTGTTAAATAGAGGACATCTGTCTGTCATTCACTTCCACCTCCCCTCTGAGACCGTCTAAACCCTCCTGAACTGGACGAACCTCCTCCTATACTCATGAACATACAGAGATCCAGTCCCATTAACATTTCGCGTTATGGGAGATCGAGGTATAAAGCACACGACTTCGAGGAGCTATCTTGTCTAAGGACTACAGAATCCAGCCAGAGTTTTAGTCCCAATTTAGGATCTCCCAGCCCCCCTGAGACCCCTGACTCCTCTCACTGCATTTCTTGCATTGGAAATTACCTTTTGTTGGAGCCCATTGAGGGAGACCACGTCTTCAGAGCCACCCACCTGCACAGTGGGGAAGAGCTCGTGTGCAAGGTAAGAAACACACTTATGCATGTTATTTTGTAATGGCACATCATTCATGCAATTGCATCAGCTATTGATAGGGACATAAGCATGACATGCATCTGGCTTATTACCAATGTGTCATATGATGCATTATCAAATGAATGGCCTTCCTTTTGTGATTCTTCAACAGTGATATGAAGTGATGAAAAAAGCATGAGGGAATACCCCTGAAAAGTGTGTGTGGATGCTTGCTTGCATACAGCCATGCATTCATGCGTGCAAGTCCACATGACTTTGAAACATAAGACACTCTGAATGGGCTGACACGGGCAAAGAGCCATTAGTGAAAACCTCTTATCTTCTGATGAGAGAATGGCCTCAGATGTCCACTGCAGTTGTGTTATATTTAGCCCGTCTCTCTTTTAGGTGTCTGTTACTAAGCAACATTAAAATTCAATGTATGTTTTGGGGACTCTGAAATACAGCAGAGGTGTAATGCCTTTTGACTCTGCGCTGCCTGGGTTTCCATTCTTTTGTTTCAAAATTATGCATTGAATCTAATGATACCAATACCAGTGCTCTTGTCTTGGGGGGGCTAATACCTTTGCACTCCACCTGAGATGTTGGAAAATCGATGATGACTTCTAATTGAATTCAAACTGCTCTCTCTTCAGGTGTTTGATATCAGTCGATACCAGGAGTCCTTGGCTGCTTACTTTGTGCTGGGCACCAATGAGCACATTAACCAGATAGTGGAGATTCTTCTGGGGGAAACACGAGCGTACGTGTTCTTCGAGAGGAGCCATGGTGACATGCACTCTTTCGTTCGCACTTGCAAGAAGCTGCGAGAGGAAGAGGCTGCCAGACTTTTCCATCAGGTAGCATCAGCGGTGGCGCACTGCCACGACAACGGCCTGGTCCTCAGAGACCTCAAGCTGAGGAAGTTTGTCTTTAAGAACGAGGACAGGTAAAGAAGCCACTAATAAAGTTGTTGCATTCAAACAGAACATGCACAGTCTTTAAAGAGAGATTTGTTTAGCATGGAAAGCACATTATTTTATATACGGTGATTGTAGCATGGTAAATATTATAGTATATTAGATGGACTTGAGTTGGCGTATTTCCTATTGAAACACAGTTGGCGTATTTCCAATTGAAACAAACATGTTGAATGCTTAGTTCACCCAAAAATAAAAATTCTGTCATTACTCACCACTTCAGATCACAAATGAAGATCTTTTTGAAAATCTGAGAGCTTTCTGTCCCTCCATTGACAGCTATGCAACTGACACTTTGACGCTTCAAAGAGTTCATAAAGAGATCGTAAACCTAATCCATATGAGTTGAGCAGTTTTGTCCAAATTTTCTGAAGAGACTCGATCACTTTATATGAAGAACCGATTGAACTGAGGCTATTCGCCTTTAAACATTGATCAGTGAACATAAACAGAACCTCAACTGAACCTGCTTGACATGCGAGAACAAACCTTGAGAAACCTTGTTCTTGCTGAAGCTCAAATGTGCTGCATAACACGAGAATGAACCTCATTGGTTCTTGAGGAAGCTCAAACGTGCTGCGTAACACGAGAATGAACCTCATTGGTTCTTGCTGAAGCTCAAACGTGCTGCGTAACACGAGAATGAACCTCATTGGTTCTTGCTAAAGCTCAAACGTGCTGCGTAACACGAGAATTAACCTCATTGGTTCTTGAGGAAGCTCAAATGTGCTGCGTAACACGAGAATGAACCTCATTGGTTCTTGCTGAAGCTCAAACGTGCTGCATAACACGAGAATGAACCTCATTGGTTCTTGCTGAAGCTCAAACATGCTGCGTAACACGAGAATGAACCTCATTGGTTCTTGCTAAAGCTCAAACGTGCTGCGTAACACGAGAATTAACCTCATTGGTTCTTGAGGAAGCTCAAATGTGCTGCGTAACACGAGAATGAACCTCATTGGTTCTTGAGGAAGCTCAAACGTGCTGCGTAACACGAGAATGAACCTCATTGGTTCTTGCTGAAGCTCAAACGTGCTGCGTAACACGAGAATTAACCTCATTGGTTCTTGCTGAAGCTCAAACATGCTGCGTAACACGAGAATGAACCTCATTGGTTCTTGAGGAAGCTCAAACGTGCTGCGTAACACGAGAATTAACCTCATTGGTTCTTGCTGAAGCTCAAACATGCTGCGTAACATGAGAATTAACCTCATTGGTTCTTGCTAAAGCTCAAACGTGCTGCGTAACACGAGAATGAACCTCATTGGTTCTTGCTGAAGCTCAAACGTGCTGCGTAACACGAGAATGAACCTCATTGGTTCTTGAGGAAGCTCAAACGTGCTGCGTAACACGAGAATGAACCTCATTGGTTCTTGAGGAGGCTCAAACGTGCTGCGTAACACGAGAATGAACCTCATTGGTTCTTGAGGAAGCTCAAACGTGCTGCGTAACACGAGAATGAACCTCATTGGTTCTTGCTAAAGCTCAAACGTGCTGCGTAACACGAGAATGAACCTCATTGGTTCTTGAGGAAGCTCAAACGTGCTGCGTAACACGAGAATGAACCTCATTGGTTCTTGAGGAAGCTCAAACGTGCTGCGTAACACGAGAATGAACCTCATTGGTTCTTGAGGAAGCTCAAACGTGCTGCGTAACACGAGAATGAACCTCATTGGTTCTTGAGGAAGCTCAAACGTGCTGCGTAACACGAGAATGAACCTCATTGGTTCTTGCTAAAGCTCAAACGTGCTGCGTAACACGAGAATGAACCTCATTGGTTCTTGAGGAAGCTCAAACGTGCTGCGTAACACGAGAATGAACCTCATTGGTTCTTGCTAAAGCTCAAACGTGCTGCGTAACACGAGAATGAACCTCACTGGTTCTTGAGGAAGCTCAAACGTGCTGCGTAACACGAGAATGAACCTCATTGGTTCTTGAGGAAGCTCAAACGTGCTGCGTAACACGAGAATGAACCTCATTGGTTCTTGCTAAAGCTCAAACGTGCTGCGTAACACGAGAATGAACCTCATAGGTTCTTGCGGAAGCTAAACCATTTGACACAGATTTGTTAAGATCATAAATGTTCTCTTTTTCTTTTTGCATATCCTCTGAAATATGTCATGTTGTGGAAGTAAAATGGGTTTTGAAGGCATTGCATGTGGCCTTTAAAAAATGTACCTTCCCATATGTTTGGCAGTAAAATTAGTCTGAAATAATCCCAAGTGTGCGTTATGAATCTGGGTGGCCTTCCCGTTTAAGCTAGATGGCAGTTGCCCCACTGGCCAAATGAGTCAGCTCAGCTAGATTCCCTCTGGCTCGCTCGATGGAAATGGAGAACGTTGCCCGGTGTTTAAAATGTGAGCTCAGTGACCTTACTGTTCCCATGCTCTGAGGTCTTCTGCGTCAGCCGTCCACCTTTGAGTGAGTGATTGCAGATGAGCGCAAGTAGACGTGGCCAAGGGTGGTGAGTATTACCCTGGCTAGAAATCAAACACCAAGGGCGCACCAAGATTGGAACCAGAGAGGAAAACGAGCCAGACAGAACTGCATTCTTCAGCGTAGTGGGTTCCTGACCTGGTTATGTCATGAAGGGCGCTCATAACATTCTACTGTCAAACGCTGGAGACCGCAGTGCAGATCGTCTGGAATCACTCCCTAATGTAATAGCGCATGCGTCCACGTGTCCTCCTCCGTTTTTCCTGCTTTCATGTGGGCCGGTGTTCTTTGCAGGCTCTTGACCTGGTGTAACTCAGCTGCGTCGTGGAGCTGTGACTCACATATGCTGCATGTCATTAAGAGAATATTTCCAGCATGCCGTGTTCTCTTTTGCACAGCGCCATTCTGCCGGTGCATGGAAACGGTTCACGAGTTCAGGTCAGAGAAGGGGCACCCTGTTCATTTCTGACCTTCAGGTAATTTAGGCACCCTGCAACCTATCCACGCAGCAGGATACTGCTTGTCATGAAAAATAACATGACTATTTTGAGCTCCAAGGATTGGATGTTTCTCTGAGACTCAGTGGGCGTACAGTTTCATTCGGATAGTTTCTGATTCAGAATCTGAGTCACGAGGCAGCGTGCAAAAGACCTCGAAGATATTTTCATTGCATATGTTGTTTTTATGGTTTGTCTTTGTTTGTAACTTGGGCTGTGCGACGCAGCTGAAATCTGTATTTTTCAGCTTTTTGACAACTAAGCAATGTCACATGCGCAAGAGTGCACATGAAGTGGCTTGTATTACTGTATAGAAGTTTGAGGTCTGTAAGATATAAAAAAAAGAAGTCTCTCATTCTCTCCCAGGTTGAATTTAATTGATCATACTTGCAGTAAAAAGAATAATATTCTGAACTATTATTACAATTTAAAAAACGTTTATTTAATTGTTTTAATGTAATTCATCCCTGTAATGCAAAGCTCAGTTTTCAGCATCGTTACTCAAGTCTTCAGTGTCAAATGATCATTCAGAAGTCATTCTAATATGGCAATTTGATGCTCAAGATTTCTTATTATCATTAATGTTGAAAACAGTTGTGTTGCTTATTAATACATTTTTGGATATTATGATACACTTAATTTTACATGATTCTTCGATGAATAGAAAGTTCAAAAGAACTGAATTTGTATGAAATATTAAACTTTTGGAACATTATAGGCCTGTTTCACAGACAGGGCTTAGATTAAACCAGGATTAGGCCTTCGTTCAATCAGGATATTTAAGTATATTTTATAAATGTGCCTTTGAAAAAAAAAACATCACTGATGTGCATCTTGAGACAAAACAATTGCTCTGAGGATCAGGGTTTCCGTTGTCCGGTAATTGCCGGACATTGGCCGGAAAAAAAATGAAATGTCCGACAAAATTAAATCTCTCCGGTCAAATTGTCCGATTAAAATTACCTAATAATCCCGCCCCCCTAACACAATCTGAATTTGAGAATAAGCCTAAAATGTATAAAACAAAAATACACCAACCTTTGGCTATGTTATAAAGGAACAGGCTCTACCGTTTGAAAGTTATTAAACAACATCGCATGCTGCATTTCAAATAAAGCGCACGCCTAAAACGGCTGTAATATAGGCTAGACCTAAACAACGAACGAATGAGTGAGACGTTTCAAATATGGCCAGGCCCAGGCAGACTAGCCGTAAAAGCTTTTTTCAGAGGCCAGACGCGACGGACGATGGTGAATCAGGAACACCTGAAGCCTCAGATGTCCAGACAGCTCCACCACCACCGGAGAAAAAGCAGAATCGGATCAAGACGAAGCAGCGAAGTCGCCTTGCGGAGAACAAGGTTACGCGGCTTATGCGCATTGCAAGTTGTGGAGAGACACTAGCCGCGTTTCCATTAGGCTACCCTTCAAATTGCGCAAATTGAAATTGCGAATTAAAAATACGCACAATGGAAACACGTTAATTTCGCAAAAACTCCCGTTTATCGCAAGAACGTTTTTATGCTCGCATGAGGTGGTTTTTCAGGCAATTCGAAAAAGGAATATTTCGCAAAACTGCAATGGAAACAGTTTGCAGTCACCTGACTTAGAAGACGCGGTGTGTTTGAGGTCCATGTATAGCTACGCAAATAATAATAATTGTATATTATTTTATTATATTATAACATTTAATAAGCTATATTTAGAAGACGCTTTTATGCAAAAAAGGAACAAAGCTGAGTGTGGAGCGCGCACTGCATGGCACGGAGGCGCGGGCGTGACCACTTGCATTTTCCTATTAACAGTGGAAACAACTTAAAATACTCTATCATTTCTGGTCATACAGAAAATAATAATACATTATTCTCAACTACTTTTATTTGTGTAAACTCACAATAACAAGAAAACGTTGTGCTTTTGTAAAATAAAATAAAACAATCAGACGCACTTTCATGATCTCCATAAACTGGAGCGTGAGAACTGAAACAAAATATAGCCTATGTAGGCTAAAGCTTGAAATGTCCACTTTAAAACGAACAAATTCGAATCGAAAGCTAATACCTTCTGATTATGTACCTAATCCGTATGAAGGTGCATTTCTCTCTAAAAGCGCATCTGCTTAACAGCGGAGATGGAGATGTGATTTTAGCCGACACTTAGAAAACAATAGTTTATTCATAATATTAATGGCTCTTCTCATTCAGCACTGCGGGAAAAACATCAATTCCAGGTTCTAATTTGGCCTTTGAAAACCAGTAAAATCGACATGTTTTCCATATTAATTTGTGAATATTTTAAATGTTTAATAAAGGGGCAAAAAGTCATAAACAAAAATCAGAAAATGCGTCGGTATTTACTTTTTTGCGCAGCAGTTTGTGTAGCCAGTTCAAATTAAAATTTTGGTGTTCAACTTTGCGTTTTAAAAAGACAACAAAGGGTCTTTCCCTGCCATTAATGCTTGGATAACACGCCACGTCTCCTTCCATTAATCATAATAATAATGTCTAATGCGGTGGCTGTGATATTATATAAACCAACGTCTGTTGCCGTGATTTTTTTAAATGACTTATCGTGAGAGAAAAAAGGACGTTTAGTCGCATACAACATCGGTTAATGGAAACGCCGTCATTTCGCAATAGTTTTTTATCGATATTTAGATAATAGCGCAAAACATTTGCGCAAATCTGTAATGGAAATGCGGCTATTTACACCGCGAGATATTCAGATATTTTATGTGGGGAAGGGGAATTGGTTTGTTAAACTATGAATGTGAAACCATAGTAAAAACAATTGGCGTTGATTGACGCCAATCGGACGTTCATGTTTTTTTTTCCGTCTATTTGAAAGTTAGGCTAATAAACGTTGCATTCTGCCTGATTATGTCATTTTTTAAATTTACATAGCCTGCCTCCAGTTTTCCTCAACTTGACTAATTAAAAGGCAATATTTGACCGGCATATCATCAAAATGTCCGGAAAACGAAATCTCTGCCGGTCACTTTGACCGGCACCATTTTTTTCTAGCGGAAACTCTGCTGAGGATATATCAGTGAAAGTTGTTTTCAGTTAAAACAGCTCAGACATGCATTTTAGTCTGGGACAAATTTAAGCCTTGTCCGTGAAACCAAGGGTAAATTTTCTTAACTGTCACTTTTGATCAGTTAAATGCATCCTTGCTGAATAAAAGTATTAATTTCATATATATGACGTTGTTGTTTTTTTTACTAATTGTTATCACTTGTTTTTAAGTTTATGGTGCAAATGAATCATTGAATCATAGTTATGAATCTATTTATAGAAGCTGTTTGGACTGATTCATGAACATGAACTCACCCTAAACCCTGTTTTTGCATAAGTTTAAATCAGAGGCATTATTAAAATGTCTGTCTTGATGCTCTCATATGTGCAAGACAAGAAAAACTGCATCTTAATTAAGACTTTCATCTTAAAATGTCACCGTATTCATTGTGAATATATAGCAGATTGTTTATCATCATCTGTACACTGCATGTTTTGCATTATTGTGCAAATTACAAGATTACAGTGGAAAAACTAGGATCACAGGGAAATAGTGATGGTTTAAGGAATTCCATCTGTGGTGCAGCATTATTCGTGCTTTTTATAATTCCGAGGATGAATTCCAGATTTCCCTCTGGATTACAGTGGCAGGAATGTCCAGAGGCTATCTTTTATATTGCTTTTTTATGCAAGGGATTTACCATCCAATATATAGAGTATATTTATGCTTTGCTGTCAAAAAGCTACTATCCTATAACTATAGTAGAGGAAAATATGATTTGAAAGGGTTTTATTCATTTTGAATTGACAGATTTCGAAGTATAAAAATGATCAAATTGTTTTTGACCAGGTTATCATTTTGCATAGACATTTGGATACTTTTTGAGTGATCTGTCTTGAAAGCCAACACAATCGAACATTTGCTTCATTGTTTTTATTTTAAAACTAACTTAATTTTTTTTGCAACAACGTTCTATGTACATAATGTTTTCCTCTTTTGTTCAGTTGGTTTTTTTATCTGGATATTTTGTTTAATTTCATGTATTTTGTTTGTCATTTCCCATTGAAATTTGATAGCTTGGTCATCTGGGTACTATTTTATGAATACTATGAATTCGGACATACAATACTGCTCACATACAGTTTTTTGCCTAATATATATATAGCCTAGTATATAAGTAGGCATATTCGGACAAATCGCAAATGTTTGTTTTATTTCATTTTGTTTTTAAATCTTGAATTTGTTCCATTTAATGCATCTAACAATTTTCTATGTTAGTTTGTGGCTGAGTCCTCTTTGAAGGTCATTGATGTTGCCATTTAACTGTTGCATGATCTGTTTTGAAAGCCAACAAACCACGTTTACACTTTATTACGTGCATAACTTGGTCACACATGTTTTTAATGTGATTCTTTATTGTCTTTCCCAGGAGCCTTGTGAAATTGGAGAGTTTGGAGGATACGTACCTCCTAGAAGGCGGTGACGATTCTCTCTCGGACAAACACGGCTGTCCAGCCTACGTCAGCCCAGAAATTCTCAATGCAAATGGCAGCTATTCGGGAAAGGCAGCGGATGTTTGGAGCTTAGGCGTGATGCTCTACACCATTCTGGTGGGCCGCTATCCGTTCCACGACGTGGAGCCCAGCTCTCTGTTTAGCAAGATCCGTCGCGGCCAGTTCAGCATCCCCGAGACGCTAACGCCCAAGGCGCGATGCCTCATCCGTAGCATCCTGCGACGAGAACCGGCAGAACGCCTCACCTCCCGAGAGATCCTGGACCATCCCTGGTTCTCTGCCTCCAGCGGTCCAGCCGCCGCCAACCACGGAAGAGGAGAACGCGAGTTGGACCAAATGGTACCGGAGGCCAACATGGAAGAAGAACTAGAACAGTTCTTTAGCTGAGCACAAGCTCGTCAGACATTATGCCACGTCCTTTTAGATTATCAGAAAAGAAATACACTCATCACAGTGGTGTCTATCGTTATTTCTCATTCCGTGGAGAGACATGATCGGTTCTGGCTAGGGTGGCGTTGGACACCCTAAGCTATGACTTCTGGACAAAGCTAAATGCTGATGGCGTTGAGTAATGTAGCAAGACTTCTTTTGGTTTTTCGTTTATTTCCGTTTTCATTTTACGTGGTGCTCACGAGGCGTACGAGTCGCAGTAAGCTACAAACATGCATTACAGCACAGGAGAACGCAGCCAAGGAACAAAAAATATCAGGCAAAACTGCTAAACCGCTCCTGTTTCCAGCTTCGATTTGTCGAAGTTGTTGACCGTGTCTTTGTTTTTATTTTTTTTATCTTTTCCTCGAATGCTACTTGGTTGTCTCAATCTGATCCTCAGTTTATTTGAAGTATATCAGCAAATCTGTTCGCTCTCCGACAGCCCTCCACTTCAATACTGCAAATATGTCATATTTTTTTGGTTTCTGATCCATTACGGGTGCATTAAGAAACGATTTGTGTTGCATTAAGCTGTTCCTTTTACTATTATTGCTGCTTTTTTCGCTCTAACCATACCTAAACCTTTTCCGTGAGCCTTCAGAAAATAAGAAACGTCAAGCACTTGACTCGCCTAGGCTTAGAGATCCTCTCTGAACTAGTGTCATCTATTTAACTTTTAGATTTTTTTCTTTTGCTGGAGCAAAATGTATCTTTTTTTTTATTTTTATTTTATTTATAATGTAACTACTACTACTATATTTAAAAGAAATACGTGCAGGGTTTTTTTCTTTTTCTTAACCGCCAGTTTTCACGAGTATTGTAGGCGATACATTTGACACAGGACAGGTTGGACTTTTTTGTACCAAAGTTTGTCCCAAGTAGTAAGGTCTACGATTTAACGTCAGTGCCAGTAATCGCGCAACCCAAACTCACGCTGACTGTACTCCTTATTTTTCCAGTTTTTTGCATTTAACTCCATAAATATTAGACGATATTTCTACGACTACACCGTCTCGAGTACCTCATGTTAACTACTGCCTGCATAGGTCTGTGAAATGATCATGTTTTGAATGGGTACATGTAGACATGTTTCGTCGTATATCAATGTTACTTGAAATCGTGATTTATATCTAGTCAATGGCATGTGCCCTTTGAATGCTTTAGCCTGCCTAGCAAGAGGGGAGTTCGTTTTTTCCATTATTTTTTTTTTTTCTTGAAGAATCTTACAAAAGATTTACTAGGATTCCAATTGCGCTTTGGAGTTTCTTTTCATCTTTTTTTTTCTTTTTCCTCCTTGGTCATTGTGCTTTTCCCTCGTTATGTAGAAGGAACTTGCCTACCTAAGTTGGGGCTGATTAGGTGCTAATTTTGAAGGATGTTTTTCTTTTTTCATTCGTTTTTTTTTTCCCCTCATGATTTCAAGGGGAGGGGGGAGTGCATGGTGGGATATCTGCCTCAGATGCTCTGATTGTAATGTATCAAATTTTGGTGTTTTGTCCAGATTTATTCAGTAAATAAATTGTGAACTGCACACTGAATGCTGTATCTTTTTATACAATCTCTAAAGCACATAAACAGACAAATAAACTGGTCACATTCAATCATATTGTACGTATTCAAAACATTTTTATATGTGCGTGCATGCCCATATACAATCCTATTGTCACTAAAGCTTAGAACTGAAACTAGAAGAATAATTACTTCTGTTAATCGGCACAATTATCAGATTGTAACAATAATCTCAAATGGATGATTAATTGGCTATCCTGATACTTTAATCTATCATGACTTATATTCAGGTCTTTTTTTTTATACCCATTGGAGTTCATAATTTATAGTCTCTCTCTAGTTTAGATTATTTAATGTGCTTGATCTTCTGGACATTAAGACCTGTGATAACTCTCATGGAGACATCAGTCTTTGACTTTATAATATAAAGCATTTTTTCCCCCCCAGCAGATTGGTTGATTTCATTGCTTGGCTGCCACTAAATCTGACTAAAGCCTGCTGGGAAATAATCCATCAAATACAGATTAATGTCTTATGCGTCGGGCCCATTTTATATGATCTGCAGCTGAGGGCTTGAACTGACCCTGCAGCCTCGGTGTCATGTGCAGTCATGCCGTTTAACGGTGTGTACATTTAACGTTTGTGGACCAGACGATGAACGCTGAACCTACTAAAACACTGACTGTCGAGTAATGCAGAGGGTTTGCTATATAAGAGACATTCAGATTAAAATATACTCTTTAAGAGCCAATGTGCAAGATCTAAAGCTGTTGATATTTCACACTCAACCCCTCTAAATACATATGCAAATGTGTTCTTGTACAAACACACCTTCACACTTCCAGAACAGGGTGTTTTTGATCGTAGGCAGAAGCCATGCTGTGATCAAATAGATTAGTGCATTTGTTGTGCCAGATGTGCATATGCCACAATACTTGGCACAAGCTCCACTAATGCATGGAGCTTCTGAATTTGCATATGAGCAGCATGCATTTTATCCTCATGGATATTTTGCATGCGTGATCTTGCAGCTGAAGTGCCTTTAAATACCTATAGAAGCACCTTTCGATTTTGATGTGAGTTGCATGATTTGTTGCAACGTATAACATTCTAAAATACACACATTTATAGGAATCTATTGTTTGTATATATATATATATATATATATATATATATATATATATATATATATATATACAGTGTATATATATATATATACAGTATATATATATATATATATATATATATATATATATAGTGGCAAAGAGAGACTTTCCATTCAGAAGCAAGCACATTTAAGTTTAATGGAAGTTGAAGGATTAGTTGCAACATGCATTAAAGCAACGTTACAGCAAAAGGATTTAATTTCTGATGGGTACAAAGGATATTTTAATATCCTGGGGCTCATTACTCAGACCCCATTTAATAAAGCTTAATACAGTTATTCTAATTAGCATTCGCCTCTGATAAGAACGGGCAATAGTTGTGCATGCAAATCCATACAAAACGCCATAGTGTGTTCATAAATAATATTTCTGGAGATAATCTTCTCTAATCACTGCTGAGGCAAAATTGAATATCACACTGTGTAAGACACCATTAGGTTGACAGTTACTGCCCATTGTGCTCCTTTTAATTTGGCCCTGCACCATAGTGTGGAAGTAATGGCTTTCAGTGGAGTGATAATCATCTGGAATATTGTTCATATTACGCCCCCTGGTGGACAAATGAGAATTGTGCCCCCATTTTCTACAAATTAATCCCTTGCATCCCATCCAAAAACCATTGTTCACGCATGAATGTTCTCCACAGGTGATGTTTCTTTGTTTTTATATTGGTTTAGTGCTACATTTGACTGTCACAGTTGCGTAACCCATTCACAGCTCCAAGCCTCCTCTAATCCTCTTTAATGTGTGTTGAGTCTGTATTATACTGTTTTGTGTCTGTTGTCATTCAGGTTGTCCAGTTAATCTCTCACTGCAGACATCTGGATGAACAGGACACAGCCATTAGGCTGTGCCAGAAATATATGTGCCTATATATTTCCGGCTCATTTTATTTGCAAAGGTTACTTCTGAATGAGAAAATCACATGGTTCCACCTCAGGCCTAAAATGTCACTTCCTTAAGTTTGATCATCAGAAACATCACGTCATTATTTGTAAAGGGCATATGGAAATCTTGCAACTTCTCAGGAAACTCTTTTTTAACATTTTCAACGCATTGGCAATGAAAGCCTTTTTTTTTAGTTTGTAGAAATGTTAAATTTTTTTAGAGTTGAATGGGGACATGACAATTACCTGATATTCAGATAAAAAACAAATGTTTAAAAATAAAATGAAGAAACATTTAAGAAAAAAATATTTATTAATAAATAGGCCTTTAAAACAAAAAAGTTTATGCAAAAACATCAAGAACAACACCTACAAAAATAAATTGTTAATTATAAAAATGTATATACCGAAAATAAAAATAATATAACTTCTATAAAAATATCCCGATATTTTGTTTCATTAAAATGAGCACGTAGGCTAATACAGTGAGCAGAAGGTGTTTGTAAAGACCAAAATAAATAAATAAATACTGTGTGTGTGTGTGTGTGTGTGTGTGTGCGTGTGTACCTGGTATTCCCAGTGTTAAAAACAACCAAACAATGTGTGTGTGTGTGTGTGTGTGTGTGTGTGTGTGTGTGTGTGTGTGTGTGTGTGTGTGTGTGTGTGTGTGTGTGTGTGTGTGTGTGTGTACCTGGTATTCCCAGTGTTAAAAACAACCAAACTGTGTGTGTGTGTGTGTGTGTGTGTGTGTGTGTGTGTGTGTGTGTGTGTGTGTGTGTGTGTGTGTGTGTGTGTGTGTGTGTGTGTGTGTGTGTGTACCTGGTATTCCCAGTGTTATGAGGACTAAATGTCCTCCTATAGTAATACCAGTTGTCCATGGGGAAATTAGCTTATAAATCACACTAAGTTTTGTTTTCTTTTTATGTAAAAATGCAGAACGTTTTCTGTGAAGCTAGGTTTAGGGGTAAGGTTAGTGTAGGGGATAAAATATACAGTTTGTACAATATAAAAATCATTATGTCTATGGAAAGAACATGAAAACGCCACATATAGCCTATATATATATATAGGCCTATTAGCCTACAGCAAGAAAAAGGTGAAAACAAGGGGTTTGTAAAGGCCCAAAATGTATTTTCCTAGACTTTATTGATGTATTTATAAAAATGTCTATGTTTACCCAGTGCATCTGTGTCTAAAAACACTAATCATTGCAGTGGAAAGTTCCATTCAAAAGCAGCCAAGCCCTTTTCCCAATTCACTGATCAATCATTAATCACTATTGTTTTATTTGAAATTGACGACACGCATAAGCATTTTACCCCCAGATGATAATGTGTGAATATAACCATACTGAGAAAGCGAACGCTTGAGCTCAGCACGTTATGATATTGGCAGAAATCAGAGGAATGAAGAATCCCAGCGAGGCTCGATGGGATGGTGTTGATTTTTCCGTGCAGTTGGAGCTCCTCCGTGTTTATTTATCTTTTCCTGCCTCATTCCAACACAGAAGCTGCTCAAACCAACTCTAGGAAGCAGGCCAAAGCTAAAATTTCATTTAGTGTGTTCCCCTCCTAAACAAAGCTTGTGTGGATATGCCAGTGTGTTGCAGCTTACATCTGGCTTACAGGTTTTCATTATCCCGCATGTCAATAAACAAGAGTTCCTCCTCTGAAAGGGAGCGAATGGGAGCAGAAGTACCACAGGGACCAATCAGAGGGAAGTAACTTGTGCCAGCATTAGGCTAGTAGTAATTGCATGAGATACGGGAATCCCGGCCTGTGTGTTTCCTATCCCAGTGGAGCACAGTTTAATGTGTACTAACCCAACCCAAACTAAACACCACGAACAGACTGTTACTGTTGTTCCCTTGAGGTCGCGGTCACTCTGACTCTCTGAGCTACTTTACTCTCCTCAGTCATAACCTCACATGATCTCACGAGCCACTGGATGCAATTCATTAGTGATTCAGCTCGATCATTAACTGACCCAATCGGTTATTGAGTCGCTGGTTAATCCAGAACACAGATTTCATCCGAGAGGGATCGATAGTACATGAGCTGTTTAATGTCAATCATTAAAATCACTCTATATAACAAGAGGACTTTACTTATTTTAGCTGCAATATATTCATATAAAAAACTATAACTATATATATTTTATACATAATCATTTATAAATAAAAAAGTAAATATTTATATATGTTTTTTTTTTATATTTATGAATTATTGTATGTAGAAAATATATAATTTAGCCTATATTTATAAAAAAAAAATATTAAGAAACTATATTGGCTATATATGAAGAGTTCAGATGCAAAAGCCTCTAAGTGCCATCTGAAATTTTCTTCTAGAATGATCATTTTTATCAAGCTCGTATATTTAAGTTCCGTAATTTCACTTAAATGACAATTAATAGGTCATTTTCATTGCCATTTAAGTGAAATTATGGAACTTAAATATACGAGCTTGATAAAAATGATCATTCTAGAAGAAAATTTCAGATGGCACTTAGAGGCTTTTGCATCTGAACTCTTCATATAAACTATTTATAAATAAAACTATACAATATTTATGAATTAAATAAAAAAAAATTTTTAAATACTGTACAAAATGTTAATATATTATATATAGTAGCCCTATAATAGCCAATAGTATATATAATACATATTTGTAAAACAACTATATATATATATATATATATATATAGCCTATATTTATCTGTTATTTATATATTTATTTATATTTAACAGCAGAAATACCTACATGCCCACTTACAAACACTACAGTACTGTACAGTGCAGTAAAAAAATATTATAAAGTAAAATTATATATATTAACTGGGACTATGATTACGGAGTCTGACATATATATTCACATAATATTGTTATGATGTATTTGTCATGCTGTGGCTCACTGTTGAGCAATGACCAGTAGATGGCGCACTCCCATACTAATTAAGAGCTGTTCAGTGGTGTATTTTGTATTATTTGATGTATTTTAAGACATACAGCCCTTTTACTATGTTTTTACTTCAATAAAACTGATAACTTGACATTAACAATCAAAAAAAAAAAAGATTCTGACAGCCTTTCATAAATGAGTTTGTAAGGGTTAATTTTGTACAAACATGATAAAATGGGAAGTCTTGTAAAGCAGAAATAAAACTGGTATCCAAGAGGGCAGTTGAAATTGAAATACAAATTTTTATATCTTTCGTCATTATTTTTATGCTTTACTATCCATCTCTTAGTTTTGTTGTTGAAAAGCAATAACAAGTGTTTTTCCTCAAAAAAAGCAATTTCCTTTTTTATACTCTTTTATTAGCACATCATAAACTGTTACAATACTATAAATAATACATATTTTTGGAGAATAATATGCATGTGGGTAGTATACACCTGCACCATTTGTATATGTTTGTATACACCATTTGACCTATAATGCCTATAATACTTTCTGCAATCAAATCTCAGAGATCTCTCAAATTATTATGAAATTCATCCAAGAAAAAATTATCTGACCTGCTTTGCACATTTATTTTATTGCTTTATATTGTTGTTTTATGTACAGTATATTGTCTTGTTTATTCTTATTTATTATTACTGTTTGCTAGGCGAAACTTCTGAAATGAATAGCAACCTCTGAGCGATGTGTTTGAGTTCAACCACTGACAGAAAAGGTAACTGCGAGCTTCTTCATTCATCTTCATCAAACTGTTTGTCAGCTGTGCTGGTGGTTTTGGCTTCACACTGGCCAGTTTAATGGTCAAACAGCCCAGCTGAAGCCACATGATGACAGTGTTGGATGTGCATGAGTGTATCTCGCCACCCTTTTTGGTCAATACACAATTATCCTCCCTTTTGCACTTCCTGTGGATGGGAAATGCCGAAAATAGCAAGGGGAAGCATTGTGTGCTAATTGCAGCTAACAGTAGTCACTTGCCGTATTGATCACACATTAGATGCGGGCTGCAGGAGGGAGGTTGTGTGAAGTGGATTAAGGGTTGTCTGTTCCATTCTTAAAGCCTCCAATTAATGTCTCCGCACACAAGGGTTTTTCTGAAATGTTTAAGGACCACTCTTCATCATCATGGTGGTCGCTTTATGCATGAAGTGCTCTTCCTGAAAGCGAGAATATCTCAAATTGAGGATTAGGAAGTCCTTGTTCAGCCTCTTGCGTTGTGCTTTTTCTAATGGATTGTTTTTACACTCTTATTGAACATTATGTGAGTGTGTATTGTGATTTTCCCTTTTGTGTTCTTTTTAAATCAAAATAGCATTTTAAACGTGTAAAAAAAAAGATGGTTCTAACAGTTCTATTTAGAACCATTTTGTCCTGAAGAACTGTTTTATGCTGAAATGGTTCTTTGTGTTAGAGTTTAGGGTTCTTTTTGTTTTTTTAAATCTGTAACTGTCAACTCATTTTAAAACAACCTCCTTTCTGGAGCTCATCGATCCAAAACTTTCATTAAAGGGATAGTTCACCCAAAAATCAAAATGTTTTTATTACTCACCAGTTGACGCCACCCATTGACTTCTATAGTGTTTTTTTCCTGCTTTGGAAGTCAATGGGTGCCGTCAACTGTCTGGTTACCAACATTCTTTAAGAAACTCATACAGGTTTGGAACAACTTGAGGGTGAGTAAATTATGACAACATTTTCGTTTTTGGGTGTACTATCCCTTTAAAATCCTTCTTATATACCTTTAAAACTGTAACTGTATGGTTTCCTACCAATCATATTTTCCTCTTGTGTTTTATTTCTTTATGTATTTATTACGTGCAAACTATAGCCAATTATCATTTATTAATAAATTCAGCGAAATACTGTTTTTAGAGCACTGTCATTTTTCTAAAATTATAAGTACCTACAGTATTTGACATGACTAGCCATCATCTTTTTAATGGAAACCCCTAGAGGCTAAGGTGACTGTTATATGACCAGATAGGGGGTAAAAATACTAATATTATAAAGAACTAAACTTAATGAAAATGAACAATTATTTAAAGGCCTGGTTTCATATATATATATATATATATATATATAGTTGGTTTAACGGTTTAACCTGTTGTTTTAAAATTTTGAGTTCATGGAAATTAAAATTTTTAGTTAATACAATGAAGGAGATTTTTAATCAACAGAAACTCAAAATATGATGTTATCTAAACCACATTATTATCTAACAAATCATGAAATTTTTTAAATGTGTCTTAGAAAAAACATTACTGGTGTGCATCTTGAGACAAAACAATGGTACTGACATATTTGAAGATTTATCAGTGCAAATTGCTTTCAGTTAAAACCATTCAAACATGCATTTTAGTCTGGGACAAACCTAAGCCTTGTTTGTGAAACCAGGGAAAAGGTTATATAGCACTTTTAAAGCATGGTTATTTACGGAACCTTATGGGTTAGGGTTCTATTGAGCATCAGATACAGTTCTGTTATCGTTACAAGACAAAGAACCCTAATTTAGAACCATTTTTCTTAAGAGTGCATCGTGAAGACAACGCAGATGACTCTGTGCCTTGGGAACCTGCTTATTCAAACCTCTGTGACAAGTGTAGTAATCCAGTGTGAAACTATAGTTTCTGTTTACTCAAAATGTGCTCTGATGCAAGTCTAAATTACGCTGCAAATCATTATGAAACATCAAAATGCATGAAAAGGAGCCGATGACAAGATACTGATGTACTGGAATATGGTCATTAATAGAAACGTTTCTTTCAGAGTCTTTTCAAACAACTACAAGCTCTTCACGCAATGAATCAGATCAATATCAGATGTTTCCAAGTCATAGCAGGAAGTGAGGTCAAGGCTTGCGTGTTTCTTAAAGGTACAATATGTAAGAATTTTGTAATACAATATCCAAAAATCACTTGCACAGTGTGATTTATTTCCTGCAGTTGTGTACTTACAATATCCTAAACATTCCCAAAGATTTTTAATTTCAGAGAAATTCCAATTTTAAATAATGGCTCGTCCCTGTTCACTTGTCGCCTGTCAATGACGTAATATCCACGTTATCCCTGGTTTCCGCTTGTACTGCCATAGTAACCATGGAGACAGACGTGGACAACTGCGTTACGTCTAGCGGCACGCTCACGCTGTTGTTGTTTCGTTCAAACATTATGGACCGTGGCAAGCAGACTTTGGGACAAAAGGAGAACTAAAACGAGGATCAATATCAGCATGGCGTCTTCGAGATGCCGAGAGCTCCACGTCCGTGACTAACTTCGACTTGACCGAGACACGCAAATGTAGAGGGGAGCAAATGTACATAAAACTAATCAGTTATATAGCTCAACATGATGAAATGTTAGCATATGATCAGTATGTTATTCTAATGTTGATCTAGCTCACTGCTAGTCTCATACAGACAAACTAACACATAGAATAAACATTATAACTTTCAACACACTCAAATGCAGTTTAGTGTGATAGTGTAGACCAAGTGAAACAGCGCTGCGTTACCTCACAAGTTTCATTCGTCTAATAAACTGACCTGTGTGAGTATAACTTCAGCACTTTCGGGTAGTTCGGTAGAATGAAATGTCCTTATTCCTTTATATCCGCAGGACTCGCGTGTGGCGCTGATATCTGTCTCTCATTAGCATTCGCGACCTGCTTCATACCACAGTCATGTTAAAAACATCAATGTATTCACTCATCCATAAACATTATTAGATCCTTCGGCATGACGGCAAGTTCCATAATTCCGCTTATGCGTCATCAACATACGCCTTTGTTATTGTAAGAGGTTAGCGACCCCTAGTGGCGAAAAAAATTACATATTGTAGCTTTAAAGTGTTTAATTCAAGCAAAACAAACTCTCTTTTACTCATCAAGGCTGCTTTTTCCCCCCCCAAAAAATACAGTAACACAGTAGGCTAATATTATGAAATATTATTACAATTTAAAATAACTGTTTTCTATTTGAATATATTTTAACATGTAATTTATTCCTATGCTGTCAAAGCTGAATTTTCAGCATCATTACTCCAGTCTTCAGTGTCACATGATCCTTCAGAAATCATTCTAATATGACGATTTGCTGCTCAAGAAACATTTCTATTATATTATTATCAGTGTTGAAAACAGTTAAAACAGTTATTTTGTTTTCATATGGGTATGGAGTGACATGAGGCACAATAAATAATGAACTATTCCTTCTTCCAAAAATGAATCAACCACACATCTGAACACAACATCTGATCCTGTGTACAGATACCTTCTCTGAGCAGCGTGGGGTCAAAGGTCAGAGCCCGCCAGTACATTAACTAGCCGCTTGCTGATGGATGGAGTTGTTAGTGAACTAGAGGTGGATAATCCCACCATATATGTGAGCCTTTTCCTCTGGTGACCAATTACCCAGACTGCTCTGTCCAGCCACCATAATGGAACATGGACTAACAGGGGCGGTCAGCAATTTAGATGCTATTTGGATCTCTGTGTCTTTATTTCTCTGTGCGTCTAATGGAAATTGAATTGTATGTGCAGTGCAGCAAGCAATGAACCTTATAGAGCATTTCCAGGAAGTCTTTTGAATTCAAGAACGGCCTGTCTATTTGAAGAAGATCTATTTGAGGAGCTTTGTGAGGAACTGCTTTAAAGTTGACATGAAACAGCATTTAAAACCCATTTTAATGTGATATATTTCTTATTCTTAAAGAAATATACTTGGTTCAATGCATCAGGTGTTGATTAGATCATAAAAAAAATTGTTAGTCTTCTTTAATATTGCCTTAAAATACAACATTCATATTTTTTGGTCATAATCAATGGTAATTAATCAATGCTGAAAACATATTTGGCACTGTTTAACCTTCCTTTATGGGTCACACTCATAATCCTTCTGGTCAAAAGTGGCCGAACACCTCAAATACCACTTTTTCTTTTTGAACAAAGACATTTAATTGTGAACATATATATCCTACCATTTTCCCCCAGTGTTTTCCTCATAGACAGGTGTTAATTAAGGCCCACTCACTCCAAGGACGATAACTAAAAAGATAACGATGAAGATATAGATCTAAAAATCGTTCTCAGTATTAAAGAATAGCAGAGTTCACACCACAAGGGAAACGATATGGTTGGAATCACTTTCAGAACGATTTTATCCAGCTGATGAATGTTAAAAACATTGACAACCAATCATAATCCATCCTACTGTAACGAGCTCGAGCATTTAAAGTGACAGACAAGCAATAAATTGAACGATCGCCCGCTGGTGTGAACGATATAGTTATTGTTATAGTTGTCTTTATAATGACCATTTCTTTGTGTGAACAATGACGATAAAGACATAGTTCTAAAAATCGTTCAGAGTTCACAAAGAGAACGGCACAGATAAACGATATTGAAATCACTTTCAGAATTATTATTTTTTCTCCAGTTGATGAACGATAAAATATTGACAGCCAATCAGAATCCATCTTGCTTTAAGAGTGCAAGCATTTAAAGTGTCAAATGACAACTGCTTATAACAAACAGTATTGTCCGCTGGCTGTGAACGCTAATATAGTTATGGTTATAGTTATAGTTTTATTTGTAGTTATTGTTCTTGGTGTGAACGGGCCTTAAATCAGACCTAACAAAGGACATGAACCAAAGTCCTAAATGCATGTAAAAACAAGGAAATGAAGCTACACATGACCAGCGGCAGTGACGCGTTACGTGCTGAGGCCTCCAAACTCAAGCAGCGGTCAGTCGGAAAAACACGTTCGGGTCCAGTGGATCCCAACGAAGTGCATGTGTTGTGGCCCTGGAGCTATTCCTGCTCTAACAGAGCTGCATACATATCCATAAATTGCAGGCGTGCTGTTAAGACAATGCCTGTGCATACATGACAGGGAGCGAATCAGAGAACCCACGACCTTTGACACACTAAGTTGTGATTTATTATTAATGAGAGAGAACCTTCAATTTTTAAACGTTTGTGATGTATTATATATGTCGGATCCAATTGCCACTTCAGTGAAAAATCAGCAGATATCAGTGCGGATTCATACCCTTGGGTTTGGTCAACAGACCTGGAGAATGTGGGGGTTTAAGCATACCCTCCAGCTACTAATGGTTACATGCATGTAAACAAGCATTTTCCAGTGGGAACACGCTCACTGTGCAAAAGATTCATTTTCATTTAGCTGATACCTTTTAACTTTACAGTGCACAAGAATGGCGATAGATGTTCATCACATGTGGGATTTAAACCTACAACCACCACATGTCACAGAATTTACTGTGTCCATATACAAGGCATCATTGGAAAGATGTTTATCACAGCCAGATGAATTAAAAGTGTTGTGTGTATCTAATACATAATTAATCACCATGCCACACCGTGCCAGCGTCTGGACCTGGCAAATGTGTGACGAGCACTCTCTTTAATTGCACATCACTCTAGTGTATTGGGATATTTTATTCTTCATTAATAGTGCCTTAAAATACAATATTTGTCTTTTTTGGTCACTTTTACATTTCTAATGGTAAACAGTCGACATGTTGCATCATTTAGAATTTGACCACATTAAAACATTTTAAAATGTTTTTGTAAGTCTATTCTGCTCACCAAGACTGCATTTATTTGGCACTGTAAAAACAGTAATATTGTGAATATTATTGCAATTTAAAATAACTTGTTTCTGTTTGAATATATTTTAAAATATATTGTATTCCTGTGATCAAAGCTGAATTTTCAGCATCATTACTCCAGTCTTCAGTGTCACATGATCCTTCAGAAATCATTCTAATATGATGATTTTCTGCTCAATAAATATTTCTGGTTATTATCCATGTTAAAAACAGTTGTGCTGCTTAATACTTTTGTGCATTTTTTTATTTGATGAATAGAAAGTTCTCAAAAAAAAAACCCCAGCATTTATTTGAAATCTTTTGTAACATTTTAAATTTCTTTAATGTCATTTTTTAAAATGTATTAATTTCTTTTAAAAAACGAAATTAAATAATAGTGCCCTCAAACTTTTGAATGGTAGTGTATATAGTTATTTGCATGTTTATTTCATATGACTATGTTTTCATTTTTGCTGATCTAGTCTATTTCATAAAACCCACATGAAATATTTTTCATGAAGTTATTTTTGTATTTTCCACCTGCATATTGTATACAGTTTATTTTTATGTATACACTTTATTTTAAGGTGTCATTGTTACAGTATAATGATGATATATTTACTGAGTACTGTGTAATATTAATTAACAAAGTGTAGGCCTACTTACTATAGGGTTAGGGTAGGATTAGGGTTTGGTTGAGGGTTAGTTGCATGTAATTATGCATAATTTACTAAGCACATGTAACATATAACAAGGACACTGTAAAATAAAGTGTTACCATTTTTATTTTTTCATTTCTAACAAAAGTACATATTTGTTACATGTATACATATTTGAACATAAGTGATATAGGATGAGTCAGATGAGTGAATTTGCTGCACTCCCAGGTTTCGCCAGTAGGTGCCGCTGGTTCTCACGCAAACTCGCACACAGAGCTGACGGGCTGGAAGAGGGAGGCGCTTGTGTGGAGTAAAGTATCAGCTGGGAGAGACCGGAGCAGCATTCACTCGCGTCTCTGTGTGCGGACAGCATCTGTCAACTCATTACAGCGCACAAAGAGGGAGAAAGACACCTGCTACAGATGCGAGACAACACAACACACTTTACAGCGCCATGAGATGAATTAACGGCCAGCGCGTGAGGAAAAACCATCTGAGAAACTAGGACGGACGCCTGGCATCACTGGGCAACTCGATCTGGAGGTGAGGCTGGAGATGATGATGATGATGATGATGATGGTGGTGGTGGTGGTGATGTCGTGGATGGCAACTGTACATTATTATTGCATGGAGCTCTATTATATCACGTGCGTGTTCTGGTGGCAGATTGTCACATGCCACTCGCGCGCGTTTGGTGAAGGTGTTTGTGTACGCCATCCTCTTCTAATGGATGTGGGAAAAACTTCCTGGTGGGATTTATAGCAACCGCTGGACTGGGTCGCTTAGACAACATGTCCTGGATACTTTTGTCCTGGATACTCCAAATACTTGTGATTTGCTATTTGGCCGAGACCCTGGAGAGTTTAGTTGCAACCCTTAAGTGAACCAAAACTCCATGGTTGCTTCTCCAAACCTATCTAGAATGCATTTTATTGTCAATATATCTCAATTAAAATTGTAAATTGTAGACAGCTCACTAGGTTTGGAGACGCAACCAATGACCACAGCAGGGCTTGTCAATATATATATATATATATATATATATATATATAATTACCTAATCAAGCATTATTGCATTTTGATAAATCAGTATTGATATAGGCTACATACTGAAGAAGAAAAAACCCATTGTCCTGGGTTTATATTTTCACTATACTGTAGTTCGACAGTAGATATTTACTGTATGTTTGTTTAATGATGGTTTTACACTCTAAATGATAAAACGAAGCAACCGAACTATGTATATATACAGTACACACACACACACACACACACACACACACACACACACACACACACACACACACACACACACACACACACACACACACACACACATAAACACTTAAACATATTTTTTAAACAGAATACAAAAATGTACTAATATGATATGCAAAAAATGATATGTTTTGCCTATCAGCCCAATGACCTACAGAACCTTTTTTTTGTTGCAAACCCTTGGATAAGAGTTCTTACTAAACTCTGCAGGAAAGTAAAACCGAATTGAGTTGTTCCCTTATGCATGTCCTTATTGATTGGTACAATATCATAAGGGAGGCTGTTACAGTAAGAAGCTTTTGTTGAACCCGTGGGCTATTGTGCATACAGAAACATTATGTTAAATTTATTTTTGCAGTAAGTAAACAAATGCAATCTGAATGTACCCCTCCCAGGCAATATGGGACTATTACAGATAGTAAAATCGATTGCATGTGCAAGTGGTACAGCAGCTGATCTCTTTGCATTTGTAAGTGAGTTCAGTGTTATCTCGGAGGTCAGCTGTCTCTCAATATAAACACGTTTCACACGTCACGACACGCACGACACTCAACCGTGCCGTTTCCCACTGTGTCGTAGGGATAATCCGTGTCATGCCACGCATGTGTTCTCTCTTGCACACGCAGGAGTGCAGATTCCGTCGCAGCAGCCGTGGGTCTCGGTGGAATAGCACTTCTGTCATGTTTGCAGACGCAGACATTGATAACATTGGCAAATGTATCAGGTAGCAGCTCAGAACATGCCCCGGATTAAAGGCTTACAGTTCGGATGCTCTGGAACGGGGGCTGAGCAGTTGCACACACACACACACACACACACACACACACGTCTCCTCAATGTTTTAAAACTTCCAGTAGATTGGAGAAAAATGGCTGACTAAATGGTTGGACTGTGAATAGTTTTATTCTAGTCCTCTTTTGCACTGTGCCGAGGGACTGTTGTGCTGCTGGTCCACCCTTCTCCGGTCAAAATCAATATGTTTTTGAAATCAAGTACAAAAGGTAGAACAAAAGAATAAGAGTTTTTTCTTTGGAAGACAGGGCTAATATGTTTTCAGAGTAGTATAATATTTGAGCAGGGATGGATTTCTGCAGCTTTTCAAACCCTGAGATGATGAAAAGAAGAGAATTTGGTTTCGAAAGCAAGGCGGTTTTATTATTTTCAGGTTCAGATACCTTCTGGGGATGTTATTATGAGTCGAGAGGAGCGGCTATATAGGAAGGCTGATACAGGTGAGGTTACGGTTATAACACTGAATGGATTTCATCTCGGATTGAGTGCATGATTGCTTGATTTCTTGAGAGCCGAGGACCTGGCGCTTCGTTGCATAATTTCCCACATCTTTTAGCGTGGCTGTCTTCTGTGATGCATTATCTTGTGTGACCTCAGGCGAACTGCCTGGAAAATGTAGGTTAATGTTTATATAAAACAATCTGGGCAGCAGTTCTGTGTCAGCCATGTTCTTAATATAAAAAATAAGCATGCAAAGAAGTTGATATTGATCTGACATGTGCTTTGTTTATGCCAAACATTTTACAGACTTGAGAGAGCAGTGTTTGATTTTGTTCTTTGCGTGTCACCAGTCTATTTAAGGTTGTGAATAGTGCTCAAGTAATGAAAGCAGGTCCTAATTTAGAAGATCTAGTCTGCGTCAATTTTACGACTGCAGTATTGTAGGCAACGTCTGTCATGTATGTCATTTGTCACATTATTTTCATCTTGCGCTGCCAAGGCAAAATCTTTATTAATTGGTTGGGCTTGAGGTGTTGTTTGTGCTTTGATATATTACCTGTCTGCGCTGAATGTTTTGTTTCAAATTTGCTAATGCCCGCTAAACCAAATGACAAAAGGGTTGTCAAATAAATGACTAGATGCAAATGATGTTGAATTCTGTGGCCAGTTACGGGGAAGAGAAAGTGGTTTTTTGCCTATAGCGAGTTTGCTTCCGTGATATTAAACCGTATTAAGTCAACGGCACGCGAGGTCATGTAAACACCTTAATGGGTTGTCTGCTATCAGGGAAAGGTCAGAAATAGTTTAAAGGTTTATTTTTTTAATACTGAGGATAAAATGTCCTTACTACTACCTGACAGATTTAATTGAAACAGTGTCCTGAGAATCGCACCTGTCTTTCTGACAGCTTTACACTCTATAAATGGCAAACAAGGAAGGAAGTAGCTTGTGCTTTTTCTTTTTTAAGCCAAATTTTTTTTTGACATCAAGACTGGAAGAAATCGTCAAAGTTTTCTTGAATAGTGTTTTAATTAGCTGATTTTCTCTACATTTTGTTTTAGAGGTCTCCTGCAATAGGTTTGCATGCATCCAACCCCTCCTTTCCACGAGTGTACTCTGCTCTGATTGGTAGATGACCCAGTCTGTTGTGATTGGTCTACCGCTAATGATTGCGTCTGTTTTAATGTGTCGGTTTTCATATCAATTCCAGTGTAAGTCCTCATCCTTCTGAAGTGGATGCAAAGTGGATTTGCAGCGCAGAAAACAGCGTCTTGTCGACACACAAACAAAACGCTTCCAGCTACAGTGTTTGAGGGTCAAAGTAGACGTCGTTCGCAGGCGGCCAATGAAGACCAGCTGTGTATTGCTGACGACTCGTTTCAGATGTTCAGAATCGATTCTTTCTTTTAGGAGACAATAAATGTATTTGTTGTGCACTTTGATCTTTAAAGCTTTGCAGACATTTTACATTGACACACAGCTATAATACACACTGCATGAAAGGTAATATTCCAAACAGCATAATGGGGCACTTTAAGATACCAGCGGTTTTTAGTTTTTAGTCTTCAATGTGCCGTCTGCTTCCTCAACCTGGGTGAGCAACCATGTTAAATAATCAAAAGTGTCATGCTATTTTATATTTATTTACAGTGCTGGGTAGATCTCTGATTATATGTAATCTGGATTATGTATAATCTTTAAGTATCAGATTACAGTTATTCTTATTGATTAAATGATTACATGTTGTTTACACAATGGCACAATGGTCTTTTTGTATTTAATTTTTGTTTTGTAGTGTTTTTATTTTAAAATAATTTATTTTAATTTGACATTTTTATGATTACATTAATGAATTAGCCTGGCTAACGTCAGACCTCGTCTCATTGAGACGTGGTCTGGGAACCACATGTTAATTTTCTCGTATTTGAGGCGTGGTTTACGAATGCCCAGAGCCGTTTATTGGGCGCTACGAATGTCTATCAAATGCGCCTGTACGTAGCTCATAGCCAATCGCTTCAATTATACCAGATGACGTATGTAGAGCGACAGAAATTCGACGAGGAAGAAGACGAAATAAACTTGCGTTCTAAACTACTTAGAACACTATCTAAGGCTGCATCGAAAGGTAACTTCGCGTCTGATGCCATGTTGGATCCATAGATATAAACAAACTGCTTCGGTCTGTCGCATAGACGTCGTCATCGTCTTGCTGCTCCTTCCCCGTTCTGTGATTGGTTCCCTTTTTGAGGGGAAAATCTGGTCCATGGTGTCCAGACTGCCTAGCAGCGTGAATAAAATCGCGCTGCGCTCAAGGCAGCATGGGGAAACCCAGGCTATTATTAATTAATAGCTTTAGCAATTTACGAAACCCCCGCAGTTCCTTCACGAAACCCTAACGTAATATATAATGTTTAATTTAACTTCATGTTGTTCATAACAAGAAATGGAATTAATTGTCTTTCTCTGTATATTTTTATATCAGTATGGTACAAGATTATTCTATTCAAATCAATGTGAGGTGTCAAAAGTAATCTAGAAGTAATCTAGAAGTAGTCCAATTATATTACCTAAAATGTAATAGATTATGTAACCAATTTAATTTAAATTTTCATCATGTAATTTGAAATCAGTAATGAAATTTGTAAATAATCTACCCAGCGACACCAATTGCAAAATATGGAACCATTTTTAATACTTTTTCTTTTCTACAATGTGTGGCTCTAGTGGTACAGTTTACATTCACTGTTATAACAGACATATAAAATAAGTTTGGGGTAGTAAGATTTTATTTTGAAAGAAAATAATACTTTTATTCGGCAAGGATGTATTCAGTTGACCAAAAGTGACAGAGATTGTTACAAAATATAATTTCAAAACACATGTTTCTTAGGCAGCAAATCAGCATATTAGAATGATTTCTGAAGGATCATGTGACACTGAAGACTGGAGTAATGATGCTGGAAATTCAGCTTTGACATCACAGGAATACATTACATTTTAATATATATTAAAATAGAAAACAGCTATTTTAAATTGTAATAATATTTCACAAATGTACTCTTATTGCTGTATTAAATAAATGCAGCCCTGGTGAGCATAAAGGCTTCTTACTCGCACACACACACGCACGCACGCACACACACACACACACACACACACACACACGCACACACACACACACACACACACACACACTCACACTCACACTCACACACGCACACACACACACGCACACACACACACACTCACACACACACACTCTCACACACACACACACACACACACACACACGCACGCACACACACACACACGCGCGCGCGCACACGCACACGCACACGCACACGCACACGCACACGCACACACTCACACTCACACACGCACACACACACACACACGCACGCGCGCACACACGAATGAGTTCTATAAATAGACATGTGACTATATACATGTGAATGAGTTCTGCCACAGTGGTTTAGACTTTCTTTTCTTGTACTACAATAATATTGCAACCTTTTTTGGCGTTTAAAGTTGCATGTAAAAAAGATCTGAGGTGAGCAGGTGACACATGCCCTCTTAAGTTTCATTCATCCAATTCAGGACAATTGATTCAGTCAGTTAGAACAAGAAGCGTCTAGCTTGATACCATTGATGCCATGCTTGAACCTTGGCACTGTGGGTGAACGGAGAGCCGCAGGAGCGTGTAAATATGCAGCAGGACTGCTGGCACACTGAGGCCATATATAGACTGAACCCATGAGGATGCGCTGGCAGCCCTGACCGGGCTAAAACCAACAGATGAGATGGAAACCAAACTCTAACTGCTGACAAGACAAATGCAATCCCTCAATCGAGCTGCACAGAGAGGTCAAATTAGCGAGAAACCATGTTAGACTGCCTCATAATTTGTGGACTTAAGCCAGTTGGGAATCCATGCCTGAGTGAATGTCAGAGTCTGTGACGAGAATTAGTATGCAGAATATTCAGCTCAGAGCCAAAGCAAATGAAGTAATATACTTGCTAATGTATAGGGCAAAGGGCCTTAAGCGAACTGCAGTTTCTGAGCTCTTAAGAGGCCGTACGAGCCATTAGAGACTGTTGTCCGCTATCCATACCCCGCGCAAGCTGTCACCTTCAACCCCCGCCGGTTTTCAGAGCTTTTCTCCCTCCATCTGTTTAAAGCGGGATTTTGCCGGAAAACTCTGCGTGGTCGTGTTGCATTTGGTGATCGTAAAGTGCTTTTAACAGCGTCAGGTCCCTGATGAACTCTGAAATCAAATTTTACATTCATAGACATTAGCGACTGCACGAAACAGCATTTGCATTTCAATTTAAAAGTGGCAAAGCATTTAGCGTCTGTAATGTGACATTTCTGAAGGAAAGTCATATTTAATGGGAAATAATGTAGCGTGGGATTTCATCGTATCCTTTGGGATTTGATACAAGTTGTGTTTGCTTAGTAACTGTTGCTGTTGATGGGGATTTGAACAAACTAACTCTTAAGTATAAAACTTGGCATACTCTTCCCTCAGTGTTTGGTCTACAGACATGAATAATGCCTCAAATCATGTTGTTTGTTGAGAAGAGATGTGCTAAGTGCTATTTTTGCCAAGTGGATGATCCCTCCGCTTAATTTTTGATGAAAGATTATGAAAACTGTCGCACTTTAAATGTAACTTTTTTAAATATGTATTTCGCCTCTCCTGTTTTTTTGTTTTGTTTGTTGGAAAGATCATACTCAGATTCATACCAGTAGTAAGTTTACATAACTTATAACTTGTAAAAGTAATACATTTGTTTAATTTACTTAATAATTTATGAATATTATTAAACATTCATACTTTTGACCACATATAATTAGTTAAAATTAATATTATTATTATATTATTAACATGTCTCTCTATATATTATAATATTAACTAATATTATTAGTTAAATTAAAGTGAGTAAATTAAAATCATATACATATATCTCAGCCATTACTTCAGTCTTCAGTGTCACATGATCCTGATTTATTATCAATGTTTGAAACAGTTGTGCTGCTTAATATATATTTTTTAATCTGTGATACATTTTTCAGGATTCTTTGATGAATAAAACGTTTTAGAAACAACAGCATTTATTTAAAATAGAAATATTTTGTGACAATATACACTTTGGGGTCAGTCGTTTCTTTCTTTTTTGAAAGAAATTAATACTTTTATTCAGCAAGGATGTTCAATTGATAAAAGGTGATAGTAAAGATTTATATTGTTAGAAAATATAAATATATTCTGTTCTTTTAAAGTTTTTATTCACCAGTGAATCCTGAAAAAGAATCACAGATTCCAAAAAAATATTAAGCAGCACAACTGTTTCCAACATTGATAATAACTGAGTATCAAATCATCATATTAGAATGATTTCTGAAGGATCATGTGACACTGAAGACTGGAGTAATGATGCTGAAAATTCAGCTTTGCATCCCAGAAATAAATACAATTTTAAAGTATAATAAAGTTGAAACCCATTATTTTAAATTGTAATAATATTTCACAATATTGCTGTTTTTTTTCTGTATTTTGGATCAAATAAATGCAGTCTTAATGAGCATAAGAGACTTTTTTCAAAAACATAAAAAATAGGTTTCCAAACTTTTGACCAGTACTGTATATGATTTTTACTCACTTTAATTTAATTTACTTTATTCATTTATATATATATATATATTAAGATGATTTTTAGATTAAGATGCACTATGATCCGTAACCAAGAGACACTTAGGGATATAACTGTGGGAAATTTGTATTTTATATTGTATTCTAACACACGCTAGCAATTGCACGCTTGTTTTTTTCCCTAAAAACACAAGTTCAGAGACCTATGACTTCATGGCAAAATCAGAACTGTGTTTGCATAAAAATACACTCACTAGGGGTGAATTAAAGCAGTTGTACATTGGCTTAATGAGCAGTGAATGTGGTGCTTATCGGAGCCTGTAATCTCCAGTCGCCCGTCCCAGCAACACTGAAACCCAGCAGGGTGTAGGTTAACCTAACCCGCTCTGAAATCCCTCTCGCACCCGACAGCAGATCTTCAACACGCTCCCACTCCTCGACATGTTATTCGACTTATTAACATTATGTCCTCTATTTGCATTCTATTACGTACCCATTATCGAGTATAATTTCTTCTCTAAATGTTTCGGATGGAAACAAATTGTCAGATTCGTGCTGTACTGTGGGACGTTGTGTGCTGCTGGGGCATTATGTAATAATTTATTTGCTGGGTAAATAATTGAATCTGCCTTCAAGGATAGCGGCTCTATCTAGGGCATTAGAGAGAGTTCAGGTGTAAAACTGTGCAGATGATTTATGATTTTCCTAGATGCACTTGGCCTCTGTGGACCGTTCTGCCTTAGCTGAGAACTAGCCACTAAATACTGCCCCTCTGGGGTCATCATGGACATTAACATATGGTTTAATATGAACCTGTTTAGCTTCCACTGTTAAGTAAAGCTCTGTAAACCTGCTGTCCCAACGTGGTTATGAATGATGTAATTAAGAAACTGAGTGAACTGGTCTTGTCTTGCCTTAAAGGGACTGTCAGTGTGTGACTATTTTTAGAACGAAAGTGTAAAATTGGACATATTTGCCTGTTTTTCATTATTCACAATAATTGACATAATTTAGTCTCTCTCTGTGGCTTGAAGAGACACTTTCAGGGAGTTAAAGGGTTAGATCAACCAATGTTGTCCTCATTTACTCACTCTGATGTTGTTCCAGAACTGTATATTTTCTTTCTTCTTTGGCACACAAAATGATTTTTTTTGTAAAATGTCCAAGTGACTCTCTTTTCTATGCAAATGTGGAAATTGAATCACACTGTTGAGCAAAAAAAAAGCAATTTTTTTCTGATGTCACATGAAAGCTTTATGTGAGGGAAAAGGCCAAAATGTAAGTTGTTATATGCAAAAAATTAGGGTTCTGCTGCCCCCTAATAGTCGACTAACGTTAAATTAATATAAACGTGCGATTAGTCGACGAATGGCTTAAATGAACGACTATTAATCTACTAGAAAAATCCTTAGTCGGGGGAAGCCCTCTTAAAAGTCCACAATAGCACTCAAATCTTGCATGACCAGATGGCTTCAGAAAGCTTTGAATATACTACACAGTTCTTGTGGATTATCCCATAACTTTATGGACTTATTGGATACTTTTTATGGTGCTTTTTTGTCATTTTCTGTGAACCCCTAATTTGTTTTTTACAATTTAAAATAGTAAAAATAACAATTTAATGATAACATTATACATTTTACTATATTTATGATCAAATAAATGCAGTCTTGGTGAGTGTAAGAGACTTCTTTAAAAAAAAAAAGAAGAATTTTCATTTTTGGTTGAACTATCCTCTTAAACACATTGCAAATGTTATTTCATGTTGTCCTACATAAATACCAATCCTTCTGTTTCTGCATGTGTTTTTGTATAATCGTCAGGTTGCACCGGGGGAAATGATTACAGGAATGAGGGTTTCTGACTCAGTCGTACAGCTACAGACATGCCATTAAAGACTCTTCATCGCTTTCATCAAAAGCAATCAGCGCACCTCAGAAGGGATGTAATCGTATTCATGTCTCTGATATCCATTTATCCAGTGATGGAATTATTTGCTTCAGGCGGTTTCTTTCTTCCGATAGTTTAGTTGGAGTGCAGCGGTTTGTTTTTAGGGGCAGAGACGAGCCAAACGGTTACACTGGAGGTCGCTGCGAGGCGTTCTTATTCCCTGCCACTGCTAATAACATGAACTTTTATCAGGGTGTAACTAGACTCTTTGAAAAAAGGTTCAATGGGGTTCTATGTCCTTATTAGGGCTGGAACAACTTTTTTTTCCAATCGATTAATCTATTCATTTTTTTTTTTGTACGATTAATCGAATAATCTAACGATAATAATTGTTTTCTCCCGGTTCATCTATTTATTTTTTCCTGAATTAAATCCTTTTGTTAATTTACTGATGAATAATAACCAATAATTTACCAATAAATAAATAACCATAACTAATCTATGAACTTTTACCTATGATATTATCTATCACAAAAGATAAGGTGTTTGCAGTGTAGGCCTTTTTGATCACTTTTGGGGATTTGCAGCAGCAACTGCTTAAAAGTGTGAATCCTGAAATGATTTGCTCAATCAGGAGATTAAAGTGTCTGCTTGAAAATGTTTCATGTGTTTGATCAAACAGCTGAAGTCACAGCCGCATTCTAACTAACCAAAGTGACAGTATCAAACATGGCGGTGTCAATAAAACCGTTGAGGCGCGAGTTCATCCATTAGATCATTTTAAATAACCGACAACAGCTTTTAATGCTTTGTAACTCATAAAAATCAGAATGCGGCATGAACACAGCCAAATGAAGCACAAAATATGAGACTGACAACTGTATTCCAGTGCTGTGTAAAATTTCTCTGTACTAGTCCACTAGGTAAGAGAGCTCCGGGATGTTTTCTTTCTTTACAGAAGCTCCTGCATAGAAGTTGTGCTGGTGTGGTTTGCCATTGCGGTTTTACAGAGCATGCAGAGCAACATTTTATTCGACCTCTAGTTTAAAAAAATTCCACATTTTATAGAACGGACTCAATATATATTTTTTAATGACGGCTGATTTTCAGCATGCCTGGGAGCCGCCATCATCGGGGAACATAGCGCAACGAATTTACTTCCACGCAAATATTAAATTATGATTAAAACAATCTGTGTCTAATTTTTTATTTTTGTTAGGAAATCTTATGCATTCATTATGCATAAGTAAGTACCCCCCAAAATAAGGTATTGCGAACATTAGTGAGTACACACGCTAATGTCTGTTTCATTCATACTCATAGCCAGAGGTCACCCTTGTGCAGAAAGTCCACAAGTGAGACTCATAGGAGTAATAAATATGACGTTCCAGGAAATCTCTTATGTGGACAAAGGCATCCAGCTATCGCTGTAACAGACGTTTTGACTGATGAAACATTAAAGTATATTTGATGCAATGCTAGTCGACAGCCTTGCTGTACAGATTATTATAAAATAATATCAGTTCTGCCTCATTCTGTGATGTGAAGCACATCAGATCACAAAAGTAAGTTATTTCAAACCCTCCATTGAATGTTCTCTTTTGTTGGACAACAGGTTTGTAAATGCTATTCATTACAAGTTTGTAAGGGTGTTTGACACCTGTTGCTTTTTCAAATGCATTTTACACTGTAAATGACTCAATATCACAGCGCTTGCAGAGATAGAGCAGTGTTTACAGCGAACCGATCGATCTGCTCTGAACAGTGCTGCTCTTTACCTGCGCATATATTTATTACAAAATTTAAACCTTTGCGATTTTATAAGCTGTTTTATGCATTTATATGCAGCTCACAAGCACAAAACAAATTCTCACTTCAACACAAACAAGCTCTGTCTCACATGCTAAAATGTGTCGCACACTGTGGTGAATGTATTTCTCGCACAGACCGGTTTGTCATAGCATGTACGACATATGTCTCACTGTACAGCCTTGTATATATATTTGCACACTGTATAGATGTAGATGTAAACATCTCTTAGAATGGTCGACATTGTAAACAGACTGTGTGGTCAAAAGTATGAATATGGGACTACTGATTTAAACTTTTTTATATGTACAAGAAGTAGAAAAATTGCAAAAAACAAAAAGTACAGATAAGGTTAGAAAGCATGACACTTGCGTTGTCAGAATGCCAGTCTGTCAATCAAGTCTGAAGCAATACGCAACCCACAGCAATGCCTTATGGCAACGACGTCTCCAATAGTGACAGCAGATAAAACAGTAAATAAATTGATTTTGAGTGATTCGTTACAATAGTGAGCAACATGGAAGCTAGAACGTGTGTGAGTCTCGCTAGAACAGACCTTGTTGGTTCTCATGCATCATGCATCCATATTTGAGCTTTTATGCTTAGCATATTTGATGTGCACTTTTGTAACAAATCACCCGGAAATAATTTATTTACTGATTTATTGGCATCGTTGCAATCACATGTTGCTTTTTATGCGGTTGACAAACCCACATGAAGGAGCATTTTCCGACCATATACTGCACGACACCTGAGTGACAGCTGACATTCAATAAAGGATTGGGCTTAGAATAGCCGATTTAACCGATACTGATCCTTGAGAACGGCTTGGGACATCCCTAGCTCTATATAGACCCCTAGGGATCTTCACTCAAAGTACTGTTTATATGCCAAAAATGTTCTATATAAGGAGAAATGTCTTGAATAATTGCATAATACTTTCATGTTTAACAGTTATAAAAAAAATTTCTAGTGATAAAGTATTTTTACAAGCTACAAATTATACAATTTAATCAAAATTAAAGCCAAACCCATAAAATCCCATGATGGCAAACAACCTTTTCACCTATAGTATATGGTATCCTGACTGCTGGGCTCTTGCTAACTAGCTCATAGTGCTGAACAACGTCTTTAAAATGCAGATAGTACATTTGTTCCTGTTTACAACTAGTATTTATGACCCTTTTCACAATTGAATAATTTGATCATGGTACTTTGCTCTGATTTCCTTTTGTACGAGAGGATTATGCGGCACTATTAACGCTGATGATAAATTTGGAAGTGTCACAGACAATTTGTGCCTCCCAAATGTAGTTCAGTAAAAATTAGTTGCGCAGTTGGAGAGAAGCACAATTGGAAAAAGTGAGATGATTCGGGAAGGGACCTCACTTTGGTGGTGTTACTGTCACTGTCATGCTGTATTTGAATAATATGGTTTAGGAAATTATATGTTACAGTCTTCATTTAGAAATGTAGCCGGCAGGGAGCACAATTATGAAGAAAAAATGAACAAATGTCCAGTGTTATTAGTTGCTTTGAGATTGTGTGCTGTAGAAATGTTTGCTTCCGCTGCGCTGTTGTAACCTCGGCTGAATTAGATCTGCAGTAGCTGTAACTCTAACGTACAGCGATTGATGTGAAAGTAGTATAATTTTCTCTCCTGTGTGACGCCAAGGCTCAGAGGAAAGAGAAATTTAGAACCAAGAAATGGGAAAAGCCTTTATCAAAAGATTTTTGATAATTATACTAAGCGAAATGTACAGTCAGTGGCCACAAAAAGCGTTTGGATTTATGACACAAATTAAAATATGAGAATCTCTTGTGCACAAGCACACTTTTCAATTAAAAAAAGGTTTTAAATGATTAAATGGTACTATTTTATATATATATATATATATATATGAAAAGTGTGCTTTTTTAAAATAAAGATTGAGAAGTTTGTGAAACATTACTGGAACATTTTTATATTTAATGTGAGGATCTGCATCAAAAATGACCAAAACACCAGCTGATTAAAAGACAAATTACGTTGTGAGAAAATGTCTTTAATTATTATATTATATTATATTATATATTATATTATATTATATACAAATATTACCAATTGGGGTTGGTAATATTTGTTATTATTAGGTTGGGTTTCATAAATGGAAACCCTTTTCAATGGGGGAGGGTGTTATGAACCCAGTATGGGTCATATTTGTGGGTTGTTTGTTATTACAGGATGCAGGATGGAGTTAGGGTGAGTGACGTTATTGATGACTGAGGAGTTACACCAGTGTTGGAGCTGATTCCCTTCAGCTGTGACGGCGCTCTCTCCCATCCCCGTGCCGTTGCGTACCTGATTCAGTTGTTTGTCTTCTTTTCGTCTCGTCTTTTTCCTATTTAATTATCCTTACTTTAATAAATGTTATTCCTTTTGATTATTATCCAACGTGTTGTCTCCTCCTTTTTCGCGGCTTGCGAGCCGGCCGTGACATATTTTAGACTCGAATGCTCATCAAGCCTGCATTTATTTGATCAAAAATACATAAAAAAATGTAATATTGTGAAATCTTATTACCGGTATATTTTAAAATGACGGTTTTCTATATTGATATATTTTATAATGTAATTTAGCTGAATTTTCAGCATCATTACTCCAGTCGTCAGTGTCACATGATCCTTCAGAAATCATTCTAAAATGATGATTTGCTGCTCAAGAAACATCTCTTCTTCGTATTATTATCATTGCTGAGAACAGATTAATTGCTTAATATTTTTGTGGAAGTATATACATTCTAAATGGGCAACAGTATGCATATACCTGAGGGTTTACTTTCAAAAGCACTGGCATTAACATGGAGTCAGCCCTTCCTAACAGCTTCCACTCCCTCTGGGATAACTTTCCACAGGAACATGACTGCTGGGATTTGCTCATATTCAGACACAAGAGCATCAGGCATTGATGTCGGGCGATGAGGTCTGGCTCACAGTCAGTGTTCCAGTTCATCCCAAATGTGTTCAGTGGGGTTCAGGTCTGGGCTTTGTGCGGGTAAGTCCGCCCCCCCACCTCGCTTTGTGCTCAGGGGACATAAAAGGACCTTCTCCAAATGCTTTCCATGAAGCCTGAAGCACAGAATGTCATTGTATGCCATAGCATTAAGATTTGTCTTTACTGTAATTAATCGGCTTCAGAAAACCAGTTAATTAGAAGTCGGTGTCTGCATACTCTTGGCCATGAAGTGTATCTAGGGACAGTCGGATAATATTTTGTATTTTTATTGAGTCAAAAATAATCTTTTAGTTTTTAAAAAAGTCTCCCAAATTAGGTTTGCCCTTTAGGTGTTTCTTGAATATTTTCAAATGAATTACTTCCTTTGCTAATCTTGAACTGTGATAGTTGTGCATGATGTATTTTTTGGTGTAATTGCACTTCATCGATCCATTGGTTTTCTTCCAGATAACTTATATCTTGAAAAGTGGAACATCATGACAGTCACGATGAGTTTGTGTGTTCACACTTGGCAGGTTTGGTTCAAAATGAACTCTGGTTCGATTTGCTCTGTTAGTGGACCGAGACCCCTGAAACACTGGGTTTCTGACATATGTCTGAATATTTCAGCGGTTTGCCTGATATATTAACGCAACATGGACCAAAGACAACAAAATGAACCAAAAACAGGACGTGATGTGACTAGATGCGACCCTGTAAAGACAGAATGCTCAAGCATACCAGGGCCGTGTCCGAAATCGGCGCCTATACCGTTAAATAGGGCACTATTTGAGGGGACGAAGATTTGTAGTGGTGTCCGAAATCATTAGACGTTAACAAGTTCACTCATTCAATCCCACAATGCACCGCAATAACGGATGTACAATCTACAGCCATAGAATACCCATAATGCACTGCGGCGGTCATGCCGAATGAATTCCCGCGTCTCACAAGAAGATGGCGATCCAATGTGGCTACAGCGTAATATTTCTTTTTAATTGACTATTAAATTGTTTAATTAAAGTTTATACATAGTTTCCATGACAGAGATCAAGATAAATCTTGTCATAATGTCATAAAACCCATTTTTTTGTTTTGGTTCTTTAGGTTTGGTCTTAAAAGTGACAGTGTGAATGCTAAGTGAACCAGGACTACTGTAAATGTATTATTTCTTTTTCCGGTTCGGACCAAAAGAACCAAGAGAACCGAACTACAAGTGTGAACACACCCTTAGATTCAGTGTAACATAATGCTTGTGGATCACCAGCTAATTTTAAATGAACCCCTGCAAGCCCTTTATCCAAAAGATGTTGAGGCGAAACAGGCTAACTCTCGTTATTAATGGTTTGCCTCTATCTCATGGTCTGTAATTGGTCTCTGGTGATTGCCAAGTCTTTTGGATTAAGAAATGTCATTAAAATTGATGTATTAGGCCTGTGAGCCGTTTTCTCTGTCAGATAGCTTTTTTTAATCAATTGATAATTACAAAGATGATTTATGACTTGACTTCGTGTTGACAGGTGAACAATAATTGAGACATGGAGATTTCAAAGCAGCATCTGTTACAGCTTGGAAAAAGATTTGTCACCCTTAGGTGTCCTACTCCATTTCGGACAGGTTCGGGAGTGGAGACTAATGCTTTAGGAGGTTAGTTGCTAACGCGAGGATTGCAGGTACGATCCATGCAGACCAAGAGAGTCACCAAGTTAGAAAGTTCATGATCCAGCTCGATCATGAGTGTGTCCTGAGGAAAACACTTAACCCAAGACTGCTCCTGAGGGACTGTGATTGCAATTAATACACTGTAAATTACTTTGTAGGAAATGTGTGTGCGGAATTGTAACTAACCAACCAGAGGGCTCATGAATTGGCTTTACGAGCGCAGTTAATGTTTCTAGATGTATTGCCTGTTGAAACAGGAAGTTATCAGGACTGTTCTGCTGCTTGTTTTACTAGTAAGGTGTAGGCTTCATGTTTTGAAAATTCAGAACTATTGTTAGTTGTATAAAATATTAATAAATATATATAAATAAGAACACGTCATTATTTCAGCATTATTTACATAATTTGTTTTATATTTTCAGTTTTTATTTTATTTTAGCTGTTAACTGTACATGGCAGTGTAATTATTATGATTTATATACTATTTATTATTATTTTGAATTAGCTTTTATTTTTATAGTTTTTATTTTACTTTAAGTTTCAGTCATTTTGTTATGTGCTTCTGTCATTTTTTTGTAAACGTATTTATTTCAGTTAGTTGCCAAGTCAACGTTTTTAATTTTTGTCTAAGCTAAGTAAAATTTTCCTCTCTAATATTTATATTTTATTTTACGTTTTTGGTTCCCCAAAGAACCTTTTAGTGAACAATTCTGAAAAGAACCATTTTTTTCTTTACGTTAAGAGCATTTTAATCAACAAAAGAAACTTTTTCCACTATATGAAGAAAATTTTGTGGAATGGAAAGGTTCCATGGATGTTAAAGGTTCTTTGTGGAACCATAGATGGCAATAACAACCTTTACTTTTAAGAGTGTAGAGATAGCTAGAGTGCATTTGTGGTTACGCTTTATTTTAAGGTGACGTAGTTACATTGTACTGACTCAAATAAGTACTGAGTAATATTAATTAACATGTACTTACTATAGAGTTTGGGTAAGGGTTTGGTTTGGGGTTAGTTACTTGTAATTATGCATAATTTACTGTTATTACTATAGTACATGTAGTAATGTGTATCTATACGTCACCTTAAAATAAAGTGTTACCCATTTTGTTAGACAATTTTATTGGAGTGCAAGATGAGTCATCATTTTTGGCCAGTTTTCTTGGAAGAGAAAGACTTTGTGTATTGTGTATACTGATAATTTAGTAGCTTTGACCTCAAAGCTAATACATAAATACTAAAAGCAACATTTTCATGCATTGCATAAGCATTACCTCGATCTGAAATAAATGATATGCCTTATAAATGTTATATTTGAAGTCTGAGCACACACTAACACATTTGGCTCTGTGTACATACCAATAAATTAATTTCATTTCTGCTCTGCAGAGGATGGTTTGAAAATCTATTTTTTATACTCCTGTTCTGGCAGTATTCATAATTGAAGATAATCTACCATGCATTTTCTTTATTAATTTAATTCCCCAGGGCCTTGACATAAAATGTCTGTTTCCTTGACAAAGTGCAAATGAACGCCGGGAGCGAGACAGAAAAAGCAGAATTGCGCAAGTAGGAGCCAATGGGGACGTAAATGATCTTGAATGATATAATGGAAGTACATTTCTCATTCCATGACAAAGAAAACATTCGTCCGTCTCTTTATTGTTTGTAAATACAGGGGGAATGCGTTCCAAGCGGAGGCGAAGGGGTCAGGAAATGTGCGAGAGGAGTGAATCGAAAAGCGGAGACGAGGGAATCATTCTGTCCAGACGCAATCTGATGAGATCCTCTTCTGTGTCTCTAAAAGCATTAGTTTAGACAGTGATTGCATTTGGAATCCTATTAAGTTTATATAATCGGGAAAAGAAAGGATTATTACTCCCTATCAGTATTTTGCTCCTTTTCCTTTTGTGTGCCTGTAAAAGCTCGAAATTCACTTGATTTACTGTGTCATGACTTCATCTCGACGGCTTTGTCATTCGATTTGTTACTCTCAAATGGAGGTTGAGAAGCGAAGGATATTTATATGCCAGAAATTTTGACGTGTCTGCTCCATTAGAAGACGTCTGGTTATCATTACCTGGAAAGTCCTAGAAGTGCGTTTCTTTGGTGATATCCCATTTGGAGGGCAATGAAGTCCATGTTTGCTTTTAGCGCTGGATGTTGCACTTTTTAGGTCACAATTTTCTTGTGCTACAGTTCTTTTTTAAATTTTTTTATTATGCTTTTGTTGATATAGGCCATGTATCATTCATTACACAATATAGCAAGTTTTTATCAAGTCTTAAAGGCCGGAAATATACTTTATGCTAGAATGCAAACACAAGTGTTTTGCAAATATGTGGCAAATGCTTATGCTTTTTGCGATATCATATAGTGTGGGTTGTGAATGTAAATGGTCTGCAAAGTGCAGGATAAATGTGCCAATTTCTGTTTATGGGCTTTATTTAATGTGACTTTGAACATCATTTAGTGCTCCCCGCTTTGTAGCCGTAAAAGCAACAATGGATACAATTCACCTCAGATCTTGAAATGAAACAAATGGAAACAAGAATGTTCAAACTGTGAACAGAGAAGTGTATTCAGTATGTATTTTTAATCATGTTTAAATGGTGTAATATTTGTGAATTTGATTATGTACTTATCCATTTTCTTGCGAGTGCCGTCAAGATTACTCTCTGGTGCCGTGCACTTGCCGCGAGACTCCGCCCACATGCCGTTCTGATTGGCTGTGGGTTTTGATTGATTTTGACGTATCTCGTAGTCGCGTCGCTTCTGGTGTGGACAGGCAAATTGCTTGTTGCTGGAATCTTATCGCATCGCGTGTGGTTAGGACTGGAAGAGTTTGGTTTGTGTGTGGACATGTCGAGAAGACGCTGTTTTCTGCACTGCGAAAGCAAATCCACTTTGCATGCACTTCAAACGAATGAGGAATCAGGCTCGAATTGATACAGTAAAACTGACACCATCGTTATATGTTCTTTTGTATACAAGCTGAAATTCAGATATGGTAATGGCCATTTAAACTCCAACACGCGCTTTAAGCAGTCGACCAATCACATCAGACTGGGTCATCTGACCAATCAGAGCAGAGTAAGCTCTCGGAAAGGAGGGGTTTAGAGAGACTGAATCCTTTATCGAACCATTTCATACACTGTGAGAAAAGAGGTGATGCTGCAGTGTATAATATGAGAAAATTGTGTTTTTTTTTACCTGGGATGAAATGACCCAGATGGCATGTAATCAATGAAACGATGTTGATGTCAGTGTTGATGTGTCAACGCTAATTGCATTGAATTAATGTTACAAAGTGATGTTGCTTTAGTATCACTCTTGCACCCTCAGTTAATGGTGGAGCAATGTTGAGATTTCAACCAAAAATCAACGGTAATAGTATTGATTCAACATTACAAAGTGATATTTGATCAACATCACTTTTGCACCCTCAGTAAATGTTAACTATGTTGAACAAAAAATCAATGGTAATGCTATTGAATCAACATTGCACTATGATTGATTCTACATCACCAATGCTGAATCAACACTGAATCCAACAAAAAAATAATCAATAGTAATATTGTTGAATCAACGTTACACTATGATGTTGAATGTACATCACTGCTGTTGAATTAACACTGAAATTAACAAAAATAATCTTTGGTAAAATGTTATAATACAATATGATGTTGATTCTAAATTCATTTTTACACGATTATAGTATCATTAAATTCTGTGTATTTAATACATTTTTCTAAAATCTTTTTTCTTTTTTTTTGTGAAATGACGGCGTTTCCATTAGCCGATGTTATGCGACTAAAACTTCATTTTTTCCTCTGGCGATAAGTCATTCCAAAAATCATAGCAACGGACGTTGGTAGGTTTATGTATATCTCAGCCACCGCACTGGCCATTATTATTAATCGAAGGAGACGATTGTGTGTTATCCAATCATTAATGGCAAGGAAAGACCCTTATACTTGAGAGCGACACATATGAGGTGTTTCTGGGTGTTTCTCCCTCATATCTGCTTCAAGGTCTTGATTGTAGCATTTCTTTGAGGTTTAGAATCCAGTATTCCTGTAATTCTTCTGTCTTTTATGAATTTAATAAAGAACTCTGTCTCGTATTCTGTCCAAACATCTAAACGTCATCTACGTCAGGTGACCTGTAAATGCGCAAAAACTGTTTCCATTGCAGTTTTGTGAAATATTTATTTATATGTAAGCGTAAAAACTTTTTTTGCGATAAATGGGAGTTTTTGCGAAATTGACGTATTTTCAATTCGCAATTTAAATTTGCGCAATTTGAAGGGTAATGGAAACGCGGCTACTGTCTCCACCCATGTGTGCTGTTGGCTTTCATCAAAAATTCAATGCTGATTCAACACACTTTAAACATTGAAATGTCAATCTCGACCAAAATGATGGTTTGGATCAAAACTCAACATTGTATCAATGTCACCATGCTATCTGAAGAGTAATCCTCCTCATGGTTTTTACTCATCCTGCCTAAACACAGCTTCGTGGTGTTTACCCTACTGTCGCCTTTAACTTGCTCAATGGAGGTTTTACAGCACTCTTCTTTGTAATAAGCTGCTTTGGACTGAACTGTGTTGTGAAAAGTGTGAGACGCATAACATTTAATTGAATTAAACTGAAAGCCCCATTGCCAGAGAAATCCCTGTGTGCTGCCTATCATGACAGATTTGAGTCTCATGAAGGTTTATGAACCTTCAAGTAAAAGAGCCAAACAACCAAAAATTATTTTGGGACAGTTACTAAAATCCAGGAGGTTTTGTTGCAGATATATACAGTACAAGACAAACTCTTGGTTGACAAGTCTCTTCTGCTCACTAAGGCTGCGTGTATTTGATTACAGTAAGACAGCAATATTGTGAATATTATTATTACAATTGAAAGTTTTCTATTTGAGTATATTTAAAAATTTAATTTATTCCTGTGATTGCAAAGCTGCATTTTTAGCAGCAAATACTCTAGTCTTCTGTTTAAAGGGGACCTATTATGCCCCTTTTCACAAGATGTAAAATAAGTCTCTGATGTCACAGAGTGTGTATGTGAAGTTTAAGCTCAAAATACCCAACAGATCATTTTTTACAGCATGTTTAAATCGTCACTTTTTGGGCCGCACCGTTTTAGTCATAGACAATATATAAACTGGACACAGCGACCCCCATTGGATTCAACGGAGACAAGTGAAGTCAATTAGAAGCACTAACTTCCTGATGGCTGACCGTACTGCGCAGACTCAAACTGAGCTTGACGACGTAGATGTGACGTGAGCAACCCGTCTATCTACTAGTAGCTGTACCAAGAGAAATCTGAATCATTCCCTTCCGAAACTTGCAGAGACGGAGATCGTGAGTAGGAGGTGTCCATGAGCTAGGAGCAGGAGAAACTTTTGCTAAGTATTCTGATTAATTACGTTGTCATTTTGCCTCCACGTCCCCCCGATTGCGCGCGAGCTTCTCCTCCTCTCCATACGGTAATCTCTGTGCGACAGAGAGTCGCGTGGTTATGACGCAATCGTTAGCCTATTTTTACAAAAACTGCTTCTACGGGGCCATAACGTAAGATACAAGGTAATGGAGCCTTTTATACATTTTCGTGTTTCTTTAGAAATAAATAATGGACAAATGGAGTCTTTAAACGCCTCAGGTGTAAAGTTATTCGCTGTCAAAGCAGGTGATGGTCCGCTAGCCAATGGCGGCGCTCGGGGAAACTTCAAAATAATATGAAACCCTGCCCCCCTGGTTTTAGTGTGTATCCCTTTAAATTCAAATAAGCTGCTGCTGCACGGCACAGGGGGCGGAGCCTCACGAGCTCGTGCTCAGTGTCAGAATAACTGACAATCATCTCACGGAAAGATGATAATGTCAAAACAGAAACTCACAGTAACGGTGTTCATTTCGACCTGGAGTCGGACAAGAATGCCTACAGAGTCGAGAATATGTGCTGTATGGAGATGGAACAGGTATAGTTTAGTTTAATTACGGTTATAACCTATTTGTCATTGCTTGTATCCACTATTAATACAAGCCTGCTGTAGGACAGTTTTACTCCAGAAAATCACCGTAAGAGCTGAGTAAACACAGTAGTATAAGAAGTGCGTAAGTACATAAACAAAATTCGCTAGAGTTGAGGGAGCATTTTCTTTGAATACAAAATGAATCCACCTCGTCTTCAGCGGCTGGCTCAGATTTCGGGAGTAAATAGAGAGAGAGAGCTATGTGAATTATTAATACATTCAGCCACTCAACACCCTTAGCGCTTGGGAGACATTCTCGTCAGTGCAGAAATGGCGGATGTGTACAACTCGCCGTGAACTCGATCAGGGCGGCGGTTCTATGTTAACACTCGTGGGCGGGGCCTGTGGCTGTTGTGACGTCACATCAAGCAGGTCGCTGGGAGAAACTGCTTATGATTTATGGGGATTTAAAAAAAAAAGGAGTGAGTGGATTTTTAATCACTATAGGGTGGTTGTGTTTATACACACTGCCAACACACATTTATGTCCAAACACCATGCAAAAGTGAATTTTGTTCACTTTGCCCTCCAAATGGGAATAGGTTCTAGGGATGCACCGATCCATATTTTTTCACTTCCGATCCGATCCCGATACCTGAATTTGGATATCGGCCGATACCGATACTATTCCGATACCAGAGCTGTGTTTGATTTAATATTATTGTTAACATTTTTGTTTATTTTATATGATGCTGAAATAACTTCTCTCAACAGGCAAGTATGATATGTATGTATGTATGCATGTATGTCCCAAAAGGCAACTTGAGGTAAGTATAAGGTCAGAAAAGGAAGTCAGAAAAACAGGAAATCCTGTTAACAGGAAAAATCCCATTCTGAAAACAAATATGCAACTGTAAGGGTTTCAAATTTATTATTATGTCAATATTTATTACATTCCCAAAATGTCAAATACTTGAGTCTTGAAATATAAGTCTCGATGAATGCTCGATTAACATCAGCATTTTGTAAACAGACAAACGGATTTCGCCTCAGATGCGCGTCAATTTCGCTTCAAACTTTTGCTTTTTACATGCGTCAGTTTCGCTCTTGACGCGCGAATGGATTCAAAACAAGCATCCAACTAGACGCGGTAGACGCGAATTTGACGCGCTATTCGCGTTTGGTGTGAACGCACAGTAACGTGGTGCTTTTTTACATTTTTTAATGCATTCGTTGTGTTGTACGACGCGAGGGAGCTTCAGAGAGCTCTGAATTACGGCTTTGCAAACATTGCATTTTGCTGTCTTGCTCTGCGGTGTTTCCAGTGTTGAAGTATTTCCACACAGCGGACATGTTGGCTAGGCGCAAACTGCGGAATGGATTTCCTGAGCGGGGGCTCATTGAGCCGCGCCTCCGTTCAGGAAATCCATTCCGCAGTTTGCAGCCAGCAGCTTGCAGACTAGCTGGCGGGAATCACTTTTGGAGTCATTTCAGCAGACAACGTTAAAGCGCAGACATGACTCATGGATATCGGATATCTCCGCAGGTTGGATCGGGAAAATCCGATACGTGAATTACGCTGGTATCGGCCCCGATACCGATACTGGATCGGATCGGCCCCATCCCTAATAGGTTCCCTTTAACATGATGATTATAACAGTGTTTCAACAGTGTAAAGATCTTTTGTAACATTGCAAAGTTTAATAAAAAACTTACTCATCCAACTTTCAAACTGAAGTGTTTCAAACTCCCTCACTTTTCTAGTGTACTCCTAAAAGACAAATAGTTTCAATAGTTTGTACATTAGTCTAAGATAAAATTGTGGTTTTGAAAATTTAGTTGAGAGTTTTTTGATTAAAACACTGTCTTACAGCAGTTACAGTTGGTACTGAACAGTCTTCAATACTCTCTCTCTCTCTCTCTCTCTCTCTCTGTCTCTCTCTCTCTCTCTCTCTCTCTCTCTCTCTCTCTCTCTCTCTCTCTCTCTCTCTGTCTGTCTGTTTACTGATCCGGTTCTCTTTGTCTTTGCAGGCGCACCTGAGTATACTCTCCAAAGATCTCATTAGTCTGTGATGAGCATCATCATCCAGGACAGACCCAAGGTACCGCAATATCTCAAAAGATCCTATTTTATATCTTTACACCCTCGTGCCTGTCAAAAAGATACATCAGTTAGCTCATTTATTGCAGACTGTGTACAGCTGTGGTGTGTTTTTGTTCCCTCTTGTATTAACAGAACTGGATCATTAGTTTTTTTTCCTTCTGTTTACTCTGGAATCAAAGCGTTTTAGGGAAAAGAAAGTGTGAATGATGACATTTTTTCGTGTTACCTGAATTCTTGTCAAGTGTTTGTGGCAAATATTTGTATTTTTGTATAAATAATTTAAATTTTTTAATTTTTGGAACTGTTTATTTATTGTTAATTATGATTTGCGCATGCAATTATATTTATTTATAAAAAAAACAATTAATAGAAAATATATTTTATTTAGTGCTGGGCAACCATTAATCACATCCAAAATAAAAGTTTGTGTTTATGTAATATATGTGAATGTTCTGTGTATGTATAATTATTTTGTATATATAAATACATATACAACATGTATGTATATATTTAAGAAATATTTGCATGTATATACATTTAAATAGCATTTATATTAGATATAAATATTTGATATATAAATAACAAATTTTTCTTAAATACATACATGCATGTGTGCGTATTTATATATACAAAATAATTATACACAGCACACACACATATATTATGTAAACACAAACTTTTTGCCCAGCACTAATTTTATTTAAAATATATTTTTTATACAAAGAATATATACATTTTTTATACATTTCAAAAAATGACAGTCCCACTAAATAGACATTTTTGTATACTTTTTAAATTTTACAGCACAAATCCAATCAAGTTACTTGACCCAATGCGAGACCTTTTACAAAGTTCAGATCTTAGAGGTCGATCAATTTGCAACACTTCCCGATTATCATTAGTGGAATTCCATCACACTCCTATTAGTGTTTCTCCGTGGACACAGCTCTGGTGATTAAGCGGCGGGATTACATGCTACGAGACTGTCAGGAAAACCACACCTCCTCAGCTCATGCGTCCCGCTCTGATTAAATGGAATTGATTTAATTGGGTTACCCCACTGCGTGGTCTGGCTAATGGGATGTGGAGGCTTTTTGATCACTGGTACGCGGTGACCGGCTCTGACCCGGCTCAAGTGAAGCGGCACAGCTTTTTTTGTTTGTGGTCAGTGTCTCGTGTGTTTGAAGATAAAGCCCTGCCCACCGGTGGTCAAGATTTTGTCATAATCCCTAATTAGAATTTGCACTGTAGGAATCCGTGGCAACCTTTTCTTAGGATTTTAGATTCGATAACAACCTCATCAACATGTGTTTTGTAGTTTGTGGTCTTAAAAGGATAGTTCACTTAAAAAGAAAATTGTTTCATTAAATTATTTCATTATTATAGCTTTTCTGTTGATGTTGAGCTCTAAAAATAACAAAAAAGCACCATAAAGGTAGAATAAAAAGTTTCATACACTATATTCTGAAGCTGCATGAGAGGAACATAATTACATTTATGCCACTATTCACTAAAAGTCTAGCTTCCAGTAGCTTTGGAGCCCCTGCTCACAATGTACTTTCATCATATGAAAATTAAAGAGCAACACGAAATGTATTCTTCTGTGTCCCAAGGAAAAAAAGAAAAACACAAAGCTTTGAAGGTGAATGAATAAAACTACACCTTTAAGTCACTGATTGCTGCAAAGTGACATGACATCTGCTGAACATTCAAAAAACTGTGTGCACTTCATTTAGCAAAGATCTGAGATTACGTCAAAACTGCGAAAATTGAATTTCCCTCCAACGTACTGTTTAATATAGATGTACCGATTATAATCTTTTTATTCCTACTGATTTATAATGAATTTGTGTTCTTAAATACGACGTATAAGATTTTTGCATGTGAAGGCAGCAGTTGAGAAGTCAACCTACTTAATTTGTTGAGGGCAATAATAAAAAAAATATTATATATATATTAGGGCTGCACAATTAATCGAATTTGTAATCGCGATTACAATTATGGATCCCCACAATTATGTAATCGTTCAAAGGCACAATTACAAAAAGTCCACTTACATTATTCTGTGCTTAAAATGTGTTTTTCTTTTCTTTCTACAGCTTATCTTTAGGGTTTCCCCCCCATTGTTTTAATTTTAGTTAGTGTAACATTATAATACCATGAATATTTTTACTTTGGTCTGGTTTTTAATATTTTATATGGTTTAATGCTGTAGAAAAGGAGTTTTCAGCTGATTTATTTTGATATAACAATATGGCATGCAGTCGCTTCAAACAATGGCATAAAGCTGTTCAAAACATCATTCAATGTAAATTGTGATAATCGTAATTAATAATCGCAATTACAATTTCAAGGCAATAATCGACAATTAGGATTTTTGTCATAATCGTGCAGATATATATATATATTATAATGTATATGTGTGGCCCTGGATCACAAAACCAGTCACATGTCGCACAGGTATATTTGTGGCAATAGCCAAAAATACATTGTATGGGTCAGAATTATCGATTTTTATTTTATGCCAAAAATCATTAGGCTATTAAGGAAAGATCATGTTCCATGAAAATATTTTGTAAATTTCCTACCATAAATATATAAAACATTTATTTTTGTGAGTGAATGCAGCACAATCGCGAACATAAATGGACAACTTTAAAGGCGATTTTCTCAATGTTTCGATTTTTTTTGCACCCTCAGATTCCAGATTTTAATAGTTGTATCTCGACCAAATATTGTTATTTATAAACAAACCATACATCAATGGAAAGCTTATTTATTCAGCTTTCGGGTGATGTATAAATCTCAATTTAAAAAAAATTTACCCAATGTGACTGGTTTTGTGGTCCAGGGTCACATATAATATAATATAATATAATATAATATAATATAATATAATATAATATAATATAATATAATATAATATAATATAATATAATATATTGTAATGTAATGTAATGTAATGTAACACACACACACACACACACACACACACACACACACACACACACACACACACACACACACACACACACACACACACACACACACACACACACACACACACACACACACTATATATTCATGCAGACATACACATTATATAAACACAAACTTTTATATATATATTTATTTATGTGCAGCATATATGTGTGTGTTAGCTTGAAATTTCAACTGGATGCATTTATTTTGATATATTGAAGCATTTGTGCCACGTCTTTAAATTCACATTGACTATTTTGTTCTGCAAAGTGAAAAGAGTCTTTTTCATTTGACTGTTGTATTAGTTTTTGAAGAATTGGGTTATAAAAATTAGGCTGGTCTGATTCATAGCCTTGATTGTTGGTTTCTGTGCTGCATTGAGATGAAAATCAAGTATCATTACTCTTAACAGGTCATTTTACTCACTGGCTGCTGGTCACCCCGCGTTTTCTTAAAGTGCTCCCCGAACTGCATAATTGGAGTGTCCCTGCACTAAGTGAAATGTTAAACTAACATTGAGAAAACTGCACCATCAAAATCATTTGAGCCCTTCAGAGTCCTTTAATTTCTCGTAAATTTGACTACTGTTGTGTTCAAACTCATATCAGAAATGGTTTGCAGTTTGAGGCTCATTTAAGTCATTTCCATGCAAAATTCAATCCATTACTTGGCAGGGCGATTTCATGCGATCGGGCCGCTTGTTGCTTTCTTCATGTGCAAAATGAGGTTGCCTGCTGAAAGGAAGTGTGCAAATGTTTGATAATAATCACGAAATAGCTTGTCCCTCGTCTCTTTAAAGATGCTGAGAGGCTTGTACGATGTGCAAACCCATAATTATTCATTTGCGTATATCGTGTTCATTTGCATTCCTAAAAACGGCTGTTTTGACACCTCCACACATCCACCCACTCTCGGCATGATTAAGACATCTCCGGCGCGACCGGGGTTATCCGTGTGCCATGGTGGCACCCCCTGGGGACCTGCACACAGCAGGGGTCATAACATGTCATCTCACGCAAGCCATTGAGCCTAATGCGTGAGACGGACCATCGCTCAGGAGCGCTCCTCGCACGGGGTAAGGCCCATTAGGGACTGTGCTTTAGCATAAACACCATCTGAACGCATAGGGATACACAGAGAATTCCAGGCAAGCGTCCAAGTGCCAAGCTCTTTACAGGGAATGTTGCGTCTATGCGCAGATGGTGACACGGTGTAGCATGTTGGTGGGATTCAGTGCGTGGAATTTAAAAATGTCCATGGCAAAGATTAGGAGACTAATATGTATTTATTTTGCTTATGCACATTCTTAGATTTTGCTTTTAATTACTGTAGTTTCATCAGTAAATGAAGAAGTTCTTATCAAAACAATGAATTTGGCTCACTCAGCCTCTGAAACAGCTTCGTTGATTGATGGAACTAAGGCACAAATTATTTTAACTAATGAAATCGCAGCACATTTTTCACGATCCAATCAAATTCAGAAGGGTAAAATCAAGACCTCCTCTTCATTTCATGCATTCATTCTGTTTTATAGAAATGACAGATGTTAAAAGCATTGTGATTGTGAATGCTAATTTGCTGGATTTGAAACTCATTTAAGTTTTGTAATGTGACATAACACATAGAAAATGTTTGGGAGTTTGGGGAATATGAATCAAAAGAATTCGGTGATGCCAGTCAAGCATTGTTTCAAGAGGCAGAGCAAAATATTTTCTGATGAAAGATACCGGTAAATATACAATACAATACAATACATTTTTATTTTATTAAAGTATTTACAATAAAATTATTTTGTATAAAATATTATACAAATATTTGTAAAATATATATTTTTATCTCTAATACATTTATTATTCACATTTATTTATTTATGAAAATAATTTATTCATAAATTTTTACTTTATTGTAATAACATTTTATTTTATTGTAATGCAATTTTACTTTATTTAATTTTTTTGGTTTTGTTATTTTATTAAAAATGTATTTGACAAAAATCCAGTAATATATTAATATTTTTCTCTTTGGAATAATGTGCACCTATGAATCATTCACAATAAGATCAGGAACATATTATATGCTTATTCATTTATTCATATTGTTCCAAACCTGTATGCCGTTTTTGTGTCTCACAGAAAAAAAATGACAGCTCTTAGGTTTGAAACGTCATGAATACGAGTAAATAATGACCAAATAAGGTTCTTTTTGTGTGAACTGTTGCTTTAAGAAATGAAACCGGTCCACGTTGAGTTCATGTTGTTTTTATGAGCAGGTGTGTTACGGATCAGATTGAGAGTACACACTGAAGGGGAAGGACAGCGCTGATGGATGGGTTGACCCTGAGGTGCTCCGAGGAGAACGTTCCCGTTTCCTCTCCAAATGTCAGAGCGTTCACTAACTTCAGAGACTGTGTTGCCTGCGCTGTCATTGATCGGCTAAGCCGGCCACTTCATCTCCTGTTTTATGGATGACCGAGCGAAAGATCGCGGCCCCTGTGGAACACAGTATCCCTGGATCTGTGCCTTGACACGGCTAACCTGAGCTAGAGCCGCGGGGAAGGGTTACGGCGAGTGCTTGTTTTCAGGGTGTTTAAACGTGCTTCAGAATGGATTTTCTCAGTTTGTATGCTCTCAGTTGTTCATTAATTCAGCCAGCATGTAATCTTATTAACTGAAGTGGCTCACAGTGAGGCATTTCAGCCGACTGTGACATATCATGACATTTGAACCAAACGTGGACCGCCGTTTGGCATTTTCACATTTCAATAATAACATAATCAGGCACTTCAAATCTTCTGAATGAATTCAATCTCATGTGAAGGGAGAACTTGAGAACTTTCCAGGCATCAAATAAACGATCTAACCTGTCATAACAGCCTAAATAAGAGGCAAATCTTTGGCTCATCAGTGCCATCCTGAGAGCGAGACAGACGGAGCGTCTTTTTTTTTTGGGGCTGCCCATTGACAGGTAACATCTCTGAAGGCCCTCCTGCCCTCTTACTCTGCCAGTCAATCTGTCTTGCTTTTGCCCTCTTTCGTCCCGTCACTCAAACACCTGCTATATTTAACCTGTCAGAATACAGTCTAATATTTGGAATTTGTGCTTAAGTTCAACGCACTGCCACTCAAGGCTGTCAGCTGTTGACTTGACTTTGGATTAAAGCCGTTTCCCGGTTTATCGCAGCGTGTGGGGGTTAAGCTGTTTTTCGGTGTCCTGCGTTCAACTTTGCTGGTCAATCAACTGTTAATCGTTAAAATGCATGCAAATGCATTTCAAATAAACAGTGTTTGTTGTTGTGCTCTGAATGCAAATTCAAGGTCGTGAAATGTTCATTTTGAAGTCCCATATTTTTTACTTTTATACTTTTTTTATTTTTATATATATATATATTTTATTCTTAGAATTTGTATGACTATGTTTCTTGTTGTATTTGTATTTGTATATGTGCACTGGAAGCTTCAGTACCAAGAAAAATTCCTTGTGGGTGCAAGCACACTTGGCAATAAAGCTCTTTCTGATTCTGATTCTGATTCTGATATAGTAACACGTGAATCTCTCGTGAATGTGGCTGCTGCTGGTCTGGGAAGGGGACCAGTTGTATCCTAGGCATTATTTGATTGGACAAAGTTGTGTATACTCTTATTTATACAATATGAGTCATGTGTATTTTTGGTCCATTTTCCCAGAAATTAACTTAGCATTTTAATGATTTTAAAGCCAATAGACATGGAGTAAAACTCACTTTTTTGTTGTAATATGTACTGTAAATAAAAAAAATAAAAAAAACTCTTCTTCACAAAAATGCATTATTCTATTTATTATTATTTTCTAATTTTATATATTTTTAGCTAATTATTATTATTATTATTATTACATTATTCGGGTTTTGTAATAATAGTAATAATAATGTATTATAATTATTATTATATTCAATTTACAATATTTTATACATGTTTTTTGTGAATAATAAAATAATAATACTGAGTATTAGTAATATTACTGTAATTTTATACAAATAATAATAATTATTAAATAATTTAGATTTATAATAATAGTAATAATAATGTATTATTATTATATAAATTTTTGATTATTTTATACATTTTCATACAATTATAAAATTACTGTAAACTTACTAATACTAATAAGTGTTATTAAGTTTACAGTCATTTTATAATGATAATAATAATAATATAATGTTTGAATACATTTGCTACTCTTATCTGCTTTGGGCCTTATGGCATGATTATTGTAGTTCGTTTTCACTGCTGCAAAAAAAAAAAAGGAAATTGAAACGGATGCCCTTTACTTAAAAAATATACAATTATGCGTATGAAGATTAATATCAGTGGCATTCCTACAAATGAGATTTTAGTTAGTTTTATTTATATGCAAAGTAGAAATTAAAATGTCATGCACATGATTGCTGGTCGGGCCGCCAAAATGCATTTTCATTAATTTATTGAAAAAAATTCACTAAATCCTTGAATTATTGTGCGGTCTATTGCGAAATGCAGCCTACCGTACAAAGTGCACCGTTTTATAATTTTGGGGCTCTTCATTTTTCATTATAGAACAGAAAATATGGCATTTATCATGGAGGGTACGGGTTGTATTACCTGTCCTGTAGCGTTACCGAGGGCTTGGGTGTGAAAAATCATCAATGAGCCACAAAAGCACATTCAAAACACAAGATCGGACTGTAATAGGTCTTAGGAAAGCAGTCCCTATGAGACTTACATTCCTGTAACACTCCCGACACGTTCGCTGGAATCACAATTTATGTGCTTTTATATACTAAATGTGTATTTTGATGGACATTCAGATCCAGCCCGTTTGCTTATCTTGGGTTCCTGTCGAACTTACTACTGTTTCATGCTGTAAATGATCCCAGAACAGCGGACGCGGTGCTGATGAAGTGTTTTATGGGATGCGGTGTGATGCGCTGAAGGGCTTCTCAGAAAAACCCCATGACGTTTAAGGTATGACAGAAGGTTGAGAGGTTAGCCTTCATGTTTGTTTTGATGGTTCTTGTTAGCGTTTTTCACCACAGCACGACATCCATTAGCTGGGTTTGCGGTGCCATTAAAGGGATTCCAGTGAGATTTATAGACCGGCTACATGTGCCGAACAGATGCTGAGCGCTCTATAGGTGGAGAAATGTTTGAGAATCTAAATCTGACCTTGTCTATGGATATTGCTTCCTTTTAAAGGTGTGAAATTCATGGACATTTTTAGTCAACATGGAGGCCAAATTTACTTTCTTAAAGGCTCCTAGTTGCACTGCAGCGTCAGCTCTTTTCTCACAGTGTCTGATATAGTTTGATAAAGATTCAATCTCTGTAAAACACCGTCTCAGTGAGGACGGAAGGCCAAAACAGAGGAAAAGATGCGCTTTTAAACGTATTAGTGTGGACAAGGCCTGAACTGTGTTGCAACTTACATGTTTCCTAACAACTTTGACCTTTTTTAGTAAAAAAGAAAATTTACCACCTATGATACCTAAGATTTTTTTTCTCTGTCCCTTCATGCAGTACACTACCATTCAAAACTCTATTTTAAATAAATATTGCTCTATTGAACTTTCCATTCATCGAAGATTACATAAAAAATTATGTTTTTATTTTTTTTTATTTTTTTTTACAAAAGTATTAAGTTTCAGCATTGATAATAATAAGAAATATTTTTTGAGCAGCAAATCAGCATATCATAATGATTTCTGAAGGATCATGTGACACTGAAGACTGGAGTAATGATACTGAAAATTCAGCTTTGACATCACAGGAATAAATAACATTTTAAAATAAATAACAAATTCAATAAAATAGAAAACAATTGTGATGTAACAGTAAATGCAGCCTGGGTGAGCATATATATAATAAAATGTTTCCAAACGTTTGACAGGTACTGTGAATAATAGAAAATACAGTCTAATGACTGGTTAGAAACTTTTATGTCTCAAAAATACAAAAAAAAAATCTATAAATTCTAATTCTGGACACTGCTGTTTAATAGCATAGGTCAAAAAGCATCTTCATCTTCATATATCTCCTGGCATCTATATAACATAATACCTGAAGAGATCAGTGCACCGATGTCACGCGTCAAAGCGCGAATTCTTTGTATGTACCATCGCTCTTTTCCTCTGGGGTGTTTTAAGCTTGACCTTATTCAATCTAAAGATGTGGGCCTCAGTAGAGCTTCAGACCCGCCCCGTCTGCCTTCCCATAAAAGCCATTAGAGGAATTGCTGCGCTTTTATAAAAATCTGCCCTTTGAGTACAGCATGATGGAGTTGGGTATAAAGACGACGACACATGCAGCATCGAGCTCCCAAACAACCCCCGTTTTCAGGCAATCAAGCTTCATCTCCTTAAGATACACCATTGTTGACCTTCAGCTGAGGCACAGAGTTTATGAGATTTCCCTTAACCTGATTCTGTGTTTTTATTGGCTCAGTGTTGATGTCAATCGCCTTGTCTCTCCTCAGGTCTGTAATACAGATGCACCAGCCATCAGTCAATGTAACAGACTGAATAGGAAATGTAGAAAAGGAGCAGGTAGGGTGAACGCTCACTGATAATGCAGTCTAGAGGGCTTGTGTGTGTGTGTGTGTGTGTGTGTGTGTGTGTGTGTTGTGGGTTGATAGAGAGCAGACAGACAGAATAGTATGCTATTTTCAGAATGGAAGTGTACTGCAAACTTTGTATTGCATGCTGAATTTATGTGAACGAAACGTTACAGTTATTACCTTGGAAATGCATATCGGTTGCGTTTTAAAGGTACACCATGTCACTTTTCGCGATCTAGCAAAAAACTGCATGCGTCTTGTGGAAGAGCATTGTAGCCGGAGCTACTTCTGTCTGTCTATGACGAGTCACGCAGGTACTGGGATACTCCCGACCGGTCTAAAATAGTCTGAATATAAACTCTTAATATAGGTGTACCGTAGTTATTCATGATAAGACAAAAACACTGTTTGGAAAATGGATTCATGGTGGACTCGCTCATTATATACATTTTTACATTTTGAAAACAAAAAAGTTACATAGTTCACCTTTAACGTTTGGCCATCCAATCAAATAATGAATCAAGGAGGAGGTATTAAATATCACTGTTGAAAATCAGAAGGTCTATCACATTGCTTGGGGGGTCATGATGATTGTGGTTGCCAAATTATCATCCGAAACCAACTAGTCAATTAGTGATGTTGAGTTTTAGATTTTTGATTTATTTAAAAAAATATTTAAAAATAGTTTTGTATAATTTATTTAGAAATATATATATATATATATATATATATATATATATATATATATATATATATATATATATATATATATATATATATATATATATAATTTTAATTATTTAAATATAAATATATATTTTAAATAAATATATACATTTTTCTTTTTGTATACTTTTTTTCTTTTAGAAAAATATGTAATTTTGTATAGAAATTATTTTTTATTTTAAGTTATTTTTAGTGAGTTTGGGGCTTGGGTACTGTCGCAGGCGGAGCCCGAGGGTGTTTGGCTGCTGAGGGACCATGACTGACGCATTACATGGGAAAATTAATTCAGATTGGGGTACAGGGGTGCAAGCCAAATTATGCTGCATTTAGACCTTTGTGAACAACCTCAAATAGTTGTGGAACGTCATGTCAAAACTGCGCCCAGGGCTGATACGTTGGATGGGTTTATTATAAGCGAGACGCTCACGTTCGCTCCACACAGTGTTAGCCTACTCATTTGCTCACTCATGACACATAGCAACACAGCTAAAAGTATTCCTAACATGTTGGACCTTTTATTGAAAGTAGCCTAATTTTACCCATTGAGACATGTCTTCACAAACACCCGTAAGAGCTGTGTTTGTTTGTGATGCGTGAGCTGGGGCATGAAAGGGCCGTTTGCAAAATTTGCTGTATTTTTGTGACTCGGCTGGGTGCCTCTAGTGTTGCAAAAACTACGTATTTCACCTTTAAAGATTTCAGAATCTCATTCTGTCTCGTTCTGTTGCACTGTTTAGCTGCTTTTAAACCCAAGAACATCTCTTGGCAAAAGTCCAAACTAGTGAAATACTAACTAGGTTTTGTTTTTCTTTTGTTTTTAATTGTGTAGATTTACACACCCCTAATTGCAGTGTGAAATATACCGTGGTATTCGCTCTGGTCTGTAATGCACATTTTGGCAAATGTAGAAGGTCACACTGCTATTTTATGCATGCAGAAAATGCTAATACTATATTAGGTAGACGTACTGTAATGTGTGTGGCAAAAATAGTTCTAGTGCGATGGTAGTAGTATGCCATTCCAAACATAGCCGTGGTTTGAATCCCAGTGAGAACAATCAAACAGGAATGATCCGAATTTCTGGCAAGTTAACAGCATAGCTTGAATGCTGCACAGTGCCACTTATAACAGCTCTCAAGTTAGGCCCACAATCTCAAGAAGTTTGCACTATGGCTGACCTTCTGCCTCGACCTGCACGACACTTCCCTCCATGGAAATATACTACAATAAAAGTGAAATGTGCTTGTGGGGAGAGGATAGGAACAACACCTATATCTATCAAATCAGAGCCACAGATATCCCATCAATCCATCCATTCATCCATCCATCCATCCATCCATCCATCCATATATCCATCCATCACTAACTATCCATCTATTCATCCATCCATCCATCACTAACTGTCCATCTCTTCATCCATCCATCTTCTGTATTTCTGTCTCATCCATCCATCCATCCATCCATCCATCCATCCATCCATCCATCCATCCATCCATCCATCCATCCATCCATCCATCCATCCATCCATCCATCCATCCATCCATCCATCCATCCATCCATCACTAACTGTCCATCTCTTCATCCATCCATCTTCTGTATTTCTCTCATCCATCCATCCATCCATCCATCCATCCATCCATCCATCCATCCATCCATCCATCCATCCATCCATCCATCCATCCATCCATCACTAACTGTCCATCTCTTCATCCATCTCTTCATCCATCCATCCATCCATCCATCCATCCATCCATCCATCCATCCATCCATCCATCCATCCATCACTAACTGTCCATCTCTTCATCCATCCATCTTCTGTATTTCTCTCATCCATCCATCCATCCATCCATCCATCCATCCATCCATCCATCCATCCATCCATCCATCCATCCATCCATCCATCCATCCATCCATCCATCCATCCATCACTAACTGTCCATCTCTTCATCCATCCATCTTCTGTATTTCTGTCTCATCCATCCATCCATCCATCCATCCATCCATCCATCCATCCATCCATCCATCCATCCATCCATCCATCCATCCATCCATCCATCCATCCATCCATCCATCCATCCATCCATCCATCCATCCATCCATCCATCCATCCATCCATCCATCCATCCATCCATCCATCCAATGTTATATGTTATGTTAAACTTTTTGCCTTCCTTTATTACAATCTCGGGACAATCTCGTTTCTTTGAAATCCCACAAAATGATCAGAATTATTTTAAATCAGAGAAATTGAAAACATTTATCATATAATAAATGTTTTCAAGTTATTGTCATAATTATTATTTTGTTTTTTTTAATCTAGTGCATAGCTTTGAAATACTTAATTGATCCATTACATTGTCCCAATAAAGGAATATTTACAAATACAACAACGCCTCATTTTATAGTTTTATTAAAAAGCAAAAAATTGTGTTTACAGTACTACATTTTCAATGGACGTACACTGGGCAACACAATGTATAAATGTATAGTAAAAATTAATTAGTGACACTAGTATGATGGAATTGCTTATTAATCTTCTGTGTAATGTTATATGTGATACATAAAAGCTTCACATTTAGAATTTTAAACTCTATCTTATCCCAGTTTGCTTTTATTGTAAGAGTGTAACTGCAATTTTTTTTTTTTTTTTTTAAGAGGGAAAAAATATATTTTCTGTGATAATCAACTTAACTGGTATTGAATCCTGCACTGAGATCCGCTCACGTGTAGGAACCCTTTGTGTCCTTATATCCTTCATATCTTCTTGACCGTTATGGATTTTTCTTTTCTCTTTATTTCCCCCTGTACCCATTTTGAAAAGCGCCTTGTTTTATTTCAGTTGTTCAAATCAATATGTTTCCCTATTGGGGACAAGTCTTGGATATTTCTGTCAGCAGAATTTGATGTGATGGTTGTCATTTTTCTTAATTGCTGCTGGCAATGCCATATATGGCTTTAGCTAAAGTGGGTCAGAGTTGTGGGGTCACTGCGGCAGGATTCGGAAGATATCGGCTTCATCTGTTCAGACGCCCTCACGTGCTTACGGCAACAGAAACAGTCAGTTTTGGGTTATAATGATATGACTTTAACACATGAAGCGTAATTAATTTGAAAAGACGTGATAGATTTGACACAATCAACCCAATTAATCATACCCCTGAACTATGCATAATTTTCTTTCTCATCATAAGAGGAAATCAAGCTTGAAGAACCACCGTCATGTGTTTTTATATTAGTGATAGACTTATGTTTAATATATTGACTTCTCAAGCCATTTTTTGTCAAAAGTGCTTTACACGTCTGCCAACAATTACTTTAAATTGTAAATTTGATTAATTTAAGATTAATTTGAAGATTAATTTAATGAATTAATCAGTATATCATGTTATTAATTTGATTACATTTCTACCAACTGACAAACCTTTTTGGAGGGGACAAATAAAGAAATGAGATGCTTTTTGTATATATGAGATAAGGGATAATGTATTGCGAGGCGGTTGTTATAGCGAATAACAACCCTGATCAGCCTGAAGGGGTTGTTATTCGCTATAACAACCGCCTCGCAATACATTATCCCGCTTATTACATGGCTACCTACAAAATAAATAAATTATTTGACACAAAATATTGATTTAAAAAGGAGTTTATTGATTTAAAAACGATTGTATTGCTTCCACTAAAGAAAATAGTCCGTTCCGCGTCCATAGCAACGCTCTGTTTTTCATGGCAACGGTGTGTTATACTTCGCACCGGTCTGTTATCAAGAAATAACACACCGCATTCTACATTGGAATTCAACCAAGCCATGTAATAAACGTTTATAATACATGGAAGTTCAATTGGGAAACGCATGTTTGTTGTATTGATTTACTATATATTTTATATTAATTAATTTAGTGCCCCACCCATTTTTATTGCAATAATAAAATTAAACTATTTATTTATTTATATATCCTACTGTAAGATTTGTAAAATTAAAGTAAAAATAAGAATATTGTGAAATATTATTACAATTTAAAATAATTGTTTTCTATTTGAATATATTTTTAAATGTAATTTATTCCTGTGATGCAAAGCTGAATTTTCAGCATCATTACTCCAGTCTTCAGTGTCACATGATCTTTCAGAAATCATTCTAATATGAAGATTTGCTGCTCAAGGAACATTTCTGATTATTATCAATGTTGAAAACCGTAATTTTTTTCAGGATTCTTTGATGAATAGAATGTTCAATAGAACGGCATTTTTTTTTTATGGAAATCTTGTGTAACATAATGCATCCTTGCTGAATGAAAGTATTAATTTCTTTAAAAAGTTGAATCTTATTGACCTCAAACGTTTGTAAATGCAAACAAGCCTGTTTCAGCTTCTCTCATACTGTAAGTGCGCGGCCCCTCTCTGCTGCTTATTTATGGCCCTACTCAGTGGTTTTTCCCAGATATGTGAGTGCCGGCTGAGCTGTGAGGTTCTGCACACAGCAGTGGAGGTGGAGGAATGTTTGGACCAGGAATACGCACGCCTGCATTTCTCGCTTTCCTCCGTTAATGGGCCATGAGGTGAACCAGGGGGGCTGTAAAACCCTCCCGCTGGGGTTCAACAGGCGCTACACATCTCCATGGTCGTGGCCAGACAGATGTGGAAGCCATCACGCGGACAAGACTTCCTGCAGATCTGCATTCCGACACAGGCGCTGAAAGACCCTCAATCTCTTCGGCACACGAGACTTGTGCTGTTCTGAGGTGTATTAAAATGAAGGACAGACGGATAAATTCGCATTTACAAACCATGCATTGGTCTTAAAGGTGAAGTGTTTCTTTATACAATGTTTTTACTTGCTAAATATGCAGAAATTTGAGTCACATGTAACCAATGACTGATGTTTGGGGGCGGGGCTATCTCTCCGTTGAACCAATGGTAAACTGGGGAGGTTTGGTAAACCTTTTAAAACCCATTTGTTGATATCAGCAGTGCAGAAATGATACACTTCACCTTTAAGAAATGTGAAGGGGAAGTTATCCCAACCGCAAAGCCTTTAAATAAAAAAGAAAAACCTAGGTTTTTCGTCTCTCATTCTCATTCACTCTGCCTTTTGTGTCTTTTGGCCTTCATGTAGATTCCAGGGACAATCCAGATTTTTCTTTCTGCTAATGGCGATTCAAAGTTCACATTGGCGAAACTTCACTGGTTTCATCAGAGGTTAAGGATACTCCGGAGCACAATAATTTTCTCAGGGACAAACCTTTAAAGAAGGTTAACTTGTTTTCGTGGATATCTTTCAGTATCTGCGACAGACAAGGGCTCTTTTGCAAACCCACACCTCTTAAATACTTTGTAAGAGCGCTTCTTTTTTTTGGTTGTCTATTCTTATCTGCAGCTCCATTTTTTTCAGGGGCTCTTTCAGCTTCCAAGCACCATCTGCGCCAAGCACGCTCCGTTTTCATAGCACTTCATTCTATTCAAATGTGAAAGCCAAGCAATCAGCTCGGATGGCATTGACATGTGCGCTCAGAGGCAGGATTTGAGAGGCAAATTTCTCTTCACGATTCCGCCTCCCGGCGAACAGATTGTACATCGAAATTTTGTCGACTGTGTCTTTCGCCTCCTCCTCTGGTGGCTTGCAGCCGATGCCAGCCTCGTAAACTGAGATTGACAAAGAATTTTTGCGAGGGTGGCTGCTTCATTCATATGCATGTGTGTGTACACACTGGGTAGTTTGTTTTCTTTTCTGACAATGTCAGTTGAGTTCACCAATCAATGCTTTGCAGTGACGCTGTCATTCTCAGTGGAACCAAAATAGCGTCATCTTTTTATACCGTTTATGTATCATAACACTTTATCATCTATTGGTATAATTAAACACATATGACTTCTTGGCTTACAGTTTAGCAGAACCAAGCGTTTTCACAACGAGACTCAGTTTAATCAATAGTGCTCACAGATAACAAATCTTGCTTGTGATTGGCTGTATAGAGTGAGATGGTTTACTCCAAAAATTCCAATTTTTAAATAATACCTATTGGAGGTTAACACTTGCCATTGGCTTGATGGTTTTACAGTTGAAAATAAAGAAATTCAGTTGGACTGTACAGTAAATGTATTATTATAGTTTTCTTAAATACTTTTTTTTATTTTGCTGCAAAACCATTTAATATTTCAATATTTTTTGTATTAATATTAACACTACTACTACTATTAATAATAACAGCAGCATCAAAAACAATAATTGCTGTTGTAAACAAACTACTACTACTACTATTATTATCATTAACATTATTATTAATTTTAGAATTTGAATTGTAATAATACTAATAATACAACAACTACTACTACTAATAGTTATTGTTATAAAATAATATAGTTATTTATATTGTTATTATTATTATTATAAAAAAGTAAATATTCAAATACTAAACAATTTCACTGCTTTCACATTATTTTATATTCATATTTATCATATTCATCTGTAAACTACTACTATTATTATTAACATTATTAATATTATAATTTTATTTGTAATACTGCTAGTAATACTACTACTGCTGCACGACTACTTAGTTTCAGTAGTCATGTCAAAGCAATAACTAAATCAGCATACTATCATCTGAAAAATATTGCAAGAATTAGATGCTTTGTTTCCAGACAAGACTTAGAGAAACTTGTGCATGCTTTCATCACCAGCAGGGTGGATTATTGTAATGGACTCCTCACTGGCCTTCCCAAAAAGACCATAAGACAGTTGCAGCTCATACAGAATGCTGCCGCTAGGATTCTGAGCAGAACCAGAAAATATGAACATATCACACCAGTCCTCAGGTCTTTACACTGGCTCCCAGTTAGATTTAGGATTGATTTTAAAGTATTATTACTGGTATATAAATCATTCAATGGCCTAGGACCTCAATACATTGCAGATATGCTCACTGAATATAAACCCAACAGATCACTCAGATCATTAGGATCATATCAGCTAGAAATACCAAGGGTTCATTCTAAACATGGTGAGTCTGCTTTTAGCTATTATGCCAGCCGCAGCTGGAACCAGCTTCCAGAAGAGATCAGATGTGCTCCTACAGTGGTCACATTCAAATCCAGACTCAAAACACTTCTGTTTAGCTGTGCATTTACTGAAGGAGCACTGTGCCGCTGTTCGTCCGACTGTTTGTACTGTACTGTATTTTACTCTATTTTTCTAAACTGTTTTAATTATTCTTATTTCTTTTAATTATTTTAATTTCTCCTATGTCAGCAGGGCATTTAGCCCGAAACTGTAAATGCCCACTCAGAAGGTGATAATGTGAAAGTGATTAATGTGGGTTTGAAAGTAGAACAGTATTTAAATGACGATATTAAAGTTTTCGTCTGAGAAAGAATGTGAACGCAGTGCTAAAGTGCTAAAGAAAGTGAAAACAACGTGTGAGTAAATGAGGGAGAAAAGAAAGTTAAAGGAAAGTTGATAGATGGAAGTCGTAAGAAGATTGAAGGTTAAAAGAAGGTTGAAAGATTTAAGTCTTAAGGGAATCCTTTGAAAGAAAGATCTATAATACATTTTTTTTTTATTTTTTTTTAAAGTACTGTATTTTATTTTATTTTTCTAAACTGTTTTAATTATTCTTATTTCTTTTCATTATTTTAATTTCTTCTATGTAAAGCACTTTGAATTGCCGTTGTGTATGAAATGTGCTATATAAATAAACTTGCCTTGCCTTGCCTTGCCTTGCCTTACTACTACTACTAATAATAACAAGTTATTATTATTAATACTATTCAACTACAATACTAATAGTTATTATTACTATTATATATACAAATGTGAAACATAAATATTCAAATATTAAACAATTTCACTGTTTTCACATTATTTCATTTTTTATTAATACAGTATACCTACAGTTTATATACAGTTTTTGGCCAAATTGTGCAGCCCTACAAACAAACATAGCAGACTTCGAGCTTTTTTTTTTTTTTTGTATTTCATTTTTGCAATGGGTTATTATGAGAAAAATCACAATTAGATCCCCCCCCCCCCCACCAACCAATTCATGCAGCCTACTTAAGAAGCCATAGGATAGCTTTGTGTGAGAAACCTACCGAATTTGTGTCAGATAATGAGTTTTCATCGTTTTTACAATGTTTCATGCTACTTCACACAGGAAGCATATTTGGTTGGATGAAAGTGGCTCTGATTATTTTCTCTGAGTAATGACTCACATTTCACAATGATCCGTCTCAGTTTGTTCGTGTCTCTGAGGCAGGATGATTACCTGGAGGGAAGCGTATCTTTCCGTCAAACAGGAGACTTCAATGTGTTCAGAGTCTATGAGCTCAACTGCTAATCTCCAAAAGGTGATTATACCCATCAGGGTTGGTGTGGGATAAGATCAGGACAAGGCGGGTTAATAGAAACACGGTACCCTCATTGCGAGATCAAACCGATGTGTGAAGCCACGTGTGTGTGACACTCGAGTCTGAGATCTTACACCCTTTGGGGACATAATTATCGATCACAGGGAGAGCACAGACTCCGAGAGGAGCTTTTCCCATTCCAGCCAAACACGTTAGAGTTCATTATTGATTCAATCGGAGGGAGGAACGTTATGGAGGCGAGCTTTTAAAATCTGTCAAATAATGCTGTATATGCAGCAACAAAGCAACTTTTGCGCAGTCGTTCAATTCTGCTGTGCTGAGGATTGCTAAATGTGAGACAATAGTCTGTGATATAATCCAGTGTTTTTAAAGCATAATACATTAGACCAACACTTAGATTTTATGCATCAGGATTTAATTGGATGGAAACATGTTAATATGTTATTGATTAATACTTTTTCCTTAGCTATTTCAGCTGAAAAGTTCATTCAGAGGCAGATAAAATAATGAAAACAAACTTTTTTTTTTCTTAGAGTAATAATGGCCAGTTCATGAACGAATCATTCATTTGAGACAGTTCTTATCAATGAATCAGTTTCAACCGGTTCACAAAACACACTGAATGATTAATTTGTGAAGTAAACTGATCTAGCAAGTAGCAGGTCACTGATTCAGTGATTCGATCTGAGTGAGTCTCAAGTTAACACCTTACTGATTCAGTGATTCGATCTGAGTGAGTCTCAAGTTAACACCTTACTGATTCAGTGATTCGATCCGAGTGAGTCTCAAGTTAACACCTCACTGATTAAGTGATTCGATCCGAGTGAGTCTCAAGTTAACAACACCTTACTGATTAAGTGATTCGATCCGAGTGAGTCTCAAGTTAACAACACCTTACTGATTCAGTGATTCGATTCGAGTGAGTCTCAATTTAACACCTTAATGATTCGGTGATTCGATCCAAGTGAGTCTCAAGTTAACACCTTACTGATTCAGTGATTCGATCCGAGTGAGTCTCAAGTTAACACCTTACTGATTCAGTGATTCGATCTGAGTGAGTCTCAAGTTAACACCTTACTGATTCAGTGATTCGATCCGAGTGAGTCTCAAGTTAACACCTCACTGATTAAGTGATTCGATCCGAGTGAGTCTCAAGTTAACAACACCTTACTGATTAAGTGATTCGATCCGAGTGAGTCTCAAGTTAACAACACCTTACTGATTCAGTGATTCGATCCGAGTGAGTCTCAATTTAACACCTTAATGATTCGGTGATTCGGTCAGAGTGATTCTCAAGTTAACACCTTACTGATTCAGTGATTCGATCCGAGTAAGTCTCAAGTTAACACCTTACTGATTCAGTTATTCGATCCGAGTGAGTCTCAAGTTAACACCTTACTGATTCAGTGATTCGATCCGAGTGAGTCTCAAGTTAACACCTTACTGATTCAGTGATTCGATCCGAGTGAGTCTCAAGTTAACACCTTACTGATTAAGTGATTCGATCCGAGTGAGTCTCAAGTTAACAACACCTTACTGATTAAGTGATTCGATCCGAGTGAGTCTCAAGTTAACACCTTACTGATTAAGTGATTCGATCCGAGTGAGTCTCAAGTTAACAACACCTTACTGATTCAGTGATTCGATCCGAGTGAGTCTCAATTTAACACCTTACTGATTCGGTGATTCGGTCAGAGTGATTCTCAAGTTAACACCTTACTGATTCAGTGATTCGATCCGAGTGAGTCTCAAGTTAACACCTTACTGATTCAGTGATTCGATCCGAGTGAGTCTCAAGTTAACACCTTACTGATTTAGTGATTCGGTCAGAGTTATTCTTAACAAATTGGTCAAAATGAGCCAAGAACTGAATTTGATTGGATGGAAACATAATATTATTGGTTAATATTTTGGCAATGATTCCATCAGCTGTAAGGTTAGTAGAGACATCCATGTTGTTTTGACCAAAATGATGGAAAGCAATAAGTCGGCACTGTAAGAAAGATGTTTGCCGCTGGTTTGTAATGATAGATGTTTATGAGCTATCAAACTCGACTGTTATTATGAGGGCCGGGCGGGACTGACAGTAAAACCGTCCAGCATTATATTCTCACGGTTCAGGTACATTAATGTCAGTGAATACTCTGCTGTGGGAATGTTTTTACATTGCCACAAACCTTTTTTTCATAGTTTGAGAGAGAGATTCATAATTTGAGATGATTTAGCTAATTCACTTATCCTCTCATAATGAATGAGCATCAATTGTAGATTCTTGTCATGCTTCTTGTTAAGTATACTAGTATAAGATTAGTACAAAACTTTTTATATGGTAAGTGTATCGTTTATTTGTAATAACACATTGAATTAAACGTGAAATTTTGAAGTAGAAAGACTGAAATAGTATTTTCTTGTAAGACGTTTGTAATTTTTGTTTTATTAACAACATCAAAAATCATTTGCAGTGTACATTGTAAAAAATGTGGCTGCGATTAGTTATAACAACTTAAAATTTGTTGAGATAACTTAAATATCCAACTTAACTAAAGTGAACTAAACTTAATATTTTAAGTCAAGCATGAACACATACTTTTTAAAGTTGAAACAATGTTGGATTTTAAGTTGTGATAAATAAACGCAGCAATTTTTTTTACAGTGTATATTATATTATATTATTATTAATATAATAATATATTAATTATAATTGTAAGCAAATAATACAAAATTATTTAATTAATTAATTTTTATTTTATATTTTATTTGATCTTAATTTTTATATATATTTTATTATTTTATTTTACTGTTGTAAGTGGCAGCTTAAATGTAAACTGTTAATCCATTATAAAAATATTGGTAACACTTTCCAATAAACTTGTATACACTAGTTTACACAACTAACTAGTAAACTAAAAATGAGCAACAAACAATGAACTGACAATGAGCAATACTTTTTACATACAGCATTATATTTGCAGTTCGCTTTTCTGTTGGCTTACAGTATCGTTGTGCGCTGAACATACATCAGTAGGGTTACTACTTCCTGTCATGACACAGATTTACAGGAAGTAGTGGCTCCCATGATTACTAATTTGTGCCCATAAAACTTCTTAAATGCAAACCTCATCCATATGATGCTTGGGTAATTTAATCCCATCCAGTTCGTACACAAGTGAGCAGAGCCGCAGTCCATCCTTGTTTTTGCGGCTGCCGTTCCATCACACCGTAATCAGCCGCCTGGGGAAAACAAGACTGAGGTTGCCATTCATCGGCATGTATCCTTTTTCATCCAGGGTCTAAATGAAGTGAGGCTGGAACATGCTGTTGTCTTTGAATCAATTCATGACAATCGTGAAGGAGTGAGGCAGAGGCCTTCCCTTGACTCTTTTTAGTCCAGGTCTAATTTCCCCCTGAAAGATTGAGTCTTCTTGATGTAGGTCTGCGGGGCGAACTCGCTCCGGGCGAATTCTTCAAGCCGTCTTTCTTCTCTTCTTTTAATCTTATAGGGCTTCTAATTTTTTTATGAACTCGTCTCGGGACTTTTTAACCTTTCATGGCGTGAGAGAGAGCGTGGAGACGAGAAATCCCCCCTGCCCTCCTGCTGTTAGAGAAGCTAACGCTGATTCTGAGCAGTTGAGTATGTGTAGCGGTTGAGCGGTAGTTCACTTTTCATTCAGAAAGATGTTTATACAACGGCTACGCATGTGAATGAAGGAAGATGGGACTTTGGGGGCTTTTGTGCTGCCTGATGCCAAGCAATATCTTCACCAATATCTCCCTCAATAAATGTTGAGTTTTGCAGGAATAATCCAGCTGCTGTAGGTGCCTTGCTTCTGATAAACTGTCGGAAATCAGTATGCTTCAAATCAATCATCAGTACACCATCGCAGCGGAGAGAGGTTAACCATTTAAAGCTCTCTGAAACGCTCTCTATTTATTTATTTTTACACAGGAGAATTTAGGGGAAGCATTATACCAAGACCGCAGTTATTGGACCATCAATATGTTTTTTTTAAATGGATGATTCTTAAGTCTTGAGTCCATCCTAGTCTTCAATATTTGATTACATCCTTGAGATTTCTGATCCTTTGGCAATACCATGGTATATATATATATATATATATATATATATATATATATATATATATATATATATATATACACATAAACACACTGCCTGGCAAAAAAAAAGTTGCTGTTTGTATTTGAATAGGCAAATACTTCAGAGTCTATGATTGGGAGCATTAAGATTAATTTTCACACATGAATTGGCACCTCTTAAATTCGTTGAAAGTCTTTGGGATGTGCTGGAAGAGACTTTACAGAGTGATCAACTCTTGCAATGTCAATACAAGATCTTGACCAAAAATTGTTGTAATGTTATTTCCATCATTTTATATATATATATATAGGGTTTTCCTCTTTTACGTACCCAAATTAGCATCGGAAGTGTTAACATCTTCAAATCAAGTTCTCCCGTCATCTCAATTTAGGAGAGGAGTACATGTGATTTTTCACTGTTAACCTTTCTCTGTCCTCTTCCTCCTCCGTCTCCGCTAAAACTTTGACCCTCTCTTCAGGTTTTACCGCTCGTCTGCCTACGTGTTTCTCGATCTGTTCCACGTGCGTCTGAAGCCTGTTCCGCCCCCTCAACACATGAAGAGCACTTGCAGTTCCCTCTGTGTGCGAATAGACAATGGCTTTCAAGGGCCACAATCTGTTGAGGGTCATTTGCACAACTCAGATTGTCATTGCACAATCATTACATCTTTTCAAATGAGCCTGAAACGACAATATATATACTCTATATATATACAGTATATATATTGTCGTTTAAATTAACAATCAATTAATCGATTAATCGATTAATCGCCTTAATACTGCAGTGGCATTATAGCCAACAGTATGACAGTGTGTGCAAATGCTGCTCAAAACAACATGTTCATCACCAAATCAATGAGAAGGGTTTTTAATCTAAATAAAGGGCGAGTTGGATTGTAAAAGGATGTGATTGATCATTTTATTAAGTTAATTATTTAATAATCAAATATAACGACTAATACAACGTGTCACCAACACCGCCTCAGATGCGTGCCTGTCAGAATGTGTACTCCTGTTGTGGACACGCTCTTCCTGGAACAACACACTGAAAAAACGGCAACTAAACCTAATGAATTCAACGATTTATTAAACCCAACAATTTATTAAAATAGTGTTCTCATTAATGTTATGTAATATGACAGTCCCAATCATAGTTATTGTTAGTCGAGCATTGCTGTTTGAGCTGCGCGCTGAATGAACACTGGTAAACTGGAGCACTTTGCTAGCGCGTTATTTAACTCAAAGAAACGCATCCTATATGAGATTAATCAGATTTATACAAAATAAACATATTACAAATTATATCTTAACAAAATGACGCGAATGTACAAGTGAACTTGAACTAGGTTACGTGCTAGTCAGAATGACTGACTTTATGTTGTGGACTCGCTCTTCCTGGGGCAATGTGATGAAACACGGTAAACTTAAATAATTCACAATGTTTTATTACAATATTATTCTCTGTATAATGTTATGTAATATGACAGTCCCAATCATAGTCATTATTAGTTGTGCATTGCTGTTTGAGCTGCATGCGCTGAAGATTTACTACAACGTAAATTTTTTACCAAATGCATCCTATAGGAGATAAATCAGATATAGATAGGCCTACACAAAATAAACACACTATTACAACTTACATTTGCACAAAACAAAGGGCTAGTTAGGGTTTTCCTCTTGTAAGTACCCAAATTAGCATCGGAAGTGTTAACATCTTCAAATCAAGTTCTCCCGTCATCTCAATTTAGGAGAGGAGTACATGTGATTTTTCACTGTTAACCTTTCTCTGTCCTCTTCCTCCTCCGTCTCCGCTAAAACTTTGACCCTCTCTTCAGGTTTTACCGCTCGTCTGCCTACGTGTTTCTCGATCTGTTCCACGTGCGTCTGAAGCCGGTTCCGCCCCCTCAACACATGAAGAGCACTTGCAGTTCCCTCTGTGTGCGAATAGACAATGGCTTTCAATGGCCACAATCTGTTGAGGTTCATTTGCACAACTCAGATTGTCTTTAGCTGCCCCTATCATAAAAATCCTAAAGACTGAGAGTTTTTTGTGATATGTAAATGTAAAAATGGTATTCTGGTTTGTTGATGTACCTGTTTGTTCCAGCGGTCAGTTTTTGGGCATCAAGCTGTTGCTATGGAATCTCTAGACTTTCAACCATTAATTTGTACCCTGAAACCACTTTCACTAGCTGGCCTACATTTCCCCCCTATTCTAGCAAGCCAAACAAAGCCACACGATCTGTAATTGAGCCGTTCCCTTTCACAGTCACCTGAAGTGCCCACTTTGGAGACACATAATATCCAGGTGCATACGGCAAATAGATGGCCCCCCAAAAAAAGATAAAAGATACGTTTTCGATTCCAAAATGCAACAAAGCCGTTTCAGGCTCATTTGAAAAGATGTAATGACTGTGAAATGACGAGGCAGAGGTGGTGGGAGCCCGAGATGGGAGTGAAAGACAGCGTGAAAACCAGTCGATAATAAAGAGAGCAGAGTTTTGCTGCTGGATCTTTGATTTAAAGGTGGGTTAGGCGATATTTGAAGAACCCTGTTTGAAAGTTGGTCGGACCGACACAACCAGACACAACAACAAACGTGTAGCCAACAGCATTAGAGGGCGTATGACTGTGGAGGAGAGAGAACAAGCAAGAGGGAGATTTGAAGAAAGACTGTAGAAAGAGAGATGGCTGAGAGACATTACAAAAGAGAAAAGCTCAGAGGAATATCACTGAAAAATGAAGGGTTATGAAAGAGCTTTAGGACCCGCGTTAATATTAGAAACGTTTTCCAGCACTGGAGAGAGCTAAGTGCTGTTGGCAACTAACAACAAACTATTGTTTGTATTCACTCTTTGTGCTTCCTTGTCATTCGTTCATCATCTTCGCTTTGTTTTTCGTGAAGCATTATTTTGTTGCACTTCTGCTACGATAAATCCACTCTTGCATTTCGAGCCCAGCTAGTGAGAGTTGCGCAGGCTGATGACTGCTAGAGAATGCAGTGTTTACCGATTAGCTGTCTTGTTAGTGCACCGCCTCGCATGCGACTCGGACTGGGGCGGTTAAGATTGGAGGGTGAGCTTTGGAGGCGGAGCAATGAAAAGAGGGGTGTGTTTGTTTGGGTTGATTTCAAATATCAACAATGTTCAGCAACGACTATATAACATACTGCACCTTTAATGCAGACTTCTAGCTCAACGTTTTATATAGGAAACCTTGTATCTCCATATTTCCATATTTTTAGTCAAATATCGCTTGTGGGTTTTGCAGATATTTAACAAATGAAAAGTATTAAAAAGAGATTTTGACTAAACCTCGCAACTCTATTAGCTCCTCAAAAACCAGTTAAACCTCATAACTCCACCCGCCTCTATCGTGAATGTAGCGTATATATGTACTGTATTTGTATTTGAGGAGCGGAGAAGAGTGTCTTAGGGCGCTTTCACACTAGCACTTTTGGTGCGCTCCCGGGTTTGAATGACGTCAGAGTTCGGTTCGTTTGGATGATGTGAACGCTGTTTTCCAAACTCGGGTGCGCACCCGCGAACCGTACTCGAAGCGTACCGCTTTAAAAGGTGGTCTGGGGTACGGTTCATGTGAACTCGGGTACGGTTCGCTGCTGATATGAACGCAATCGTACCAAATCGCGGAAGTGAACCGCTATTGATGACGTATAATCTGGTGCGTGCCTGCGTGCGTGTGTGTTTAACAACTGTAAAAGGGTCTATATACACTTACCTTGACGAAAAGCGGGATTGACGCACTGCAAGCAGAGAGATGATTTCTGCTTGCCTCCACAAAAATTGTCTTCGGCGGGCGGGCGGACATCCCGCTGTCTTTGGAACGGTTTTAGTACTTTTGCGGCAGACAGACGCAAGTGTGTTTCTGTATCTTTTCTTTGAAAACAAAACCAAAGTTTCAAAAAAAGAAGAACAAATGTGAAGCGAGCAATACTGTATATAGTAAATGAGTAGTTGTATGATTCTCTATAATTTTTTTATTCAATTATACTTTTTGCAATGCTTCATGGGATTGTAGGTCTTTCCCTCACTAAAGCCATTACAAGAGTATACAGTCTTGTACCTTTGTATTTTTGTCTGATTTTCAAAAACTTTTTTGCTTCAAATCAAAGTTTGTAATGTTGTGATTCACCTCGTAGCTGGTTTATTTAATGTCTTATTACTCTTTATTGAAGACTTTTTTAATATCTCAATCTCTATGGGAAAAATGAATGGAAAAATGACTGGAACCAGTGCGGCTGATAAAAGGGCAGGCGCTAATGTACTCTATAGGGGTCGCCACATTACGATCTGAGCTCACTGATCGGCCTGAGCTGATCATTTCACCTCACAAGATGATTGGCTCTTTGCTGTAGCTCTGAGCTATTGTTTAGTTTGCTTCAATGACCCGTTATATATTTTCAGTAATGAAATCAGTGATTTATTGGTTGGTGTGTGGAGGTATTGAATGCAGGACTCTATCCCGTTGTCTGCGGGAGAGCATCTGCTGATCATTCAGCACGTTTAATACGATATTAATGGACAAGCTGTATTCATTTTTCCCACTCATCCAATACAATTTATTTGATAAGCAAACACACTGATCTCCATGCGCTCATATTGTTTATTCGCATCTAAATACTGTCAAGCGTATGTCATGATTCCCAGTGCTTAGACGCATATTGATTTACTAAGTCTGAATGCTCAGCCACCACTGACGATAACGTGTTAGACAGTATATGGAGCGGCCAGGACTGTTGCCGTAGCAATAAATCAATGCATCGCCATGGCGATTGTGACACATGCTACATTAGGATGCTCTCTGTGGCGAGTCCGTCTAGCGAGTTATTATTTCATGTGATGCTTATGTTTGCCAGGGCTTGATTGTGTGCTAATGAGCATTTTATGAGATTATCTGTCTAGTTTATGTTCTGCAAAATAAAGCTTTGATCTTATATGCATTTTCTAATCCTCGCTTTAATGCACACTTTGTTTTGATTAGATAATTATTGTATGGACTAAAGTGAAGCGAGGGCATGCCAAAACAAATGGGAGTAAATGGAAAAGTGGCCCTTCATCATTTGGTGCAGGGCTAAATCTCTCTCACTGTTTGTGGACTAATATTATTAGACTTTTGCATGATGTATTAATATGGGATGTTAAGGAAAGACGCATGAAGCATCAACATATTTTTACCACTGGATATGATTGTTGAGTTTCTCAAATATTGACTTTTACTGATGGTTTTACAGAATATTGAACATGCAGGGCTGGTTGTCATATTCTCACTTCAGTGAATATTGCTTGGAATATTGTTTATTTTTGAATGTCGTTTTCTTTATAGACACATACTATAATGACTTGGCTACAAAAAGATAATGAACATTTCCACCATTATTGACCAGACACAGATCATCGAACACATGTGCAGGGCATGTTGTCATACTTTATGGGGTAATTTGTCACAATAAAACTTGCCATTAAACAGACTATTATAGTCACACGTGACAGAAAACACATTTAAAATGTTACGAAAGATTTCTATTTAAAATAAATGCTGTTCTTTTGAACTTTCTATTCATCAAAAAATACTGAAAATATGTATAATGGTTTCTACAAAAATATCCATCTATCCATCTATCTATCCGTCCGTCCGTCCGTCCGTCCGTCCGTCCGTCTGTCTGTCTGGTAAATAGATAAATAGATAAATAGATAGATGGATGTCCGTCCGTCCGTCCGTCCGTCCGTCCATCCATCCATCCATCCATCCATCCATCCATCCATCCATCTGTCGGTACACGATCCGTTCCACCTGCACGATCCGTTTCACGCATGCGTAGTAGACGCAGTAGAAAACGCACATGCGCAAATGATAATTCTGTTTTGCGACGATTTACGACACTGCACGATCTGTTCCACGTAGTTCTTTCTTCATGTAAGTGCAGATTGTCTAGGCAGAAATGCATATTATTTAAAAAAAAGAAATGCATATCATGTTCCTTATTGTCTTCTGTAAACAACATTGAAGGGATCATTTTCCTCATTTAGATGATATAGATATATATTAGCCTATATAGACCCATACCATACTAATACAAAATTACTCAACTTAAAAGTTAACTAATATTAGCAGCTTTTAATAATAAAAAAACGACACAAACCGTCTTTGACAATACTACTGACCTCAGACCAAAACACGGCAAGTTAAGCCTAATACCATACAGCAGTGAATCGCAAAGGAGAGTAGCCTATGGAGGAAACTGATCATGTATGTTAATGTAGAAACTCACAACTCCTTTATTATTTTTGGATTGGCAACCACGTAAACACATCGTAATGCATAGCGTAAGCTACATTTAAAAGCATCAAAATAGACCCGCTGTGAAATGTTAAACACAATACAACGTTACACAAATATGCCGCAAGTTGTGCCATCGCATGCGTGGTTCCGATAGTGTAGGAAAACCGTGACGTTTTCTACTACGTAATTACGCGCATGCGTGTACGGATCGTGCAGGTGGAACGGATCGTGTACCGACACCATCCATCCATCCATCCAGTTTTCAATTAAAAGCGAACTGATGCTTTATTGAATGTTTGTGTGTGATGTCACAGAAAGGCCGCTCCATTACTATAACACCCTCTCTTTCTCTTTCTCTTTCTGTGTGTGTGTGAGGTGAAAGAGGCTGTCCCCTCACAGCACTTCACATGTGATAATGCAGTGTTGCTCTCAGCAGTGCAGTGAGCTGTTGTTTTAGGAGTCTTTCCTTTCTGCAGGCTGAAGGACGTTGGAGCACTCTTAACTCCGGCTCCTGTTCTTCTCTCTGTCTCTCGTTCCTGCTGATCTTGTATATATAATTAGTTCATTTTCCACTTTAATAAGCTGGATGACGCTCTGTAGAGTTTTTCAGACAGGCTCGATGGCATGCACAGCCCCAAAGAGAGTTTAGGTAAATGAGAATCTTGTGCTCGTGGTCCTACTTTTCGTGCAGGTCACATTTTACATCAAAATTAATGTGTGTATATATATATATATATATATATATATATATATATATATATTTTGCATAAATAACTAATAATAAGTTATACATTGAATAAAGAACATTCTTTAAAAATATTAAAAAATAAAATAAATTAATGTAAAAAATAATTAAAAGTAAAATAAAAAGTAATATTTTGCATAAAGAACATTCTGTAATGATAATAATGAAAACAGAAAAATAAGAAATTAATGAAAAGAAAAATAAGATTTTTTATTTTTTATTTTTTTATTCCATTAAACAGTTGTTTTTTGTGTGATATTTTTATTGTGGTTTAAGTGTCGGCTTCATTTTCCTCAAGCAAACTATAATTTCTTATTTCATTCTTTTGTACTTGGGATGAAATATGATCCAGACATATTCTTGACAGGATTTGTGAGATTCACCCAAACACCACATATAGAATAAAGAGAACATGAATCAGAGACAGAACGAGCGTGGGATGTTTTAAACAATAAAGCGAACATCAATACGACCCACACGAACAGAAAGTACTGAAGCTGCAGAGTCAGGAGAAATGATGTGTTGTGTTATTGAGTCACACAGGACTGTTCACGTCTGCACGTCTGACACATGCTACACGTGAATGCATAATCTGCATCTGTAATCCTACCCTGAAGTTCATTTGACCCTTAAAATGACGCTGACGTCCCTTGCTGATTTTGCTGCTGTACCTTTAAGACCTCTGTATGGAAATCTAATTGGTTAACCTCTGCGTACCTTTCACACTATCGTTTGTCAGACGTACCAGGTTGCAGAATAACCAATAGGGGTTCAGGTTGATATGTAAATGAATACAGTCATATGTTAATATGCATATGTGAATGACTTCTTATGATTAGCTCACCTTTTTGTGTGTAAAATTAGTATATATTATATTATATTATAATAATTAATATAATATAATTTAATAACTGTTTTCTATTTGAATATATTTTAACATGTAATTAATTCCTGTGATGCAAATCTGAATTTTCAGCATCATTACTCGTCTTCAGTGTCACATGATCCTTCAGAAATCAGTTTAATATGCTGATTCGCTGCTCAAGAAACTTTTCTCATTGTCAATGTTGAAAACAGTTGCGCTGCTTAATATTTTTGTGGAAACCATAATGCATTTTTTATTGGCTATATATATAGAGAGCTCAAATTTGAGCAGAACTTCTGAAATCTTCTATAACATTATATATATCTTTACTGTCACTTTTGATCAATTTAATGCATACTTGCTTACAATATAAGTACTGTCCTCAAACTTTTGACCAGTAGTGTATATTATATTATATTATATTATAACCAAGACAAATAAGTCTCAGTTCATGTCAGAAAGTTTGCCAGCCTCTGATATATAGATTGTCACATAGATTTACATGGATGTGATGTTATAAAATAACCTCTGCGCCAACAGTCAAACAGTAAAATTTTTTTGCCGCAGACTGCAACAGAATTTGTTTTAAAATCTTTAAATGCTTTAGTATGGTCAGGAAAGTGCAGCTAAGTGTCTCCATAGCAATAATTTCAGAAACTGTGAGACAAACGATTCAATTAGGGCCTGCTGGCTGCATCGCGCCTTATATTTTGTCATTAGGGCTATTCAGTTTCAGCCCAGGGCAGTTCTGTCTAATAGAGTAGAAGCTTTGGCATTTGCTGGTGAGCTCACAGCTACTGTAGCTACACACAAACACACACACACACACACACACACACACACACACACACACGCGCACGCATACTGAGATGTAGGGCACGGGCCACTGAGCTACATCATTGCTTCATTTGGATCAAACTCTAGCACACTAGAGTCATTTATCTACATAGTCTCAGTGTGTGTGTGTGTGTGTGTGTGTAACCTTGAGGCACTGCAAGCTCAAGTACCAGTGAGAAGTCAAATGAGAGGGAATGTATTCCCCTGTAACCCCCACACAGGAACAACATAAATCCCAGACTCTCCTTCACACACATAAGCTGCATATTTGTTTTGGTAATAAGAGTGTAATGTGTTCTCACTGCACGCCTTGCTTTTAGCATTTATCAGAATGTGCTGCGTTCGCATGTTTGTGGACGTCAATATAAACGCAAAGGCAGATATATGTTGTATACGCATGCATATCTGTGATTCATGCACTCTAGGTTTCTATTTTGTCCTTAAAACATGAAAATGCATTTATTTTCAGTGCATATGTATCTATATTTAGCAAACAGCTATTCTTATATTTTTTTTAAATACATTTTTATGGCCTTTTTTATGAGTTTAGAGACTCACATATTCCGCTACACCCCTACTATAAAATAGCCTATTTACTGGTCTTATCTGGTTTGAGCAGAAAATGGGACCAAAACCCCTCTAAAACCTTCTCAACCTTTTTGACTCTAAGGCACTTTTTGAAGCGCATGAGAGACTTGACTCTCAATTAATTCTTCTATTCCATTCTATTGATGTTAGCCTGTTCATATGCAAATGATACAATACATAAAAATACAGTTGTGACCAAAAGTGATGTCCTGCCTAGGAAAATGGGCATTTTTGTTAGTATAATCCGTAGTTATAAGTGATAACACAATGAAACATGCCAAATTATTCGGACATAATTTTTGGCCAGGCTGTCCTACAAAGAAATTATGGACACATGCAAAAACAACACAGAACCAATTAAATATTAATAACTTATGTCGTAGTAAATATGTATGCTTTTTCTTGTAAGCTTTTTTTTTGTTAATTTTTTTAGATGAAAAAATATTTTTGCATACTTTGATGGTTTAATTGAACTTGTAGTGTCATTAAAAACAAATATTCACTCCGAACATCACTTTCGGCCACTATTGTTTAAAAAAAGTTGCTAACTTAAATTAAGTACAATCAACTTGGATTTTTTTTTGTCATTTCAACTTAAAATACATTACACTGACTTAAAAAATAAGTTGAATCTTTTATAACATAAAAAGAAGTAGAAAGTTGCTTAACTAATTATGATGAGATAAAGCAATGTAAAATAATATAAAAAGATAATATAAAATATTGTCATAACTTTTTAATCAATCAATCATTTTTTTTTTACAGTGATATGGCACACACAAATACAATATTTGGTGGAATAGTCCATTATTAATTATTTAGAACTATTTGTATCTATACTTTTTGGTCTTGAATGACCATTTTTCAGATTTCTTAGATGACTTTAGTCACGGAGCTCTTTGTGATTTGTTACATTTGTTACAGGTGCATGTGATGATGCCTTAAAATGCAGCTTATATGTCTATTCTGAGTCTGTAGTGGTTGGTAGTTTGCTTTCAGATAGCTTCACAGAATAAATAAAAACAGACATGATGTTCGTAACGGAGAAAAGAGTGTTTGTGTATTCACTATTCGTCAACATGTGACCCGTTCTTTATGGTGGTGTTTGTTTGAATCATCTTATTTCTCTAAGGATGATTGGCAGGTCTCTGTGCTGCAGGTTTCCATGGTTACACCCTCAGGTCACTGTAGGAGGGGTCATCACAGGGGGACATGGTGACCTGACAGATATGAGTATGTAGTCACAGAGAGAGAGAGAGAGAGAGAGAGAGAGAGAGAGAGAGAGAGAGAGAGAGAGAGAGAGAGAGAGCACGTTTGTGTGAATGAGTGATGTCTGATTCGCAAGCAAATTGTTCTTTTTAACTAGTTCTTTATAATAATTCAGTCGAATTGATTCACAAGCACTTGTAAATGGGGTCAAAAGCACCAAATGCAAGTATAAGAAGAAAAACTTTATTATGTATTTGATGTTTAAGATTGAATTTTATGAAGTCTGACCCTGACGTGATGCAGAGGGATCTGGTATTGTCCTGAAGGGGCTTTTTTTCCAGCTTCAATTACTAAACGAGAAGTTAAAAAGACATTAAAAAAAATGATTTTTATTATGTGAGGACGAAACTGCTGTGCTACGAGAGGCATGAAATGGGAAAATGGTTAAATACAGTTTAGCAGTCATTATTTTACATTACATTAACCATATTTGACTGCAGAATATCAGATTTTTAGCCATTAAAATAAAAATATGAGGTAAAATGTCAAGATGTACACTACTGTTCAAGTTTTTTTTAAAATGTTTTTGAAATAAGTCTGTTATGCAGACAAAAGCTGAGTTTATTTGATCAAAAATGCTGTAAAAATAGTAATATTGTGAAATATTATTACAATTTGAAATAACTGTTTTCTATTTTAATGTTTTAATATATAATTTATTCCTGTGATGCAAAGCTGAATTTTCAGCATCATTACTCCAGTCTTCAGTGTCACATGATCCTTCAGAAATCATTCTAATATGCTGAGTTAGTGCTCCTAAGAAACATTTTTGATTATTATCAATATGTTTGATGAATAGAAAGTTTATTCTTTATAAAATAACTGCATTTATTTGAAATATAAATATTTTATAACATTATAAATGTATTTACTGTCACGATCAATTTAATGCATTCTATTCTCTTTTTTTAATCTTACAATAGAGCTGTTTTTTTAACCTCTTGAAGCTCACTATCTCTTTGTCCACGAAAGCGTTAAATGTTGATATATTGTCTATTGTTTACATCAGATTTCGCCTGTTCGATCTGCTCTCTATCACCGTTCTTCAAGAAATTGTGCAATCTTAGCACCGTTTATGTTGTAAAACTGTCTACGATTGTACACAGACTCTCACAAACAAATGAGCCCGCCTCCAACATTTATTTTTCAAAATAGGGCGGTAGTTTTTTGTTATGATATCCAAGCAGTGCCGATGGATTTTGTCAGGTCTTGAGAGGCATATTCTCCAGCTATTGTCATTTTAGTACATTTTGAAAGACAAAACTTTTAGCCAATGCCAAGACGATTCAAACAACGTGTGTGCTATTTACCTTCCGCATAGATGCGGTTTTATGATTATTTAAATCATAAAAGACATGTAACGCATATTGAAAACAATGAAAAACAGCAGTATTTCACTAGAACTAGGCAAAAGTGATGCTAGCTTGTGAAAAAGTAGCCACTGTGATGACTTTTAAGTTGTTCTGAGTGCTTTTTAATGTGTTGGTATGGTGTTTTGGAGGGTTGCTAAGGTGTTTTTGTTGATTAGTTTTTTTTTTTTTACAGGCCCAATTCAAGAGGTGAAATTATATTGTTGTAATTAAAGGGTTAGTTCACCCAAAAATGAAAATTCTGTCAGTAATTACTCACCTTCATGTTGTTCCAACCGCGTAACTGAGAAGATGACGTAGATGGGTCTCGATGTAGTGTTTAAGATGGTTCTAAAGTGTGCATTTCCTGGATGTCTGAATCGTGAGAAACCAACGAGAAAACGTAAAAGTGCCTTACCAATGCTGCAAAATGAATGGCTTAACTTTCACACTTTCCCATCAAATGATCGTGAGCGTCATCTTCTCAGTTCTCGCGCATGCGTCGTGGCGCTCTCGTGAACTCGGGTCAGAGGCCCACACGGAAGAAAATGAATAGTTGAGTAAAGTCGTTATTTTTGTTGTTTTTTTGCGCACAAAAAGTATTCTCATCGCTTGATAAACTTAAGGTTGAGCCACAGTAGTCACTTGGACTATTTTAAACATTGTCTTTACTAACTTTTCTGGGCCGGCAGATGAAATTACCTAGCAGCCTATGAAGGAGTGAGACAGCTCTCAGATTTAATCAAAAATATCTTCATTTGTGTTCTGAAGATGAATGAAAAGTCTTACGGGGTTGGAACAACATGAGGGTGAGTAATTACTGACAGAATTTTCATTTTTGGGTGAACTTTCCCTTTAAAATGCTAGCTTTAGCACACATGCTACAAGAAAAAACATATAAAACACTACCTTGTGACAATAATACATGGATTGATTTCAGTATTTGCTCAGTTTTCAAAACAAATTCATTAAAACGAATCTGAATAAACAGATTTACAAAAATCAATCTGTTGTGTACAGTATGTTGCAGCTAAAAGCAGTGCACTTAAAGTGACTTTCCACAGCCATGTTCACACAGCCATGTTTTATTTATTGAATTCACATTGAAGGTCACATCTGAATGAGTTCTGGCATCACTATTGTTTATTTAATATTAAATAATTTATTAATATTCAGCTAGTTTTCTTATTGATACTTCTTTAGCTCCCTTCAGCGACTGCTGTGTGACCGTTACGTGACCGCGGTCCTTCGAGGCGGTTTCGGAGCAGGTTAAGTGGCGTGTGTGTTGTGACGTGTTCTTGCATGAACCAGGAACTAGCGTGCGCGATGCACTCTGTCTGACCCGAGATTGCGGCAGAACACGGTCGCTGAACCGTACGGGCCACATCATTTTTTAATGCCCCCTCAGAAAGCTTTACCACTGCCGGGACCTGTCTTTACTTCAAAACAGCTCAGTGAGGAAGCTGTTTATAGCCTCAGTTAGATCAGAGCCGCCGGAATGCCTGAAAGGGTTTCGACACGCAGTACATTAAGAGGTTATCGTGTGTCCCGCGGTGTAGATAATCACAGTGTGCAAACTATCAGACGTCAGGACATCAGCGGAGAGCGACGCCGACTCTCAGGTTTTCACCTTTTGACTTCAGATTTTTGAGTTTACAGAGATTTTGTAATTCTTTGTAATTCTATTCTTTTTCATTTTTGTGCCCGTTTTTCGATTCAGTTTTTTTTTTTTTTTTTTTGTAGTAGTAGTAGTAGTAGTAGTAGCCTAACTCTTTAGGCTTTAAAGCTTTAAAAAAAAAGTTGCCAGTCATCGCCAGTATTTTTGATCATTTTCACAAAATTTTCATGGCCCCCAGAATATTTTGTTGTATGAATATCTGAACATGCTAAATGAGAAAATCAGGTTTTTGTCAAAGACTACTTCCAGATCGGATTCAGAACGATGATAAAATCACAGATGGAGTAGATCGAGTCCATCAACACCCCCAAAGCTTCATAGTCCTGTAGCTCGTCCTAGGTCGACACCTGGGGTTTTTGCTAGTTTCAGCCCGACGCAGTTATCATTTTCACGTCCTGTCCCACGTTGTTTAAATAGCAAATGCATTTGCACCCATTTGTACGCCCTGGTCTGAAAATGTGTTCTGGCGCATTGTTGGCGCATTGCTATTTTGAGGAAACTGAAATAGACTGCGCCACTGACCAACAAAAACCTGGTCTAAAGTCAATGACACAATATTTTTTTTGTTTAAAGAGCGTGTTAGTAATGTGCACATATAAGCTGGTCCACAACGCGCTTACACTCTGCTTGTTACACACACAGGGACACACAAATTTGACAAACATGCCAAATATTAAAAATAAAAGGATGTGGTGGAATCCGGCTTGTCCCGTAGATGGTCTGCTTGAGCGCTTTAACCTCGCGCATGAGCAGATCCGTTTCCTCTCCGGAGAAGCGATCAGTTTTTCCGCTTACAAATGAGATTAGGGATAACACTTTTAGACCATGCGCCGGGTGCGCCGACCATTTTTCCCGACGTTAAACTAGCAAAAGTGGATTCGGACACGCCCTAAGTGAACTTGCGCCTTGAGCCTTGCGCTTTAGACCATGCGCTAAGATCGTTAAAATAGGGCCCAATGTCCTTTTGATTTATATGCTGTTTAATGTTTATGATCACGTTATTTTACATATGCATCTACTTACATATGCTATCGCTTGTTTCTGCTTCTTTTTCGCATGTGTTTTATTTAGGAGATTCTGTTCTCTTTAAGAAGATGTGTTATAGCGCCCCCTACCGTATAACAGTGAAAACACGGATAGCCGGGAAATTCCGTCAATGGCGGGGAAAGAGTTAAAAGTGTAGATAAACTGTGCTGACCAATAAGCTTTAAGCTCCGCCCCCACAAACCTTTTAACTAAAGAAGGAAATAGAAAGAGATCAAATAGATTTTGGTTAAAAAGTTGGTATTATGTGAGGACAAAACAGCTGTGCTACGAGAGAGATTAAACAGGGACAATGGTTAAATACAGTTTAGCAGTCATTATTTTACATCACATTAACTATAATTGACTGCAGAATGTCGCAATCAGAGAAATTTTTGCCATTAAAATGAAAATACAAAGAACAAAATCACGACTATCATTCAAAAGTTAAGGGTCAGTATCCGATTTGTTTTGAAAGAAGTCTCTTTTGCTCACAAAGGCTGCATTTATTAGATCAAAAATACTGTAAAAAAAATTTTGTCCAATATTATTACAATTTAAAATTCTGTTTTCTATTTGAATATATTTGAAAATATAATTTATTACTGTGATCAAAGCTGAATTTTCAGCATCATTACTCCAGTCTTCAGTGTCACATGATCCTTCAGAAATCATTCTAATATGCTGATATGCTGCTCAGAAACCCCCCCAAAACATTTCTTATTATCACCAATGATGAAAACAGTTCTGCTGTTTAATATTTTTTGTGGAAATTGATTATTGATTATTGACATGATTTTCAAGATTTTTTGATGTATAGAAAGTTCAAAAGAACTGTGTTTATTTGAAATAGAAATCTTTTTAAAAATTATAAATGTCTACCATTTGTAACAATATAAACATCTCGTGTGGCTGCAATGCTATTCTGCTGACCAATAAGTGAGACATTTTAATGAGGACGGCCCGAATAAAATGACTTGTTTATTGGTTTTTTTTCTGACCTAATTTTCAGCAAGTCCAAGAACATGAGTGCAGCGCAGACACATTTGTCTGCGGTCCCCAATGAACAGGCGGCCTTTACGCAGATTTACGATTGCTGGGGTCGAAACTACAATACAGTCAGATGGAAAAATATCCTCCCTCAAGGACAGCGCTGTTACGAGTGCTTAAAATGGGCTCGGCCACTTCTTGAGTGTGTAAATATAGTGATGCATGACAAACATTTGAACTTTTGGTCTTTGGTTTATTAATGCTTTTATGGATTTTTTCTTTTTAATATAGTACAGGTGAAATGCAAAATGCAAAATGTAATGACATGAGAGCCAGATGGCAGAGAAGCATTTTAGCACGTCTTTTTATTTTCAGAGCCGATGTAAATCATGTAAGAAGTCATGAATGAAACACAGATGGTGGATGAATACTGTTCTGACAGTGAAATAAAGACCTATGATACAAATGTCTTCGTTATCTTCTAGGTAATATAGCTTTATGTGGATCTTGACCAACTTCGACCTATTGTGATGGATAGAATGATGTTTCCAGTACGACACACATACAAACATGAATATCTTGACATTTACATTAAATGTCACATGGCTGGTGTTAGTTCTATGGTATTATATTGCTTCTGCAAAGCTAATACTATACAGCACATAGGCAGGGAGAAAAGAAGCAAGAGACAGATATATTTTGCCATTTTTAGATTATGAAAATAGTTATCAAGCCTTACAAGTTTTAAGTTCCTAATTAAAATTAGTTGGAAAGCTTCTCTTTCTGATGGAATACTGTGTACTGTAGAATATATGCTCATTTGATGTCAGCTATTATGTGCATTTCTCATTTGCTATAATTAAATTACTGTTTAAAAGTAAAAAATAAAAAAAATATTACGCAGCACAACTGATTTCAACATTGGTAATAATAATAAATGTTTCTTGAGCAGATCATCAGCATATTAGAATGATTCTTAAGGATCATGTGACATCGAAGACTGGAGTAATGATGCTGAAAATTCAGCTTTAACATCACAGTAATAAAATTCATTTGAAAATATACCAAAATAGAATAGTTATTTTAAATTGTAATAATATTTCAATAAATAGTACCATTTATTTTGATGAAATAAATGCAGCTTTGGTAAGAATAATAGACTTCTTTCATAAAATCTTACAGACCCCAAACTTTTGAATAGTATTGTGTATGCAAATATATATATCGGCTCTTTTATGAAGTTACCTCACTTAAGGACTTATTTATTAAGATTATGCCTTACTTTTTATGGATTATGGATTTTTGTTAATCATAAATGTAAAAAATCTTGTATAAGATGACTTGCTGTTTTTGTTTGTTTGGTTTTTATTGTATTTATATGATATTTGTATTTTTGTAATTTATTTTTTTGTTGCCATGAAAATAGCCTTGAATGCTGACATGGCACTAAATTAAACAATCTGAATCTGGTGGATCCTGAACAAATAATAGATCAAAGGTCTTTTATGATGCAGCCATAGATTTTTCTCCTGATGCAGCAGGAGAAAAATTTATCTAAATACAGATAATAAAATGCATCCAACTACATAACGTTGCTTGGTAAGGATAGTAAAATAATAGGAGGCTAATATAAAAGACCTTTCGTTCAGTTAAATGTACCTGTATTTTCGCACATACAGTTGAGAGAACAAGTATTTGATACACTGCCGATTTTGCAGGTTTTCCCACTCACAAAGCATGTAGAAGTCTGTAATTTTTAACAAAAATCCAGAAAATCACATTTTATGATTTTTAAATAATTAATTTGCATTTTATTGCATGACATAAGTATTTGATCACCTATCAACCAGTAAGAATTCCGGCTCTCACAGACCTGTTCGTTTTTCTTTAAGAAGCCCTCCTGTTCTCCACTCATTACCTGTATTAACTGCACCTGTTTGAACTCGTTACCTGTATAAAAGACACCTGTCCACACACTCAATCAAACAGACTCCAACCTCTCCACAATGGCCAAGACCAGAGAGCTGTGTAAGGACATCAGGGATAAAACTGTAGACCTGCACAAGGCTGGGATGGGCTACAGGACAATAGGCAAGCAGCTTGGTGAGAAGGCAACAACTGTTGGCACAATTATTAGAAAATGGAAGAAGTTCAAGATGACGGTCAATCTCCCTCGGTCTGGGGCACCATGCAAGATCTCACCTCGTGGGGCATCAATGATCATGAGGAAGGTGAGGGATCAGCCCAGAACTACACGGCAGGACCTGGTCAATGACCTGAAGAGTAACACACTACGCCGTCATGGATTAAAATCCTGCAACGCACGCAAGGTCCTCCTGCTCAAGCTAGTGTATGTCCAGGCCCGTCTGAAGTTTGCCAATGACCATCTGGATGATCCAGAGGAGGAATGGGAGAAGGTCATGTGGTCTGATGAGACAAAAATAGAGCTTTTTGGTCTAAACTCCACTCGCCGTGTTTGGAGGAAGAAGAAGGATGAGTACAACCCCAAGAACACCATCCCAACCGTGAAGCATGGAGGTGGAAACATCATTCTTTGGGGATGCTTTTCTGCAAAGGGGACAGGACGACTGCACCGTATTGAGGGGAGGATGGATGGGGCCATGTGTCATGAGATCTTGGCCAACAACCTCCTTCCCTCAGTAAGAGCATTGAAGACGGGTCGTGGCTGGGTCTTCCAGCATGACAACGACCCGAAACACACAGCCAGGGCAACTAAGGAGTGGCTCCGTAAGAAGCATCTCAAGGTCCTGGAGTGGCCTAGCCAGTCTTCAGACCTGAACCCAATAGAAAATCTTTGGAGGGAGCTGAAAGTCTGTATTGCCCAGCAACAGCCCCGAAACCTGAAGGATCTGGAGAAGGTCTGTATGGAGGAGTGGGCCAGAATCCCTGCTGCAGTGTGTGCAAACCTGGTCAAGAACTACAGGAAATGTATGATCTCTGTAATTGCAAACAAAGGTTTCTATACCAAGTATTAAGTTCTGCTTTTCTGATGTATCAAATACTTATGTCATGCAATAAAATGCAAATTAATTACTTAAAAATCATACAATGTGATTTTCTAAATTTTTGTTTTAGATTCCGTCACTCACAGTTGAAGAGTACCTATGATAAAAATGACAGACTTCTACATGCTTTGTAAGTGGGAAAAGCTGAAAAATCGGCAGTGTATCAAATATTTGTTCTCCCCACTGTATATGGTTTATGCGGATTAAAATAAGTGTAATTAAAAATATATAATTTGTATGGTAAAGTAAAACATGTCCAGTGTCTGGATCCTGGATCCTGCTCTTGAATAAAGTTGGATGTTGGAAGGATATTGGTGAACAACTGTGATCAACGTAAATCTTCTGCAACACCTTTTAAGCTAAAATTAGAAAAACATTCAAGCATCAAGCGTCACCAAATGGAATATAAATAATGACTGTTCACATGACACACTACTCACCTGCCATCAGTCAGACTAACCGATGGCCCCGTGCCATTGGTTGAGCTATTCACCTGCTCAATTAGACAACATTTGCAGAATCTGGTGTGATGCATTGTGACGAACATATTTTTGTTTGTTTCTTTTCCCCAAGAGCACCAGTTCCACTGACTAATGAAACTTGAATTGACTTTAGCGGCATATTTAATTTGATGCTAATGAAAACGAGACTCTGAGGGATGATATTGTCCATTTGTGTACCTGGTTGATCAAACTAAACATTTAACATGCCAAAGAAATGTAAATGTAACCACATTTACTCTGACAAAATGCTGTTCTGGTGTCCTCAGATGGCACAACGAGCACTTCCCAGCTTCCGCAGGAGAGTTTCTCTCCTAATATCAAGCAAAATGTTCTCCCCTCAGCATCAAATGCTGTTTCTAAAGAGGCTTAAAGTAAAACGTCTCTCAAGGCTGGTTTATGGGAAAACACCTTTCTCTCTTAAACTGCTTACAGTTTGTATTTTTATGTTGAATTGCAGGAGCATGAGTGGAATTATGTTAGTAACATGCTAGCAGCGTTCCTGGAAGTCAAATCCATGAGTTAGGGAGGGGAAAGGCACAGATTCCTGGCACATTCGTAGTGTTAGGCTTTAGCGTTCTGCCTTGACTCTTTAAGAGGAGGAATGGATCCAACAGTAGAAGATGGTGCTCAACCTATGCATATATTTCAACAGCCAATACTAATATTATTTACAATCCAGCAAACATTACTTCTGATTGATTTGTTCTTCTGATTCATCAATCACTTTGGAAATGGAAGGTCAAGTCAAGTGCATTGCATTGTGGGACACCGTATTAGACAAACTATGGTCTGTTGTATACTGCTCGTTTTTGCAAATGAATCATTTGGGTGGTTTATATAAGCAGAAAATGTACATATTGTACTGTGCACAGTGATAATTATATAGCAAATATAAATTGAGTAAATATTGTGACATTATGACATTTAAGAAGTGAAGCGTATAATGGAATTGCACAAATATAAAAAATTAATTCGAGTCAATATTTTGTAATTTATTCATTACAAAATTAAGTGTATATCTGAATTGCAAGAGACAAATTAAATATTGAACATGAATCGAGTAAATATTGTGTAATGTGTTCGTTTAAAATGTCAAGCGTGTAACATAATTGCACAAAAAACTGCAAACACTTAAATGAAATACTGAATTGAGTAAATATGATGTATAATTTGTTCATTCAAAAAAAGGAAAAGAAAAGCATTATTTTTGCAATTCTCTTAAACTCTTCATTTTAAAGTAAACTAATACTTTATTTATTGAATTCACAAAATTATTTTGACAGTGTATACATCCATTGACGAGGCTATGGTGGATTTTAGGACTGTCACAAGGGAGTGTAAACCCTTCTGTTAATTTGCCGAATGTCAGCATTATCTCTGCCAATATTCTCAAAATGACCCAATGTCAGCTGATATATCTATCTATCACTAGTAGAGAGACAGAAAGAGATCTTCCCTGTCATTAATCTTCTAACTGAACTCTTCTGAGGACTGGAATGAAGTGATTGCATGATTCAGAGACTATTTGAGCATGTATGAGATGTCTAGGTGATTCACCATGAACACTGTATTGTAACATGCATTCTGTCAACTAAACTGGCTTGGCACACTTTCGTGTTCTGGTTGCCTGGATATGGGGCGGGTGTATGATTTTGTTATTTTCCCTCCACCGCTGATGTAGTACCAGAGGAATTAATTTGGTGAAGCATGGCGTGTCTGGAAGCTGGTGTCCGGTGGGGCCGGCAGGAGGCAGGGGAGCGCGAGGTTACGGAGAGTTCAGGAGGAACACTTTGTCTTGTGGGACGCTGCAGGGCTTCTCCTCGTGTGCTCCTCGAACCTGTTCTCCATGGGTCCCTCGTGACCCCGCTTCTGTTGTCAAGGATGGCTCTGTGATGTCATGATCATGCACGCTCCTGTGCTCGGCTTGCCCTTGTGTTTTTGTGAGCATACATCACAAAGAAATTCTGTTATTGTGCGGCGTGGTGTGAAGGATCTCTGGCATTGTGGGAGATGGTGTGTTTTGGCATGTTATAAAATCTCACTGACTGAATTTTCTGAATCAAGGTTTTAGGCCACATACCTGACAGGCCACACATATTGTTCATCTCAGCCTAGGGAGGGTAACATGTATTGGTACTTCCTCATATCAATACTGAAGTAACAATCAGTTGAACTGAGTACCAGCTCCTTTCGGTGCTCAAACGAATATATATATGTGTGTCTATATATATATATATATATATATTTTTTTTTTGTTACATGTAAATACTGGCTATGTACATATATCTATCAATGCATGTGCAGTAAAATATCTACTATTGTTATTTACTAATATTTACTAACATTAATTAATTACAATCAATAATTACTAACATTTACTATCAATTCATATGAATACACATGATTTCTTGGTGTAATTATAATTTTTTTGACTGTGAAGTACCTTCCAGTCTTACCCATGATGCAAGTGTGAAGATGTGGGTGTGGCCTTGCAGGAAAGAAAGCGGGTGAACGACAGACAGCGCGAGACAGAGAGAGAGTGTGGACGCTGAAGTGAGACTGAATGTCTGCCACAAGTGCTTTTAGCATACTTCTTGGCGCCTCGTAAAATAAAATGAATTGATTTGATGGTTTTAGCTTCTCGGATGCGTAATGTCGAGTGGCTGCTGTTGCATTTGTTTATCCTTTGTCCAGAAAGTCTGTCTCCATGTGGCCTTTTTAATATGGTATGAAGGTGGACTATACATAATTTATGCATGTATATGGCTGTTGTGATTTATCGCTGGTGTAGAATGACTGTGTTAGTGATTTTTGAAGTGTGTACGAGGCAAAATGATGTTGGCAAAGAAGAGTAATAATAGTAAAAGAAATCACATAATAAATTCCCAGTACTATTTCAGCCTTTTTGAAAGCCTTGGCCTTTCCCAAAGCCTTGACTAATGACCTCTGATTTCTGGTTCAGCGGCGCACTTCATGCCCGATCAATTATGAAAATGTGCTTGAAACACTGCCGCCCATAACTCACATCCTCATATTTCCATTTTCAATCAGTCCTTTCAGTGCTGCCGTTATTTCTAGCGCTTGCTTTATCTCTCATCCCCGCTCTTCGCTTAATTTGATATTTTGGTCTGATAAAGAAGTGCAGACAGCTCAAAACATTTACTCGCAACATTTACTTGTCTCATTTTCAGGAGAGACACAATGGCACTCTAACTTCAGATTTCATTTGCATGAGCCGATGTGGAGAGGAAAACAACACGAACGACTGATTCTTTTAACTGCACATTGCTTTACTTTCCGGCAAAGTCAAGTGGAGATTAGCATCGGTTTGATCAATATTCTCCTTGACCTTAACATTTGGAGATTTTGTGGATTTATTTGTCTCTATGTGAAATGTAATTTCCAAATTAACAAGAGACAAAAGGCAGTTCACAATAAATATATATATATGTATATATATATATATATATATATATATATATATATATATATATATATATATATATATATATATATATATATATTTTTTTTTTTATATAGTCTAGCTGGCTACACATTTAGAAAAAAAAGTTCTATATAGAATCTTAAATGATATGCTTAAATCAGGCGCCTGTATATAGAACCTTTTAGGGATTCCCATCATATGATAATTTTATTGATTTAGTTTTAAATAATTTTGGTTTAATGCAGTTTTTATTTTAATGGGATTTTGTGAATTAAACTGCTCATAAACATACTTTATCACTAGAAAAATTTAAATAACATGCAAGTATAATCATGATATTATAATGCAATAATTCGAGACATTTCTCCTTACATAGAACATTTTTGTCATAAAGCGTTCTTTAAAATTTAGTCAAGAACCCCATTTAACCTTTTTTTTTTTTTTCTAAGGCTGCTTTCACACTGGGCTTTTTTGCTGCGGTCCGAGCCAGAGCGCGTTTGTTCCCGTCGCCCCCCGCAGCATTGGTCTGGTTTCACACTCAACTTGATTCTATCGAACGCTGGTGTGTTTGCGTGCATCTTATGTCATCGCAAACGTGCATGGCGCATGATAGAAAACAGAACGCGAGTCAATATATTGTGTTTTTTTTTATTAATTTGGTGCTATTATGCACAGCTGAGTGAACAACACAGGTTTACTGTGTGTGTGTGACGCATAAGGTGGTTTTCTGCTGCTTGCAAACGAACTCTTTTGAGGAGACAGTGGATTTCCGTTAATTTGTTGTCCTGATTCCACATGCTATGCACGAATACACTGCAGGCTCACTCTCGCTCATATCCAAGGTAAATCATCAACACTATCATCCCTTACATGTGTTTTATTTAACTTAATACATAATCATCAGCTAAAACGCATGCACAGGTTACTTTACTTCCTGAACAAGCGCGCACCTGAGTCCGTGTTGCTTTCACATTCACGCAACCGAACTCAGACCACCTCCTCCAGGTAGTCTCGGGTTCGGTACCCTAGTGCGCACCCGGGTCCACATGACAGCGTTCACATTAGCAATTTTTCATGCGAACCGTGCCCTGTTCTGAACTAAACTGCCAGTGTGAAAGCACCCTCAGAGTGTATGTTCAGACAGACTGTATTTTGTAATGACAACCATATTTTCTAATCTGTAATTGTCATGTTCAGCAGACAGGAGCTGAGCAAATGATTGTTTTGTAATATGTTGAAACTATATTACACTATATAAACTATACAATTATATATAAAAAGTACGTTAAGTTATTAAAGCATAGTGCTTGTCATAAACCATTGATTCTCAGGGAACATGCATAATTGATAAATGTATACTTAAATGCACATAAATTTGCTTTTGCATCTGCTAAATGAATGTCAGTGGCGTAGGCTTGGTTTTGACATTGGAATCAGTTAAAATACAGTATATGAATGCACAATGTTTTCGTCTACTTTTTTGAAATATTAATTTACAGTAACTAATTACTATACGTATTTGTTCAGAACATTTGAATTACAATTGTTCACTGGATGTTGGTGATTTTATCTAATAATCAAGGTTAATTAAAGGTTCTGGTACATCTCTTGTTTATTATATGTAGTGTAAACAAATAAGTAAAATAAGACAGTATTGCTTTTCATGTGGAATGATTTCAGTAAAAAAAATTTTTTTTATTAATGCAGTGACCGTCTTCAATGCAGTGACAGTCTTCAGTTCAGTGACAGTCTCTAATGCAGTGACAGTCTCCAGATGCAGTGAAAGTCTCCAATGCAGTGACAGGCTCCAATGCAGTGACAGGCTCCAATGCAGTCAGAGTCAGTCGGAGAGGCAATGTCAGTCTTAAAGGGACTGTCAGTCTCAGTGGCAGTGTCGTTCTTAGAAGCAGTGCCAATCTGAAAGGCAGTTTTAGTTTGAGAGGCAGTGTCGTACTCAGAGGCAGTGTCGGTCTGAGAGGCAGTGTCGTACTCGGAGGCAGTGTCGTACTCAGAGGCAGTGTCGGTCTGAGAGGCAGTGTCGTACTCAGAGGCAGTGTCGTACTCAGAGGCAGTGTCGGTCTGAGAGGCAGTGTCGTACTCAGAGGCAGTGTCGTACTCAGAGGCAGTGTCGTACTCAGAGGCAGTGTCGTACTCAGAGGCAGTGTCGTTCTCAGAGGCAGTGTCGTACTCAGAGGCAGTGTCGGTCTGAGAGGCAGTGTCGTACTCAGAGGCAGTGTCGTACTCAGAGGCAGTGTCGGTCTGAGAGGCAGTGTCGTACTCAGAGGCAGTGTCGTACTCAGAGGCAGTGTCGTACTCAGAGGCAGTGTCGTACTCAGAGGCAGTGTCGTACTCAGAGGCAGTGTCGTACTCAGAGGCAGTGTCGGTCTGAGAGGCAGTGTCGTACTCAGAGGCAGTGTCGTACTCAGAGGCAGTGTCGTACTCAGAGGCAGTGTCGTACTCAGAGGCAGTGTCGTACTCAGAGGCAGTGTCGTACTCAGAGGCAGTGTCGTCGTACTCAGAGGCAGTGTCGTACTCAGAGGCAGTGTCGTACTCAGAGGCAGTGTCGTACTCAGAGGCAGTGTCGTACTCAGAGGCAGTGTCGTACTCAGAGGCAGTGTCGTACTCAGAGGCAGTGTCGTTCTCAGAGGCAGTGTCGTACTCAGAGGCAGTGTCGTACTCAGAGGCAGTGTCGTTCTCAGAGGCAGTGTCGTTCTCAGAGGCAGTGTCGTCGTACTCAGAGGCAGTGTCGTACTCAGAGGCAGTGTCGTACTCAGAGGCAGTGTCGGTCTGAGAGGCAGTGTCGTACTCAGAGGCAGTGTCGTACTCAGAGGCAGTGTCGTACTCAGAGGCAGTGTCGGTCTGAGAGGCAGTGTCGGTCTGAGAGGCAGTGTCGTACTCAGAGGCAGTGTCGTACTCAGAGGCAGTGTCGTACTCAGAGGCAGTGTCGGTCTGAGAGGCAGTGTCGGTCTGAGAGGCAGTGTCGTACTCAGAGGCAGTGTCGTACTCAGAGGCAGTGTCGTTCTCAGAGGCAGTGTCGTACTTAAATTCAAATCCAGATTTTGATTTTCAAAGATTTATTATAAAAACGGATTATTTCCCCCCAAAAATGCAATAAATTCATGACACTTTTTTTTCAAAATTCAATTAATCCATTGAATCAATATAAAAGTAATTTTTCATATTGAAACTGTTGAAAATACACAACAAAGTAAGTTGATCCACATATGACAGCCTCTGAACTCAGTCAATACTAATCGTATAGGCTATACAGGCACTGGACTAAAATACATTCAATCAGCCATCGCTAAGAAATACCTCCTGAACTTTTTTGACGGCGATCAGCTGTAAAATGGCTTGGTCCTGCTCGGTTTTCGTTGACTTTGAGCACAAGAATTGAACGTTTTTTAAAAGATCCCCTGGGGTCAACGTGTCAGCTTGACAGAAGTTTGACGCTGTCGTGTGAAAAAAAGCAACAGTCTGCATTTTTCCTCCTCCTGCATGCCTCATCTTCTTAATCTCCTCACGTAAATGATTAGATTTCGATGGCGTACGTTTCTTCCCTACGGCAGAAACCACCACAGGTTCATCAATGCCGTCAAATGTATTTTTTTTGTTTGTTTGTTTGTTGATCAAAAAGTACAAAGTAGATAAGGAAAACTAGGATGCCGGGTGTATTCAAAGCGCCGCCGTTACTGTTTAGAATACGTGGAATGGTGCGCTGTGATTGGTTGAGCGGATTTATCGCATCCTGCAGAGAAAGGAGGCTGTCGTTTGTCGCGGTTTGGAAAGAAAAGGAGAAAACATGACAGAATAACACGGCGGAAATCGCATCTCAAGTAAGATTAAAAATGGACTTTTCAAATAACGACCCTATACAATACTGATTTTTGCGGGAATCGCAAAAAAACAACAACGTTTATCGCGTTTTGGAACCAAACTCTTCATTTTATTCACGGCCATCACTGTGTAGCCTGCTCCCTGAATCCTCACGCTTATTCATTTGTGGATGTTAACTGAATCTGTAAGTCACCTACGCTGTTTGTATATTATATCTATCTATAAATTACAGGAACGTCTTTCTGTCTGTGTGTCTGTGTGTGTGTGTGTTATTCGCATATCTCTCGAACCGTTAGTCCGATAGATTTCAAACTTGACAGGTGTCTTGCTACGGCATGAGTTAGTGACAAGTTTGATGTTGTTTGGATTAGAAATGCAAAATATATCGTTAAATATGTATTGGTAAAAGAAGCACACACTGGCTTTTGCTGCTCTAGCCGCTGGCCACTCCCCCTCTCACACAGCACACTGAGTGAGCACAGCTGGCCCCTCCCCCTCTCACACTGCACACTGAGTGAGCACAGTGCTGGCCACTCCCCCTCTCACACGGCACACTGAGTGAGCACAGCTGGCCCCTCCCCCTCTCACACTGCACACTGAGTGAGCACAGCTGGCCCCTCCCCCTCTCACACTGCACACTGAGTGAGCACAGTGCTGGCCACTCCCCCTCTCACACAGCACACTGAGTGAGCACAGCTGGCCCCTCCCCCTCTCACACTGCACACTGAGTGAGCACAGTGCTGGCCACTCCCCCTCTCACACAGCACACTGAGTGAGCACAGCTGGCCCCTCCCCCTCTCACACTGCACACTGAGTGAGCACAGCTGGCCCCTCCCCCTCTCACACTGCACACTGAGTGAGCACAGTGCTGGCCACTCCCCCTTTCACACTGCACACTGAGTGAGCACAGCTGGCCCCTCCCCCTCTCACACTGCACACTGAGTGAGCACAGCTGGCCCCTCCCCCTCTCACACTGCACACTGAGTGAGCACAGCCCAGGACCAGAGACAGAGAGGGTTGAAGAAAGCAGCGGAGTCCATGCAGGAGGAGCAGCGTTTGGCACTGCGTCGCTTTTCAGCGCGAGCTGTGTGGAGAAGCCCATTTCCACCTCTATTGCGTTACCATCCTGACCACTGTACTAAATACAGATAAATCTACGCTAACTTGAAGCTATCCTAACTGATGCAATACTATGCTACTAACTAACTATGCTTCTAACAATATTACACTAACAACTATGCTAATTAACTAGCTAGGCTACACAAAATAATCTAAATAACTATATAAATGCTATGCTAAATAGATGCTAAAATACTCTATCCTGATCGTTTTCAATACTCGCAATTCCAACTCCTGACTCGCTACAGTGGTTTTGACGAAACAAGATGGTTTTTATACTGCCATGGGCGTGGTAGCTCGTACCAAGGGCGTGGTGAGCTGGAACCTGCTTGCGTCACGTGCCACCGCTTACGTCACGTACCACCGCAAACATCCAATAGGAAAATTCAACTGCAGTAGCCACCGTTCAACCTGAAGAGGGCAGTCTCCCAAATGTCAGACTGACACTTTATACCCAATGTCAAAAAAGTTACTCGAATCAATGAACAGCACTAATAAAGCCCCATTCTTACAGATCATTAACTAAAAAAAGTTGGTTTAGGGTTTAGTTACCCTTTAAGTAGCGTTTTCTCGGAGTTCACTGTGTTTCCTGCTCCCTGAATCGTGTAGTTCAATTTTCCACATTTATTGTATGTCATGATGTCAGTATCAGTATTTGCTTTCTACCATGCACAAATAAAAATGTCACTGAACTTTTGCTGTGTAATTGTAACAATGAGCACTCAAATACACCAAACCAACAATTACAAAAAACACACACAAAAACTGATTTTGCATGGGCACTTTGCACTAGTATCAATAAATTAAAGGATCGTAAAACTCTAAATCAGACATTTTAAGAGAATGCTGATGTATGTTTGCACATGATGGGACCCTAGTTAAAAATAAATATACTAAAATGTATTTGAAACACATTACATTATACTACAAATACATTTACATATTTATGTACTTAGTATAAATACCCTGCAATTGTACTTTTAGTATACTCATTTGGTATACTAAAAGTCTGCTAAATTGGAACAACTAATTTTGTACTTAATGCACTTAATGCACTAGTTATCCAGAAATAGTGCTGAAGTTCAACTAAAGGTATACTTAAGTATATTTGATTGTGCTGAAGTGGAAATATTGCAAGTATACTTTTGGTGCGCTTTAATTATCTTGCATTTAAAGACTGATATTATACAGAGATCATACTATCCTTACTAACAGTGATATTAAAACACATTTTAGGCTTAATATTAAGAAATTTGCATTGTGTAATAAAGTAGTACTCCAAATAAAGTTCAATTATAATATTTATATCAGTAAGTCTTAAATGCATTACTATTTTAAATACATTTTGATAGTTTTAGTTTTAAGTTACTAAAAATGACTAAGGTTTCCCTGATATCTTTTTAGTTGTTGAAAACAAACACTTTTCCCTGAAAATGTCGTCTTTACTTTTGTAAATTTGTTTGCATTTGGCACCTGACACTAGATGCATTTTTGTGTTCTTTTTGGTGAACAGTGTTAGATGACTAACATCATCAGAGATGCAAACATTTCAAATGTGCAAGAATGCATTGTCACAGGTTTTGTTTGCACAAAATGTCTCATCACAAATGCTCTGTATTTGCAGTAAATAGACGTTTATTTTCTGGGAAGATGACAAAACCTATTTGCAATCTAATGATGGGGTTTATTATTGCTGCAAAATTAATCAAAATCGTGATACGATTCAGTGAGATTATCAAATCGTAAAAAGGTGGATTTAATTAAATGTGTTTTGAAGTGAAGCGCTGCATTGTTCTTTTACGCTCATGGAGCTCATGATACTGTGTTTTCAGCTGCTCATTTACAGTAAATGCTGCTCCACACCAGTAGCGAGGCAAGAAATATCCAAGTGGGTGGACCTCTAGTTTTTGTGTCCTATGTATATACATATCTTACATGTCTTTTTCAGATCTTTCGATCTAATGGACGAAATAAGCTTGTGCAATTTACATATGAATGCGAAAGGAGACGACAGAAAAACACGGAGAGCATCAGCTTTAGTTTCTGCTCTGACAGCCACTACTAGACCACACTGAACGCTGTGAGTGTGTGTTAGAATCAGGAATGGTGAGAGAACATTGTGCTTAGTACACTATTTGTCTTCAAACCAAACTTGGGTCTTTAGTTGACAAAGTTTAAATCCCATCTGGCTACTTCTCATAATGTTCACGCATTAGGTCAGTAGACGGAGAGTAGACGGTCTTTTGTGGCTGTTTGAACACATTCAATCACATGAGCGTTTACACTACGAAAACAATCCAGTCGAATGCGTTTTCAACTTCCTCTGGAAGTGGTCAAATGTGGACAAGCACGACCCATTTTAGACCCCGTTTACACCTGTATTTAGAGTCATCCACTTGTGTTTGGATTGATGAAAATGCTTCCACGTGTAAACAGGACCCTAGTACATCATCTGTTGGTTTCTATATGTGCATTCCCATACTTTATAATCCGTACGTAATATTAGTCTCACAGTCCTCCAATTTTAAGTGATCTGCATTTTAAGAGAAAAACAGTGATCTTACAGAATTTAATCTTACAACATTTGCACTCGTAATTTTACTTCTATTCAACTTATTTTGGCATTACAAACAGGTAAACGGTAAAGTTTTGTCATTTTTTCATCAAGTAGGAAAGGAGAAAAGAGGTAAAACTAACGCACATAATTAATTATTTTGCTTGATGGCTGCTCAAATTAAATGAGAAGAAATCATTTACAACATACTGACATAAATATATGCTTATACATACTGTACAGTAAATATACAAAAAGTGACACAATGTGCCCCATGTTAGGGATACACATTAGGTTGAATCATTGAAGAATACATAATAAATGTGTGTGATTTTATATATTCATGTGACATATGTAATTTATATTTTTAGATTTGCATACACTGTAAAAGTTTATATTTACAGTAGTTGGAGTATGTTTTACAAGAAAATACTACTTCAGACTTTCTACTTCAAAATTTCACATTTAAATTACTTGCAGTTTCTTAGTAATAATTTGTGAAATTTACAAGCAAATTCTAAGTGAAAATTGTAACAGTGTAAATCCTACACCATTTTTTCGGTGTACTGTAAATTTGGTTTCACACAAAATTAATTACACCTGCCATGTAGAACATTTACTTCAACATGTTAAAACAACAGTTTTTAGCTAAACACTCTTTACAATAAGGTTCCATTAGTTAACCCTGGTTAATGCATTAACTAATATTAACTTACAATGAGCAATACATTTGCTATAGTATTAATCATTGTTAAAGTTGGTAATAAAAAAATACAAATGTTCATTGTTAATTCATGTTAGCTCAGGTCCATTAAATAGAATGAACTGATACAACCTTTGATGTTTAATAATTAAGTAAATGTTAGAATTAACATCAACTAAGGTTAATGAATGCTTTAGAAGTATTGTTAGCTATTGTTAACAAATGAAACCTTGTAGTAAAGTTATTACTTTAAAAAAAAAGATTTCTAAATATACAGTGACTTGACAAATGTCTTTCTCTAGTCTCCCTGTTTTGTCATGCCGATAAAGCAGAGTAAAACTGAAATTGAGTTGGCATCAGGGATTACTCAAGCTGCTTTCTAGAACCTCCTTTGTGTTCATCTCAGAAGAATCAGTTCATCTGTATTATCCACATGCACCTTCTCTCTCTCTTTTTTTCCACATCTTTATACGACTGTGGCTTGTCCCACAAAAGTCATTCCCTTCAGTCTTTATTGCGCCCTGAGCTCAGTGCTGTATGATTTTTTTTTCCTCTCATAGTAAGATATAAATTCCCGTTCTCCGTGTGGGATGAAGGAGGCTTTGGGCAGACCTCCTCCTCGTACTCTGATGGCTGTAATTGTAACAGCAACTGAAGCTCCATTGTTGAAGGGCAGCGAGAATACGGTCACGCTTTTCACGGTCAATAAGCGGACGCTCAAAGGAATGAAGTGTGAATGAGCTCCACGTTTGTCCCTGGCATTCAGGGGAATAAATAGGGTTTCTACAGGTGTCAGACGTACAGCCCGGGAAATAAGATTGGGCAGGGGCCGGTTTACGGAAAGCACAGGCGTCTCTGCGGGATTCCTCGTGTAACTCGCGGCGTCATGCTCCAGGAGGTCTGAGAGCCGCAGTGGCGAGAGAGCGAGCGAGTGAGGAACCGGGTTGGCAGACTGTTGGGGAATAGCCCGATGGAGACGCTAGAGCAAACACCCTTCAACAACACTGTAACCTTGTCCGAGGTAAAGATTTGATCAGAGTGCAGGGCACACACTGCAAAAAAAAAAAATCTGTTCTTAATCAGTTTACAGTAAAACAAGATACTTTCATTTGAAGTGAAAAAGTGTTAAAGATAATAAGATTTGTTTTCAGAGAGTATATTTTAAATCACTTTATTCATTTACAATTTCCCACTTTATTCCAAGAGTCAAAGCAACTATTCTTGTTAGATTTATGTTTGCTAATGCAGTAAGAAAAATAATACTTAAAGTAATTATATATATATTATATTATATATCTACACACACACACACACACACACACACACATGCGCGCACACGTTTTACATTTACTTGAAGCAAAAATTGTGTAAATTGATTAAAAAAAATTCAGGCAACTACATATAAATATCACATATATTCTTTAAAAACAACTTTTACATTTACCAGAGAATAAAATTTTCTTGAAATACAGTAGAGCGCATTAATTTGCGCCTGTTGATTGTCATCTTTCTCATTTTTGCTAGATTTATAGTAAAACATTTACAACATAATTGCCAGTGACATAAAATAGTCTCTGAAAACAAGCCTTAAAATTAGCTAGACAAAAATACTCAAAAAATAAGAAAATTATTATTTGTATTTATTCTTTTGCGGTGTACAGCTGAACAGAAGGAGATCAGACAATAGAAAGCTGACTCTATTACACACTGAAATCAGTTTTCATGGCACATTTGCATTATTAACAGAATGGTCATTTAATTGAGCTTTGTTGGTGAAACCACCAGTAACAATTCAGGCATAAAACAGTCTGGTAAAATAGGTGACATTGTTTGGAGTTTTCGTTCATGTTAAATGTGTTCTCACCGACGATCCATTAGACCTCATAAAAATAGCTTGCTCTTTGACAAATTTTCCACTGGACTGAATAAAACCTCAAGAGGCTTGAGAGAGAGAGAGCTTTGGCGTCTGTATTTTACACCCGTCTCCTGCGACTGAGCTTTTACAGTTGGGTAATTTATCGTTTGCTATCAAATGTGGCCTGCTTCAGGCACCGCTGCGAAAGAGCGCTGTTTCACGTAAAACGCACAAAGACCACCGGCATCCTGAGTCGAGGGACCACCGTCACAACCGCCAGCGCCAGCAAACACTCAAAGCCTTCGCACGATAAATCAGTTCCTCATAAAAGGTGTTAAGTTTCCCCCATTTAACAGCTTTTTATTTTTAAATGTTGCTGCGCATGATGAATTTGACTCTCGCCTAGATCGCCGCCAGTGCCCTTGCGGAGGTGACATGTCGTTCAGGCTGCTTGGCATTCTGGGTAGTGTTTGTGGGGGAAGAGGAGGTTGAAAGGCCACTGTAGAGTCCAGAGTTTGTAGCCTCTATTAGCATTGATTTCATATTCACTTCCAGACATATTTAATACCATTTCAGCCTTTGCCTTCTTTTATTTATGAGCACGCAATACCGTCGGGACATCAATTATCCTTTCAACCGCAAAATTGACAGGAGAGGCAGACAACATAGTTTGGGAGACTTTGAAATCAGACCCTCCACACATTTGTAATGCTTGGCCATTATCACTGGTGTTTTCTGCCTTCATAAATATTTACAAGGAACTGAGGACAACATACTGAGTTTCATCTGTTGAAATCCAGCCACTTTCCAGAAAAATGAACAGGTCCTGAGTGTGACTGAAGCTTGAACACATGAGACAAGATTTAGAAACTGCTATGAGGTGTCAGTGAAATTGGAATTATCGGAAGAGGAATTTACTGAATTGTAGGACAAAGAAATTCATCACAGGTAATGCATTTAGGGAAATTAAGTTTATCCATCCATCCATCCATCCATCTATCTAGTCTGTCTTTCCATCCATCCATCCATCCATCCATCCATCCATCCATCCATCCATCCATCCATCCATCCATCCATCCATCCATCCATCTATCTAGTCTGTCTTTCCATCCATCCATCCATCCATCCATCCATCCATCCATCCATCCATCCATCCATCCATCCATCCATCCATCCATCCATCCATCCATCCATCCATCCATCCATCCATCTATCTAGGCTGTCTTTCCATCCATCCATCATCCATCCATCCATCCATCCATCCATCCATCCATCCATCCATCCATCCATCCATCTAGTCTGTCTTTCCATCCATCCATCCATTGATCCATCCATCCATCCATCCATCCATCCATCCATCCATCCATCCATCCATCCATCCATCCTGTCTTTCCATCCATCTATCTATCTATCCATCCATCTATCTATCTATCCATCTATCTAGTCTGTCTATTTTATCCATATCATGTCAATCCATCCATTCATCTTTCCACGTCCGTCCATTTATCTATCATATCCATCCGCCCGACGTCCGTCCATCTGTCCATCACTCTGTTGTTTTATCTATCATTCTGCCTGTCATTCTATCTGCCTGGTAAACCTTAACACGTCAGGTCTTTTTAAAATTACTTCTCTAAGAAGTCATCATTCATAAACTCTTTTTTTTTCTGTTGTAAAATACAGTAAACTCATTTTAAATCTACTTCCTTCCATGAGATTCAAATTGCAATTCTGCATTCGTTTTGCTATACCAATCCAAATTCAGAAAACTGATTTGGAATTCCAACAGCATTTTCAATTAAATTGTGTATCTCTCGAACATGAAGTTCTGATTGGAATGAGACTTGGTAAGGCCCTGTCCCAAATGGAACACGTACATTTGCGGTCTTGCAGATTTACTGTGGCCGCCATGTTCATGTCACCGTGAAGAGCATGAGACCATATGTGTCCCACGTGCCATTTGTGAGATTTATACATCATCTGAAAGCTGAATAAATAAGCTTTCCATTGATGTATGGATATTTGTTAGGATATGACAATATGGTCGAGATACAACTATTTGAAAATCTGGAAAACTAATGGTGCAAACAAAAACGAAACATTGAGAAAATCACCTTTGAATTTGTTCATTTATGTTCGCGATTGTGCTGCATTCACTCACAAAAATTATTGTTTTATATATTTACGGTAGACAATTTAAAAAATATCTTCATGGAACATGATCTTTACCTAATATCCTAATGACTTTTGGCATAAAAGAAAAATTTATAATTTTGACCCATACAATGTATTGTTGGCTATTGCCACAAATATACCCGTGCGACTTGTGACTGGTTTTGTGATCCAGGGTCATATTTTAGGTTTCAGAAAGATCTTGGTCCACTGTGCTCCGTTGATGCAGAACCTCTACCCGACATTCAAAGCGTTACGTCATTAGAGTGTGGAGTCGGAGGAAGGCCACAAGTGCTTAGCAGCGTGCCATTTGGGACAGGGCCCAAGTCATGCCAAACCAAGTCAAATCCTCAATCTTAAATAGAACTGAGAGCAGAAAGCACATGAGCATAGTTTCAGCTTATAAATCTACTAGCTGGTGAGTAGTTTATTTAAAAGTTCACACAGGGCCGTCATACCACTCCTTACTGCCCCACTGTTGAATTTGTTTGTTTTTACTGTGAATTATTGGTTTGAGACCTTGTGTGAAAAAAAATACTAATTTGCATTCTAGAGTGAATATTAAGTGGGCCGAATAGAATGTTAGTCATGATTCAAAGCGACTGATTTTAATTTCAGAAAGGAACCATTTGGCCTATAAATGGACGGACGCCAGGCAAGAGTGATGCTTCTGACCTTTGTAATGGGATTTTTGCCCCCTCGCGCGTTATGGCTGATCTCGTATTTTTCTGAGGATGTACTGTGGGTTTGATTCATTGCAACCCCATTAGATTTGACATGAGATTGGGGCAGACTGTTTGCATGGACGTGGCTACACCCAATTTGTATGAGGATGTGCACCGCTCGGCATCAGGACTCAAGCTGCTATCTGACAAAAATACCGCTCTGCGGCAGCCTCTGTCTTTTTGGATTTCGTTGAGATATGATGTGGCTTTTCTGCTTTTTTTTCTGGCCATATTCCCCATCTACCTGCTATCTGCTGTAATTGTGCACAGTTTTGGACTGGCTAAAGTCTGGAAGGCCATTGAGGCGATGGTACAGAGTTCTTTAGAGTATATTCACAGTTGGTTTGATTGTTATGTCCACAACAGAAGTCGATTCCACCCTTGCAGGCCTTTTTCCACATTGTTTTATTTGGGTCAGAACCACAGTTTCTTTGCGTTACTTTTTGCTCATGTTTTTTTATCATTTTGGTTTTACTTACCAAGTGTAACACACAGAACAACAGTAGATGCAAACATCAAACACATTTTGCAGCGTCATTAGCAGTTCACTTTTGCAAATTAGGCCATTTTTCTTTTTATTCAAATTGTAACAGTCGTTTTCCTTCTGAAGTGAATTCGGGCCAGATGTTTGACTAGGTCTGACTTAGACAGGAAGAGACCATCTGATTTACATGTAAAGTGCACATCCAGGTATTTCTGGTCAAATCTAGTGTGGTAAATCTAGTGTTTAGTTCTTCCTTAAAAATGAACTAAATGGTGAACAAATCTAAGCAAGTTGCATAAAGTTCACTTTAAAGTTTGCCAGATCAAGAAATTGCTTGTTTTTGTCAGAAATACACATTTATTCAGTTGTATGGTCTCTCTACGGTTGCCTTTCTTTATCCTGCAATCTCTGCCTTATCACTTTTTGCATTAGATTTTAAATATATGCATTTGGCAGACGCTTTTATCCACAGCGACTTGCAGTGTGTTCAAGGTTCTGTATATATTTTATCAGCATGTCTGTTCCCTGGGACCCATGACCTTGGCTTTGCTAGCGCTTCTTCCACCTTTTCTTATCTGTTTATTTCTCACCATTTCTCTCTTGATGTCCATCACCTGGTTTCAGCCACAGGAGCTCATGTGGTCTGTGCCATCGGTGCCCAGCTGCAGGCCGAGAGCGAGGCCTGTGGGAAAGCAGACGTGCTCCAAAAATAAAGCTCTGTTTTTCTCTCTCACCTCCCCTTCACCACCGCAGAGAGCTACGCTTCACTTCATAATGCCCATCTTACTCTGTTCATGTGTTCATTTAATTACACAGCCTTCAAAATGTACCACATAATATATCCCAGGATGCATTAGGAGCTCAGAGTGGGGCTAAATAGCGTGCACGCATTCATTCAGACACACACACGCGCTCGATCTCTCTCTCGCTCACACTGTCAAGTCACATTCAAGTCTCCTCTGCTCATATGACAGCAAATATTCTACCAGCTGGGCCTTTTCATCCATTGACGAGTACAGTTTTTTCTGCGTCTCTTCACTTTTACCATCACAATAGCTGCTATTCTTTGGTACAGTGGCATGGCTGGAGAGATCTCCCTGGCAATTAATCTGAGCTTTCTCCTCCCTGCCTATACAGCACTCAAAAGCTTCTGTGCTCATAGAGATATTAACCGCTGAATGGAAGCGAGGAGCTTTTGCTGTTCATCTGTGTTTGTGTGAGAGCGGCAGTGTTGGGAAAGCTACTTTGAAGCTGTAGCTAGCAGAGTGACAAGCTGCTCATCAACATGAAACCAAAACACACCTTCTTAATGCATGTTCCAGGACTTTTCGTGCATGTTATTCCAAAAACATTTGTAATATTTCATCCAAATGACCTCTGGTTGCATTTTGGCTGTAAATGCATCCAAAGAATGACCTAACTAAAGTTATGAGGGGACAAAAACCTTTTAAACTGGTTTTGTTTTTCTGTGGGTGATGATACTACAGGTGTGTTTTGTGTGGTTAATACAGTAGGTGGTTGCTCACCCTCGTTTTGTGCTTGCTTTAAAGTCCCCATGAAATCAAAATGGAAGTTTTTTGGTTTTTAGTATGAATATGTTAGTCTTACTGTTATCTATAAGCTAGTGTGCTCCAAAACAATGACAAAATTTGCATTTAGAAGATATAAGCATTCAAAACGTACAGTCTTACTTCTTTCAATATGGATGAAAGATTTTGATGACATCACTCTGCACTTCAGCTTCTCATCAGATTTTCGGTCCAATCAAATGCTCTCTAGAATCGGAAGCGTCTCGCTCCGTGTCCCCACACTATAAATAAACACTGCGGCTAAAATCGGTCACTTGTTCACACATTTACTCTTTTCTCAATGGTGAATGGCACATAGTGCACTATATAGGGGATAGGGAACGATTCAGACAGTGAAAAAATGCTTTCCATTGGGGCGAATGAAGTCTGGTTTCACGTTAACCACCGCAGTGCACACACTGCTCCGGTCCAGAGACACGAGACACAAAGCGGATCATATGCGCGAGTCGGCTTATTGAATTCTGAACAGAATGCTCTATTTGAAAGCGATATGGAGGAGATTAGAGGAGAAACGGTTAGAGATTAGGAGGAAACTGTGGCTTTCCCGAGCTCAACGGCTCTGGTCGAGCTGTGATATAAACGAGACGCTATTGGCTATTTAAAAAAGGGGAGGAGCTGTTCGATATGTCCCGCCCTGTCTTCCTGTTTCAGTGGAAATTATGTCAACACTGAATAATGGTGCGCTTTTCAAGGCACTTCAGTGGGCCTTTAACAACTAAAAGGTTGTAGAATGTCTCATTGCTTATAAAAACAATAGTGCAGCACTTACATGCCGAGTTTGAGATTCAGGCTTCAGTGTTTGTTCAAATTAGAATTCAGAAGAAAATGTGAGTTTTGATGCTACGGAAAAAGGATGTCCAGAACCACACAGTTCCAGGAACACTGCTGAATTAAAATAAATCGGTGAATCAATTGTTTTGAATCGGTTTTGCTAGTGTTATTTTGAAAACAACAGTTAATGTAGTGCATGAAGTTCACAGCTTTTAGTTAGTGATTCACCAGCACTGTGAATAGGTATTACAGATCAGTGTGTTTCTGCTCAACTAACTGAAGCAGACAGTCATGTTCAGTGTGATTTGTCCGCATGGCCTATGAACTGACTCTCAGACGAGTCTGTTACGGCAGTTTTTTTTTTGGTTTTGGTTTTTTACCGCAGTTTTGATACAATTTTCCATATTTATCAGGGATTTGGGCCATCACCGGGCAAACATTTTCAAGATGTGTTACTGCAGTCATTAGCTTTGTAACACACCGCACTGGCAGTTGGGATCAAACTTAATTTGGGAATCTGAAAGCATAAAGGGCTTTTTTATGTTGCTGGTTCTACCGGTTGGGCGGCTTGTGCGGCCAGAGACTCTTTTGTTGTCGCTCATGAAAGATTTGTCTCAACGCAGAACAAATGTTTGCTTTGAAGTGACGACAAAGCTATTTAGAAGAGAGAATAATGCTTTGTTTTCTCTCTCCCTCTCGCTCATATCAAGAATCACGATTCAGAAAGCATACTGACACTGCTATTAAAATCGTAAAAATTAATAAATAAAAATGTTTAAAAAAAATATATAAAGATTTTTATAGCATTTATAACATATATATATATATTATGGATGGGCGATATGACCAAAATTTTATATCACAATATGAGTAATTTTATTTCACGATAACGATTTAGTTATTTTTGCTTTTAAATAAGGTTTTTATGATATCAAAATTTTTGATACCATTGAAAATTCATAATTCTTATCACCATTTTTAGTATCATTTAAAAAAAATTGACTAGCCTAAAAAAAAAAGACTCTCAAGCTTACTGAAGACAAGTAAAAAGTGACAATGAAAGAACAAAGAAACCAAACTACTATAGAACAAAGACACAAATGAAATAGACCTACCTGGAAAACTTCAAGCACTAGAAATAAGAAATAAGACATAAAATGTATAAAATAATCAAATGTAAAATAGCCTACTCTGTAAAGTAAATATAGGCTACATTTATTCTTATTAAAGTTTCAAAAGTGTCAAGTGCATTGAGAGATTTTTTTATTTATTTTGTTGTTGTTTGATTAACATTAATAAGGACAGCAGGTAAATTTGGATGCCGTCCCTTTAAGACCGACTGCACAAATCCATTATTCTCGTGCGTTTTCTTTCTCAACTGTTTACGTTCACTTAAGACATAAATGACTGTGTTCATACTTGCAATGACATGGTCACTTTGTCACATTGGTATGTATATTTAACCGTTCAAGCCCAATTAAATTAAGCATTCACAGGCTTTATGAGCAGCGGCTTTATCATATACTGAAATGAGTCGCTGCTTATTGCGCTTAAACGGTTTTTAAACCGCAATGCTTAAAAACACATGCAAACGATAAGCTTTTGTGTCCGCGTAGCACAGCAACGTCACGTGAGCATAACCGCGATAGAGACGATACTCCAAAAACTAATTTCTACAGGTTAATCGTGTCTTACCTGTATACCACCCCAGTATGTGTATATCATACTTGTAATATGAATGTCTCTTTATAGAGTCTGCATGTCTGTTTGTTTTCTTTGCATTGTCTCTGAATGTGTTCAGAGTTGGAGGTGATGACAGATTCTCACATCGGGGAGAAAGTTTGATCTCTTTGACTGCTGTTTGCAGATCTTTTCCTTAAATAAGTACGAGTTTGCATTTGCTCGTGGGAACATGTCTGCAGTATTTCTTTTTGTTTTCTCTAGCAATTTAATTTGGTAGCATTCTTGCATCTAAAATATTTCAGAGAGATTTATAAATATGAATAAGGAATGTAATTTGCAGAGGTTTCAAAATACGCACCTCATTTTGTCTTGATGTGTTCCAATAACCGATGCTTGCACTATTGCATGAGTCCTTTTGAAAACGCACAGCGTTTTGAATCATGAACAGGTTAAAAAAACAACAACAACAACAACAACAAAGCAAGAATTCTTGGGAGGCTTATATAAATTGTTTGGCTCAGACCGAATGGAAAATTAAATGAGTTCTAATGCTGGCATGAACTTAATAGAGCATTACAATTTGAATGAAGGGTTTGCCCAAAAATGAAACTTCTGTCATTATTTAATCACCCTCATGTCGTTCCAAACCTATATGACTTTCTGTAACACTATTTTAAAGTGACATAGTTACATGTTACTAGATGTATTTGCTATAACAGTAACTTATGCATAACTACAAGTAACTAAACCTAAACCAAACCCTAACTCTATTGCAAGTATGTAGTTAATTAATAGTACTTATTTGAGTCAGTACAATGTAACTACGTCACCTTAAAATAAAGTGCAACAGACTTTCTATTTAGGTAGAATCCAAATTGATATATTTTGCAGAATGTTGATTCACACTGTCCAGCTCCAAAAAAGATAGAAATTTGTAAGTAAAAAAAAAATTTTGATGTAACTCGTAGACCATTTTATTTTTTGTAAATAGCGATGGCGGGTTTTGTGGGCCATGGGGCTTCCTGGTAGCAGAACATGACAGTTCTGTAGTAGTAGTCTATGGAAGCCACGGAATAAAAAAAATGTGTGTTTATATCTGACAATTCTGAGAAGAGAAATCAGAATTGTTACATATAAACTTGATATTGTGGCTTTTTTTATATCCTGGAATTCTGACTTTTTTTAGTTATAAACTTTCAGTTCTGAGAGAATTTTTTTTATAGCTTTAAATATTTCATGCTGTAACTGTAGGGCAAATACCTTTATGCCTCTTATACACTGCATATGTGAATATTATGTACATAGATCTGTTGTTTACATCAAATTCATACTGTAATAGTTGCAGAGTTGATCCGTCCAGCTTGTCCGTCTAATGGCTTGAAACCATAAATGCATGCATTTTTCACATCATGGCATCTTCCATCACGGTATTGTATAAACATTGTCCCATCTTTTTTGGGGGTCCAATTCTCACATCCAAAGGCACAACAAGACATTATTCTTCCTTATTCAGTTTTCCTCCGCTTGTTACCACTGTTTTTCTGTGCATGCGCAACATCAGTGACATAGCTGTGATGTCTGCTCCTTTACTGCTCTATGGACTATATTCTTTATAGATTTGTATGTATTTATAGATGATAGTAAGTAAATGATGACTGTTTTTGGGTGAACACTTTCTTTGTCTGTGGTAACATCACTGTCTTCCACAGCCAGTATGGCACACTAAGCTATTCTTCCACCAAGTAACTTGCAACAAATCAGTATAGAACTGAATATCCAGTATTTTACGACATCCTCTCACTTGGCTCATCCAATCACATTTTAGAGCCGGAACAATCAGTTTTATAATGCAGTTTATTTTTCCCGTATAGGATAATCTCTGAAATGCAGCTGTCCCCTGTGCCTTGGGAAGAGCTGAATATCTACATGTTCAATAATGATGCCAGTGTGTTACGCAACTGCAGACCGGCCCTGTTTACACATTCAGTCAATGTCAGAATTTGATGATTTTCAGGCCTGCGATCTTGGTGTGTGTTAGTGTGTCTGTCAAACGTCACTTTGATTCATTTAGTTGTTTATGGTGGGTGAGTAACCAACACAAGACAAACCCCAGCACCAGTGTGGCTCACAGGAGATGATACAGGTTTAAACAAGGCCATTCTTTCTGTCTTTCACTGTTTGGAAGTGGAATCTTGCTTGACAGGAAGTCAATAAAATGTATTGCACTTCTAACGTCACGTAATGGGTCTCTTTAAAGTGTCAGGTGTTATTTTGATTAAAAAGACCCCGTCAGGTCATGAATATGTGCGTGAATCAATCCAAAGGGGATGTAAAAGCAGTCAGTCTACTTGTGCCCGCCCTGACTTATTCTGTTCGATTGACAGTGGTTTTGATTTGGCTGTCAATTGATTCGAAATTAGTTTGTATGGCAATTAATTAATCATAGTCTATCAGTATTTTCTGGGAAAAGCCTCCAAGTGAATGATTGTGTATTAAATAGATATTATGAAAGCACCTTTAAAACTCCATTATAATATATGTCTATGTATTTAACGATTAATCGCATCCAAAATAAAAGTTTGTCTTTACATAATCTATGGGTGTGTACTGTGTATAATTATTTTATATAAACACACACAAATGCATGTATTTAATAAAAATGTGTTATTGTTGATATATATATATATATATATATATATATATATGTTAATATATACAGTGTGTATATATATATATATATATATATGTATATATGTACTGTATATAATAGCTGTAGTCTTCACAAATGAAAGGAGGCAGGTGATGTTTTGCTGTGTTTGTCCGGTGCAGACTTTTCTCTTCCTCCCTCCCTCTCGTTCTCGTTCTTTTTCTGTTTTTGTATTGTACCGCATAGTTTATTTTCCCTCTCACGCTTCAATTAAGTTGCTCCTGCTCCTTGGCCCTTCGAAGTTCTCCTAAAAATAGACATGCGGAGTGAATCGCGGGGCTGTCAGAGATACAGTGTGAATGATCAGAATTGCCCACACCTCTGTTTTATTAGTGTATTTTTCTCTCTTTCTCTCTCCCTCCAAAGAGTAGCTTACCTCAGCTTGAGACGGGGAATTAAAGCTAGTGTTCATCAACCGCCCCTGGCTGTTTCTGTGGGCCGCTGACGGGCTCTGCGATTATTTAAAATTCACTCACAGTGGCGTGTGTTGTCCCGGCGTATAGCTGGCAGTGGTGAATCACGAGCGTGTGTGTTTCAGTAAATCTTTAGCTGGATTTTTAACGTGTAGCTCTTGTTTGGGTTTTTAGCTCGCGGGATGCACAATGCACAGGATTCATCAAGCTGTGCTCACTCGTTGGCTCCAGTAGTGTGAGTCTGTTGAAGAACAGCGTTGGCTCCAGTCGTCAGGATTCTGGGCTTTGAAGGGAGCGGTTTCGAGGGTTTCTTTTCCTAAAAAACTGTAGCGCTCTGTGCTTCCCTTTCACAATCCCTCAGCATCTGTGTGTGAGAGAGAGAGAGACGGAGAAAAAAAGCACCAGATGACAGGAGCAGCACTGACAGAGCCGGAGTGTCAAGTATTGAGGTTCTGCCCGTCTGTCTCTCTCTCACTGCCGGCTTCACTGTCTTACTCCTTTGTTGTCTGTCTCACGCTCTCTTGCCTGTTTTATTCTCTCAGTGCCTGACTGTCTCACTCAAATATTGTCTCTGTCACTCTCAACAGTCTGACTCTCATTATCTGTCTCTCTCTCTCTCTCTCTCAGTCTGCCTGTCTGTTGTATCACCTGTCTCACTTTTTCTATCTTTCTTGGCCATGGGAATCGTAAAGTTTTTTGACTCCGGGTTCCTTAATGGTTCGATGAACAGTATTTTTAGTACTATTCTTTTTCTTTTATGAATGTAAAAAACAAATAAAAAATTTTTTAAAGTCTATTTACACTTACAAAAAATGACTTTTTGATTAATAATCAGCCTTTATTGTACATATTGTATGTTAACCAACTCCTTCGATTAGTTCATTCAAGTCAGACTTTACTGATTGTAGGCTATTGTATGTTTTTTTTATTTTTATTTTTTTTATTGAAAATCAAATCACTTTTGTCGTCACATTAAAGTCATTTAGTTGGGAATCGTTGTATGTACTGATGGTATTGTATGTTTTTAATTCCCAGAAAATGACTCAAGTAATTTTTTTTCTGTAATTGGACTGCACTCTTTTCACAAAAGAGCCAACTCATTAGAGTCATATATTTTTTAAATCAGACTACATTAATCGTGCTGTATGCATTAATTCACATAAAATAACTGACTCATTTGAGTCATTTTGTTCTGTAATTGCACTGCATTGGTTGCAGGCAGTGTGCTACTTTTTTAATTCCCTGAAAAGAACCGACACATTATTTGGGAATCGGTTGTACTGGACTGGTGATTCACTGAAAAGAACCGACTCAGAGTCAGTCATTTAGGAATCAGGCTACATTAATCCTGCTTGATGTGTTTGATTCACATACAATAACGTTCGTTCTGTAGTTGGACTGCACTGGTTTAGTTTTTGTTTGCTCACTGAAAAGAACCGACTTGTCAGAGTCATTCGTTTTAGATTCAGACCACTGATATCCACTGATTGTGCTGTATGTTTTGTCTTCTCACTGCTCATCCTCGCTGCCTGACTCACACGTCATATATTCCTGTCTCTCTGTCTCTCCCCCTGTGGCCCGTCTCACTTTCTCTCTCCTCATCCTTTCCATCACTCTTTCTTTGATTCGATCTTGATCTGGAGAGTACCTGACCTTCTGCATGTGTTTTGCTTTTGACCAACTTTAAGAGTTTTATTTTGGGTTAATTAGTCCCGTTGCTGCTTTAGTGTTTTATTTAGTATTTGTTTAATTTTACACATTCATATACTATTCAGTACTGGCATCCCCTCTTCTCTGTTTCTCTCTTTTTTCCTTCATTCTTTCACTAATGGCATTCACGTGTACAGCTGAACGTCGCTTCTAATCATCAGGCCCGTCAGGAACCTGCGCTCACCTCGGTCCAAAAAAAGTACATATTTACAATTGAAATGTCAGTCAATTCTATATTGGCTGCTCTTCTATACATCTCTCTCTCTCTTTCATATTAACTGGATTTCTTTTACATTTATTCAGTTGTGTTTACGAAACTACGAAACATAGGATTAAAACCACTGGCGCTCTGTAGGGCTGCACGATTTATCGAAATATCTCAAATGTAACAGTATATTGGATCCGTGCAGCTCTTAAAGTGACAGCAGCCTAATAACCCTGCTTCTGTCTGTGTGCTTAATGTTAACCAAACAACAATAGACAAAGAGAAAATCACTCATTGCTCTTGACTATAACTTTTGTAGCTTTAATAAGAATTAGTATATATTTAATATATTTGATTTGATGTCAAAGCTGGGGTTTCAGGGTTTTCCATTACAGCATTATGAGCCAATTATATTATGGTTAAATTTGCCTATCTAGAGCAGTTTTTACACTGCGGCCACCCATATATGAAGCTGCAAGTATACTTGGTGTTGTTTACACAGAGGACAGTGGATCAGCAGCGGATCACATGTGAATGTTGATTCGTGTGTACAGCTGACTGAAAATAAGCCAGAGCTGCTGTAGTTTGTCAGTGTAAATGGTTTTTCAGGCTCAACTGCTTTATTGTGATCTTGAATGAAACGGTTTGATTTCAACTGCTGTAGCCCATCAGATTTACCCTTCATGATTGATAGAAATCTAGGAAGATAATATTTATATTCGTAAAAAAGTATTTTATCACAGATACAATGCAATAAAAAAGGAAGAAATTACAAATAGGTGGCTAATTTGGACAAAATAACTTACAATATCTCCATCAGCAATGCACTACACCTCAGATAAGATGTCACAGCTCCTAATATTTGCAGTGATTCAAAGCAAAAGCTGATACTAATTTTTCTGTTCTGCTTTTAAGTGCATTGCATGTAGAGAATATGGCAAGGCAACGCACAGATATGATCTACATGTGTCTAGTGTGAATCTACAGTGTTAGAGGCGTCTATATAACAGTGCCAATCTGTTATAATCCATGAATAATTAATGTGCTGTTTTAGCCTGCAACGCAATTATGGCGGGGGTGTCATTAGTGGGTACTGTACTCCATTTGTGTGTGCTTATATATTTGTGAGACCTCCTGGGAAAACTAGGTTGTTGCTGGAAGAGGTGTTAGTGAGGCCAGTAGGAGGTGCTCACCCTGTGGTCTGTGTGGGTCCTAACGCCCCGGTATAGTGATGGAGACACTATACTGTCAAAGAGCACCGTCCTTCGGATGAGACGTTAAACCGAGGTCCTGACTCTCTGTGGTCATTAAAAATCCCAGGATGTCCTTCAGAAAAAGAGTAGGGGTTTAACCCTGGCATCCTGGCCAAAATTGCCCAGTGGCCTCTGTCCATCATGGCCTCCTAATAATCCCCATATACTGATGGTCTTCATCACTCTGTCTCCTCTCCACCAGTAAGCCGGTGTGTGGTGGGCGTTCTGGCGCACTATGGCTGCCGTCGCATCATCCTGGTGGTGGTTGAGGAGATTCCCTCCTTCCATATGTATAAGCGCTTTGAGTACCTCGAAAAGTGCTATATAAATGTAACGCATTATTATATTTTTTTCTTTTTTATGATTTAGTTTAGTGTAATTAAAAGGGATTGATTCAAGATCTCATTTGCTGTAGAAATGCAGTCATGTGTTGTTAATAGTGGGCTGCTCTCTGTCACCAGACCAGTGTTATTTCTGGAATTGTTCTTTAATTATTATTATTATAATTTTTTTGCAGCATCTTATATCTATTGAATCATGGGAAATATAAAGACACAGCCTAACAAGAAGAATTGGATGGCTTTGACAACTAAAGCAAATTAGTGACGAAATATATATATAGTGTGCATGTTAGGAGGATGTTTGACTTGTTTTTATGCGTTCTGCGGCAGAAGAGATGATGGTGATATGTATATATATAGAATGTATATACAGTGTACATCATTTAAAGTAACATTTAATGCATCATTTAATATGTTTATATGCATGTGTGTGTATATATATATATATATATATATATATATATATATATATATATATATATATTAAATGATTAAATATTGATTTCAGAATATATGATCAACATTTGTAAATGAGTAGTTTTATGATTCCAGTATTATCGGTTTTAATTCGATTATGCTGTTTGCAATGGTTCATGGGATTGTACGTCCTTCACTAAAGCCGGTAAACACAGTCTTGAACCTTTGTATTTTTGTCCGATTTTAAATACTTTTTTGCTTTTGCAATCAAAGTTTGTAATGTTATGATTCACCTCGTAGCCGATTGTCTTGGTTCATCGCTTATAACGCTTTAACGAAGACTTCCTGACAATCCCTATGGGAGAAATGAATGGGAAAAACACTTCCGGGACCAACGCCACTGAAAAAGTGGGCTTGCACTTTTGCACTATTTAGTTTATATACATGTAATAAGTAGTTATATACATTTTTTTATTTACTTATAATGTAGTCACAGCTTCTGGTTTTAATTGAAAATATGCAAAATCTGTGATCGTAAAGTCATTTCACTTCATGACAATTGTTTTGTTAATGGCTAATTCGAGTTTTTTTCATTCCTCACGATTCCCTTCCATATTGATAAGCTAATATTAATAGACGTCTATATATTTCATGATTACTTCTAGCTCATGCTGTGTAGTCTACTCTTTTTGGTCGAAAGCCACGATACTGAACAACAGTCCTGGTAAACCTCATTCCACACTTCTGTCTTGTTTAGCTGACTCCAATATAAAACAGCTAGCCAAGGCACAATAAATCCTGAATTTGTTGCAGAACAGCAGAACGGCCAAAAGTGGCTTATTTTACTAACAGCTTAATCTGTTCCCACACATACACAGAGAGAAACGAATAACGCCACTCCCAACCTCAGGTCTCCAGAGTTATTACATGAGGATGTGTGTAGAGGATGACGACAAGATAAAGAAGATGAGACGGAAAATGAGGTTAGCACAGTCTCTAACGCAGCGCTAAAGCCAAACCGCTGCTGGTTCATTGTTTTCTCATATCGTGTCCTGCACAGCTATCAGCAATAAAGCTCAATAAAACTGCTGATTAGATTAATTAAAATCATGAGGCCTTGGAGCTGTACAAGTTTACTCATTAAGAACACTAAGGATAGTTGGACGGATCTCTCAACCATCTGGAAGAGTGCAAGTTTTCCTGTAAACTTGTGTTTTTCCTTGTGGGTCTTGTAAATAAACACTCATTTTTCCTCTTATAAAAGCTGGCAGAGTCTGGATTATAATAAGTAGATGGGCTATTTTTCATGTGTGAAAACAAAGAAGCCATGTGCATGTGCTTGATCATATGCAAACACGTTGGTCTATAGGGGAGCGCGGGGCACAACCTAACGCGGGGCTAGTTGTAACACGCTTGTTTTAAATACTTCCGCATATGCTTGGATGACGAAACTTTGTGTATTTACTAGTTGCCATATCAACATTATATAGAGAAAAAAATTCCGCCAAAATTATTCTTTTTTTTGGAAGATATCCATAGACATTTATTAAACCATAGCAAAAGTAAATTTCTTACTTAAGTTAATTTTTCATTTCTATTTTTTGTGTTTATTTAAAATAAGACAAATCTGATATTATTTTAATCTCCAAGATGTTATTTAACAGTTGAGATACTTCTTTAATGCTTCACTAACTAGCAGAAGACACTAGCAGGGTTTAAACCCCCGTTGTGCAGGTGGGGGCATGTTGTAACACTGCGTTACAATGTGCCCCATTAGAAATATGCTATTATATTCTATACTTTTATTAATTTTATTGGGAAACCGTGAGAAAAAGGTGAATAAAGACTGAGAGTCAATGTTCAGAAATAACTAATTATTTATTTGTTTTGAACTATGTTGTATAGCTGTGTTTTCATGTGTTCGTAGTCAAAACTCAAAAATGAGTTTATATTTAATTATTAAAAATTGCCATTTTTTTATATGAAAAAGTTTTTTAATTGTATTTTATTTAGAAAATATTTTAGTTTGTATTGTATATATTTTTTATTAGATCAGATAACATTTTAAGCTGTCATATGTTATGTTACAATGTGCCCCACCTATGGGGCATGTTGTCACATTTCACTTCCATTCTTTCGGGGTATGTCAAGAAAAAAGTATATACTGTATTAATAAAACAAAACCACATAATTGTACTAGACATGTGGGAAAAGAATGTGGGAAAAAATAAATACTCTGAACCATAAGTAGATTTACACAAACTGAGAAAGTCAAAAAGCGTTAGGTTGTGCCCCGCTCTCCCCTATTAAAGGCTCACAGATGTTATTTTTAAACCAGACTAAAATAGAAGTTATTTTATAGCAGCAACAGAAGGATAGTCATCATTTTTGTACAAAATGTTTGAAATAGTTTTCTTACAAAAAATGTAAGTTGTTTAGGATCAGTTTTCTCTTTATCTTTTTAAAGGTTATCATAGTTTTAAACAATACGTATTTTAATTATTATAAAAATTTATTTATTTGTTTGTTCATTTTTAATTTAGTTTTTATTTACTTTTATTTGTTAGGTTGTTTATTTTATTAAATTAATTAATATAATTAATTTAATTTGTGTTTTTATTTTAATTCAAATTTATTTATTTATTTAATTGGAATCTTTTGTTTTATTTTCTCAAGTAATAATTTTTTTTAAAGATTTTTGTTTTAATTTACTATTATTTGTTAGGTTATTTATTTTATTATTTTGATATTCTTATTTATTTGTTTATTTATTAAAGTATTAAGCTAATTCATTTAATTTAATTTAATTTAATTTAATTCTAGTTTATTTAATTGGAAAGTTTTATTTAGTTCTATTTATTCAATTCATAATTTTTTTTTTTTTTTTTTTTACTGTTATTTATTTATTTGGAGATGTTGAAAAATGTTAAGTAATATAAAAAAAATCTTTGACCAAGTGACCAAAGATGTCTTCAGCTGTTTGTCCGAACACAAAGGAGCTGTACTCAGTCATATGCCAGCACTCATATCAGTATTAAATGCTCGTGTGTTATTTTTTTACACGCAGCTGAAGTGCTGCCATTTTTAACTACTGTCTGGCAGATATTTAGATGTTTGCAGCAAGTTTTGTTGTGTTGCACGTCAAACCTGCCAAGAAGCTCGATTTGTTTGGTGCATTCTATTTCTATCTGTGTTTTGACAGGGTATAATCAATGCTATCGCTCTCTTTGTGTTCTCTGTTGCAGACAGCGCCACGTATCCTCTAAGTGGAAGTGATGTCACGACACCACCACCGCTTTGAGAGAGACTACCGAGGCCCCTGGGATCGTCGTGACCGAACCAGCGGCCTTCACAATGGTGTCGGCAACAGCACCTGCTCCCCTCCCGTGGCCAACGGCAACAACCGTCCAGGACTCCTCCCACTCCCGGTCATCCCGTCCCTCCTGCCCACCCCCGTGACCATCGCCGTGACGACGGCCAGCAACGACCTCGCCGGCAAGCGTTCGGGACCCCCTTCATCCGCCACGGCACCTGTTGTGAAGGTATACGCTGCAAACGAGGGGGCAAATTCCGCATCCAAATCACTTGCATTTCCATTTCGCTCACGCTGCCAGATTGCTTCATTTGGTCCCAGCTCTTCTTCTCCTCGCTAATTTTCTCTTTCATTATGCAAATGAGAAACTCTGAGCAATGGGCCGAATTAAGCTAGAGCCCGTGGCTCTGTCAAGTCTGTTGTGGGCAAGAAATAAAAGGCGTCAGCTTGCTATTTGAGTCGAGATGAATGCCATTCTGGAGAATTAGTTCAAGGAACGAGAAAAGCATGAACTGTTGTTTCACTCTTCATGGCGTTTAATCAGATTAGCTTCTGTTTCACTTAGATTTCATGCATAAAGACAGTTTACTAGCTACTTGCCATGCGGCTGTTGCAGCCCACGCTCTGATAATGACATGATTGATGTGACCTTTGTTCGTTTTCGCCGAGACCCACAAAACGTACACATTTTGAAAGTATTGTTCACTTGACGTCACAGAGTCTTTGGTTAATGGCTAATAAGGGATGTTTGCTGTGGTATACGGCACTTTTGGATTAGTATAGTGAGTCGCTGGAGGTGTGCGCAGTAGTTTTCAGGGTAATTTCTCTTGGTTTCAGTCAGTAGAGTCTCCCAGCAGATGGGCTTGCCAGCTTTTCTCTACCTCGCTTGAAGCCCACTTCAGGGAGCAATCCGAGCTCAAAATCTTGGCATCTCATACTACAGCTACTGTCATCTCACATCGCCGCTTTTTGTTTGAACTTTTTCGCTTGAGTGAATTCCGTGGGACTTCTGTGACGAGCAAGCTTTGTGAGTATCAAACAAAATGCTTTAGCATTATGCAGATTGTATTAACACTAACTCTGTGGGCGAACGCCAACAGTTGGACCCTGACCGCAGAGTTCTGCTTTGACTTTGACGTGTCCCTGTGATTAGCATACTGAAAAAAACAAAACGTTTTCATCTAAAAAGTCTTTTTGTAAAAAGTATTTATCTACACTACAAAATAAACTTTCAGATTATATAGTTTAATAAGATTAGTGTTTCTCTGGCTCAGAAACAATGACGGTTTTTGACTGAATGAATCTTAATTATGATGTCATTTGTGAACAACATTACTTGGGATGCACCTATATGAACATTTTCGCTGATAATTCCGATAAAGCCGATAACCGATATATTGGCCGATAAATCTAAATCCAAATTTATATATATATATATATATATATATATATTGTCATTTAAGTTTTGAACAGTTTTGAACAACTTTACGCTAAATACTAGGGATGGGCCAATATGAAAATTTTCGCTGATAATTCCGATAAAGCCGATAACCGATATTGGCCGAAAAATCTAAATCCAAATTTTGATTTTTATATATATATATATATATATATATATATATATATATATATATATATACTGTATATATATTTTTGTCATTAAAGTTTTGAACAGTTTTGAACAACTTTACGCTAAATACTAGGGATGCGCCAATATGAATATTTTTGCGGATAATTACGATAAAGTCAATATATTGGCCGATAAATTTAAATCCAAATTTTTATATATATTTTTTGAGAGCCTGATTACAAAAAACTAAAGTCTCACCAATAAAAGCCATGTCCCAAGCATTCAACATTACACAAACATATACAATACAGTAGCCTATAGTGAACCAGTGTAAGATTCCTTAACTTTAAATTTAAATGTAATTTTACTCTCCAAATTTCTTTATCAAAAAAAGAAAGAAGAAATAATACAAAGAAATAAAGCTGCACATGTAATACATAACTGTATTTTACTTTTCAAAGTGATTCCAATAATGATTCCAAAGTGCACATCTGAACTGTTTTAGCTGAAGAAAATAATACATTATCCGCTTTAATACATCCCTACAAAAAAAATCAAAAAAATAAAAAGATTCTTGTAAGAAAGTTTAGAAAAGCCGAAAACATAGCAGTGTTTAACTGAAAAGGAGACTTCTCGAATCAGTGAATTGTTCCTTTTTGAACTGATTCATTTTCATGTCTGAATGAGTTGATACGTAGGATGTTTTAGTAGAGCGTGTTTTAGTTTGGATTATAATTGACAGGTAAAAGGGCCATTCATACAGAATGCTTTTTTTACATTGGAAAACAATGTAAAAGTAGCGCAGTGGAATGAAAAAAGGCATTCTGTGTGAATCAGCCCTAAAGCGGCTCAATAGTCTGTGAAAAACAGCATTGCAGCATTTTGTGACGATACAGTAACTTCTGGCTTCTTACTAGACTGTGTTCTATAGAAGAGGAGCATACTGCTTTTTTAAAGGAAATCATTCATTTTTTTCAACACGGATGTATAAAATTGACCAAAAGTCCATTCATATGTTCAAATAGAAAACTGCTATTTTAAATTGTAATAATATTTCATAATATTACTGATTTTACTGTATTTTGGACCAAATAAATCAGCCTTGGTGAGCATGAGAGACTTCAAAAATATGATGTTTTAAAAAATCTTATCGACCCCAAACTTTTGTACAGTAGTGTACACAGAACAACACTTTTACAATGTTGTTGTGCTAGCAGTGTCAATGCAAAGAGCTTTGTAAAGATTCTTCAAAAATGTCTTGAAACTTCTGTTTTCTCTGGGAAAAAATAACAGCAAACAGGTTTGGAACGACATGAGAGTGAGTAAAATAATGACAGCACTTCCCTTTTAAGTTAGTAGCGTCACTACTTTTAGTTAGTTAGTCCCCAGCACTGGAGGGAATGTGTTTACCTCAGATTTCTTTAATTATTGCCTGAAGGAAACTCATCAGAACACGGTAGAGTCTTGAGGGACCGCCACTTTCTCTGTCATCCATCATCAAAGTCTCCATGTTGTTCGGCTCACGGTCCAGCTCATAGATGCTATTCAGATAAATATAAAAGCAGAGGCAGCAGAAAGAGATGAGAAGGAACTTTTTATCTAACAGCAGAGAGCAATAGCGTCTTTCCTTGGTTGTGACATGACTGTCTAATAAGGCATATTGTGTGTGTGTGTAGTTAATGACTCTGAATGGTGCATATTTATCTGGGAATGCGTTTGTTTTTAACCTTGACAGGTATGAGCCGTGTGATTGAGTTTGTCTGGCTGATCTACGGTCTGCTTTTTTGTGTGCAAGCGTGTATGAAAGACAGATCGGTATCTAATTAGCGAGATGGAGAGGGACCCTCATGTTGGCTCACACGTCTTTTTGTGACAAACTCTATGCAACTAACCATAAATAAAGCGACTACTGTAACTTTAAGAAGCCCATCTGCCTGAACTGTCTTTCATGACTAACGACACTTCAAAACGAACAAACGACTCTTAATTGAACTAGAGGTGTGGCAGCTTATTTACTCGCCTCCTCTTGTAATTAATTTTGTTTGTAATGCCTTTGTTTATTTATTTATTCTCTCGAGCATAACCGCAAATCCACAGCCGCTGACAGAGGCTTTTTTCATTATTCCATGAGTGCTTGGGAAAGTTTATTAGAGCCTGTTTAGAGTTCCGTAATTGACACACTAAATATTAACATGCATTAATACTAAAAAGGGTTACACTTTATTTTGATCGTCCCCTTTAGACATTCTGTTGATTATAAGTAACACTGCACATACATGTCAACTAACTTTCATTAGAGTATTGGTTGAGTATTAGTATACTGTTAGGGGTAGGGTAATAAGTTAATATGTACTTGGAAAGTTAGAATGACCGTTAGCAGATATTAAGTAGACAGTCTATTAATACTCTACTTAAAGGACAAGTTCGGTATTTTACACTTAAAGCCCTGTTTACAGATCGTATCTGATGAAATAGAACGGTTAAGATTAAAATTTGGACACATGCTCCTGTCCCGAGAATTTTAGGTTTATTTCACTTTTGTGGACCTATTTTGCCAAACGCGTCACACCCGTGATTCTTCCGTTGAGAGCTTGAATAATAGACACTCCAGCCCAGTTGGTGGCGATAATGCACCTTTGCCAATTGCAAGCAAACCACGGGCATTTCATTGAATACACAGAAGAAGCAGAAGAAGAAGCGGCGGAGTAATACCGTAAAGGTGCTGCGGTCTCACAGCACGTCCTATTAAGTCAATGGAGCTGGACAAAAATTACGATAAAACCTGTTGGAATGCATCTTTTTCAGCGATTTTTGATGGAACATATCAGTGAACACCCCTGACCACTCGGTGAGTTTCACGTCTTTGTAAACGAAAGTTTAATGTGTTTTTAGGACGGAATCTTCCAGTGCATATAGACAACCATTGTGGGGGTGGAGGGGGGAAGCGAAATAAACCTAAAATTCTCGGGACAGCAGCATGTGTCCAAATTTTAATCTTAACCGTTCTATTTCATCAGATACGATCTGTAAACAGGGCTTTAAGTGTAAAATACCGAACTTGTCCTTTAAACTCTAATGAGAGTTAGTATGTAGGTGCAACTTTACTTATAGTTAACAGATTGTCTAAGGGGACCATCAAATTAAAGTTTTACCAAAAAGTGTTTTTACCTAGCCTGGGAAAACCCAGACAACTTCCGGCAAATTTAGATTTGCTCTGCAAGTAGTCTGGCAAAGAGCTCATTCAAGCCCATTTCTAATCCGTCGAAATCGCGGCACCAATCAGAAACGTTGGGGCGGGCTTTACACGATGACGATCGCTCTGATTGGTTTTAGGTCTATCCAATTGCGCCCAGAGGCATTTGAGCGACGTCCGTTCAACTTTTAAATGCATTATTATATTCAAACTGCAAACACATGAGGACAGTCTCCATGAAAGACCCACTGGCAGATGAACGTGCTGCTACATTTCTCTCCGAACGGTAGGAAATTAAATTAGATTTAATAGAGGATTTTAACTGTGACAAGATGATTGACAGGGCAGTTTACGTGACAGGACGCACGCGACAGATCCGTCCGATAAAGATGACGAAGTAGTATGTCCCAAAGCTTGCCTACTTTTTTGCTACACATTCAAAAGTAAATACCTTTTCTTCACAAAAAGAGTACATACTTTTATGGCGTAGTGTAACTTAGGCGAATTGGGACGCAGCATATGGCTTTACACGATGACGATCGCTCTGATTGGTTTTAGGTCTATCCAATTGCGCCCAGAGGCATTTGAGCGACGTCCGTTGGTGACGCCCCTTTGGAATTGAGTTATTAATGAAGCTTTGCCAGACCATAACTCAGTTACTACTGAGAATGGTCTGGTTTTAACCAGGCTAGTTTTTACCATGTTTTTTTTTGAAAATGTACCTTGGTATTCTTTGAATTTACCATGGTACATTAACTTTACACCATGGTATCCGTCAAATTACTATAGTTTTTCCATCCCTGCACTCTTTTGGTCAATTTCACAAATGGCAAGTAACATGAAATTGTGATTTCGAAAGACTGAAATTGTATTTTCTTGTAAAGCCTACTCCAATCTGATACAGAACATCTTTTATTTACCATCCCGTAAGAAACTGTAGATTGATCCCACTATTTGAAGCACAAAACTTTGGCTTGTTTGCTGGCACACAAATGCATGCTCAACATTTTCTGTGTGGGTGTTGCTAACAAATGATTGAATGCTCAGTGACAAGATGTTGTTGCAGCTGTCAATGCATCTGCTTCTGAGCGTTGTGTAGTTACTGTGATGAACCCATCTTAAAGCTGTTGACCAGTGAGATGCTGCGGAAATGATGCAGGCCGTCAATAATGGGTGCAACACACACACACACACACACACAGAGAGAGAGAGAGAGAGACCTGTGATGCAAAGCTGAATTTTCAGCATCATTACTCCAGTCTTCAGTGTCACATGATCCTTCAGAAATCATTCTTATATGATGATTTGCTACTCAAGAAACATTTCTAATTATTATCTATGTTGAAAACAGTTGTGCTGCTTAATATTGTTGTGAAAACCGTGATAACGTGATTTTTTTTTCCATTTTTTTTTTTTAAGGATTCTTTGCTGTATAGAAATTTAAAAAGAACATAATTTAATTAAAATAGAAACCTTTGGTAACATCATACGTTTTTACATGCTGAATAAAAGTATTAATTTCTTTAAAAAATCTTGCTGACACTTAACTTTTGAATGGTAGTGTATATTTAATTATTTATAAAGAAAACACTTATCCAAAGCAATTTACATACTGTATGAGGAATACAACCAAGAGGTTCATCCTAATCAGGCAATAGAATGAGAACAGCTAAATATAAATCATGATATATAGCATGATTAGTACAAAATCGATAAGGCAAAACAACACATAAACACGCACAAGACTTTGTATGATCTGTATCACTCCAGTTGATATTCGGCATACTGAAAATGTGAAGTACTATCATCTGATAGCTGATAAAATTGTACAATCTCTCCCAGTTATGCTACAGTGCAAGAAACATTACTACAAGATTATCTACCAAGAGACCAACCATCACACACAGCCCGAGTCCGTTTCCTACTCTATTATCAGTTAAATGCATGAATCACGGGTTAAACCAGGTCATCTCGCAGTGCTGGTCAGATCCATTTGCACATCGCAAATTGATGGAAAGCAAGTGTTTTCTGTTTGGGGAAAGCAATTTCATTCTCTTCTGGGGCATGACACATATGCAGCCATTTGTGCTGATTACGTTTGTTTACAGCATTGTTTGAATTCTTGATTCTGATTGGTTGACAGGGGTTCTGAGAATGTTGATTCATTTCCAATCCTTCGTGACAGGTTTGTTGATGGCATTGCAGTTCTGTATCTCTTTGCAATGTTTTTCTCAACTAATAAGTGGCTTTGGGGCAATTTTGAGCAGGATACTTTGTCAGTGACGTCTGTAAGGTTGAAAAAGTATAAAACGTCTTGAGATAAAGATGTTTAATAGACATGTGCTTTTTATAACCGTAGCTTAAGTGGAATAATTGACTCTTGAATTCTTAAATTTTTCCGTACAAAACCCATTTGTGCGCACGCAATATTCATACATGAGACCCAATACCTTTTTGTAGAGGTCAAGATCCAATATATTATTTTAGAATCTACAGAATATGGCTCATCTTTCTTTTAGCAGAAGCACATGATTGGATTCATCCAGAGGGGATATCATTATGAATTTTTTAGAAATGCTTCAGAATTCCAGTGTGTGTGTGTGTGTGTGTGTGTGTGAATGCCCTTGCCGAATGATAATCCTCACGGCTATGATTAAAATGTGTATATCTATCTTCAAGGGTTATCGGTCATGTTTTCGAATTGTGAGATGTCTTCATTTTTGTGTCAGCAAAAACTGACCTTTCACATAAGCCTGATGAAGCAATTTAGCATTAAGAACAGTTGCTTCATATACAAAACACAGATAAGAGAGATGTTGAATGAATTAATAGTATAATATGCATAATATATATATATTATTCATTGGTATACATATATATATTTTTTATGTTTTTCTTACAGGGATAGTCTACCCAAACATTCTTCTTATTTTTTTTCTTTACATACTAAAGAAGTTAAAGGTCCCTGACCATCATTTTTTGGTTACCAACATTTCTCAAAATATTTTGGTGCTGCCATATAGCCTATTTTGATTAAAGTGGCCCTATTATGCTATTTTAAAAGCTCCTAATTTTGTTTTGGAGTCTCCTACAACAGGTTTACATGCATCAAAGGTCAAATAAACACTTACATTTTCTCATAATATACATTGCACATCACCACATTCTTCAATGATTCTCAAACGACTCGACAGATGAATCCGTCTCTCTAAATCCCTCCTTTCATCACGCTACTCTGCTCTGATTGGCCAGATGGCTCAGTCTGTTGTGATTGGTCTACCGCTTACAGCGCGTGTTTTGGAAACTAAACGGCGATTACCATAACTGAACTTCAGCTCAGTCCGGAGGCTTCCTAAAGCTCAGCAATTGTAAACAATGTGAAGACAGTAACGTTGATGTCGATTTTACCATATCAATCTGAGCGTGAGTCCGAGGATGAAACTTTGGAAGAACTAGTTTTTCAATCTGAACCTCCATCGCAAGGACGACATGAGCAGGACGTTTCTCAGTGATACACTACTCAGTTTGAGGTACACATTAGCCCAACACTAACCTGAACGACTGATGTAAGAAACGTTTGTAAAACAAATCTTGCTCATCCGTTAGCTTTACTCAATGTAGTAAGAACGACAGACAATCTGCATTAATAGACACAGTTTTAGGTAATAGTGGCCCACAGCTGATCAGCAGAAGTATTTCAGTAAGGCAGTGATAACGTGAGTTAGCCGGCTAGCTGGAAACTTACACAATATAAAACACAAAACTACGTATTTTGAACACCCGGCAGAAAATATATACATCAATAATTAGTCAGACTTACAGGTTGTGATTCTGACGAGCAAGCTGGTCAAAATAAACTCATCTTTCAAGAGCACCCCGCGTTGAACTCAGAGATTTGAGAATCAGTCGTCAGTCAAATGACGTTTGAGGGCTGGTCAAGTTGTTCACGGGCGTTTATGTCAACTTTGTAAAGGCGGTTCAGAGTCGATTCTTTCTTTTAGGAGACAATAACTTTATTTATTGTGCACTTTCGACTTTACAACTTTGCAGAAAGTTTACATTCACAAAAAGCCATATAACACTGCATGAAAGGAAATATCCGAAATACCATTATAGGGGCACTTAAAAAAAAACCTAAAGAATCATTCAATAACTTTTATGTTATGTTGCTCTTGCAAGCTCTGGCATTTCCTTCAGGAAATTTACATTCATTTGTTTTGTTGTTCCATTTTGGGAGAGCACTTTTACATTTGCCTGTGCCAAATCCAATTGGCCCCAACTGCTTCCAACATGTGTCTATGAAATTCAAATTCACTTTTGCCATTTCAATGTTTTCAAATAGTTTTGCACTGATTTATCAGCGGATTCAATGAAAGGCTATATCTCAAAGCTGAATAAACACACAGTCTTCACAACATGAGCGAGGGAAAATGAATGCAAAATGATGTGAGGAGCAATTCATATTAATGCGAGTGGCAAACTCCAAGACTTTAACTTCCCTCACACATTTCAGGGTGTTGTATACTAGAGAGAGAGAGAGAGAGAGAGAGAGAGAGAGAGAGAGAGAGAGAGAGAGAGAGAGAGAGAGAGAGAGAGAGAGAGAGAGAGAGAGAGAGAGAGACCAGCTGCTAGCGTGAAGCAGAAAATGAATGAAGGATGGAAGCAAAGTGTCTCTGAGCCACGGGCTGCTCAGCAGGGAGACGTGAACTTTGGTTGACTTGCAACCTTTACTGTAAAGTTACACAGAAGTGTTGTCATTGAGATGATTTCATTGGAGAAATATGTTGGAGAAGATTTCTTTATGAACTCATAGAATTATGCAGTTAAACTGCTTCATTTTTAAAGCTAATTCCGAGCATGAGGTTTCATAGAGGAATCCCTCCAATGAAAATAGCACTTGAGCATAAAGCGATAGTAACCCCCAAAAATGAAAAGTCTGTTGTAATTCACTCTCTCTGTGTTGGTTTGTGTCTGTCACTCTTTTCCGTGTTATCACATTGAATTGGGACTGAAGGCTTTAAGCTTTAAAATAGATGCACAAGGACTTGTATGCTATATCCCAAGAGATCCGTAGCCTTATAATGTTTTGTGTGAGGAATAGACCAAAATGAAAGTTTTTGAAAATCTTCTTTGAAAGAGAAGTAGTGATGTCACATTTGTGAACGAATCATTCTTTAAAATCGGTTCAGTTGATCCAGTTCACAAAAGATCTCTGAATGATTCATTGATGAATTGAACTGATTCAGCTCACTGACTCAATGATCAACTCACAGTGAAAATTGTCAGTGAATACGGCTGTAAATTTTAATCTGTTTCTCACGCAAAACTTCCGAAGACTTGACACAAGCGGTATGGATCACTTTTATGGTATTTTTCGGTAATTTTTCTTTCTTTTTAAGCTTGAAACCTCCAGTGTGATTTGTACAGATCCTCACAGGGAGGGAGTTGCCTCTTCAGCGGATGAGGCTTTTGAACAATTCATGGATGGATTCGAGCTCACCAATCAGGCAATTAATAACACAGCAGCTACCCTTCATTACGGAGACGAGGAGAAGGTCAAAAAACATGCGGTCTCGGCGGTTTCTGCCAACTTCACACGCGTTCCAGGAAACGCATTCAACAAGAAGCAAATGAGAAAGTGAAGATTCATGGTGTCTTCGGTTCTTCTGGGATTATACATCACAGGTTACGGATTGCGTTCATTTCCTCTTGATATTTACCGCTGGTTTATTTCTCTCAGGGGAGAGAGGAGAAAAAGTGACGACATGGCGGTGGTATTTGAATCATTAATCCACTTTGCTGTCATCTATCACTCTATGCCATTTAAATCCGAATGGAAAGAGGCAAAAAACCCGGCTCCTCTTCAGAAGTCATGAAGATGAAATATTAATGGTTTCCTTTTAGTGTTCTGGCCTTGAATACTCAATTTACTATTCACATGTTGATTAGAAAGAAGCGGAATGCATTTTTGAGGGTCAAAATATTGTTGATCTTCTCATCTATGTGTTTGATATTTTAAGACCGCGACACCTGAATGAAGCCAAACCTCTCGTCTACGATCGTTAATAATAAGATCAACGCTTAAACGGAATAACAGCTACAATAATCTTCCAAAAAATCTGATTCGTCCAAAAAATTTCACAAATTCCTGTTTTGCTGGAGGAAATCAGGAACAAAAGACAATTTAATGGGATTTTCCAAACAAGCAAAATTACAGACAAAATACAGCCAGTTTAGTCTCATAAAAGGTCGTTTGACGCAATATAGTATAGTAGAGAATAACATGTGGTCAACTCTTATTTACCACATTTGACGGAAAATCGGTGCTGTGTGAAAGCAGTTCGCCCTTGTTTTTCCTTTCTAGGTTCTGCTTTGCCAATTATACATGATCTACCAGTCTTGTCTGTGCTTTCTTTATTTAAAAGGAAATCCTTCCTCAGATGAAGTTTAATACAATCCTATTTCATGTTCTTGCCTTACAGATTGTCTAGCTGAAGTTGTGCTCTTGAAGCTAATTCTAATATAAACTCATAACCGTGTATGTGTGTGTGCGCAAAAGTCTGATAGCGTTACATCTTGTATGTCTTGGATCTTTTATTGATAAGATGTTCCTGTTTCAGCCATTTTGATGAAACTTTTAAATACACATCTTTGTTCTGTGTCAGTTCTTGAAAAAAATGTTTTTTCTTTGTAGAGCTGTTGAATGGAGGAAAGAAGCCATTGTTCCTGAGACAATACGATTTTGCCACCTCGAGGTCAAAATATGATTGGAAGTAAAAGAGAACTTTGTCACTTGTACTTAACGTACTTAATTCAACATGTACAATGAAGATAAAGCATGTAAATTGAACGTGGAGGCTAGTTTTACGCAGGATATTTTCCAGACAAGTACTATCTGCACTAAACATTACAGTTTTAGTGTGCTGTATAAGTGCGTGTCTGTGGAGAGTTTGGGTGGAAATATTTGGAGGACTCATCACATGGCGTTCCTCAATAGTCCTCAGGAGACACAGTGTTGTAAATGTACTGTACGGAATTTCCAATTCAATTACTTTCCCCATGCAGTCTCCTGTCTTAAACATGAATTACAGGATCTGACTGTGCCTTGTGGGTTTGGATCCATGAGATGTCTTTCCTCCATGTCTTTGTTCAAAGCCAATTCCAAACAGCTCCGGTCAAATCCCAAATTAATTTGTTTGATATGTTGCCACATCAAAGAAATTTGATAGCCCAGTACACACCGGGCAGTGTATTTCCTGTTGGTCGCCACTGGAAGCAGCTTAGGTTTTTTGTGTAGTTGTTTTTAATAATAATATATAAAATATAAAATAATATTTTCTTAATTTAATATTTGATATTTTCAATCTGTCATACAATTTACAAGTGGCATATATATATATATTAGGGGTGGAACGGTACACAGAAGTCACGGTTCGGTTCATACCTCGGTTCAGACATCACGGTTCGGTACGAATTCGGTACAATGGAGGGAAAAGCAGAACAAAAATGCAGAAGGCTTGTGCATGTCTCAGGCTGAACCACCAAAGGAAAATAAATTACTTAAGCCTTGTATTTTTTTTTTTATAAGTTTTATTAATAAAGTAAAGGCATAGAACCAGTTTATTTGTAGTGCACTGACAATAGGTTTTATATAATTAGTTTATTAATTAAATTAATAAAAAGACAAAAAGACCTTGAGATATGTTTAGTAATTGTACCTGAATGAATTGAAAATTAATTTGCTACATTTCAGATTAATATATTTGTTTTCCTTAATTTTAATTAACAGTAACTTAAACACTTTGCAGTTTGAATGATGTCCTGTATAAACAAAATGACGGAGTATGTTTTTATGTTTCCACTGTTCGATCGTGCCCGCGCCTCACGCGCACACAAATATAAGTAAACACTTTGCGGCGACTGTTCGATCTCTCTCTCTCTCTCTCTCTCTCTCTCTCTCTCTCAAACACACACACACAACATATTCCAGCATTGCAATCTTTACATCGCAGCCTGCTTCAAATCTAAGGCGGGGCTACAGATTAGGTGTCCCTAAAGATAACCCGCGTATCTAACAGTAGTTCCGCATTACATGGATTAATTTGCACGCGGGTTTTATTTATTTTTATACCGTGTATTCTCCGTGTAAATTTATGCACCGAACCGTGATGCCCGTACCGTTTCGGTTCAATACGAACGAATACATGTACCGTTCCACCCCTAATATAAATATATATATATATATATTTATATATATATATATATATGAGAAGATGCAGTAAAATTATATTAATCTCATTACACTTGAACTGGAAGTGGATGCAGATAATTTTTTTTCACTATTACATTAGGATGATCATTAGAGCAGTAGTGTAATGCTTATTATTTTCATCAGGAGTATAGATTTTTGGCTGTGTCTCCGGTTATTTTTACCCGATTAAGCTACACACAAGGGTTCAACTCATATGATACAACAACAGGAAACAAAATACATCATTCTCAATGTGTTAACTATCTTTATTCTTTATTTCTGCATATGAGCTCATGCCAAATAGTGGGTGTGCAGTAAAATTCACTGGTTTCATTTTGCCAAAAGCGATATATTCATTCCATGGATTTCAATGACGATTCCTTTAATTGGTAATTTTCTCAGTGCTCTGTTCCTTCGCTCATGTTCTGCATACTTTCAAGGTCTTCAATTTCTATCTTTCAATTTCAATGTAGCCTATCTCTTTATACTTTAAAAAAATAAAAATAATCATCTCTAGAGGTCGACCGATTCATCGGTCGGCCGATTAATCGGCCGATTTTTTGCATTTTTTACATAATCGGCATCGGCCAATATCCAAGTGTATCAAGCCGATTATTAGGCGGGCGCATCTGTGGACAGCCTAGTGTTGTTGTTGTGGAACACGTGTTCGACGCACGCTGCGCCTAGAGTCATTTTCCAGCAGAGTGAGCAGAGCTCATCCAGTGCCTAAGGAAGGAGCTAAGTTCCTTGGAGAAAACTCCTTTATATTTAATTAAAAACTTTTGATATGTTACTGCCAACTTAGAGAAAAAACATGAATAGGCGACATGACGTTCGGCTACTTTGAAATTGATAGCGTAGTTGAGATTGCATTATCACAGCAGAAGGGTTGCTATCATGTTACAGTAAGTAAGCAAGAATTTACAGACAGTGAATCTGAGACTTTTATTTGTTCTGTTTGTGTGTCTTATATTTGAGAGGGTTGTCACTCAATGCAGAGAAATAAGTCATAAAAAAAAGAGACCAACTATAGGCTAGTGAAGGACTGGCTTTGCTTTGCTAGCGTCGTCGTTGCTAGGGTTGGGTATACAGACAGACCCGGTGCTAATACGGCACTGGTGCCTTAACGACCGGACCGAATATCAACGCGGATTTCTGTGCTTCATTTCGGTGCTACTGTTATGTCTGTGCTTCTCTTGGATGCTCTGAAAACGGACGTTAGAATAACAGAAACATCGCTTCGCTGCACGTGACGCTAGTCAGCAGCTAACTTTGGCATTCCGTTAGCAAGTAGCTGGATTAAACACGGTTAAAATGCTGGCCAAACAGTGTAAAGTGTGACTGTATTTCACTGTAGACTAGGGGTGGAACGGTACATGTATTCATATTGAACCGAATCGGTACAGGCGTCACGGTTCGGTGTATAAATTTCCACGGAGAATACACGCTATAAAAATAAATAAAACTCGTGTGCAAAGTAATGCGGAACTACTGTTAGATACGCGGGTTCTTTAGGGACACCTAATCTGTAGCCCCGCCTTAGCTCAGGCTGCAATGTAAAGATTGCAATGCTGGGATATGTTGTGTGTGTGTGTGTGTGTGTGAGAGAGAGAGAGAGAGAGAGAGAGATAGGCGCGGGCGCGATCGAAATGTCGCGTGTGTTTAAAGTCGCAAAGTGTTTACTTATATTTGTGTGTGCGCGCGCGTGTGTGTGAGGCGCGGGCGCGATCGAACAGTGGAAACATAAAAACATACTCCGTCATTTTGTTTATCAGGACATCATTCAAACTGCAAAGTGTTTAAGTTACTGTTAATTAAAATGTTAAGGAAAACAAATATATTAATCTGAAATGTAGCAAATTAATTTTCAATTCATTCAGGTACAATTACCAAACATATCTCAAGGTCTTTTTGTCTTTTGTACAAGTGCAGATTGGTAAAGTGTTCAATAAATGTTTTTGTTGAGAAATTTTGTCTATCTTAAGTAATTATTTGTGTTACATTTTATCTTTCAAATAGAGGTTAAAAACAAGCGCATAATCGGCCAAATATCGGCCAAAATAAATCGGCAGCATTTATCGGCCATCGGCCGACCCGGATTTCAAAAGATCGGCATCGGCATCGGCCTGAAAAAAACCATATCGGTCGACCTCTAATCATCTCTCTAATTTGTCATTGGTTCGGAAAGTGGCAATTTCTTTTCTGTCCTTAAATACATGAACAAAATATGTGTATAGCTACCTCACCACCGTATCCATATGTGCTTCATATGGTTATAAAACTCTTGACATTAATAGACTTCCTTTCACTGTTCTTCCAAGGCTTTCCATTATGCTATAACAAGTGCTGTCAATTTAGCATGAAAATGTGATTAATTATGAAAAATAATATTGTCACTAAACAAATTGTCACTAAATTTGCAATTAATCATGTCCCCTGACCCACACGTAAAGCATAATGAGATATTTTCCCTTTTTGGAGCAATTGAAGCTTGAATTACCACAGTTTCAGACATCTTTTAACTTGACACAGCCAAAAATGTAGAACTTATAAACTCACTTTTTGTAATATCTATTCAAAGCTTTGTTTCTGCTGAAATACTGAAATGTCTTTTAATTTATTAATCTGGGGCATTTTCTTAAGAAAACTTGATCACAGTTAATTGTGATTTAACTGGAATATCAAGTCAATAATTATTTTTTAATCTATTAACAGTATTAATAGTTTGCACCATGAATTTGCTTCGATTCAAGGTTGAGCATGAATGAGGTCAATCAATGAAGTTGGGCGATGAGTTCAGGGTCAGTGCTTTGGCCAGGTAAATCAAGTGTACTGTATACATATATATTCTTCAACAGAGTCTTGCTGTTTGTTCCACACTGAGCTATTTATACAGAACAGAGGTTTACAGATCCAACAGAGGTTTATAGTCCAAGACCATGTAGCTCATCAGTTGAACAAAACAACAAATCTTATGTTAAAGCCCCTAGTGCTTGATTTCTGCACACCAGTACACTGAAAACTCACAAAAATCAGCTTATTGAAATAACCTGTTGTCCAGGTTTACATGCAAACCAATAAACCGACAACGCAAGTAAACCACATTTACAAGAGTTTATTAATAAATCAGGTTATTTCCCGGTAGTGACGTCAAAACTTAATAATTTTCGTATCTGACTCTGAGTATTTCATGTGCTGGTTGTGATGTTAAATAAAGCATTAAAAACCTAAGAAGAGTATTGCAACATGTCAGCGGGAAACTTACGGCTCATATATTATCCTCTCATGCAGTTAATGATGCAGCATTTTGACTGTAGGCTCCCACTTTTTCTTCTGCTGCACGAGATGAGAGCACTTTTATAATTTTTGGGGTCAAGAAACAGTCTGGGTTTGCGAGATATTTCCTCCTCACTTTCTGCAAAACGCTTGCTCTCTCTGCTCCTAAATCCACAGTAAGGATGCATTCCTTACACATGTGCACTTCAGTAAGCCGACAGAAAACAGGTTAATGCATTTACATGCTGGGCGAAATTGGCGTAAGGGGCAAAAATCTAGCTGTGACGGTCGGTTTATGTCCTTATTCCAATAAAGGAAAACGGGTTAACTCGTGCATTGTCGGCTTATTATGCATAATCGGGTTAAGAATGTGCATGTAAACGCACTCACTGAATCCTTCATAAGAAAAATGAGACATCCAAGCAAATAAAATCATTGTAAAATGTTGCATTTTGTTGCAAAAATTTGCCCATCCCTGTCAGCTTTGTTTTGTGTCCTTTTTTTGAACAGTCGAAAAACATGTGGTAGGGTCTCGTCGATTTGGACGGTTACGATGAACAGAAGGTCAGAGCCTTAGGGAAGCGCGTGGGACGGACCTGCCCTGCTGCAGGCCTACACGGTCATCTTGGATCCCATTCTGGAAACCTCTGTTCTTTATAAATAGCTCAGTGTGGACCTGACAGCGAGACTCCGTTGAAGAATGTTCCAGAGAGAGAGAGGGCCTCGAGGCGTATGGGCATCAGATGTGTGGAAGATTCATAGAAACTCTGACAGTCTCACTGTGAAATCCACCAGATTGATTTTTCAGTCCGATATGAAAGACAAAGCCCATCTGTGGTGTTGTAGAGACACTCCAGTGGCTGCAGAGAGAGACTGGTGAGGTTGTTTGTGAACCTTTTGCACCTAGCCTCCGAGAGAGACTAGCGGTAGCATCCTGATTAGCATTTTTCGACACCAAAAGATGAGCCCTGGTGCTGAGTGAGTTGCAAAAGTATTGCCCTAATAGTGTGTTTCTGGCAGAGTGTCTGGAAGACAAGTGTAGATCTTGTTCTTTTTTCCTCTGGCTGTGTTGTGGAACTGACAGTTCCAACAGTTGTAGAAATAAGAAATATGACGTATAAGCAGCAAGCGTGTCAGCCTTTTCCTGTTCTGCTCCCCTCTTTCTTGCACTCGCTCTGTCTCCGTTTCCAAATATCTGGGCGGTACGTGCGCTTCATCGTGGAGGACGTTTGTAGGAGTTGTCTGACCTTATGCATGCCTGTGTGAAATTGGTTTGTTCATCCATTGTTTCTGAGTGGCAGATATGTAATGCATGATAGTGTCGGTCTCAGATCCACCTCCTCTGGATCTGCAGAACCATCAGGACCGGCTAATGCATCCGGAAGAAAGTTTATTTTTGGTGATGGGATGTCAAACATCCAGGGGTTAAGGTAAAGTCAACAAACTACTGTTGTGCACTTACACAGTGCTTTTATGTTAATCGTGCAGATGTTGATGGAACAGAAGGAGTGTTTGGGGAAACTGTTTGGAAACCAGGGTTTTATGGCATTCAGATTTAAATTCCAACGTAGCAAACAGGATGCATGCAATGAAGTAGGATGGATGGATGGATGGATGGATGGATAGATGGATAGATAGATAGATAGATAGATAGATAGATAGATAGATAGATAGATAGATAGATAGATAGATAGATAGACGGGTAAACAAATGCATAGATAGATAGATAGATAGATAGATAGATAGATAGACGGGTAAACAGATAGATAGATAGATAGATAGATAGATAGATAGATAGATAGATAGATAGATAGATAGATAGATAGACGGGTAAACAAATGGATAGATAGATAGATAGATAGATAGATAGATAGATAGACGGGTAAACAGATAGATAGATAGATAGATAGATAGATAGATAGATAGATAGATAGATAGATAGATAGATAGATAGATAGACGGGTAAACAGATAGATAGATAGATAGATAGATAGATAGATAGATAGATAGATAGATAGACGGATAAACAAATGCATAGATAGATAGATAGATAGATAGATAGATAGATAGATAGATAGACGGGTAAACAAATGCATAGATAGATAGATAGATAGATAGATAGATAGATAGATAGATAGATAGATAGACGGGTAAACAAATGCATAGATAGATAGATAGATAGATAGATAGATAGATAGATATATAGACGGTAAACAAATGCATAGATAGATAGATAGATAGACGATCGATAGATAGATTGACAGGTAAACAAATGCATAGATAGATATGATCGATAGATAGATAGATAGACGATCGATAGATAGATTGACGGGTAAACAAATGCATAGATAGATAGATAGATAGATAGATGATCGATAGATAGATAGACAGGTAAACAACTGCATAGATAGATAGATAGATAGATAGATAGATAGATAGATAGATAGATAGATAGATAGATAGATAGATAGATAGACGGATAAACAAATGCATAGATAGATAGACGATAGATAGAAAGACGATAGATAGATAGATAGATAGATAGATAGATAGATAGATAGATAGATAGATATTGCAAACAGTATATTATTTGTCTCATAGTGAGTTTGCATGTAGAATGTGCTTCTAAATGAACAATTACTATTCAGTGTTGATCTGTGAATGTGAGGTTACCCTTGATCTTGCTCCGCTGCCTCTACCTGAAAAGGTCAGTGGCTCGTTGCCACCATTTAAAAAGGTCATTTTGAAGCACAGGACCTCTTGAGCAGCGCACAGCGAGAGGACGAGCTGTCTCTTCTGCGCTTTAATGGACGTCTGGGAGGAATGCAGTGAGTTCGTTTTCACTGACAGAGTCTTTGTAAGCAACACCATTACTGCAACCTCACAGATACCCGGAGGTTCTCTTGCCAACAACTATAAAAATGACGGTCCATGGGGCCATTAATTTCACACAGAACTCTTTCTCCATTTTGCATGTTAGATTGAATTGCAACAGGATGTCCTTGGGGTCCTTTTTGAGTGTCAGGAAAGCATCCTTTATGAGAGTAAATTAGAGCAAAAGTCAAAAGTCACACAAAGTCTTGTTTCTGTGCTGAAGAATTGCTCTCATAGACTTCCACCTCAACCATTCCAACTAACAGCCGTCATTCATGTCCAAAAATACGCCACATACAAGTCCACCAGGTTCGGTAACCTTTCATTTTCTTGTCTTTAATTTCATAGAAAATCAAATCAGTTTAAAATGCGAACCCAGTATGAGACCGCTGGAATCTGAAGCCTGCATTTGGCATTTGGCATTCAATCACGATCATTCGGCTCGTCCAAAGGATCCACTGATGGGAGCGAGGCCTTTCAAATCGCCATTTATTCAATCAAATTTCTGCCGTTTCAAAAAGAGCAGCAGGAGCTCTGGCCTGGTTCAAAAAGCCCAGTGTCCGAATGCACCCATGCTGGGCTGAGGCGTTGTGTCATTTGGTTCATTGGCCGGAAAAAGTGGCGTCTCTCAGGTCACTCCACCATGGCAAAATAAATAACTGGCATTTAAAAAAAGGTCCAGACAGTAAAAGTTGACATTCAGTGGACTGTCATCTTTAAGGTTAACTTTAAGGAAAAGCTGATAACAGCACCTTCAAACCTGCGGAGTAAAATATCATTAAGATCAGTTTTCCAAAGCTGAAGATCTTACGCAATGCAAAGGGTCAAACGCACATGTATGCAAAAAGTCATTGCATGTTTTAAATCAGGGTTTTACATTAAACATCTGGTGGCTATAAAGAAGCAACTATATAGTGTGTAATGTACTGTAGTCTTTACTTTTCTCACACACACACACAAACACACACACACACACACACACACACACACACAGACGTATGTACACATGTATACATATACTAACGAATGCTCATTTAAAATATAAATATTTATATGTATATACATATTTATATAAAGACTTCAAATGCAAAAACCTCTAAGTCCATCTGACATTTTTCTTTTAAATTAGTTTTTAATTTTACTCTCATAAGTGACATTTTTTGAAAATAAGGCATCTCAATATCGGACTAAAAACATTTTCATTGAAATTAAAGTGAAATTGCTGAACCTAAACATAGGATCCTGATAAAAATGCTAATTTAAAAGCAAATTGTCAGACGGACTTATAGGTTTTTGCATCTGAAGTCCACACACACACACACACACACACACACACACACACACACACACACACACACACACACACACACACACACACACACACACACACACACACAGACGTATGTACACATGTATACATATACTAACGAATGCTCATTTAAAATATAAATATTTATATGTATATACATATTTATATAAAGACTTCAAATGCAAAAACCTCTAAGTCCATCTGACATTTTTCTTTTAAATTAGTTTTTAATTTTACTCTCATAAGTGACATTTTTTGAAAATAAGGCATCTCAATATCGGACTAAAAACATTTTCATTGAAATTAAAGTGAAATTGCTGAACCTAAACATAGGATCCTGATAAAAATGCTAATTTAAAAGCAAATTGTCAGACGGACTTATAGGTTTTTGCATCTGAAGTCCACACACACACACACACACACACACACACACACACACACACACACACACGTGCGCGCGCGCACACACACACGCATACATAAGCATATTTGTTTTTTAGACGCCTATTCATTTTGCTCTTTCAACTGTGCATCCTCATATGGTTAATTGCATTTTATTATTTGTATTTAGCATTGTTTTGCACTGCTGTCTGCCCTGCCTGCCTATTTTATGAATACATGGACTTTCAACACAAAACATATCCATTATTTACCCTCTAAAGGCTTTAGCTTAGCAAAAAGTTATTTGAAAATGAACAGATCCTTTAAGTATTTCATAAAATATATCAGACTGCAGTCCGTGGCTTGATGGTTGTACGTGATCTCCATTTGATTTTGAAACAAAGAGGAGCAGTGACTGAACTGCCTTCACATGGGCCGATGGTGAGTAATGCTGCTCCTCACCGGGCTTTGAAAGACACCAGATTCATTTGTCTACATTTCCAATTGAATGCGTCTAATGGCAGTAGCAGTGCTTTGTTAAAGTTTGTCTGGGGCCACTGTGCAGCAGGAGAAATCGATAACCAATTGACCGTGATTTCATAGCCTTTAATTTTGTTCCATGAAAGGTTCAAGGAAAGACTTTCATCAGTATTGTCCTTCCAAAGTATACAAAGAGGCTAGCATTGTTTAACATAATATTGTCTTTGGAGCAAATACAGTATGATAGAAAAATATGCTGCACACGAAGCCTGTAGTTTATGCATTGCTGTGGAAGTAGAAGTAGTCATTTGCTGCATCTTTAACTCTCTCTCTCTCTCTCTCTCTCTCTCTCTCTGTCTGTCTCTTTATATAAACTTATTTATATAAATATTGAAATAATATTATTAATAATAGTTGAAATATTTACATATAATTTATGTATAATTCATAATAAATTGTTAGTTTTATTATTATTGTGTACCATTTGATTGCATTGATTTCATTTTATTTGTATTGCACTTTTCACAATCTGTGTTGTTTCAAAGCAGCTTTACAGAAAATTGTGCCTTAATGTCTTAAAGCCATTTGCGAGCAATGTGAGAAAGCCGAAGGCGCCAAATATCAATGGTTATCGGATGACAGGCTCTAAATGCATCATTTTGGGTCCCGTTCCTACGCTGTGCTTCACTGGGAGTCTGAGATCATTATGTGTGCTGTTTGCATTTTAAACACATTTGGTTGTTTTGTAGACATTAAGCTTTCAATCAATAGTGTACTTTTGATTTACCTGAAAGTTGGTTTAAGGCAACCTGGTGTTTGCCAGTCTGGTCAGGGTGGGAGACCAGTTAAAGGGATAGTTCACCCAAAAATGTAAAATTCTGTCATAATTTTCTCGCCCTCATGTCGTTCCAGACCGGTAAGACTTTCGTTCATCTTCAGAACACAAATTAAGACATTTTAATAAAATAAGGGATTTCTGTCCCTCCATTGACAGTCAACGCAACTACCACTTTGACGCTTCAAAAACTAATCCCGCACATATAGACATTTGATCAACTCACACATAAGTTATGGTAAACAAAAGATCAAGTATGTTCTCTTGATGTGCAAAAAACAATGAGGTTCATTCTCGTGTTACGCAGCACGTTTGAGCTTCAGCAAGAACCAATGAGGTTCATTCTCGTGTTACACAGCACGTTTGAGCTTCTGCAAGAACCAATGAGGTTCATTCTCGTGTTACGCAGCACGTTTGAGCTTCAGCAAGAACCAATGATGTTCATTCTCGTGTTACGCAGCACGTTTGAGCTTCAGCAAGAACCAATGAGGTTCATTCTCGTGTTACGCATTACGTTTGAGCTTCAGCAAGAACCAATGAGGTTCATTCTCGTGTTACGCATTACGTTTGAGCTTCAGCAAGAACCAATGAGGTTCATTCTCGTGTTACGCATTACGTTTGAGCTTCAGCAAGAACCAATGATGTTCATTCTCGTGTTACACAGCACGTTTGAGCTTCAGCAAGAACCAATGATGTTCATTCTCGTGTTACACAGCACGTTTGAGCTTCTGCAAGAACCAATGAGGTTCATTCTCGTGTTACGCAGCACGTTTGAGCTTCTGCAAGAACCAATGATGTTCATTCTCGTGTTACGCAGCACGTTTGAGCTTCAGCAAGAACCAATGAGGTTCATTCTCGTGTTACGCATTACGTTTGAGCTTCTGCAAGAACCAATGAGGTTCATTCTCGTGTTACGCAGCACGTTTGAGCTTCTGCAAGAACCAATGAGGTTCATTCTCGTGTTACGCAGCACGTTTGAGCTTCAGCAAGAACCAATGAGGTTCATTCTCGTGTTACACAGCACGTTTGAGCTTCTGCAAGAACCAATGAGGTTCATTCTCGTGTTACGCATTACGTTTGAGCTTCAGCAAGAACCAATGAGGTTCATTCTCGTGTTACGCAGCACGTTTGAGCTTCTGCAAGAACCAATGAGGTTCATTCTCGTGTTACACAGCACGTTTGAGCTTCAGCAAGAACCAATGAGGTTCATTCTCGTGTTACGCATTACGTTTGAGCTTCAGCAAGAACCAATGAGGTTCATTCTCGTGTTACGCAGCACGTTTGAGCTTCTGCAAGAACCAATGAGGTTCATTCTCGTGTTACGCAGCACGTTTGAGCTTCAGCAAGAACCAATGAGGTTCATTCTCGTGTTACGCAGCACGTTTGAGCTTCTGCAAGAACCAATGAGGTTCATTCTCGTGTTACGCAGCACGTTTGAGCTTCAGCAAGAACCAATGAGGTTCATTCTCGTGTTACGCAGCACGTTTGAGCTTCTGCAAGAACCAATGAGGTTCATTCTCGTGTTACGCAGCACGTTTGAGCTTCTGCAAGAACCAATGATGTTCATTCTCGTGTTACGCAGCACGTTTGAGCTTCAGCAAGAACCAATGAGGTTCATTCTCGTGTTACACAGCACGTTTGAGCTTCTGCAAGAACCAATGAGGTTCATTCTCGTGTTACGCAGCACGTTTGAGCTTCAGCAAGAACCAATGATGTTCATTCTCGTGTTACGCAGCACGTTTGAGCTTCAGCAAGAACCAATGAGGTTCATTCTCGTGTTACGCATTACGTTTGAGCTTCAGCAAGAACCAATGAGGTTCATTCTCGTGTTACGCATTACGTTTGAGCTTCAGCAAGAACCAATGATGTTCATTCTCGTGTTACACAGCACGTTTGAGCTTCAGCAAGAACCAATGATGTTCATTCTCGTGTTACACAGCACGTTTGAGCTTCTGCAAGAACCAATGAGGTTCATTCTCGTGTTACGCAGCACGTTTGAGCTTCTGCAAGAACCAATGATGTTCATTCTCGTGTTACGCAGCACGTTTGAGCTTCAGCAAGAACCAATGAGGTTCATTCTCGTGTTACGCATTACGTTTGAGCTTCAGCAAGAACCAATGAGGTTCATTCTCGTGTTACGCAGCACGTTTGAGCTTCAGCAAGAACCAATGATGTTCATTCTCGTGTTACACAGCACGTTTGAGCTTCAGCAAGAACCAATGATGTTCATTCTCGTGTTACACAGCACGTTTGAGCTTCAGCAAGAACCAATGAGGTTCATTCTCGTGTTACACAGCACGTTTGAGCTTCAGCAAGAACCAATGATGTTCATTCTCGTGTTACACAGCACGTTTGAGCTTCAGCAAGAACCAATGATGTTCATTCTCGTGTTACACAGCACGTTTGAGCTTCAGCAAGAACCAATGATGTTCATTCTTGTGTTACGCAGCACGTTTGAGCTTCAGCAAGAACCAATGATGTTCATTCTCGTGTTACACAGCACGTTTGAGCTTCAGCAAGAACCAATGATGTTCATTCTCGTGTTACACAGCACGTTTGAGCTTCAGCAAGAACCAATGATGTTCATTCTCGTGTTACGCAGCACGTTTGAGCTTCACCAATGAGGTTCATTCACTACATCCATGGAACCTTTTCATTGCACAAAAAGTTCCATATAGTGGAAAAAGGTTCTTAACGATGATTAAAATGTTCTTTACACTAAGAAAAAATAGTTATTTTAAGAACTGTTTACTGAAAGGTTCTTTGGGGAACCCAACATATATTTTTTTCTATGGCATTGCTGTGAAAATCAAATGCATGCATGCCATGCATTTAATCTCTTGAATATTTGTTCAATCAATCAATCAATCAATCAATCACATTTATTTATATAGCACATTTAAAAACAACACACGTTGGCCAAAGTGCTTTCCATACAGCCCACTACATATAGTCTAAGATTATAAAACAAAGTATAAAACAATATCTTACAAATTAATTACAGTCAAATGCAAGAGAGAAGAGATGAGTCTTTAAATGAGATTTAAATACATCCAGGGTGGCACAAGATCTAACATGGAGGGGTAAACTGTTCCATAAACGAGGAGCTGCAACAGAAAAGGCCCTGTCTCCTTTTGATTTAAGTCGAGACTTAGGAATAGTTAGCTGAAACCTTTGTACAGATCTTAGAGGCCTAGAGGATATTTGTTATTAAATATTGTAAAGATCTGGTTAGTTGTGGTTTGAGAAGATTGTAGGAGGAACTTGTTTTTTCATTGGTGACATCTGTGCTTCTCCGCTCTTGAGCAGCACCAGTCGTCACTGCTAGCTAGTGTCTTTATCTCCTCTCTGCATATATGCTCCTCAACCCTTGCGAATTCTCAGGAGAAGCCTGTTCGTGAGCTGTCATCTTAATAAGAAACACATTAATAAAAGATGAGCTTTAAGATGCACGTGAACATCATGTGAAGTTTGGGGGCGGCTCAATCATGGCAGACCGATGTGGTTCTCATTGTCGTCGTGGTTGAGTACAGTAGTAACTCAGTCATTCTTCATTACAATAATATAAAAAAATCCCATTTAATTTACAGTAAAAAAACAACAACAAAAAACTAGCAGCTGTGGTTGCCAGAAATTCACCAGGTTTTCTGTTTCACAGGATGCATGTATATTATAATTAGGTATTATAATTAGGACTTTGACTTTTGCCCAAAAATCATATTCGAAGTTTGTTTGTTTATTAATATTAATATTCGAATATATTCGAATATTTATTAATAATATTTTGACGGAGATAGCATGGAGTCGATTCTGGCCTGCCCCTGCCCCAATAATAGCCTTGCTAATGAGCTCGCGATTCACAACTACACCAGGCGTGAAAAAGCCTTGGAATCTGAATTGAAAACAACGTTTACAAGCAAACACATTTACAAAAAATAATGCCCATAACAGGTTCGAATATTAAAGGCTGCCTAATATTCGTTTGAATATCATTATTTTTTTAAATATTCAAATTATATTCGAATAACGAAGTTCGGAGTCAAAGCCCTAATTATAATGCATGTATATTTAACTTTAAACCATATATTTCATTTGGTGATATTATGTTAATATTGAGCTACCAAAATCTGCCTTTTTACCTTAAAATGTACTGATAACCTCCACATTAAAACTCAATAAAAAAGTCACATGATGGATCAGAGTTGTAAAACATGGCCAATGCTCAAATATAGATTGTGGACAGGGTCAAAACACACGAACTAAAATATTACAATAAACAAATATCTAAATTACATAAAATATTACACAAAACACCCTAATGTACATGACTGATAACAAAAATAATAATAATAAAATAAAATAAAATAAATTATTTATATGAAATATAAATTATATGTGATGTGTAACGCAGGCAGTGTAAAATTTTGAATTAGCGTTTATTTTTATGTTAATTTTAGTTTGTCGTTTTGTCATATTGTTATTATTTTTTAAATATTGCTGTTTAGATTACATTTTTTATTTCAGTTTTAGCTAGTTTTACTGTTTATATATTTCCAGTTAATAATTTTTATTTTATTGCCAAGGTGACATTTCTTATTTTCATTTAGTTGCAGTTTTTCCAACTAGAATTTATATTTTATTTGATTTCAGCTTTATTTCAATTAACAGAAATGTTTTAACAATAATAGCCCAGCTTCTTGGAATGTCCTTTTACTGTTTTCCACCCTAAATTATATGGTAATTCATATATTTGACAGTATTTGACAGTAAAATGACATATAATGCGATGATAAACCATTTACAGGTTTTCCCCGTAAATAACTTAGTTAACCAGTTCACGTTTTATTGCAGCACAGTATTATTCAGTAAAAATTCCAGAAATTTTTTTTACAGTCATAAATTCATAAATTACGTGGTATCCTTGTGGTTGAAAAGAACAATGCGCTGTTGTGAGCATTGTGATGCTCAAGGAGCATGTTTGTGATTCCCCTGACACTATTGCACGATCACATTGACATACTGTATTTGCCCTGATCTCACACACACACGCAACCCCTTCCATTCATTCAATCCATTACCGGTAGCGTTAGTCGCAGACATAAACATCAGCCAAGTTTATGAGTCATATCTCAGTTTTGTGCCTGTAGAAAAGCAAACAGCCCGTAGACTCTCTAGGGGAGCTATATGCGTGGCACTTTTCTCTGGTGTGTGCCGCTCTGTGGCGTGCGCTTCCCGTGCCCCTGTCTTTCTTATCAACGCTATCTACAAATGGAGCAGAGACGTTTGAAGGTCATAATGAAATTAGAAGTATTTCATCATGCCCTTGTGGAGAGAGTAAAGCGCAAGAGAGTGCAATAAATATTTTTGAACGAGGGCAGTGCCCGATCATTTCTTTCCACTCTGTGTGATATATTATCAGTGTAATTTTTTTTTCTACCTATGCTGCTGGGAAGGTATTACAACATAGATTTTTATGATTCATCAGGGATTAAATCGATGCTGTTTGAGTTCATGCGCTCATATTTTTTAAGCTTCTGAGAAGCCCCACATCGCACTGTGTCATTAGGTTACTGGCATTACCATAAGAAAGCGTTGTGGGAAAATGTCCTTGACGTTTACTCTTTCACTGTAAGATCACTAAAGCAAAGTTTGCAAGCAATGCCTAATAGAGATGCAAATATCAGGTTGAATGGGCGGACGTCTTTCTCGGATAGTGGCATCTTGGCGCAAGTATCAGAAATAAAGCTTTCTGGGTTGTGCTCTTGGTAATTCTGGGTTTTTATTTGCTTTTGCTAATGTAGCAACAGTAGTGATATATATGCAAATGTGTTAGAGGAAGGTTCTTTAACCAATACACTTTAAATTAGCATTTTAACTGTATAATGGGATTTTTGTTTTATGGAAAGAAGGTGCAAGATGCTCATCCAGGCTGCATTTATTGGATAAAAAATACAATAAAAATAGTAATATTGTGAAATATTATTAGGATTTACAAGAACTGTTTTCTATTTGAATATATTTTAAAATACAATTTATTCCTGTGATGCAAAGCTGAATTTTCAGCATCATTACTCCAGTCTTCAGTGTCACATGATCCTTCAGAAATCATTCTAATATGATGATTTGCTGCTTAAGAAACATTTCTTATTATTATCAATGTTGAAAACATTTAATATTTTGTGAAAACCATGATATATACATACATACATACACACACACACACACACACACACACACACACACACACACACAATTACTTTAATATGCAAATAGAGTGTTTGCTACAACAACAAAAAGTCAAAAAATATATATTTCTTTAGGATTTTTTGTATATATATATTTTTGGATTTTCCTTTTAGGATTCTTTAGGATTTTTTGTTGTTGTAGCAAACACTCTATTTGCATATTAAAATAATGCTCTTTTATGTTCCCAAATCGGAGCCTAAGATATCATTTCAAATCGTTTTATTCGTTGTCTCATATTTTGTCTTTTAAATCAACAGCCTCCAAGTTTCAATATGTTATTGTAACGAATACAGGGCTGAGAGAGAAATTTAATTAGTTCTGAACAAATGGCGGCTAATTATTTAAAGAGACTTAGCGTAATTATGCATTTCTGTTCGACCCATTTGTTAGAACAAGGTGTGACAATAGAACATTTAATTACTTTTTTTTGTGTCTTATTAAAAACTACTAACCATCATGTATGAGTCAGAAATGATGGCTGTTATTGCTGCCATTACGAAGGGCTGATATGAGATATGTGGACACTGTCTTGGAGGGTTGAAAACGTCTCCGTTCTGCTCGGCAAAGGCAGTTTTGGTTTTCTTTTTTGTTCTGTTTTGACTTCTAAAGAGTCTGACTCCCCGTGCCCTTCAAGAGGCAGGGTGACGTATCATAACAAGGTAATATGTTCCTGCTTTAGGCACCGGCATTTTGATTTATTTCTTGTAAGAGGAAAAAAATATTAATATTTATACACTGTGATGGGTGGGGAAACATTTAGGCAGTTGTTTTTATTCAGATCATTTAAATTTGTAATATGTAGGGTAAAAATGTGAAGAGAACTGTGATGTGAGCTGCATACGCCGCTGGTTAATGAGATGTATGAACAGCGTGGTGGAGGGAGGAAGAAAAACTCTTTTAGCAGCTGAACATGCAGAAGTGTTCATAAGCAGAATTATGGGAGAGCGAATGCCTTGTGCGAGCTTAAAGGATGCTTCATAGATGCAGGCGTTTCAGAATCGGCTTTCCACTCAGATCACAGCGGGGGGGTGGAACATTAACACCAGAGTAAATCACCAGAGTTAGTTACCTGTTCATACAAAGAGAATGTGTTTAAATTGAGCAGATGACTCTTCTGTTAGTATTATCAAAACTAAATCTTTTATTTTTTAGAGTGAGCAGTGTGTGTGTGGTGAAAATACAGTGTACACATAAAAATGTGTTTATATATACAGGTGAAACTCGAAAAATTTGAATATCGTGCAAACGTTAATTTATTTCAGTAATTCAACTTAAAAGGTGAAACTAATATATTACATAGAAAATTACATGCAAAGTGTGATATTTCAAGCCTTTATTTGTTATAATTCTGATGATTATGGCTTACAGCTTATGAGCATTTTCAAAATTTCTGAGATTTTGAATTTGGGGTTTTCATAAGCTGTAAACCATAATCATCAAAATTATAACAAATAAAGGCTTGAAATATCTCACTTTGCATGTAATGAGTCTATATAATATATTAGTTGCACCTTTTAAGTTGAATTACTGAAATAAATGAACGTTTGCATGATATTTAAATTTTTCACCTGTTTTCATTTTTTTTCCAAAAGTTTCACCTGTATATGTGTATATATATATATATATATATATATATATATATATATATATATATATATATATATATATATATGTGTGTGTGTGTGTGTGTGTGTGTGTGTGTGTGTGTATATGTATGTATGGCCTGGTAAACCCCTCATTGACAAAATGTCCCCGCAAAGTTGGCAATATCCGCAATCCTTGTCCTTGTGGGGGCATTTTTTGGTCCCCTTGAGGAAAACTGCTTATAAATCAAACCAAGTGATGTTTTTTGAAAAAGTAAAACTGCAGATAGTTTTGTGTGATGGTAGGTTTAGGGGTTGTGTTAGTGTAAGGGGATAGAATATACAGTTTGTACAGTATAAAAATCATTATGTCTTTGGAAAGTCCCCATAAATCATGATAAATCATGTGTGTGCGTGTGTGTGTACTTGTACAGCTATCTTTGTGAGGACCAGTTTGAGTTTTAGACCATTGGAGTGAGGACAAAGAGAGTAAAGTGAGGACATTTTGGCCGGTCCACACTTTCTGAGACCCCGTTAAAGGCCTGTTTGAGGGTCAAGACTTGGTTTTAGGGATAAGATTATAATTAGGTTAAGGGTGGGTTTAGGGTAAGGGTTCGGGTTAGGCACTTAGTTGTGATGGGTAAGGTTAGGGTAAGCGGCTAGAGATTGCATTGTGTCAATGAATGTCCTCATAAAGATAGATGTACAAGAATGTGTGTGTTTATGTGTGAGAGAGTGTGTTTACACTTTTGTAGCATTTTTCCCAAACTCATTCATTTATAATCTTAGTTAAGGTTTCTTGCACCAAAAACAGCCATATTTTTTTTTTTCATAAAAAAAAAAAATTCCCACCACCTCTTTCATCTTTGCGATTTAGTTTTTGCTTTTTCTGTATCAGCCTAGTTCATGCTATATACAGTATGTTGCTGAATAGGTCTTGATATATAAACATGGGCGGTCATAATTATGATTTCACCATCATGATTTCTGAAAAGGGCTGCAACAACTAATCAATAAAATTGATTATAATTGATAATGACAATAATAAATAAAAAATGTGATTAGTCTGCACGCTGTGCACGGAAACCATCCGCAGTCACGTCGTTTTAAAGAAGTGAATATCGCAATTTTATGGACAAAACACGGAGGACAGAAAGTGAGTAAAGGTGCGTGAGAATGAGGAGAATGAAACATGAGGATGCTATATGAAGCTCTTCAAACAAAAGCATTGCCCTGCAGTCACTTTGACAGATAAAAAATAAATAAAAATGAATATAAGTAATTAATAATTTGTGTATATTGCATCCGACTAATCAAAGAAATAATCGACAAATTAATAAAAAATCGAAATAATGGTTAGTTACAGCCCTGTTTCTGAACAAGCTTAGTTTTCATAAGTGGTTTGGGTGTAAAGGATGTTTACATGACCATGATCAGGCGTCATTAAAATATCTCGTGCGAGTGTTCACTCCTTCAGCCTGTGTGTGTGTGTGTGTGTGTGTGTGTTGTGTCCCCGCGGTCGGGCCGCTCAGAGTATCCCGCTGTCACCTCGGGTCGCTGCTGAGTGTGCCAGCTCACATCGATCGACTGGCCCTCGAGGGTCATCACGTCCTCGGGCCCCGCCACGCTCACTGATGCAGGACGACAGCGTCTCCAGAGAAACACCTCCATGTCTTCATGTGTGTATCATATGCTCCCCTGATAAAGCCAACTAATTCACCATTGACCGGCAAAATGCATCTGTAACCAAATCATGTCCTTTCAGCGTGCATCATGCTCTGGTTTGCCGCAGTCGCGATGTAATTGAAACAAATATTTCCATCATTTTGTTATTGGGACATTATGGGGCTGCCTACGTGCGTTTTATTTCTTTGACATTTGGCCCTAAGCGCTGCGGTCGCGGGACTTTTTGCCATCCGTGGCAGAAGATGGATGATGGCCTCGAGTGAGTAACGCTGAAAAATGGTCTCTGCGTCCACTCTCAAATATACTGCCTCATTTCATCAGTTTTAACAACCTCATTTAAACGCACTTAATGACTCTTCCAAACGTCCGGGTGGAGGAATGGATTCGCAGGCTATTCTCCGAGGGTTGTGTCCTCCACATCCGCATGCATCTCCATTACAGAGCGATCGCACTAGAATGCAGATACGCACCAATTATGGGCCGTAGAGTAAAAGGCCATTGCAGAAAACACTGTGGCTGTTTGTAACCATTTCGGGGTTTTTTTGTAGCCTTCTTACAGTGCCGTTACTTCACATTACCATTTTTACTCTTCTTTCTTATTACTTTTCCATGCAGGTGATTTGTCATGATTACTGGATTCTCTCTAATGGGAGATGGATTTAGACTTTGGTGGATGATGTCTTAGTAGCCGTATGGTTACTGGCTTATTTCTCGAATTATTTTTTCAATATATAATTTAGTAGTAGTAGCTGTTGCAGTAGTCATATTAATAGAAATAATAAAAATAAAACATTGTTTAAAGTCAATGTTAAATACCGGTGATATCAACAATAATAATATAAACAAATAAATATTATAATATCATACATATATTATTTATAAGAAATTGTATATAATCAACCAGGCTACATATATATATATATATAGACGCAAACACACACTACACAATTTTGTAGTGTTTCTGAAAGAGGTCTCTTCTGCTCACCAAGGCTGTGTTTATTTATTCAAAAATACTGTCATATTGCAAAATATTATTACAAATTAAAATAGCTGTTTTTATTTGAATACATTTTATTATGTAATTTATCACTTTGATGCAAAGCTGAATTTTCAGCATCATTACTCCAGTCTTCAGTGTCACATGATCCTTCAGAAATCATTCTAATATGATGATTTGAGGCTCAATAAACATTTATTATTATTATCAATGTAGTAAACAGTTATGCTGCTTAATATTTATGAGGAAATTCTGATACTTTTTTCAAGATTCCTTGATTTAATAGAAAGTTCAATGAAAAGTATTTATTTGCATTTATTAATTTTATTTATTACATTTATTGAAGCATTTATAATGTCTTCACTGTCACTTTTGATCAAATTAATGTTTTACCACAAATGTTTGAATGGTATCATTGTTTCCACATAAATGTTAAGCAGAAATACTATTTTCAACATTGATAATAATAATATTAATAAGATGAAGAAGAAGAAGAAATGTTTCTTGAGCAACAAATCAGCATATTAGAATGATTTCTGAAGGATCATGTTTTGAATCACAGGAATGAATTACATATTAAATTTATTAAAATAGAATTACTTTTTTGTAATAATATATTGTAATAATAGTTCACAAATTACTGTTTTTACTGTATTTTTAATAAATCAATTCAGCATTGGAGAGTATGATTATATAATAATTATAATAATAAATGTATGATCATATTTATTTTATAATTTTTTTGTTATTATTGTTGATATCGCAGGCCTTTGAACAATGCTTTATTTTATTATTTCTATTAATATGATTACTTCTATAAAAAAAAAATATATATAAAAAAAAATCCGAGTCCTTTTGTACGTTTATTCACGTTTAGACGTTATTTTTGTTGCTGCTCGCTTGTTTGCAAAGCTTGGGATATAATACATCAGTCGCATGCACTACTTCTTCTGGGCTTTTTGTAGTGTATGGAATCTTCATAAAATGTTTTCCATGAAAACTATGAGTTCACAGGTTTAGAACCACATGAGGGTGAAGTTTCTTCTGAAACATCAGTCACAGCACGAGAGTGTTTTATGAATATGTAATTTCAGCGTCTCTGCTCATATACGGCTCATTTCTGCAGCTCTTCACTGATCTTAATCTGCACTCAGTGAACTGTTTTCAGGTATTACAAAAGCCTTTAGCTACTCGCTCACTTAAATCAGATAAAGTGTATCTAGACTTAATTACTATCGGTGAGGAGGTCCACGTGAATGATACAAACAATTAGCTTCAGTGTAGACGCCAGTGCGCATTAAAAGGACACCAGTCCCATACATCAACATGCCAAAGTGACACATTGTTTAAAGGGATACTCCACCGAAAAATGAAAATTCTGTCATCATTTACTCACCCTCATGTTGTTTCAAACCTGTATGAATTTCTTTCTTTTGCTGAACAGAAAGGAAGATATCTAGAAGAATGTGAGTAACCAGACAGTTTTAGATACCATTGACTTCCATGGTAGGAAAAAAATATACTATGGAAGTCAATGGTATCTAAAACTGTCTGGTTACTCACATTCTTCTAGATATCTTCCTTTCTGTTCAGCAAAATAAATAAATTCATACAGGTTTGAAACAGGAGTATCCCTTTAAGGCAGTGTGCATCTAAACAGTATTTCATATTTACTAAAACAAACTGAATCCAGCTGATTTAAGAAGTTTATACATACACTTTGGGGTTTGATTTGTGTCGATTAATCACCATTTGAAATTTGGATGCGACTTACAATTAATTAGCCATTTCTAATTTATGATCATTACTTAAGCAAATATGAATTATAATAATTAGATTTTATTGGTAGAGTTTTGAAGCAGAAGTGCTCCGTTCGTCCTGATGTTGCTGTTGCGTCCTGCGGTGGGAAACACGCTTCTTCATTTTCCTGATAGATAAGTGGATTCTAGTTAGAGGGACACATTTGTAATTGATCTTTCTGCCATCATTTTATTACTTCTGCACAACATCTCATAGGACTGAAACTGTCTCATTAGTGTGTGTGTGTGTGTGTGTGTGTGTGTGTGTGTGTGTGCAGAGAGGACAAACTAAAGCTTAACTAACAGCTAATGGGATTTGAACACCTGGCAAGACTGTGGGAGAAGAGTTTGATCTTTGTGCCGTGTGTTCGTCTGATGTGCTTTAGCTTTTTTAATGCATTGCTGGAAATTCTGCAATTTAGTTGTCAAGAAAATTAGAAACAACCAGGGAAAAAAAAGTGTGAATGTTACACCACAGTGAATTTCATTCTTATTTTTGTAATTGGATTTTTCTAATCTTCCTGTATGCTAGAGTTGATGGGGGTTGGCAGAATAATTTTTATTCTTGGAAAGATAACACTGGGATAAAGATGCCCTGGCCGTATGAAGTACTGGGTCTTGTGGTCTCGCTGTCAAAACCTATACAGATATTTGTAGAAGTATTTGCAAGGATTTAAAAGGAGAAGAAACTATTTAATTACCTACCGTATAAACAGAATTATATAGACCTACTGTTTAAAAAAAAATATATATATATATATATATATATATATATATATATATATATATTATCTTTTTATATATTATATTTATAATTTATTTGTATTTTATAATATATTACATTTGTGTTTATATGATGCAATTAAATTGTGCAATTTGTTATGATTTTATTACCTAGAAAGATCACAGTTAAATTGCAACTTATAAACGGAAATAATATATTAATATAGTAACATATTAAGTACAAAAATAGTATAAATGTTATATATAAAAATTGACATACATTATTAAATCAATATTTCATATTTAATTAAATCAATAATCAATAAAAAAAAATATATATATATATTTTACATATATATATATATATATATATATATATATGTATGTGTGTGTATGTATATGTATATATGTATATATATATATATATATATATATATATATATATATATAAATTTAATTTAGAAAATGAAATAATAAAATGTCAAATCATTATTACACATTATTATGTAATATATAATTAATATATAATTAACTTTGAAATGAATTAATATTCTAATTACATTTGATTGGTTTTTACATAATACATTTTTATTATAGAAATGATTTAATTGTGCACGTGTGTGTGTGTGTGTGTGTATATATATATATATATTCTGTATATTATATTATATTAATCATATTTTTGTATTCTGTTTATACAATGCAATTTAACCGTGATTTTTCCACATACGAAAATATGACACACACACACACACACACACACACACACACACACACACACACACACACACACACACACACACACACACACACACACACACACACACACACACACACACACACACACACACACACACACACACACACACACACACACACATAATGTATGTGTGTGTAATCTATATGTGCTGTATCTGTTAAGTGCAGTCTTTTAGTCCCAGTCCATCTGTACGTGAGTCACATGATTCCTCTGCTTAGATCAGCATCTACAGAAGAGTGGAATGGATGTAAACTGCACAACAGCGAACACTAATGCAGGTTATACAGGGCTCATCCACATCATGAGATCATTCCCACACAACGCTTTCAAAATGTGAGAGCATTCTGAACAAAAGCATCAGAAGATGACATTCCTGATGGAGGTGTAAACCAAAATAAAAAAAATAGTATGTGTTTTTACATAATATTTGAGCATTGTGACTAAGGTTGGACGAGCATAGCTGGACTAGACTAACCATTGTTGGGTGGAATAAAACATTTTCTAGACCCTTTATGGAGCTGTTTTTGTCATGCGGTCCAGTAGTTTTCAGATTTTACATTGGGTCCCCAAAAACATCAACTAAAAACCGACAAATGCATTTATATTTTGTGGAAAAAAAGTGAGTTGTGCCAGTGCAAAATGTGGGTCATTATGCTGGTGTGTTGTGATTGGCTGTCAAGGCATTACTGTGTATTTCCTAAGGGGTTCAGAATAATTTGATCATGTGGCTTCTCTGGGGTTACTGAGACAAAGACTTTGATATTAGCATCTCATACATCACAGAGCTCTTTGTAAGGGTCAGTATGAAACTCTCAGCACTCCACTCAGAAAAACAAAAGTTAGGCAGAACTGCATTTACACTGCATGTGTTGAGAGTGAAAAAGCATCAGGTGCTTGTTGTGAGCGTGAATAACCCCCAAACTCCCGCTGCCGTTTCTTTATGGAGTTCTGTGGTTTTTCTGCGTGATTGACAGTCGTGTGGTTTGGGACGGAGGAGCCAGCTGATGTTTGGCAGTCTGCTGTGGTTTCTCCTCTATTTAATGACCCGATTCCTTGCCTATGTGCTTGCATTGACTAAGCCATGGCCAGGACAGAATCAGGCTATTTCTGCCCACTGGTAATTGGATGGAAAAAAGCAAAGAGGTTCCTGGGGAAAATGACGTCATCACTCTGAGGAGGTGTGTACTGTTATTTATGGTGCCGGTCAACATCATTTAGATGCACCTGTTTGCCACGGTCAGCTTTTCTTTCTTTAAATACATTCACAGCCTTAGGCGATGTGAACCAAATACCACCGACCCAAAAATAAGTGCACTGTTTTTTGTTGTTGTTTTGTTTTTTGCCTTTGAGTGTGTTTTCTTTCCCTTTATTTTGTTCCCAACCTGTATAAATATACTTTCCTTTTTGAAAAACATATAGAAAGTTGTAACACACAGAGGTGATCAGGGTTAGTTGTCACATTTTTTATTATCTCGTATGTTTCTTTTGAACATTTATTACGGAGATATATATATATTACTTTACTAAGATACTCAAGATACTACTTTGAACACAACTGGGGCATGTCGTCACTATATGTGGGGTAGGTTTTCATTAAAATAAATAATAAACTAAACTATAATAATATGTATATATATATATATATATATATACATATACATATAATGTATGTATTTATTTTTGTATTTTTTGAAGTAAAATTTTACTTGAAAAGTAAAATCAAAGTTATGATGAATCACAAAATGATTCTTTTGGTTAACAAATATTGTAAATTGACTAAATACTCATTTAATTTATATAAAATAATTATATAACTAAATAATACATTTATTAAATTACTAAATTGAATATATGGTACCACCTGGCCTTTTAAAAATGTGCCAAGTACACAGAATCTACTTTTATTGTTTAATTGAATCTTGCCCTATTGTATTGCAAATGTTTTATTGTGTTTATTAAAATCCAAAAATTTATAATACTGGAATTATAGCATAAATTTGAATGATAAAATTTGCAAAAGATATCCCAATTTTATCCCAAACTTTCATTGTAAGTATTAAAAAACAATGCTAGAGAAAAACAAACATGTGTTGTCACTCATCATTTCGACTCAAAATCCCATTTTGTCCAATACAATCTACATGTGTGTAGCACAGCAATGTCAGAGAGAAAATAAATCCCGATTGTCCATCTGTTCTCATGTGCAGCAGTCTTCCCGCCTCAGTGCTGCTGTAATGTCACAGTGGATAAAGTTCATCTTCTGCCTGTCTATGACTTTCTCCCTGTGGTCTTTTTATTGACAAGCACCAGATATTTTGTGACCAAACGAGTGGCCGTCAACGGCATTTACAGGACACAGCACAAGGCATTTCACTCGCTCTGAATTGATCTAGGGACTCAACTTTACGCGAGGGACAACTATAATTACCTGAACAAGATTTTTTATGCTTAGTGTCCGTCACAAAACTACAGAGCGATCGTTGAGATGAAATGACTCAGAATGAGTCTTTATTAAATTTGAATCAGCCCTGTGAGTCAGGAGTCCATTATGATCATGTGTGACTCAAGCTCTGAAGTATTACTTTCCCTCAAATATTTGTATGTGTCAAAGACATTTTTAAACAGTAGATGCCTTGTAAAATACCTGGTTTTGACCAAAATTTGGCAGAATTCACAGATGAGACCTCCCAGAATGCAATGGCAGATGAGGTAAATGTGATTTAGAAATATATTTTATTATTGTGGATAAAAGCATCTGCTTAACATATTCAGGACATGCAATATGCATAAATGTAAATGAATTATGCTTGTTAGAGTATTGAGCTTAGCAGCATGATAATGCCACAGACGGTTGGAATAAACCATGAGTTGTTTTTATTGGGGATGCACCGAAATGAAAATTATGGGTCGAAACCGAAAATTCAGAATGAAACCGAAAACAAATAATAAATCATTAAAAGAGGAGACGAGATGATCGGTTCACATGCGCTTGATCTGTCACGCCGTATTAAAGAGCGACGTTTATTGTTTGAATTTCATAATAAAAACGACAGAATTTTAAAGGTGGGACTTTGCTTCAAATTCAAAGTTACAAAGCACAAACGTTTTTTTTTTGTTTTTTTTTGTGATTACTGGATGGCAGATGCCTTACAGATATTTAGTGAAGCTTTGTTCACGCTTCAACAGAAAATGTAAAGATTTTTGATTGAAACCAAATCATTACCGATTAAAATCAAGAAATGAATATTGTCAATCCAAAGCTAGTGTCCACACAGCTGATATGTTTATCCACGTTGTGTGGACAAGATAGAAAGAAAGAAAAAGAAAAACAGCTGTTTCGTCTGAAAATGTTCGCTAGCTAAAATGTTTTTGCATCCCTATTTATTATTGTAACAGATTTACTCCTCTTCACATAAGAAGCTCTGCTATTGTTGCAGTTGAACTTAATGTCTTTTGTTGTGTTGCAACTCCATTAATGGAGTAATTGCGCATGTTGTGTGCTTCAAATCAGTCATTTATGAAGGCTCATTTTGGTTAGGATGCCCATATTCACACTGACAGTGGCAGAGCAACCGGAAGTCATGCATTTTCATTGAGAGTTGGTGATTTGAGGTGCCGTGACAGCTACCCTTTCTACTTCAGCGTAGTGTAATGCAAAAGAGCAGTGATTAATAATAGCTAAGCTAACCTTTTATTTCACCAGCCTCGGTTCTGCAATTTTTTTTTCATTAATTATCTCTCTTTTCTCTTGTTACAGATTTAAAACTTTAATATGAACTATGACATGTTTGAAAGTCACTTAACATTGTGTTTTATGCGATTGAATTTCAGTATTTTTCTTGAGCAGCAAATCAGAATGATTTCTGAAGGATCATGTGACACTGAAGACTGGAGTAATGATGCTGAAAACTCAGCTTTGCATCACAGGAATAAATTATATTTAAAAATATATTCAAATAGAAAACAGTTATTTTCATTTGTAATAATATTTCACAATATTACTGTTATTACTGTATTTTTGATCAAACAAATGCAGTCTGTGTGAGTATACGAGAATTAAAAAAACATGAAATATCGTACAGACCCCAAACATGAATGATAGAGTATAAATATATACATAAAAAATATAAAATAAAGGATGTATGTAGGCAGGCATACTCAATATGGCAGTTCATTCTTAAAAGGTTTAGGGTTAAAATCAAATTCTGTATAAATGAATGTGATTTTTACCTCCAGAACCCAACTCTTCGATAAATGATAGCGAATACAGTGCTCTGTGTCTTGATACAGGAACATCTACAGTGACTTGATGATTTTTTCCCCACAGCAGTAGTTCGTCAGTTCTCAAAGAATGCTGGAAATTCTTTTAAGTCGGATGATAAGTGAACCTTGGCAACCCACATTTTAGTGTAAAAACCATTCTTACAGAGCACTTACATTTCACGCTTGATATCCGACATATGAAATGTATCGCAGCTCAGCTAAATGTGTCAGAACAGTTCCGAGTCCGACAGATCTGAATTCGAATGTCAGAGACATTTTCTACTTTTCCGTCCTCTTATGACCTGCCTAGATGTTTGCACTCTGCTCTACATTAATGGTCCTGGTTCAAGTGGTTCAGCACTTTAAAGGCTCTCGTCCAGAACAGATTGCACGCACATTTTGCCGTGCCCATTGTTTACCGGGCATGCAGTTGTGTGGGTTAAGGAAAGGGAAGAGAATGAAAAAGGGAATTTACTTTTTTTCCCCTTTCTTTTAAGGCTCTTTGGGTCAAAGTGGTAGTTATGTATTTGTGAATCAGAGCAGGCAGTCTCGGGCCAAGTGAAAATAGCATGTCAAAGGAGATGATGTGACACCTGATGATGGATAGAGCTTTCTCTTTTTCTCTCTCTGCTGCCCCCCGACTGTGCCGCCATATTCTCGTTGGCTGCAACATGTTGGAAAAGGAAAAATGAAATAAAATCGAAAAACCCATTTCGCCTCTGGTTCGTGTTTGCCAGCAGCATTTTCCTAGTTTCTGCATGATCCCTGCAGTTTGGAATAAGTGGAGAATATTGTCTGTGCCAGGCAGAATCAGTGAACGGGTGGAGTTATTGAAATGTTTGATTCTGATTGAATTTGCATGTACACTGATATTCTCCGAAATGCTTCTTGCACTGAAATGGGACCACAGAGGTTATAATTCAGACGAGGCACATGAGCTGCGGGTTGTTTTGTTGTGACCTGTCTGGTTGTTTATAAATCACTATGAGCATAAGGGAAGAATAGATCTGACATATGAGCTGATGTAACAGCATTATAGCTGAATGATATGATTAAATGAATACTGGCATATATCCATTTTTTCACAATAGTTTAAATGCCATTTAAAATTGTAGATATAGGGCTTTTGAACTTACTATGTCCCATAATAGATGGTCCAAACGGTGTGCGGCACTTATAGAGGCGGGTAGAGCTACGAGGTTTGACTGACAGTTAGAGGATCCAATGGATTTACGAGGTTTAGTCACCAGCTCTTTTTTATACTTTTCTTTAGTTAATGTCCCCCTGCTGTAGACAATAATTGTATCCCTTAAAACGTACCATTGATCACCAAAATGACTTATTTAAAAGTTTTTTCCTGTGAAAAAAAAAATCTTCATGCCTTAAGCTTGAATGTAACTCTACACCCTTGCTTCATTTAGTATGTGCGGAGCCATGAATATGCATATTAGCCCCGCCTCCACTGGTTTAATTTAGCCAAATATGTTTGAACCAGAAACTGATTCAGAAGAAGAAGTGGATGAGCAATAATAAAGGCTTGTCTACAAGTCGATATATCAGAATGGTAATGTGTTTTATGTATCGCTTTCTACAACGTTGGACACACAATGGAAATTAATATGATTAGCCTTTGGCTTGACTACGTTATTAAACAGCTAATAATGTGTTGCTTATGCTACACAAACCATATTCCCATTCGTCATCTCAGAGTCAGACAGCTGCCCTCTAAAAATCAGCATCCTTATAAACGCTTTGAACATCTCAGAATGTCAGTGGAGAAAGGCATATAGTTCATCATAACATCGTAATATTCATCACATGTACCCGATTTTTCATATCAACAGAAAAAATATACCAGGATAACCTGGCTTCTCTTAAGACCCCCCCCCCCCCCCCCCCCCCCCCCCCCCCCCCCACAGCATACTTAAATAATATGCTAAAGCCTGCCTTGCACTTTAATGGGATTGGTTACAACATATTTGTGACTTAAGCCCCTTTCACACAGAGATTCCGGAAAATACACGGATAAAGTGACCCGGGATTTGACCCGGGTTCGTTTGATTTTGGTTCATTCACACTGCCAGTAATTTTCTGGAATCAGAGAGTAGAGGTCGACCGATATGGTTTTTTTCAGGCCGATGCCGATGCCGATGTTTTGAAATCCGGGTCGGCCGATGGCCGATTAAAGCTGCCGATTTATTTTGGCCGATATTTGGCCGATTATGTGCTTGTTTTTAACCTCTATTTGAAAGATAAAATATAACACAAATAATTACTTAAGATCGACAAGATTTCTCAACAAAAACATTTATTGAACACTTGACCAATCTGCACTTGTTGTGACCTTGAGATATGTTTGGTAATTGTACCTGAATGAATTGAAAATGTATTTGCTACATTTCAGATTAATATATTTGTTTTCCTTACAATTTTAATTAACAGTAACTTAAACACTTTGCAGTTTGAATGATGTCTTTTATAAACAAAATGACGGAGTATGTTTTTATGTTTCCACTGTTCGAGGTCGCATCCGCGCCTCTCTCTCTCTCACACACACACACAAACAAATATAAGTAAACACTTTGCGACTTTAAACACACGCGACTTTTCGATCGCGCCCCGCGACCCGCGCCCCTCTCTCCCTCTCTCTCTCCCACACACACCATACTCCAGCAATGCAATCTTTACATCGCAGCCTATTTTTTACAGTCTATGATCGCAGCCTGCTTCAGAGCTAAAGCGGGGCTACAGATTAGGTGTCCCCAAAGAACCCGCGTATCTAACAGTAGTTCCGCATTACATGAATTAATTTGCACGCGAGTTTTATTTATTTTTATACAATGTATTCTCCGTGTAAATGTATACACCGAACCGTGACGCCCGTACCGTTTCGGTCCAATACGAATACATGTACCGTTCGTTCCACCCCTAGTCTACAGTGAAATACAGTCACACATTACACTGTTTGGCCAGCATTTTAACCGTGTTTAATCCAGCTACTAGTATGCTAAAGTTAACAGCTGACTAGCGTCATGTTTCTAACGTCCGTTTTCAGAGCATCCAAGAGAAGCACAGGCATAACAGTAGCATTGAAATGAAGCACAGAAATCCGCATTGATATTCGTGTCCGGTAAATAACGGTCGTTAAGGCACCAGTGCCCGTATTAGCACCGGGTCTGTCTGTAGCTAGTAGCTACCCAACCCTAGCGACGACGCTAGCAAAGCCCAGCCCTTCACTAACCAATGGCCACTTTTTTATTATTTCTCTGCATTGAGTGACAACCCTCTCAAATATAAGACACACAAAACAGAACAAATAAAAGTATCAGGTTCTCTGTCTGTAACTGCAAAATTCTTGCTTACTTATTGTGACATGATAGCAACCCTTCTGCTGTGCTAATGCAACCTCAACTACGCTATCAATATCCAAAGTAGCCTAACGTCATGTCGCCTATTCATATTTTTTTCTCGAAGTTGGTAGTAAGTAACATATCAAAAGGTTTATTAATTAAATATAAATGAGTTTTCTCCAAGGAACTTAGCTCCTTCTTTAGGCACTGGATGAGGTCTGCTCACTCTGCTGGAGAATGACTCTAGGGCAGCGTGCGTCGAACACGTGTTCCACAACAACAACAACACAAGGCTGCCCACAGATGCGCCCGCCTAATAATCGGCTTGATATACTGAATATTGGCCCGATGCCGATTATGTTAAAAAATGCAAAAAATCGGCCGATTAATCGTCCGAGCCGATTAATCGGTCGACCTCTATCAGAGAGTGCGTTCACACACAACCTGTAAAAATCCCGTAAAGACACGTGACATCGATGTAAACTGTTATTTCTCAGCAGTAAGTTTGCTTATGAGCTGCGATTTCTCTCTCGGGAAACCACGCTTGTGCATTTTTATTTCTCTGATTCGATCATAAACTTGCGCATTACGTACCGTTTCATTAGCTGGCGAACGATCCCGCCTTCAGCGTCATCACTACGACACGACATTATTACGGCTTTTGTTCACAACGGGACTGAACACGGCAATGTTACTAGGTCCCCAACCCGGCATCGATGCCGGCATCAATCCCAGGTCGTGTTTGCGTTCACACAGAAGGCGTTCTGGCAATTTTCCGGCAATTTTCCGGGATCATCGCGCTGTGTGAAAGGGGCTGTAGAGAACAGAGGGTGATTTCAAACCGCATTTTTGGGGGCTGTCTTTGGTTCACTGCAGTTTTAAGGAGAAAATACTCAGCAATGTGTTG